>NC_138727.1:2640884-3270884 GCF_965113295.1 Leuciscus leuciscus
TAATGCGTAGAACGGAAACTAGCATGACACCGGATTCTGAAGGAGGCGGAGTCTGTTAGCTTAAGTGCTAGCATAACATACAGATACCCGATTAGCCTGATAGCTTAGCATACACGCGTTTGAACTTGTACATGTATTCACAATCATCTTTAATGTAATTACGTGTTAATTTAAGTGCTAAATGTCCACATATATAAAAAAAGTATGTAATGATGTTCAATTACTCACTTAATAGGCTATTATTAAGTTGATGCTCAAATTGCTGAAGAAACATTTGTCACGTGATATATGGTACTTTTCTCAGCGCTGTGAGAATGTACCTAATTTGCCTTAATCATTTTAATTTAAAATTGTGATTTTAAACTACGATCTAAATTTTTGGAATTAGTATATTATTATGTTTGTAATACTGTCCTTTCTAGACTCAAATGATCAAAAATGCGTCCTGAGATTTCAATGCAAGTTCAGTGGTTTTGTGCCATATAGCGCCCCCTAGAAGAATACACTTTGTTTCATACAGAATAATATTAGCAACAACATTTTTCCCTCAATGGTCGCATTTCTCCACATGACCAATCCCACAACGCATCCAGGTCACGCAACAACTCTCCTTTAAAGGCACAGACAGAACTGTTCTAGAAAGCTGATGAACATTATAGAAGGATTATGTTTCATTTAACTTGTATTAAATACAATGATTAGCCTATATATCAATAAATATATTTCCTTGATATTTATGTGCAATAACTAGGCTATATAAAATAACATTATATTATATTATATTATATTATATTATATTATATTATATTATATTATATTATATTATATTATATTGGTGTAATGGTTTATGCACAATGCATTTTTGGAAAACATTCAAATGTCAGTATTAATGTCATTTTTGTACGTTTTTATAGCAAATGCAAAGTACCCTTTAGAGGGCGCAACAACATTACAGTTGACTGTGAAAGGGCTTTTCGTGAGTATTTATGTAAATATATAGATAATAGCTGTGGAGCTTGCATATCTCTCTCTATATCTGTCATGTGTTTGCACACAGAAATATGCGTTGTATTAATTCGACGGTTAATGTGACCTTTACGTTTCTGAATTTCCATGATGTCAGCAGTGCTTGGAAAAAAGATTTTGGACATGCAAATGTTGGTTTCCATATTCATGGGTTTCATCCGGTCCCTTTCCACAGGTGTATAAAATCAAGCACCTAGATTATGAATGCAGACTGCATTGTGCTTGATTAATACACCTGTGGAAAGGGACCGGATGAAACCCATGAATAGGCTACCAACATCAGGCCCTTGATTCTTCACTGGTTTGGATTTAATCCGGCCATGTGTTATAAACGATATCATCAGTTATTGTCTTTGTGTCGACTGAAGCCAGAAACACCCACAAACCTGCACGGGTCTGAAATGTCACGTTCACATACACTGTGAAACACCCACTCCCTTAAACTGTGTCATGATGAAGACCGTCCACCTACTCTGGTTTAATTCAGTCCTCCTCCAGTGCTTGTTGTGTCTCAACACAATAGATCTTCTGTGAGGTGGAGCGAGCGCATGTGGCAGAGAGGAACAGGCCTTACATTTATTCAGAGTTTTACTTGCAAATGAATTCCAGCATTGTTTAATGGCCTCCGGTTGGTGCTTGTGTGTGAAGGATCATTATCTGTGTGCTTTTGTCTGCAGTGTTATGAGGAAAGCGGAGAGCAGAGTGAAGCCCTATAGGTGGCACTACAGCATTACAGTTAGATGTGAAACGTTTATGGGCTTGAGGTTGTGAATAGGCCTGTATGTTTACACATATAAATATAGGCTGTCATTTGCATGTGAATTTGACGTCAGTTGTTTAGATGGTGAATGTATTTGCACACGTAGACGCTCAGCTGGAAACACTGGTCACTTTAACCCCTACGACAGACCCGGGGGACTCCAGTGTTTCAAAAATGTAAATTATTTTACCCAATGGATACAGATATCCAGATATTTCTCATTCTGTTGAATTGCACAGTGTAAATTAAAGCATATCTAATTGGATTTCTTCCCAATATATAATGTTTAGTTGTTTCTGAATTGTGCATTAAATAAAATAAAACTTTGTGAGGTTTCAGACCGAAAACATACTAAGAAGACTTTAATGCATGGCCAATAAGGCATTGCATGCATGCAGTCCTCCTGCTTTACAAACTGCATTCATGTAAAGCGGTAGTAAACCTCATTGAAACGGAAGTAAGCGACTTGTCTTGCATATTGTGGTGTGCTTTTTCACAAGATGGTCTAGATCACAGGTGTCAAACTCAGTTCCTGGAGAGCCACAGCCCTACAGAGTTTTGTTCCAACCCTGCTACCACACACACACACACACACACACACACACACACACACACACACACACACACACACACACACACACACACACACACACACACACACACACACACACACACACACACACACACACACACACACACACACACACACACACACACACACACACACAAACACACACACACACACACACCTGCAGTTTTCAAATAAGCCTGAAGGACTTGATTAGCTGATCAGGTGTGTTTAATTAGGGTTGAAGCTACACTCAGCGGGGCTGTGGCCCTCCAGGAACTGAGAGGGCCATTAAAACTTCATTAAAAAATGAAATGTTTGCACACACTGCAAAAAATAATAATAATAATAATGCTGCCTTAAATTTTAAGTACAATCAACTTGGACAATCAACTTTATCACAAAATAATTATATAATCGCCCAGCTCTTATATAAAGTTGCTCCGACTTTATCTGCATACATGTAAAGCTATATATATTAAATAGAAAATCTCAACTGATCACTTGTATTGTCACAAAATATAAACCGGCTCTACGCGACTATACGCATGAAGATATTGAGATATTATAAACATTAGCATCATTCCTGTAAAGATTCTTTGAAATAATGTGTATTGTGAATAAGTTTCCTTTAAATAGGTTAAAATCATTAAAACTCCAGTTGAGTTGCACAGACTTGTTGTTTGAGTTCACATACTTGCGCAGAGTTTATGTTTTAGGCCTAAAACCGCAGATCAGTCTCTTATGAAGATCAGTGAGCTGAGATGAACTTCGAAAGAAGCTGTAAAAAGATTTTAAAGTCACATCACCTTTATAAAGCACTTTATACAGCGTCTACAGTGATACAGAGGAAAATAATGTCTATTAACTCAACTGAAAGTCCTTCCTCGTTTTGTGTCTGCTCTCAGAGAAGCAAAAACCTACAATCTTCCAAGACAGATTTGACGTGTAAGTGGCCAAAACTGTCCAGACATCAACAGATGGGGATGAAGGACGTCACTTCTGAGAAAAAACAACATGAAGTCACACAGAGAGTGTGCTGGAAGCCATGTGACAAATCCTCAATCCATTTGGGAGAAAATGAGAGTAAAGTTGTCCTGAAAGCTGTTATAATGCAATAACCAGTTATAATGCAATAACCAGGTAAAAGCGTGGTCTAGTGTGGTAATGGCAACACTTATGTTCAGAAGTTTCTTTTCACCTGAATGCAACGGATAGTTCAAAACACGAGACGAACCAGTTAAGCCAGAGATCTGCAAAAATAACTTCTCAAGCTGCACAATACAATCCTGCCAAAGAAAAACATGTGCTTGAACATTTTGCTAATGTTCTCATAGAGTTATAAAAACGTAATTTCTGAATGTTCGCTGAACCTCTAGTTTCTTTTAGTTTGAATTGGTAATGCGAATGTTACGGTAACATTGTGTTTTACCGTTTTGCAAACATCGCAGAAAGTCACTTTTGAAGGTTCTCTGAACATTCAAGTAACAACGTTTATAAAACATTAGGTCAACATCCAACAAAACATTTCAGAAAAACAGGTAACAGTGTCATTGTTACACGTTACATGTAGTGAATAATTACATGCAACTAACCCTCAACCAAACCCCAATCCTAACTCTAACCCTATAGTAAGCACATGTAGTTAATTATTATTACTCAATATTTAAATGCATAATTACACTGTAACCATGATGACACCTTAAAATAAAGTGTAACCGTAGTTACTTTAATGCATAACTTCATGCAACTAACCCTAATCCAAACCCTAGTTCATGTAGTTAATTAATATTACTCAGCCCTTAAATGTATAATTACAGACTAAATGTTTAATGTTACTGGAAGACCGTTTGCTCATAATCTTGCCAGAACATTCCCTGTTCGCTTTCTGACCCAGAAACACACTTGCATCCTTTCGGAAACTGAAGCACATTTGCTATGCAACACTCAGTGGCAACCAGCATTCAAAAACCCAGTTTCTTTATAATGAAAGCTTAGTTTAGAGATCGATCAATCTGCATTTGGTGTTTTCGAAACAGGCCTAGTTGAGGAAGTTTAAAACGCATTGAGATGATGATCGATGGCCTCAAGCGCTCAGCAGCTCGACTCATAAAGTGAAGCGCTAATGAAGATCAGTAGGAGTGTGTGTGTGTGTGTGTGTGTGTGTGTGGGAGGAAGCGTTTATCAGTCCATCTGAACAAACATACAGCGGATAAGATAAGGTGTGTGCAGATTCAGAATGTCTCCGTTCGTGACCTTCCTCTCCTCCTTCACTCCACAGGCACCTGCGAGCGCTCGGCATGCTGGGTAAAATAACACTGGATTCCGGGAAACCGGGGCCTTTTTGGAGTCTTTGCAAAACAACATCTGCCAGTTTGCGCAGCTGAGCTGTTTTTGTTTTGTCAGGGTGAGCAATGGGAGATTGGAGGGCTTCGTTTTGAATGGTTCAAACCCAATAAAGTTCTCATAGCAAACTGGACATTCACTTTCAAGCTCTTTTCCATTATCTAGACGGCATTTAAGGGTTGTTCTTAAAGGAACACGCCGACTTTTTGGGACTTAAGCTTATTCACCGTATCCCCCAGAGTTAGATAAGTCCTTACATACCCTTTTCATCTCCATGCGTGCCGTAACTCTGTCTGACGCACCCACCGCTAGCCTAGCTTAGCACAAAGACTGGAGGTAAATGGCTCCAGCTAGCATACTGCTCCCAATAAGTGACAAAATAACGCCAACATTTTCCTGTTTACATGCTGTGATTTGTATAGTCACAGCGAGCAGAGAGTTCGCTCAGAGTTGGAGTAAATCACTCCGCAGAAGTAGCAGTGCTTTGCCCTCTGAGAATATAGTTCCCAGTATGTATATGGTTAGAAGATGGCTGTGTCTCATGTGACCTTGTTATTTGTGTACGCTGTGACTATACAAATCACAACATGTAAATAGGAAAATGTTGGTGTTATTTAGTCACTTATTGGGAGCAGTATGCTTGCTGGAGCCATTTACCTCCAGTCTTTGTGCTAAGCTATGCTAGCGGTGGGTGCGTCAGACAGAGTTACGGCACGCACGGAGATGAGAAGGGTATGTATGGACTTATCTAACTCTGGGGGATACGGTGAATAAGCTAAACTCCCAAAAAGTCGGCGTGTTCCTTTAAGATAAACCCTCTGGTGCTCTTCGCATTTCGGTCCGAAAAAAATGACAGAAATTACGTTTTTTAATTCAATGAAATTAACTTATATTTAATTTTTATATGAAATCTAAATTTTCAAAAACATTATTTTACTCTAAAACTGAGAGAAAATCAAAGCCATACATCTAAACAAGTTGTTCAAAATTTGAGCTGGATATCTCAAAAAAGGATTTAGTTTGGCCGCAGTACCAAACGCTTCCACTAGATGAAAATCGTTTCCCATTCATTTCCAATGCGCTCATTTTTGAAGCGAGGAGCACAAGAGTGACCTTTTTTTATTTGGATAAGTCAGAACTGTTGAAGTGATGTAATGTGTGTGTGATGGATGAAGTTCACTGCTTATGCAGCTCACTAGTTTTTGAAGCTACAGGGAGTTTGATGGACCATAATGCAAAAAAAAAAATAGCAAGGATGTAAATGTGTGTATTTGTGTGATTTTTGCAATCGATCGGCCCCCATGATCAAAGCCAGCCTCAGTATACATATACGTGTGCTGTTTTATGCTTGATAATGAGAAAAGGCCTCTCTATACTTCGCATAATGTGATTTTACAGAGCTTTCAGCTGTGTACTGAAACCGGAAGGTGCTCCAACATTTCACCCGAAGCCTTTGAAGTGAGCTTGATAATGTAGTCAAAAACTGATGTACCCTAAATAACACCCTCACAGGTCCATGGCAGATCCTCCTGTTCCTGAATTATGCTTTTGATATACATTTATTTTGCCCATGGGATGCATTTGTTTCTCAGATGTATTGGTGCAAAATGAGGCCCTTTTTGTGTGGACAATATGGAAATGTTCTGAAATTTCAGGAAGGATGAAACCACATTACAAGAAAACTGGCAATACGGAAATATATCACACTTTTGAAATTCCGTTCCTCGATAATGCACTGCAAAAATATTATTTTCTTACTTGGTATTTCTGTTTTGTTTTCTCTACACAAATATCCAAACGTTCTTACGTCATATATAAGATATATTTTCTTGAGAAGCAAAATTACTTAAAATATGAAGTCTTGATTTTTTAAGTGAAGTAAATTAAGTGAGTTCATGCTTGAAATAATAATAATTAAAAAATCTGCCAATGAGGTAAGATTAATTAAAACTTAATTCAAAGGAAAAACAGGGGAGTTTCAGCAAAAATTCACTTAATTTTGATAAATTTTTCAGAAAACAAGACTTATCTCCAGAATATCTTACCATCTCAAGTAAATGTAACACTGTAAAAAAAATGATATGATCAATAAGTCATGACAACATGTTTTTACTTTAACTCATCAAAACAAGTAAAAAAAAAATAAAAATCTTGTTTGACAAGATTCAACTCATTTTAAGTCAGTTTAATATAATTTATAATTCTATTAACATTTTTAAATTTAGATATTGTTTAGTGTATCTTGATTTAAGAATGTTTAAGATATTTGTACTACAAAAAATACTGAGTATTTTTTTAATTTTTTTATATAAAGTTTAGAATAATCAACTTTTACTCGTGTTAGTCTTCTTGCTCAATGCTCTGATTATAGACCATCTTTCAAGACTTCCGCTCGTTGTTTTCTGTGTCTTGATAAGGAAGCTCGTCCACTTCTTCTGCATTATTTAATGGTGTGTTGAGTTTTCCGAGAGGCTGATGTTGCACACGTGTGTCATGAACACATCGAGCGCACCGAGAGACTGTGATTCCCCCCTGATGATCAGTGTTTGTGGAGCGTGTTCTGATCCGCACCTGTGCTCTGTTGGGATTGGGAAGGGCAATGAGTCTCGGAATTCCACTGAACCAAAATGGGTCATAGAGACGCAGACGTTAGCCTGTGTGTGTACGACAGAGCCCAAAATAAGTGCTTTGAACAGAGCAGGTGCATATTCAGACAGTCAAGTTAAAATTAAATATGTTCAGTTTAATTTAATATATAGGAAGTGTTTAGATATTAAAATAAAAAAATTTAGAATGTAAATTTTAATGTTAAAAACTTGTTTAATTAATGTTTAATTACAATAAATATATCAAAATGAAACGTTAACTAATGCATTGGATATCAGGAACTAAGCAAAATAAGCCAATGCATTTTTACATATTTTATTCATTTATGTTCATGTTAATTTATACATATTGTTCTGTGTATTATAAATATTATTTGTATGTTATATATGTTATATAGATATAAACTATTATAATATTCAACCACTGGTCAGTTAGAGAGTCTTTGCATGATCCTGTCAGTTCCTCTTGAATAAAAGTCCGAACCTACTTTGTGTGTGTGTGTGTGTGTGTGTGTGTGTGTGTGTGTGTGTATGTGTGTGTGTGTGTGTGTGTGTGTGTGTGTGTGTGTGTGTGTGTGTGTGTGTGTGTGTGTGTGTGTGTGTGTGTGTTAAATATCCAGTTGCACTCAAAATACATCATGTTATGGAGCAGAACAGTGTTGTGAATATCATTTGTCATATGTTTCTCGTCACGTTTCTAGCCTCTCATGCTCATATCCACTCTATAAAGCCCTCCTGCTGTTCAAAACACACCAGCTCCTGTCACACAGGACATTATAGTCGGATCCATCAATATCCTTCCACATTCACACTCCACACACCTCTAGATTGAAGAGGTGTGTGCTTTTAATGATCACCCTTGAGCTCGCTGACACATCCAGCACCAATCTATACTCTCATTCAGAGAGAGAGAGAGAGAGAGAGAGAGAGAGAGAGAGAGAGAGAGAGAGAGCAGTACATGCAGGTGCAAACACAAATACAGGTGATCCATTACAGTGGCTTTCAAGCAGGTCACAGACTTGAAAGCGGGTCACAGGTCTGTTGTGGTAAAGCTGAAACCATGCTAGTGAGTTCTGGATGCTTTCTAGGGCATCGTTGGATTCTGGATGCTTGCTTGCTGAAATAAGTCAAAGGTTTTGAAATAATCCAACTAACCCAGCTAAAAAAAAAAAATTAAAATAAAAACGTTCCAAGAATGTTCAAGTTAAACTATGAAGTTATGTCTGAATGTTCTATGAACGTTCAAAACATCCTCTTTTTTTTTTTGTACCATAAAATACCCCTCAGATCTTTTATTATAGCTTGTCAAATTTGCCACTTTTTGTGTGCGAGAAAAAACGCGCAATTTTTGTGTGTGTCCCTTTAAATGCAAATGAGCTGCTTTTCCGCCGCCTCCGTTCAGAAGAGGCTGACCCTTTACACGAGCTTCAGATACTCCAGAAATAACAAAACAAGCGAATCTCACTCATCCAAATCTCAGAAATAACCAGTAGCGCAGTGGTTCCCAATCCTGGTCCTGGGGACCCACAACTCTGCACAGTTTGCATGTCTCCCTCATTTAACACACCTGATTCAGATCATCATCTCGTTAGGAAAGAGCTCTGAACTGAACTGGGTGTGTCAGATAAAGGAGACATACAAAATGTGCAGAGCTGTGGGTCCCCAGGACCAGGATTGGGAACCAGTGCAGCCTTACGGAGAGACTCAGGAACAGTTTCACTTTCCTGGACGTTTCTGAATGGTTAGGATACATTTATGTAGTTGTTGTGGAGTTAGAGTGATTCATCTGTTTCTGGGAAATGTTTGTCTCGTCTGTGCTCAACGACAGAACAGATCTCTCTCTCTATGGATCTTTTGCCATTGCGTTAGAACTGGTCACTGTTGTCGCCTGCGAAACCAAATGTCGGCTGGTGTGTGTAAACGTGCAGATTAATGGTGCGTTCTCCTGGGAAGTTCATACTTACGAGGTGGGAAGTCGTGTTTATGACGGCATGTGCGTTCAAGTCACTTTCGTTGGAGTAAGATGGCGGTGTGTACTTTCTCTTCATTAATTACACAAAAATACAGCAAGGTTCTTAAACTCTAGTTCTAGAAAATGAAGAACATAGAAATGTGCATTTGTTTTTTTATGCTTTTAATTAATTTATGAAGCAACTGCAAACTTTATCGTTACATATTACAGTGTTATATTATAATGCCATCATATTCAGTGCAGGCAATTAGCTTACTTCGCTGTAAATAGAAAAGTCCAGCAATATCACTGTTAAATACCTTTCAGTATTGTGGTATTCCACCATGTTTCTCACTGACGCCCACAACTCGTAAAGATTGGCGCTTAAAGAAAATCCAGAGCTTCCCACTCGTATTTACGACATTGTGGTGGCGCTCATGTACGCTCAACTCGTAAATACGATCTTTACAAGATGACTTGAACGCACCAAGGGCCGGTAATATTATAATAAGATCCCCTTCATACGTCAGAAGGAGAGCGAAGTCTGATCGGCTTATTTTTTCACATGCTTGCAAAGAAAGGCTCACCAAAACAAAGTTGCTGGGTTTCACTTTTCACGTTTTCTGGGTTGGTTGATGCACCGGGGACGCGATTATAGCACTTAAAGAGATACTTCACCTCTGGAAAGATGAATGTGTATTTAAAATGGGTCATTTATGTAGAAGAAATGTGAAATTATTTTTGAATTTGGAACTTTCTAGACTGAGAAAAGCCAGAAAATGTATTTTTGGCTCATGTGGATGAAAGACAACAACTCCCAGAATGCACTTGCTTTGCTGCCCTAGGACGCCACTCCCAAGCCACGCCTACCGGTAAGAGAGCACAGTTGAAAACAACAAGGCTAGGCTACTAGTGAGACCTATTTTTTTACAGTCTATGAGTGAGACTCTGACGAGTTTGCCTGGGTTTTCGAGATCGCCCAAAATGTCCGGGATTCGGCTTTCGCCATTCATTATGTTTACTGTGGCGAGCAGGACGAGGCTGAGGGGCGAGGGAGAACGGCGCGCGGCCGGTGGCGTGATTATTGAAACGCACCGGTCTCGTATCTCTCACGGAGGAGCGGGAAAAACGCACATCAACCGATCACTTGTTTAGCGTTCATGTAAACACTACATTCAGATTCACCAATCGGAATGAATTCAGTTAGATTGAAACAAAAGGTGTGCATGTAAACAATGAATGGCGACTGCAGAAAGCAAAAGCCGAATCCCGGACATTTTGGACGATCTCGACATGTCCGGGAAAAAGAGGATGGTAACCCCTACTACTCAGCTTTCTCCACAGAACAAGAGCCTGCTAGCTTAGCTTCCAAAGAAAGACGGCTGACACTATGTGTACATTCTGTGAGTGAGATCTCTATGGGCGGGTTGAACACATACGGGACAGCTCCTACTACTGGCTCTCTAGCCTCTGGCTAAAAAATAGGATTTTTTCCAGACAAAAAATACATAAATCTCTCGTCTCAGGGGGATATGAGGGAGGAAAGCACAGTAATTCGAAAATACTACAGGTTTTCTACTAATACAAAGCTTAATGCTAAATCCTGAAGTATCCCTTTAAACACGGAAAAAGTCAGATTTTCATGATATGTCCCCCTTAAGGAAACATTCCATTTTGTAATCATTATTATGTGAACGTTACTTTTGAATGTTCTCTGAACATTCTAAAACAAGTTGTAACATTCTTTTAATGTTACTTTGAGGAACCTTGTAAGAACGTTCTGAGAACATCCTCTGTGAGCTGGTAAAGGAATCATCTGTTGTTATGGGTTTGATTCTGATCAGCTAACTTCATCTGAGCTGTGAAGCCGTAAGGCTGTTATATGAATATACGGTATTGTACAAGGAGCATTCGAATGATTAAAAACTTCATTAACAGAATCACGCTTTTTCTTCAGGCCACAAGCGCCCAATTAACATTGCGAAGTAGATGTTAATTAGAGTTATGGCAGGCAAATTGTGTTTAAAAATGAATCCTGTGTAGGATGGCGTTTCAGTAAAACAGATGTTCGTGAGCGTCTTTGTGACGCCGTGGCCTTCAACATCGTAATAAATGAGGTGATATTCAGGTCTAGAAATGTTCTGTGTGAGTGGGAATGTTGTGTAAATCATATAGCATCGTCTGTATCAGACATCACTGTGACAGATGATTTAATGCAATGCAAAATGATGAATACAAGGATTTAAGGTTACAAAAACACGATAATATGAAGTGATAGTAGATCATGCAACACAGCAGAGAACTTTACTTCCAACCCACTTTACTTCTACAGTGTGACCTATTTCTGCGTGAGACTTGACATAGGCAAAATATATTTTAAAATATGTCTTGAATGTAATGTAAGTCACTTTTTATACTAATGCATACAAGTAAATATGACAGGTATTGTAAAATACGTGTTGTAAAATATGAGGGTTTGATGATGCCAACCAAAAAAAGAATAATGTGCAATGATGCATTATCCACAGTTATAATTTCATGTTGACTTTAAAGAAGTGAAAACTATGATATGGAGAGAGCAAGAATATGCCGGTTTGTTATGTTAAACATCAGGGTCTTAGAGCACTAGAGATGAGAAGCTCCGTCCGTGAGAAATGACTCATTCTAACAGGTCACCGTTTCCCACAGCAGGAGATTCGCTCTCGAGCGTCTTTACATCATCTTGACCCCATTTTGAGTTACATTAATGACTGTCGTCGTCATATATTTAAAGAAATGCATCTTTGCTTTGTATATGGAACAGATTATGATGCTGAAAGGGGATTTGAATCCAGCTTTGCAGATTACTTTATAATGATAAAGGTTGGGATTTGAATACATTATTCTGGACAAAGTCCAAACTAGAAAGCTTTTTAAAAAGGCCTGGGATGTGCGAGATTATTCTTCCGTCACATGTTCTGAAGCCACTTTCGTTTTCTCTTCAAGAGACAATCACGACACGCAGAACCACAGATCAATGATAAGCCAAACATAAACCACAGCACACTTTTTTTAAAATTATTATTTTTTTTTTCTAGATTCCCTAAAGGATGAGCCGATAGAAGCCGCGGGTCGAAAGGTCTCTCGCTGACAAAGCTCCCACAGATGGGAAATGACTTCAGAGACATGACACGATATTTACTTCCTTTATCTCCTTCCCCGAGTCCCGAGAGGCACATTAAGCCAGAATCACAAAGAGTTCACATGTGTGTTTTTGACTGAATACAGTAAATGTCACTGAAAGGAAATTCTGCTGCTGATAATTCTGTGCATTCATGTGTGTCCCTTGCTAGTCGTATTTAAAACAATTAGTATTTTATCTGGTGTAAATTGAATTATGGATATCAAGAATTAATTTCCTGAGAATGAATAAAAGTCAAAACGGCTCACCGTATCTCGTGTCTCATAGACTCCGCCCATCAATTTGACTGACAGTTGACGAAGCGCGTCTGTGTTGAGCTCTCAGATTCACAGACTGACACCACTGACCTTAAGCTTCTCTTTTATCTTCTAATCAGCCGAATATCCTCCAAATATGCAGCACTTATTCTCATATGAAAAGCACTGGTCATATGAAATATTGATTTGAGTGCAATTGATCTTATTATGTGAGAAGAAAGAGTGTGTAGTGATACGAGAGACTTTTCCATACTTTATGTTTTACATCACAGCCGTTGTGTTTATTAATTAGACAAACATTTAGAGTGCATCAATATTTTGTTCATTCTTTTAGAAGAAAAAGTCATTTTTAAAAATGCATAAAAGTACATCTGACAGTACAGTAGACAAGCTTAAAGAGTCCAATTTTTGATTTCGGTCTTTACGATGAGCTTAGGAGTCAGACAAACAGGCTGATTGTAGAATGTCTATTTTTTGCCAGCAGGGTTATTTCATGCTATCGTTCCAGATGAAGATATGCGGTGAGAACAGCTGCAGGACAGACGTGCTGAACACTGAATGTGATCGCAGGGAAAGAGTCAAGAACACTTTGAGAAAGTAGCAACACAAAATAACTAACAAGTGCCCATAAGAAAAAAGCGGCACAACTGATTATTACGATGCATTCTTCACTTTTAACATGCATTTATATTTAGAACAGCTGAAAACTACCATAATAAGTGGTGTTTGCTGAGGCATCACATATACTTCTCATAGTTAGGCTTATGATTTGAACAAACCACCTTAGAAATATGATCAAATAAACATGGCTTTTTCAACGTAAAGTTAAAGGGGTAGTTCACCCAAAAATAAAAGTATCCATCATTTACTCGCCCTCAAGCCATCCTAGGTGTATATGACTTTCTACTTTCAGCCACACACTATCAGAGTTATATTAAAGCTACACTGTGTAGGATTTTCTCCCATCTAGCAGTGAAATTGTTTATGACTACCAACTGCATATTACTTTCTAGCTCCTCCCATTCCGAGGGCGTTTTAACTCCTACGGTGGCCGTATTATTTCAAATCTGCCGGCAGTCGCGAGCAGAGGTGGACAGTAACAAAGTACATTTACTTGAGTACTGTACTTAAGTACACTTTTTGAGTATCTGTACTTTACTTGAGTATTATTTTTTCTGGAAACTTTTTACTTTAACTTCACTACATTTGAAAGACAAATATCGTACTTTTTACTCCACTACAATTCTGTCAAGGTCCTGTCACGGGAGAGTGAGCGAGAGACTAGGATTCAAGTGCAGAGGAGATTTAATTAACAAACACAGACAAAAATACAGAAAACTCAGAACTCAGATAATCAACAGACAGGAACATCAAAGACAGGTAACTCGGACAACGAACCAGCACAAGACTACAAACACAAGGAGGCTAAATAGGGGAACAAAGGAGGGTAACGAGACAGACAGGTGGGACAAATTAACCAATAATCAGATAACAAGATGGGAGGGGCTAGACAATAGATAGGAGAGCACATGGCACAAAACAACAAACACCCATGTGCAGCACAAGACAGAACAGACACGTGACATTACCCCCTCCTTAAGGAGCGGCTACCAGACGCTCCACTAGGGACGGGAGGGACAGACCAGGGCGGGACGGGAGGGACGGGGGGCCAGGTCCAAGAAGGGAAACAGAAACAGGGGGTAACAGACTCAAAGGGGCCAGGGTGACAGACAGTACATCGGGGGAACAGGGCGAAGCAAACAGTCCATCTGGTGGCCGGGGCGAAACAAGCAGTACGTCGGGTGGCCGGGGCGAAGCGAACAGACCGTCGGGTGGCCGGGGCGAAGCGAACAGACCGTCGGGCGGCCGGGGCAAAGCGAACAGTCCATCCGGCGGCCAGGGCGGAGACTTTCCCTCGGGCGGCCAGGGCGGAGACTTTCCCTCGGGCGGCCACGGCGCAGGAACTGGAACTGGCACCACCGGCGCAGGAACTGGAACTGGCACCACCGGCTCAGGCACTGGAACTGGCACCACCGGCTCAGGCACTGGAACTGGCACCACCGGCTCAGGCACTGGAACCGGCACCACCGGCTCAGGCACTGGAACTGGAACTGGCACCACCGGCTCAGGCACTGGAACTGGCACCACCGGCTCAGGCACTGGAACTGGCACCACCGGCTCAGGCACTGGAACTGGCACCACCGGCTCAGGCACTGGAACTGGCACCACCGGCTCAGGCACTGGAACTGGCACCACCGGCTCAGGCACTGGAACTGGCACCACCGGCTCAGGCACTGGAACTGGCACCACCGGCTCAGGCACTGGAACTGGCACCACCGGCTCAGGCACTGGAACTGGCACCACAGGCTCAGGCACTGGAACTGGCACCACAGGCTCAGGCACTGGAACTGGCACCACAGGCTCAGGCACTGGAACTGGCACCACAGGCTCAGGCACTGGAACTGGCACCACAGGCTCAGGCACTGGAACTGGCACCACCGGCTCAGGCACTGGAACTGGCACCACCGGCTCAGGCACTGGAACTGGCACCACCGGCTCAGGCACTGGAACTGGCACCACAAGCTCCGATTCAGACACAGGAACAGACACAGGAACAGACACAGGAACAGACACAGGAACAGACACAGGAACAGACACAGGAACAGACACAGGAACAGACACAGGAACAGACACAGGAACAGACACAGGAACAGACACAGGAACAGGCTCCGGCTCAGGAACAGACACTGGCTCAGGCTCAGGAACAGGAACAGACACCACCGGCTCAGGAACAGGAACAGACACCACCGGCTCAGGAACAGACACAGGAACAGACACTGGCTCCGGCTCAGGAACAGACACTGGCTCAGGCTCAGGAACAGGAACAGACACCACCGGCTCAGGAACAGGAACAGACACCACCGGCTCAGGAACAGGAACAGACACCACCGGCTCAGGAACAGACACAGGAACAGACACTGGCTCCGGCTCAGGAACAGACACTGGCTCAGGCTCAGGAACAGGAACAGACACCACCGGCTCAGGAACAGGAACAGACACCACCGGCTCAGGCTCAGGAACAGACACCACCGGCTCAGGCTCAGGAACAGACACAGGCTCGACGGCGGCCATCTTGACAGAGGACACAGGCTCGACAGGTGTGACGTGGACACTCTCGGCGGCGGCCATCTTGTCAGGGGACACAGGCTCGGCAGGCGTGACGTGAACAGTCTCTGTAGCGGCCATCTTGTCCGAAGACACAGGCCCGGCAGACGTGACGTAAACAGACTCGGCGGCGGCCATCTTGTCCGAAGACACAGGCCCGGCAGACGTGACGTGAACAGACTCGGCGGCGGCCATCTTGTCCGAAGACACAGGCTCGGCAGGCACCACCGGAACTGGGACCACCGGAACAATTATGGAGGGAACCCTTCTCCTCCTCCTGTGTCTTGAGACCACCGGAATTGGGACCACCGGACTCGGGACCACCGGAACTGGGACCACCGGAACTGAGACCACCGGAATAGTCACAGAGGAGGTCTTCCTTCTCCTCCTCCGTCTCCGGACCACCAGACCACCTCCTCCGATCTGATCACCGTCTGACATGGTGCTCTCCTCCTCCAAAGTCCTCTGAACACATCTGGAGAAATATTCAAATAGGGAAATGGAATTTCCCTTCTCCTCCTCTGAAGAAAAAATCTCGCTCCGCTGAATCCACATTTTGGCTGGTTCGTTCTGTCACGGGAGAGTGAGCGAGAGACTAGGATTCAAGTGCAGAGGAGATTTAATTAACAAACACAGACAAAAATACAGAAAACTCAGAACTCAGATAATCAACAGACAGGAACATCAAAGACAGGTAACTCGGACAACGAACCAGCACAAGACTACAAACACAAGGAGGCTAAATAGGGGAACAAAGGAGGGTAACGAGACAGACAGGTGGGACAAATTAACCAATAATCAGATAACAAGATGGGAGGGGCTAGACAATAGACAGGAGAGCACATGGCACAAAACAACAAACACCCATGTGCAGCACAAGACAGAACAGACACGTGACAGGTCCTTGAGTAGAAAGTAACATCAGTCAGTGGATGATTTTGGTTGCAGGGGTTGCATTTTGGTTGGAAATGAAACTCGGGTTGACGTCAGAACCCTGCATCTGATTGACATCAGAACCCGATGTCAGATTGACGTTGGATATTGATTGAAAATAAAAGTAGGGTTGACGTCGGGACTCGACTGATGTTGGTTTCTGACGTTAACCCGATTTTCATTTTCAACCACAATACAACGTCTGTCCAATGTTGGAGATCAACGTCAATCTGACATTGGATTCTGACATAAACCTGATTTTCATTTTCAACGTTGGGTTTGATTTTCTAAATGCGAATTTTGTCACTTTTTTGCACACTAGCTTATAGATAACAGTAAGGCGAACATATTCATACTAAAAGCCAAAAAACTTTAAATAGGGCAGTATTTGAGGGAACAGCCATTTGGGTGTCCGAAACCATTGTGGACGTTATTGAGTGCACTTATTCAATCTCACATTCAATCCCACTACTGGAACTGTGTTCTAGAAATAAATGTGATATTGATATGAGGGTATGCAGGCATAGATTCAGAGGCATACGGTACTTTAAGTATTACATACAACAATGCAACAATAATAAAACAATGCATTGACATTTACTTTTTACTTTTGATACTTAAGTATTTTTAAAAACGAGTACTTCTGTACTTTTACTTAAGTAAAAATAGGTCTTTACAACTTTGACTTGTAACGGAGTAATATTTGACCAGTAGTATCTGTACTTTCACTCAAGTAAGGAAGTTGTGTACTTCGTCCACCTCTGGTCGCGAGTAATCTCCCCCTTGCATTCGTCACGGTGCCACTGAGTGTCAAAACGCGAAAGGCGAAGCTTGAATTTCCAGGTATGTCCCTCTTAGGCTAATGTATTTTCAAGATGGAGGCGCAACATGGCTGCCGCCATTCGAGCGAGTCGCTCGTGTGTATTCTAAATGGCAGATTCTACGCTTACGAGAATACTTGATTAGTTGGTAGAAGTAATTACACATTAATGAGCACATATCATTTTGAAAGAACTAAGTGTTTTTTGCTAAGAATCAAATAAAAAAATTACACAGTGTAGCTTTAAAAAAAATTCCTCGCTCTTCCCATCTTTATAATGGGAGTGAATGGAGCCTGAGATTTTGAAGCCCTAAAAAGCGCATCCATCCATCCATGATTAAAGTAATCCATACGACTCAAGGCCTTCTGAAGCCAAGAAAAAAAATCCATATTGATAACTTTATAAACTATAATCTATAATCTTTTTGCACCATATCTTGGTTTTTGGAAGCATTTCTATAAATTTAGGTGAAATTTTGGTTTCTTGAAGTGCCTTGAAACGCGCAGCTTTGTTTGATGCGTTGACGTAATTTGCACTGAAAAGGGAAGCTAAGGCGGAACATGTTGGATGGCCCCTCCCCCTTTTCTAATAGCCAATAGCGTTTAGTTTACCTCACAGACAGCACCGTGGAAGCGAATCCGAGCGCTGATGATACGCTGGATTCAATAGTAGAAGTATCAATAAATTCTAGCCATTTCAGTCTTAACCAACGTACAGCTGGAAAACGGAATAAAACTCGAGCGTTTGAGCAACCGAACACACATCTCCTACCCATATTGCTCTGTGATGTGTCAACGCCTGGTTATTTATAGCGTAGGGGGCGGAGCTTTAGATTCTAGCGCATTTGATTGGACAGAAGATGTGATGAGAAGCTGAAGTCTGCGGTGATGTCATAAAAAAACCCTGATCAATTTTAGCGGAAGTGAGAGACTGTAGGTTTTGAATGCTTATATCTCTTAAATGCAAATTTTGTCATTGATTTGGAGCACACCAGCTTATTCATAACCTTAAGGCTAACATATTCATACTAAAAGCTAAAAAACGTACATTTTGATTTCACGGGGGGGCTTTAAAGGGAAATGAAACCCTAAAACAACTTTTTTTAGTTAATGATCTGTTAGACTGGGGCTTTATTAATGCCGTTCCTTGATTAAAGTAACTTTGGGTTTAAAGTGTTTTAATTCTACAATATAGTGCCAAAACGTCTGAGTGCTGCCCTCTTCAGGTTGAACAGTGGCTACTGCAGTTGAATTTTCCTAGCTAACCACGCCCTTGCCTTACAGAGAGACTCAGATGGGTGGAGTCAGGCTCTGACCAGGGGTTTAGTTACCCTTTAAACATGCTGACAAATGTCTATCGAACTGAACGCGCATCTCACATTTCACTTTGAATCTGTCGCTAAATGCACAAGAAGCAATGTAAGGTCGTTTTCCACAAAACATTGATCGCCACAGGCGCGTTTGTCCAGTGAGGCTGCAGTTCCTTCGTGAATAACTGAGATAATGCATTAGCCACTGAACTCTGTCCACTGTATTAGAGGCTGATCCCCCCCCCCCCCGGTCCCCGAATGCATGACAGGAGATGAGGCCCTCCATGCGGATCTAATCTATGAACATTAGCATGTTTGGGCATTGCAGCGTGGGAAAGTTCAATATGAACTTGTTTAGCAGCAAAGCTGTTCAGTCGTTCCTTCACAGTGGCCGTACTCTCGAGGAAATCAGTGTTCAGATTGCTCGTCTTGGGTCGCGCTGTAATTTGAAAAGACATTTGAGCCTCATGGATTGTGCACAATAATCTCAGGCATGCACAGGTTGCCTAGCAACAGCTCTCTCTCTCTCTCTCTCTCTCTCTCTCTCTCTCTCTCTCTCTCTCTCTCTCTTTGGCACAGTGTGATCTTGATGGCTCTCCACTGCACCTCTTAAATAAAAAAAACAATCAAATGTTCTTTTTGTGATCATAACCAGAGAAGGAAAAATAGTTAATTGGAAAAACATCTAACTGGATATGGATCCGTGGGGTTTAATATTTGATGCTAAAGTCTGCAATCAAAAGTCTAATAGCTATTTCAATATGAACTCATTTCATGCCAAATGATCTGAGCTGCTTTTTAGCTCCTAAACTCGTACTGTATGACAACTATTGACTTTTGAAATTACATTAGAGCAAATCGTCATATTAGAATGATTTCTGAAGGATCATGTGACACTGAAGACTGGAGTAATGATGCTGAAAATTCAGCTTTGATCACTGGATATAAATTATATTTGACTATATATTCACATAGAAAACAGCAGTTTTACGTTATAATAATATTTCAAAATTTTTACTGTATTTTTGATCAAAGGAATGCAGCTTTGGTGAGCTTTCAGAAACATTAAAAACCTTACCAAACCTGTTCATGAAGTGTATAAATGCACTCTTGTAATCATTGTGTTTGGCTATATTTAGACTCATCCTCCTCTTGTTCACTCATCGCTGTGTATTTCAGAGCATATCATATATTCTTCATCTGCAGGACTCGATCGGCGAGGCGATTTCAGGCACATATTAATCTGTGAATATGCATCCATGGTGTTGTTCTCTGTGATCGGTGACCGCAGGAGTCTCTGTTAATCGTGGTGTTAGGAGTATTAACACACCAGCGCATCTCTGCCAGCTCAGTGTTTGATCAGTCACATTAAAATTAACCATAATCTGATTACACATGATTATCAGCGAACCGACGACACGGCCGATCCTGTGGTGCCACTTTATTTCTTGAGGAGTCTTTAAAGTCAACATGAAATCTAGATTGACGTCCTTTATACATGGTCTTGGTCTCATTAATATGTATCTGAGTATCAATATCATTTGTGTTCTGCGTTTCGGTATGGAAATCCTACTTTTTACCATGCAAACATTTTCATTTAGCATTATTACGCTTTTATGCAAATACACTTATTCATGTTATCAGTGTGTGCATCCGGGTTATTATCGCTAACAAAACTAAAACTATTAAAGTCTCTCTGCAGTCAATTATTTTATCCCTTAAAACTCATCTTTGATCACCAAAATGACATAATTAAAAGATTTTTCCTTAAAAATAAAATATCTTTAATGTAACTCAAGACCCTTGCCTCATTTAGTATACGTGGTTCTATGAATATGCAAATGAGCCGAGTTAGGGTTAGAAATAGAAAATATCAGCAATGGTGTTGACATGAATTTACACATGATTTGTCTTAAAGCATATTAAATACACCACATAGACACATAAACAACATTAAAAACTGGATTTCACCACAGGGGGACTTTAACATTTTGAAAATGTATATTTAAAAAAAAAAAATAATAATAATAAATTTTCTCTCTCTCTCTCTCTCTCTCTATATATAGGCTATATATATATATATATATATATATATATTAAACATTAAACATTAACTGAAATAAAATAACATTAAAAACGTGCTTATCTCATTTCAAGCTCTAGTTGCCAATGCAACATTTCTCATTTTCATTTAGTTTAACTTGATGTAATAAAATAACTGAAATAAAAAAATAATACAAACTAAATAGACATATTTAAAAAGCACAAAAATAATTAAAATGACAAAAGTGTACAATAAAATTCATAAAAATGAAGCTAAAATTTAAATATATATGCAAAACCTAAAATTACAAAAGTCTATGTAATATTTTATATGAATATAAACTATATCTCAGCGGTGGTAAAAAAGCACTGATGTCTGTGTATTAAAACCTTGTTGTTGATGATGATGATGATGATGATGATGATGATGATGATGTTACTGTTTTTGAGAGGGAACAATCAATTCCTAATGGATTAAATCAATCCCACCCTATTATTTTCTTTTTGTTTAATATCCTATTCCAAACAGGATGTCGCATTACTGGATGCAAATGTGGTTTCTATTTTTAGATCCAAAGTTGAGGCTGAATTGTTTAGAGCCTCCAAACTCTGAAAATCAACATTCTCCCAGTGTCCTCTTCCCCGGTCACACACACACACACACACACACACACACACACACACACACACACACACACACACACACACACACACACACACACACACACACACACACACACACACACACACACACACACACACACACACACACACACACACACACACACACACACACACACACACATGTTAATAGACTGCCATCTGTTTGGAGGTGAATGCGTGTCCTGGAATGTGTCAGGGATTATCTTCTGAAACCGTAAATGCATCGCTGGCCTTCCCGTAACTTTAGCTTTAGCTGTTTGGAAATGACATTGTGCAATGACAACTGGCAGGTCTGAAACCCTCCAGCACAACTAAAGGAGTGAATGAACAAGCACAAGAGAAGAAGAGAAGTGTGTGGGACCAGAGGAATGACCTCTGCAGATCCGGAGCGTCTGTGAGGAACTTCTCCTCGTCTTCCTCACGCTCTCTGGAGCTCCTCTTCCTCACGCTCTCTGGAGCTCCTCTTCCTCACGCGGGACTGAAGAGTGTTTCACAGGGACTTACAGAGACTCATGTACTGGGAAACTGTTCTGAGATGTTCTGGTCTTTATGATGCTTTTTGCATTGATAAAGTGCCAGAGGAACATTAGTTTATTATTATTATTTTATTTAGATAGATTGCCTTAGCTGTTTATTCTAAAATTATAATTATAATATTATATATATATAAAAAGATAATTTCCCAAGATCAACTGTTCTGAACTGTTCCATTTATTTTTTATAATATACAGTATATATATATATATATATGTGTGTGTGTGTGTGTGTGTGTATGTGTGTATATTTTTTATTATATATATTTTTTCTTTTTTTAATATATATATATATATATTTATTTTATTTATTTTATTTTTATTATTATTATTTTTAAATAATTTTTTTTATGGAAATTATCTTTTTTATTGTTTCTCTTAAAATTCATTAAAATTAAATGAAAATATAGAATCAAAATAAACTTATATGTATACATTTATAAATTATAATACACTTTATTATAAATTGTAAATTTATATTAAAAATATTAAATTTATAAAAATAAAAATATTTATTTATATTTAAATAAAACTAAAACTATTAAAAATGTTGTTACTTGAAATGAAATAAACGTTAACTGAAATAAAATAACATATTAACAAACTTTAATAGTTACCAAGGCTGCATTCATCACTGTCATTTAGTTTAACTTGATGTACTAAAATAAGTCAAACTAAAAATAAAAAATAAATAAAATAATTTTATATAAACTAATTAGACATTTAATTTTTTTTTTTTTTAAATAATCAAAATGTTTAAAACATTAACTAAAATTAAAATGAAAACCTGATATCTAAAAATAGAAACTATTTATTGTCATTATAAAATATTAATAAAAACTGTAATAATATCAAAATAACACCGGCTCAGATCAGCTGATCTTGAGGTTTTTGTATTTTGTTTTTTATTATTTTATTTTATTTTATTTTATTTTGTTGCCGGCTGTTTCTCATAAGATTCATTAAGAGAAATAAAAACAAACGGTATACATTTATAATGTACTCTATTATAGACTGTATTCATTTCTAATATAGTTATTTATGTTACATTTATTTAAAATTCTTTTTAACATATATAACTTTAGATATAGTGGATATTGAGACATTATTTCTAAAATGAGATTATAGTGTCTGAGGTCTTTTTCTTGCAAATCTGAGTCGCAGGATTTATCTCTCCATAACTGTCACTCCTGTCTTGAATAAAAGTGTGATTTTTCTTTCCTATGGGATAATACACAATACTTTATTTGTCGGAACCACACAGGCAAGCCTAAGCAAGTGGACGGCTCAGCTTTTGTATCTTCTGTTTGCTCTGGTCTTCATTTTGTGGCCTTGTGTTTGTTCATTAAAAGCTTTGCCTCGCCTTGGCGTGTTTGAAGCTCGATGATGTCATTGGCAAACAGACTGTGAACCTGATTTCACTAAGTACATGTTCCCGGATCAACATTCCAGTCGACCAATCAGATCTGAGGGACAAGCTTACAGTTTATGTCAAGTTTAGACTTAAAACCAGGGCTAGGGGCTTCTACATCATAAATTATGTGTAGGGTTAGGGATAGGGTTAGGACTAATTTCAGGACAGGAATGTTGTTCCAGGATCAACAAAATGTGTTGAACCAGGAACATGTCTTACTTGGCAAAATCCCGGTGAACACACACACACACACACATGCTTTTCTCCTTCGCTTTACTCATTTGTTTCCTCAGTAAGTCATTCAGTAACTTCCCGTCTGAGAGTAAATCACCGAATGCAGATTATGCCAAGAAGTGTCCACTCCCCCAGCTGACCGAACGTCCTGCAAAGTTATGAACAAACGTTTGGAATGTCCACATTCATAACCAAGAAAAAGCATTTCTAAAACATTAAAAAAACTGGAGGTTTTGATATAACTTAGTGGGAACGTTAGCACTGGACATATTGTGTCAGCTGGGATCTGAGCCAGCTCGTTTCTCAGCCCTTGCCAAGCCGAGAGACTAAAGTTAGCTGTATTTCTCCCCGAGTTTATGAATAAAGCTGTTTTTAAGCACGAGGCTCTTTAAACGTTGAGCTACCTTTGTTCTGATTGTAAATCTGCCATGCTTTTGGGGGCATTGAGCCTTAGTTTGTAGATGCTGTTCTTGTGGAAAAATGAGCAGTTTGTAAAACAGGAATGCCCGTCCAGCGAATAAATCCATGTTTTGAGTCTTATGAAGTGGTCAGACTTGACGTCTGTGTTATTCTGAGAGCACTTGCTAGCCAAATCTGCCCTGACCGACTCTGAAAACTCACTATAAATGCTTTCCATGCATATCTGTGGTGCTCTGGATCTGCACCGTCTAGTGTCGAAACCTAAAAGTGCTTTCAGCATTGGCTGATTTAAGACACTGTCTGTTACTATAACCTTTATAGCACTGTTACAGGGCTAATACGTCTGTAAAATTATATATATGAGTGATTATGTCTAGCTTGATCCTGCGTGCACCCGCAGAATAATAATACTTTCACTGTTTTGAGTTTATACATGTGTTCTTCCTTCTTTTGTAATTCTGCTTTCTTGCTGTTTATAGGTAAGCAAAGATGTCTCGAGGGCAGAACTGTTCAAGAGTGAAGCGTAATGAGTGGTGCACATACATTAGCTGGCGAAAGCATACAATAGAAGGCTGGAATAATTAATAATATAAATATTAATGAAATACTTTTCAAATTAAATGATTGTACTAGATTTAAGTTTGATAATGTTTTTATATTTAATATCTTGTATTTTTAGGGGATTTTGTGGCACTAAATTATATTTATGCAGGAGTTATAATCCATTTACTCACTGTTTGATCTAAAAAAAATGAAATTTCCAACTTAAACTGTCAATCATCTTGAATGCGTTGAAGAATTACATTTGGTCTATTTTTAAAGATGACAGTTGTCAGATTATTGCTTTTAATTTTTAATTTTTTAATTTCAGATTATAAGTTTTAAAAAGCGAACTTTAAAAAGTTATACATTTTACGTTTATTGTTGTAAAAAATGCACAAAAACAATTCAAATAGAATATTTTTTTTATTAAACATTAAAAAATGTAATTGATATATTTTGCAAAACATGTTTTACCTAAAATTGCAATTGAAAAGTTCTGATACGATTTGTCATTTTTTACATCACAAAAACAAGCTGTTTTAACAGGTGTGTGTGTGTGTGTGTGTGTGTGTGTGTGTGTGTCTGTATACATATCAAAAACACAGTAAAAACTTTAATATTGTGAAAAATTATTACCAATGAAAACAGCTGTTTTCTATGTGAATATTTAATAAAGTGTAATTTATATCATGTGATCAAAGCTGAATTTTCAGCATCATTACTCCAGTCTTCAGTGTCACATGATCATACAGAAATCAGTCTAATATGATGATTTGATGCTCAAGAAACATTCATTATTATTATCAATGTTGAAAACATTTGATCCCATGAAAACATCCTTTGATGAAGAAAGTTCCAATGAACAGCATTTATTCGAAATTTTATCTTTTGTAACATTACTGTCACTTCTGATCTGTTTAATATATATATATATTCATTGTTAACAAAGTGGTTGTAAAGTTTTGAGTTCATCCACGTGAACTCTGGCGACCTCTAATCTGTGTTCCTGTAGACCAAACCGCAGGGAGTCTGATATTCTGATATGTTTATGATCATTGTGTTCTTCAGCCGGGTGTCAAACACACATCCAAACCAGTATATGAGGGTTTGCTGTGTGGAGGACTTAGACAAGTCAAGAAGTTCTGGATGAGATCAATCATTAATGGTGCTTGTAGGCCTGATGCTAATAACTGCTTCTAGGGTTACACTTTAATTTTATGGTCCACTTTAGACATTATATAAGTAACTTTGCAACTAGCAGTCATTAGAGTATTAGTAGATTAGGTTAGGGTAAATAGAATATATAGTTGCAAAGTTACTCTGAGTCAGTATTGAGGAGCATCAAAATAAAGAGTTAGCAGATATTAAGAAAGTCTAATACTCTAATGACTAATATTTGACATGTAGTTGCAAAGTTACTTATAGTTAGTAGAGGGCCATCGAAATTAAACTTCATGTTAATCGCTATCAGGGCTAAAACAATCTCATCAGAGAACTTTGTCAAGCCCTTATGGGACAATGTTTCACAAAGAGTTTCGGTAGAGTGCTTTTCCATGACCCCGTGTGACATATAGTGTTTGTTGTGTCAACCTGCGAGATCTTTACTTTCACTGTCCATTCTGCCTTCAGACGTTCGTGTTACTCTTTTCTACGTTTCTGCTTTCTCCTGCTGTTTATAGGTAAGCAAAGACGTCTCGAGGGCAGAACTGTTCAAGGTTCACGGGCAAAGCGTAATGGGTGTCATGCAAATAAATTAGCAGTACAGAGTACAGATATTTAAAAGTTTAATGACAGATAATAAATAACGGAAATGGTAACATATTAACAGACATTTTAGGTTTAACTTATGTCTTATGTAAGTTGATTCATGCAGCTTGCCTTTTTTTTTGCACATGCATTTTCTTTTCCTTTTTATTGTTGTGGTTTTTTAATTGTTATTTTGATTTTAAAAAAGCAACTTTGGGCAGTTTTTTCCCCATAATGTTACACTACCGTTCAAATGTTTTGGGGTCGGTAAGATTTTTTAAAGTCCCCTTGTGGTGAAAATCCAGCTTTTAATGTAGTTTATGTGTCTATGTGGTGTTTTTAATACGCTTTAAGACAAACCATGTCTAGATTCATAAGTCGACACCATTGCTGAGTATTTTCTCCTTAAAACTGCAGTGAACCAAAGACAGTCTCAAAAACACGCTTTGAAATCGCTGGTGTTTCTGACGTCACAAACTACCTTGTAACCAATCAGATCAACGTGTGGCGGGGCTCATTTGCATATTCATAGAACCGCGTATTCTAAATGAGGCAAGGGTGTCGAGTTACTCTCAAACTATTTTAATGCATGAAGAATTTCTTTCAAGGAAAGAACGTTTAAATATGTCATTTTGGTGATCAAAGATGAGTTTTAAGGGATACAATTATTGACTACAGGGAGACTTTAAAATGAAATAGAAATTATTTCAATTAAATTGAAGAAATCTCTCCTGCTCTCCAAGGCTGCTTTTATTTGATCAAAAATAGAGCAAAAACAGTGGAATAATAATCAAATTTAAAATAACTGTGCAGCCATTACTTCGTGTCACGTGATCCTTCAAAAATCATTCTAATATGCTGATTAGCAATTTTGTAACATTTTAAATGTTTACTGAAACTTTTGATAAATTTAATGCATCCTTGCTGAATAAAAGTATTAATTTCTTTCCCAAACTTTTGTAGTTTCTGGTTAACGTTTTGAGCTTATTTTTGACACACAGTCACAACACAAGGCATTTTAATTGTTTTGCTTAAAGGATATAATTACTGAAAAGATGTTTGTTTGCAGCAAGAGGCCATATGTAATTTAGCCTTGTGCAACATATGTTTCATGCAAGTTTATGCAACAATGAACCAGATAAAATACTATCTATCTTCATCACTAAAAATAATTTGTTTGACTCTTCTGGAGGATTTTCTAAGGATAAATGACTCTCTCCTCTTCTGTGTTTACACTCGCAGCGCTCAATCCCTCACAATTAGTGTCTATTTCTTGCTTTAGGCGTGTGTATAATGAGAGGATGAGAAGTGCAGCGGATGAATGTAGGTGTCTTCCCTGGAAAAGACGAGTGGAAAATTCTGTTCAGGAACAAAGTGGGCAGATAGAGTTGGGGGGGTGTGACGTCTGGTAACCTGAACCCTGGAGACACAAATCTTAGGTAAAGCTACGGTCTCTGAGAGGGAACAATGCTCTCTCACATGCGACAAGCCTCGCTCACACAATATCCCTTATATGTGAGCGAGCTGAGTGATCCGGGTCTCCGGGGACGGAGCGCAGTGAAAGGACATCATGTGCTGAGTTTCTCCGAGTGTGATTACTGGTGCCTTAGAATGGTCCTTTTAAAGGAGTAGCTTACCCCAAAAACCACAATTCTGTCACCAGTGCTCATCGTGCAATAGAAAAAAATGTGTCAGCCGGTTGAGTGTGACCCAAACAAATCATTCATGAGACTAAACTTGTTATTAAAGGGTGTTTGTTAGGCAGAAAGCAGAGTTTAGTTGTTTACGGCTGCTGAACACTGCTAATCTAACCAGCAGTTAAAGGGTTAGTTCACCCAAAAATTAAAAATCTGTCAATAATTACTCATGTCGTTCTAAACCCAAAAGACTTTCATTCATTTTCGGAACACAAATGAAGATCTGTTTGATGAAATCTGAGAGCTTTTGTAACATGAGAGAGAACCTCAATGGTTCTTGCAGAAGCTCAAACTTGATGCGTAACATGAGAAAGAACCTCATTGGTTCTTGCAGAAGCTCAAACTTGATGCGTAACATGAGAAAGAACCTCATTGGTTCTTGCAGAAGCTCAAATGTGCTGTGTAACATGAGAATGAACCTCATTGGTTCTTGCAGAAGCTCAAACGTGTTGCGTAACATGAGAATTAACCTCATTGGTTCTTGCCGAACCTCAAACGAGTTGCGTAACATGAGAATGAACCTCATTGGTTCTTGCAGAAGCTCAAACTTGATGCGTAACATGAGAAAGAACCTCATTGGTTCTTGCAGAAGCTCAAACGAGTTGCGTAACATGAAAATGAACCTCATTGTTTCTTGCAGAAGCTCAAACGTGATGTGTAACATGAGAATGAACCTCATTGGTTCTTTCTGAAGCTCAAACGTGCTGCGTAACATGAGAATGAACCTCATTGTTTCTTGCAGAAGCTCAAACGTGATGTGTAACATGAGAATGAACCTCATTGGTTCTTGCAGAAGCTCAAACGAGTTGCGTAACATGAAAATGAACCTCATTGTTTCTTGCAGAAGCTCAAACGTGATGTGTAACATGAGAATGAACCTCATTGGTTCTTTCTGAAGCTCAAACGTGCTGCGTAACATGAGAATGAACCTCATTGGTTCTTGCAGAAGCTCAAACGTGATGCGTAATACGAAAATGAACCTCATTGGTTCTTTCTGAAGCTCAAACGTGATGCGTAATACGAGAATGAACCTCATTGGTTCTTGCAGAAGCTCAAACGTGATGCGTAATACGAGAATAAACCTCATTGGTTCTTTCTGAAGCTCAAACGTGCTGCGTAACATGAGAATGAACCTCATTGGTTCTTTCTGAAGCTCAAACGTGCTGCGTAACATGAGAATTAACCTCATTGGTTCTTGCTGAAACTCAAACGTGCTGCGTAACACGAGAATGAACTTCATTGGTTCTTGCTGAAGCTCAGACGAGTTGCGTAACATGAGAATTAACCTCATTGGTTCTTGCTGAACCTCAAACAAGTTGCGTAACATGAGAATGAACCTCATTGGTTCTTGCAGAACCTTAAACGTGCTGTGTAACATGAGAATGAACCTCATTGGTTCTTGCCGAACCTAAAACGTGCTGCGTAATATGAGAATGAACCTTAAATGTGCTGTGTAACATGAGAATGAACCTCATTGGTTCTTGCAGAAGCTCAAACGTGATTTGTAACATGAGAATGAACCTCATTGGTTCTTGCAGAAGCTCAAACGAGTTGCGTAACATGAGAATGAACCTCATTGGTTCTTGCAGAACCTCAAACGTGCTGTGTAACATGAGAATGAACCTTAAACGTGCTGTGTAACATGAGAATGAACCTCATTCGTTCTTGCAGAAGCTCAAACGTACTGCGTAACATGAGAATGAACCTCATTGGTTCTTGCTGAACCTCAAACGAGTTGCGTAACATGAGAATGAACCTCATTGGTTCTTGCCGAACCTCAAACGAGTTGCGCAACATGAGAATTAACCTCACTGGTTCTTGCCGAACCTCAAACGAGTTGCGTAACATGAGAATGAACCTCATTGGTTCTTGCTGAACCTCAAACGAGTTGCGTAACATGAGAATTAACCTCATTGGTTCTTGCTGAACCTCAAACGAGTTGCGTAACATGAGAATGAACCTCATTGGTTCTTGCAGAACCTCAAACGTGCTGCGTAACATGAGAATGAACCTTAAACGTGCTGTGTAACATGAGAATGAACCTCATTGGTTCTTGCAGAAGCTCAAACGTGATGCGTAACATGAGAATGAACCTCATTGGTTCTTGCAGAAGCTCAAACGAGTTGCGTAACATGAGAATGAACCTCATTGGTTCTTGCAGAACCTCAAACATGCTGCGTAACATGAGAATGAACCTTAAACGTGCTGTGTAACATGAGAATGAACCTCATTGGTTCTTGCAGAAGCTCAAACGTGATTTGTAACATGAGAATGAACCTCATTGGTTCTTGCAGAAGCTCAAACGAGTTGCGTAACATGAGAATGAACCTCATTGGTTCTTGCAGAACCTCAAACGTGCTGTGTAACATGAGAATGAACCTTAAACGTGCTGTGTAACATGAGAATGAACCTCATTCGTTCTTGCAGAAGCTCAAACGTACTGCGTAACATGAGAATGAACCTCATTGGTTCTTGCTGAACCTCAAACGAGTTGCGTAACATGAGAATGAACCTCATTGGTTCTTGCCGAACCTCAAACGAGTTGCGCAACATGAGAATTAACCTCACTGGTTCTTGCCGAACCTCAAACGAGTTGCGTAACATGAGAATGAACCTCATTGGTTCTTGCTGAACCTCAAACGAGTTGCGTAACATGAGAATTAACCTCATTGGTTCTTGCTGAACCTCAAACGAGTTGCGTAACATGAGAATGAACCTCATTGGTTCTTGCAGAACCTCAAACGTGCTGCGTAACATGAGAATGAACCTCAAACGAGTTGCGTAACATGAGAATGAACCTCATTGGTTCTTGCTGAACCTCAAACGAGTTGCGTAACATGAGAATGAACCTCATTGGTTCTTGCTGAACCTCAAACGAGTTGCGTAACATGAGAATGAACCTCATTGGTTCTTGCTGAACCTCAAACGAGTTGCGTAACATGAGAATTAACCTCATTGGTTCTTGCTGAACCTCAAACGAGTTGCGTAACATGAGAATGAACCTCATTGGTTCTTGCTGAACCTCAAACGAGTTGCGTAACATGAGAATGAACCTCATTGGTTCTTGCTGAACCTCAAACGAGTTGCCTAACATGAGAAGGAACCTCATTGGTTCTTGCTGAACCTCAAACGAGTTGCGTAACATGAGAATGAACCTCATTGGTTCTTGCTGAACCTCAAACGAGTTGCGTAACATGATAATTAACCTCATTGGTTCTTGCTGAACCTCAAACGAGTTGCGTAACATGAGAATGAACCTCATTGGTTCTTGCTGAACCTCAAACGAGTTGCGTAACATGAGAATTAACCTCATTGGTTCTTGCTGAACCTTAAACGTGCTGTGTAACATGAGAATGAACCTCATTGGTTCTTGCCGAACCTAAAACGTGCTGCGTAACATGAGAATGAACCTTAAACGTGCTGTGTAACATGAGAATGAACCTCATTGGTTCTTGCAGAAGCTCAAACGTGATTTGTAACATGAGAATGAACCTCATTGGTTCTTGCAGAACCTCAAACGTGCTGTGTAACATGAGAATGAACCTTAAACGTGCTGTGTAACATGAGAATGAACCTCATTCGTTCTTGCAGAAGCTCAAACGTACTGCGTAACATGAGAATGAACCTCATTGGTTCTTGCTGAACCTCAAACGAGTTGCGTAACATGAGAATGAACCTCATTGGTTCTTGCCGAACCTCAAACGAGTTGCGCAACATGAGAATTAACCTCATTGGTTCTTGCCGAACCTCAAACGAGTTGCGTAACATGAGAATGAACCTCATTGGTTCTTGCTGAACCTCAAACGAGTTGCGTAACATGAGAATTAACCTCATTGGTTCTTGCTGAACCTCAAACGAGTTGCGTAACATGAGAATGAACCTCATTGGTTCTTGCAGAACCTCAAACGTGCTGCGTAACATGAGAATGAACCTCATTGGTTCTTGCAGAGCCTCAAACGTGCTGTGTAACATGAGAATGAACCTCATTGGTTCTTGCAGAAGCTCAAACGAGTTGCGTAACATGAGAATGAACCTCATTGGTTCTTGCAGAACCTCAAACGTGCTGCGTAACATGAGAATGAACCTTAAACGTGCTGTGTAACATGAGAATGAACCTCATTGGTTCTTGCAGAAGCTCAAACGTGATGCGTAACATGAGAATGAACCTCATTGGTTCTTGCAGAAGCTCAAACGAGTTGCGTAACATGAGAATGAACCTCATTGGTTCTTGCAGAACCTCAAACATGCTGCGTAACATGAGAATGAACCTTAAACGTGCTGTGTAACATGAGAATGAACCTCATTGGTTCTTGCCGAACCTCAAACGAGTTGCGTAACATGAGAATGAACCTCATTGGTTCTTGCTGAACCTCAAACGAGTTGCGTAACATGAGAATGAACCTCATTGGTTCTTGCTGAACCTCAAACGAGTTGCGTAACATGAGAATTAACCTCATTGGTTCTTGCTGAACCTCAAACGAGTTGCGTAACATGAGAATGAACCTCATTGGTTCTTGCTGAACCTCAAACGAGTTGCGTAACATGAGAATGAACCTCATTGGTTCTTGCTGAACCTCAAACGAGTTGCCTAACATGAGAAGGAACCTCATTGGTTCTTGCTGAACCTCAAACGAGTTGCGTAACATGAGAATGAACCTCATTGGTTCTTGCTGAACCTCAAACGAGTTGCGTAACATGATAATTAACCTCATTGGTTCTTGCTGAACCTCAAACGAGTTGCGTAACATGAGAATGAACCTCATTGGTTCTTGCTGAACCTCAAACGAGTTGCGTAACATGAGAATTAACCTCATTGGTTCTTGCTGAACCTTAAACGTGCTGTGTAACATGAGAATGAACCTCATTGGTTCTTGCCGAACCTAAAACGTGCTGCGTAACATGAGAATGAACCTTAAACGTGCTGTGTAACATGAGAATGAACCTCATTGGTTCTTGCAGAAGCTCAAACGTGATTTGTAACATGAGAATGAACCTCATTGGTTCTTGCAGAACCTCAAACGTGCTGTGTAACATGAGAATGAACCTTAAACGTGCTGTGTAACATGAGAATGAACCTCATTCGTTCTTGCAGAAGCTCAAACGTACTGCGTAACATGAGAATGAACCTCATTGGTTCTTGCTGAACCTCAAACGAGTTGCGTAACATGAGAATGAACCTCATTGGTTCTTGCCGAACCTCAAACGAGTTGCGCAACATGAGAATTAACCTCATTGGTTCTTGCCGAACCTCAAACGAGTTGCGTAACATGAGAATGAACCTCATTGGTTCTTGCTGAACCTCAAACGAGTTGCGTAACATGAGAATTAACCTCATTGGTTCTTGCTGAACCTCAAACGAGTTGCGTAACATGAGAATGAACCTCATTGGTTCTTGCAGAACCTCAAACGTGCTGCGTAACATGAGAATGAACCTCATTGGTTCTTGCAGAGCCTCAAACGTGCTGTGTAACATGAGAATGAACCTCATTGGTTCTTGCAGAAGCTCAAACGTGATGCGTAACACAAGAATGAACCTCATTGGTTCTTGCAGAAGCTCAAACGTGCTGCGTAACACGAGAAAAAACCTTTCTGCACGTCAAGCATCCATGCATATGAATTTCTTTCTTGTGTTGAACACAAACGAAGACATTTTGAAGAATATGGGTAACCAAACAGCTGATGGGCCCCATTGACTTCCATAGTGAGTAAATGATGACAGAATTTTTCATTTTTGGCTGAACTATCCCTTTAAATGATTCATGAATGCTATGGAATACAGACCTAAGGCAGGTCTCTTTTTATAAAGCAGCAGAATTGCGGGGACATACTAGAAGTGACATACTGCTTTCTGCAGTGTATTTCACGGAGAGCCGTGCGAACCAGAGACACTGCCTTCTTTCACAGTTGTCATGTTTACTATTCTCTCTCGTTCTCTCTCTCTCAGTGTCTGACATTTCCCTCCACACTCACAGCTGCGTTCCTGAGAGAGACACTCCACACGGCTTATTGCTCATTGATGAGCAGAAGAGTGCACTTACAACGCTGACATTCATATTGTGAAAATAAAGAAGTGGCAGAGAGACTGGAATCACTCAATTTGGGGTGGCACAAGTGTGTGTGTGTGTGGTTCAGGTAAACCCTACATTATGAGGACAAAATATCCCCACAAAGATGGCAATATCCAAAATCCTTGTCCTTGTGGAGAAATTCTTTTATCCCCATGATGAAAACAGCTTATAAATCATACTAAGTGATGTTTTTTGAAAATGTAAAAATGCAGAAAGTTTTCTATAAGGGGTCGGGTTAGTGTAAGAGGAGATAATATACAGTTTGTACAACATAGAAACCATTACGTCTATGGAAAGTCCCCATTAATTAAACATGAAAACATTATGTGTGTGTGTGTGTGTGTGTGTGTGTGTGTGTGTGTGTGTGTGTGTTGCACTCTCCACCTCCACCTGTTGATGGAAATTGACAGCTTTGTCATCCTGAAATAATGGCCATGATGTGTTTTTTTATTATTATTTTTTTGGCCGAGAATTGTATTATATTATATTATATTATATTATATTATATTATATTATATTATATTATATTATATTATATTATATTAAACATTCTGGTTTGCATCTCTCGAATTCCATAATAATCAAATAACATGAAGCACCTTTCATTTGTAAAGTAATTAATTTATTATATTTTTTGTATGGGCCAGACACTATAGCATTAGATGGCCTTTGAGCAACGAGGTTCGTTTGCATTTGTGACCATAGAGCGGCTGCTGTAATCACGTGTGCCAGAGAGATACAGTACGAGCCCTTCCCCCTTCACAGAATCAGCCACTTCAACACATCATCCTTTCTTTTAGTCAATAATCCCTGTGTCAGACACACCAATCATGGGATGAAGCACTGGAACCGGATCGCTAAATAATAGTTTTCGCTGTTTACAGGTATATTATTAGCTGTTACCTGACCAGGCATTGCTGTTTTCAAAGACTAGTGCACTAGTTAATATTGTATATTCTCGATTATTCAGCTCTGCTAAGTCACAGACCGCCTACTTTAGTTTATAATGTTTCCTTTCAGAGACTGGACTGCTTCTTTAAAACAGGTTAGGTATCTATTTTAAAGCCCCATTTTATGATCCAATCAAGTTAATGAGTGCCAGACCTATAAGGAAAAGAAATATTAAAATGTAACCACTAAAATGGATTTCTGCGACTGTCTGAAAGGCTGATCGTCACTGTTGACTTTCCCACAACCCTGTTTTCACCTTGAATATCTGCACACTTCATCCCCTTCTTCCTAAAGCATGCTGTCATTAACAAGGCTCCAGCTGCTCCTGGTTTTCCTGGACTATTTACCAAACAAATGGATGCAAACTCAAAAGGAAATGTGCAAACCATGCTCACCGACATATAAGTGGTGCTAAGCTGTTGAAAAGCATAAATATGGACTAAACTTAATCCACTGTTGACAGAGAAAAGATTGCGAGCCGTTTACAAAACACGGACAAAGCCTATGCAAAACTCACATTCAGAATTCTTGAGATACGCTTGTGGCCGTGTGCAAACGTAGTTTGATCTATCAGATTTATTACTGGGTGTTGAATGCCGACGGACACAGTTTACTCAGTCATTCATCACTTACCTTTGATATGGAGAAGTGGCCAAAGGTCATAAAAATAAGCTGGTGCCAAATAAATGATTCATGTTGAAGACAAATCAGTGCACAGGGAAGGTTTTTTAAATACTAGTAAATTGTTGTGTAAACTACCACAAGGTCTAGTAATAAGATTATTATAGTTCCTCATCTTGGTGTCAATGACATGACCTACCTGTTTGGATGAAGGTTGAATAAATGTTAAAGCCCGATGACAGCAGCCAAACTCCTCCCTAATCTCCTCAAAACTCCTCCCTTGAAACAGGTGAGTTGGCGGGGTATAAATTTCGTGAACCTGGCTAGGACACACAGGAGCTTTTTGTCTCCGGAGAGGCTATCAGGAGAACGACGACATCTGAAATCCATAAGCTTTAGATTTTGATTTGGAATAAACGAGGAAAATGGGGCTTGGCGTGAGTTGACCATTTTTTATTATACTGCCAGTTTGCTTTCCTGCTCTTGTTGCTCCATTTGTTGTGTTTTTTATTTTATTTTATCTCATGCTCTGCTTTTTTTCAAATCAGCAATGTGTTTATTGCTTATGCAAAGTATATTGTTATTCTTGATAGACGGGGAATGACAAGTACAAATTGGCGGCAACTTCAGAGGATGGAGCCAAAATGCCAAAAAAGGGGAAAAAAAAGCAGAAGGACATGGACGATCTTAAAAAAGAAGTGGATCTGGTGTGTATATAAGTGCATTTAGAAAATACATATTGCATTAACATACTTTTAACACTCCATTTAATCATAATGTGGGGAACTGAGATTTCAAGGCTCTTTTAATTTCCATAGGACGACCACAAGTTGACGCTGGACGAGCTTCACCGCAAATACGGCACTGACCTGACCAGGGTGAGTTTAGTGACACTTTTGGGAAAACTTATTGCATCTAAAATAATTCATATGCATTTTGTATCTGATTAGATGAGCATAAATTATTATTGTTATCTTCTACCTTTAAAAAGAACAGCTAGTAACCTGAATAAAAAAATCATTGAAATTATGTAATATTAAGCTCTTTTCTGTCAAATCAAAGCCATTTTAGTCAAACTTTATATATATATATATATATATATATATATATATATGAAGAGTTCAGATGCAAAAGCCTCTAAGTGCCATCTGAATTTTCTTCTAGAATGATCATTTTTATAAAGCTTGTATATTTAAGTTAAGTAATTCCACGTAAATGACAATTAATAGGTCATTTGCATTGCCATTTAAGTGAAATGATTGAACTTAAATATACGAGCTTGATAAAAATGATCATTCTAGAAGAAAATTTCAGATGGCACTTAGAGGCTTTTGCATCTGAACTCTTCATATATATATATATATGACGTCTGTAAGATGTTAACCAGATCACAGAAGACATGTTCAAGGCAAAACAGTAGATTGTTATGTATTGGAAACAGTAGATCATATGTATTGGAAACAGAAGATTATAAATTGTAATGGAAAACTTCTAATTCAAGCACTTGCAACTTATGTACCTATGGATCTGAAACCTATGTGCATAATATTATCTGAGCTATCCTAAGCAAACCCGGACATAGGGCAGTGGGTGGTGTCCGACTGTTAGCTCTCCGCCCCTACCTGGACTAAACCCTCTGCCCTACCTTGACCTTCACTTCACTCCAACGCCTCAAGGACAGCATGCCCCTTTCAGTTATTACACAATATCTACCTGGAGTCTCATATTTATTTTTAAAAATATATATTTTTAAAATAAATCCACAGCTTCTGTTTTGAGTTTGCTTACCCTGCGACAACTCATTGATTTGTTTTTTAAAAATCATTTTTGGCAGGGCTTGTCTTCTTCCCGTGCAAAGGAGATCTTAGCTCGGGATGGGCCGAATGCACTGACCCCACCTCCTACGACTCCAGAATGGATCAAGTTCTGCAAACAGCTCTTTGGTGGGTTTTCAACGCTGCTGTGGATTGGTGCGATCCTTTGTTTCTTGGCATATGGAATCCAGGCTGCCTCCGAAGACGAACCCGCAAATGACAATGTACTATGGAGCAAAAATGGTCTTCTCTTAATTATGCATAAATAGTTAATGTCAACAAACATCAATTCTTTGTAGAATAATAAGTATAATAATTTTTGCAGCTTTACCTGGGGATTGTGCTTGCTGGTGTTGTCATAATCACGGGATGCTTCTCATACTACCAAGAAGCCAAGAGCTCTAAGATCATGGAATCTTTTAAGAACCTTGTTCCTCAGGTACTGAAATTCAAATATTATTCTGATAGACGTTTTAGCTCTCACAAAAAAACTAGTCGTTTTAATACATTCTGGTTTTGTAGCAAGCCCTGGTTGTGCGTGATGGAGAGAAAAAGAACATCAATGCTGAGGAGGTCGTCGCTGGAGATCTTGTGGAGGTCAAAGGTGGAGACCGAATCCCAGCTGATCTTCGTATCATCTCTGCACATGGATGCAAGGTAAGACCTAAAGCTCATTAGAATGGCAAAGGTATCATACTCCTATACTGTTGAAAAGACTGGCATAGATATGTTGTGTTTTGAATGCTAGACGCCAGAATGCTGGTCGCCAGCAACCAGACTTCTTAAGTAGCGTAACCATGATTTTTTTTTTTTGTCTAACTGGTTGCTAGTAGGGATGCACGGATATAAACATTTTGTCCGATACCGATTTCCGATAATTATTTATATTTGAAAGCCGATAATCATTATATTGGCCGATAAATCTAAATCCAAATTGTTATATAGTTTTTTAGAGCCTGAAGTCTTACCATTAAAAGCCATGTCCCAAGCACACAATTATAATGTTCTTATTATAATTTTATGTAGCCTATATGACAGACTTGCGATGCACAGAACTGTATTTTCCTTCTTTGAAGTGATTCCAATCATATTTCAAGCAATTTCAATTAAACCATCATGGCGAACAGTGCGGATCTGAAGTATCTCAGCTAAAGGAAATAATCCATTGTTTATCGGCTTTGATATATCAGCCAAATTTTCTCATTGGGCCGATAACGATATTATATATCGGTGGCTGATATATTGTGCATCCCTAGTTACTATGCAAGTCAACCAAGGTTTTGTTGGTGAACAGGTTGTCTATGCTGGTCTACCAGCTAGACCAGGGGTGTCCAAACCTGCTCCTGGTGGGTGAGGTAAAACAGCATTGGACACCCCTGAGCTAGACCAACACCAAACCAGTACTAACCAGCATAAACAAGCCTGGACCAACATGGATATTCATGGAAATCTTCCTTCCTTCTGTGCAGGTGGACAACTCTTCACTCACTGGTGAATCTGAACCCCAGACTCGTGCTCCTGACTTCTCCAATGAAAATCCCCTGGAAACCAGAAACATTGCATTCTTCTCTACCAACTGCGTTGAAGGTACAATGATAAGACAGTTAAAGTTTGTTGGATAACAAAAACAATGACAGAAATATATACAGTAGCTGCAAGCAGCAATTAAGGGGGTTCAAGCGCTTTAAGACCTTTAAGCACATGTGTATAAAGGTATTATGTTTTATTTTTCATAGATGGAAAATACCATTTAAAGCCAAAACAGGGAATTTACTGGAAATATATGTTTTTAAAGCTTTTTAACAGTTATCGAGGTTGAGCCAAAAACCTAGGACTAGTTTGCGAAAGTTGGTTTTTGAAATAATCTCCAATATTTAACGGACAATTCGATTGACAGTGGTTGTTCTTGAGGGAAAGTTGTTCTACCATGTGGTATAAATGCCGTGGGCCTGTGTGAAAATGGCATGATATACAATCCAGAGGCGCCCCCCTCTGATGGACGATTTCTTTCACATGTCAAACAGGCCCAGCGAGTTTCGTTCCGATCGGAACCAAAACATTAACAGACAAGGACAAAACATTAACCTTGTCTGACAGATGCTCAAACATCATTGGTCATTGGTGGCCATGTTTTTGAGATATGCGAATGTCCTTGTAGACAACTGCAGAACCTTGGACAAAGACACCGCATGCCAGTTTTCAATTGTACTGACAGTTGTGTAGCTATTGTCATTTTTGTGGGTTTTTTTTATTTTGTAGTGCCACAAAGTGGCCAGTCGCTGCGTCCTTTCTCACATGACCACAGATTGAGCCCATACATCGGTGTACCAAGATTGGTGAAATTATCTCATTCCGTTCAAGAGGGATAGCCGTTTTAGTAAAAGTAGCCATGGACGTGAAGCGAAATTTCAATATTCTTTGTAATTATTTACAATCAGACTCCAGAGAATCTTTATGCACTGGTTTGGTTCCGATTGGGCGTAAAACCTAGGACTACTTCGCAAAAGTAGGTTTTTCTAAAAATCCAAAATACCCGAAAATTTCACCATGGTGTCAATCGAATTTGGATTCGAGGATCAAGGATTACAACGATATAAGACACTTGAGCCTGAGACAAAAGGTTTAGGAGTAATGAGCCATTCCGTACTTTTGATCAGGCTGATTGGGGCAAGCTTTGATGACGTTGTAGATGGGGTAAGTACTACTATCCCTCAAAATTTCAAGTCTCTACAACTTATGGTTTGGTCTGCCCGATCGATTTTATGGGGGAATACTGATCCTTGGAAATTCTAACAATACAATTGGGTTTCAGCCGATGTGCTTGAACCCCTAATTATGTAATTAAAAGTTACAATATTCAATAGGTACTGCCAGAGGGATTGTCATCAACACCGGTGACCGCACTGTCATGGGTCGTATTGCCACTCTTGCCTCCAGCCTGGATGGTGGAAAAACACCTATTGCTAAAGAGATCGAGCACTTCATCCACATTATCACTGGTGTAGCTGTCTTCCTGGGCGTGTCCTTCTTCATTCTTTCTCTGATTCTTGGATATGGTTGGTTGGAAGCTGTCATCTTCCTTATTGGAATCATTGTCGCTAATGTACCTGAAGGTCTCCTTGCCACTGTAACTGTAAGTCAGGGTGCTTCTTTCGTTATGCTTCTTGTTAAGTCAACTGTATCTACTTTTCATATTCTTTTCTAGAACACTTGAGCCAAAAATGATTGCTGAATTTGTAACTTTATATAGGTGTGTCTAACTCTGACCGCCAAACGAATGGCAAAGAAGAACTGCCTGGTTAAGAATCTGGAAGCCGTGGAGACTCTTGGCTCGACCTCCACCATCTGCTCTGACAAGACTGGAACTTTGACCCAGAATCGAATGACCGTCGCTCACATGTGGTTTGACAACCAGATTCATGAAGCAGACACAACAGAGAACCAGAGTGGAACCTCATTTGACAAGAGCTCTGCTACTTGGTCTGCTCTTGCACGTGTTGCTGGCTTGTGCAACCGTGCCGTCTTCCTTGCTGATCAGAGCCATCTCCCAATTCTTAAGGTGTGCTTGAGTTTCTCAATATTTCTAACTTTAGGATATTTAGGGAAATATCTAGATGTTTTACCATTAGAGTGACTTTTAGAGGTCCATCAGTAAATATATGTTTGTAAAGACTCTATTAGTAAAATAACTTAATCAATATTTTGCAGCGAGAAACTGCTGGTGATGCCTCTGAGTCTGCCTTGTTGAAGTGTATTGAGCTGTGCTGTGGTTCAGTCACTGAAATGAGAGAGAAGTACACAAAGATTAGTGAAATCCCTTTCAACTCCACCAACAAATACCAGGTATTTTTGTTGATGTATTCTTTGGAGATTTGCAGATTTGGCTGGTCGCCCTAACAACACCTAATCTGCTTTTTTCCAGCTCTCAATCCACAAGAATACCAATTCCTCAGAGTCTAAGCACCTGATGGTAATGAAGGGAGCGCCTGAGAGAATCCTGGATCGATGCTCCTCCATTTTGATTCAAGGAAAAGAGCAAGCTTTGGATGATGAAATGAGAGATTCATTCCAAAATGCTTATGTAGAACTCGGAGGTCTTGGAGAAAGAGTGCTGGGTAAAGCCACCTTATGAAGACCCATGTGCCATAAAAAACTATGACTATGCACACTAGTGATTGTGTTCTTTCTCAAAGGTTTCTGCCACTTTTGCCTCCCTGATGACCAGTTTCCTGAGGGTTTTGCATTTGATGCTGATGAAGTGAACTTCCCCACTGAGAACCTGTGTTTTGTTGGCCTTATATCCATGATCGATCCTCCTCGTGCTGCTGTACCAGATGCTGTGGGCAAGTGCAGGAGTGCTGGAATCAAGGTGTTGCTTCACCTTGATTCAAGACTGATGGCTTGATTATATTGTACCTGTATTAAAGTAAATTAATCAGATGATCAAGCATTATATCTTCTATCGCAGGTTACTTGTGACCATCCAATTACAGCTAAGGCTATTGTAAAGGGTCTTGAATCAAGATGTTGTTCTTGATTCAAGATCCACAGTTTGGATATGTTGCACCTTTGCGCTCTTGTTGCAGTGACATTCAGTTAATCAAATGCTAATTCAGAATCTTCTATTACAGGTTATCATGGTTACTGGTGACCATCCAATTACAGCTAAAGCTATTGCAAAGGGTGTTGGTATCATCTCAGAAGGCAACGAGACTGTGGAAGACATTGCTGCTCGTTTGAATATCCCTGTTGGAGAGGTTAATCCAAGGTAAACTCGCCATCTCAAACAAAAACTTTATGGACAACACGTTTTGCATTTGCTCTAGATGTCTGCTAATACAAAGTGCCCCTCTAGAGATGCTAAGGCCTGTGTGGTCCATGGTGGAGAACTGAAGAATATGAGTGAAGACGAGTTGGATGATATCCTGAAACATCATACAGAAATTGTGTTCGCCAGAACTTCTCCTCAACAAAAGCTGATCATTGTGGAAGGTTTTCAGCGACAGGTACCGTCAGAGAGTTACCTATCCAATCCTAGTTGATGCTAGATGATTTTACCCAGCAGGGACCATTTAAATGGATTTTTTGCTCTTATCAGGGTGCCATTGTAGCCGTAACCGGTGATGGCGTCAATGATTCTCCTGCTCTGAAGAAGGCTGATATTGGTGTGGCTATGGGTATTGCTGGATCTGATGTTTCCAAACAGGCTGCTGACATGATCCTTCTGGACGACAACTTTGCCTCAATTGTCACTGGAGTAGAAGAAGGTATGACATGTTATTGGAAACTTAATTGACTGAGGAATTATTAAAGGTGCCCTAGAATGGATTATTTTATTATTTTATAATGTTTCCTAGTGTGCCCTTACCCCTTATAATGTTAGTATGTTTTTTAGATCAAAATTTTTTATAATTTAGAAATAAAAGGCATATTTCCTAGCCTGATTTTATCCTTTGATTTGAACACTCAGTTTGAAGGGGCGTGTCTGCTGTGAGACTTCAGTGTAAACGCCCTCTGCTGTGATTGGCTGACATGCTTGCATATGAAATATCTGGCATTAAATGTAGAGCTATCAGGAAAACTTTTACTTTTACAGCTTTTATACGTTTTTACTATTACAGCTATCGGGATTAATAAATCGTGAGAAGTTTTTTAAGTATTTAGATCTATTCCCGTCACATAAAAGGTTGCAGTGAGCATTGAGCAGATGACAGTCTGTTGATTGCGTGAATGAAGATCTTATCACTGCAACGCGATTTACTGATGCATTAACAATGTTGAACGACTTTGAGAGAAAGATTATCTGTCTGAATTTGAACAATTACACATCAGAAATTCACATAACCCACTGGTTCTCCAGAGGCTCGGATGAAGGAGCTAAAAAATATATGTTTGTGTTCATTTGTACATCCAAACACTGAGCAACTGCCATGCTTCGTTCGCTCGTTTGCAAGCCACAATGTCTCTCGAGTAAAAAAACAATATCGCGCTGGATCTAAATAACACAGTGTAAATTACCGTTAGTAAAATCTAGGGCTGGGGGAATTAACGCGTTAATCTTTGCGATTAATTTGAAATGTTTAACGCGTTAAAAAAAAATAACGCAATTGACGCAGCACTTTTTTTTTTTGCCTCGTTTTAATGATTTCCTGTTGTGTCTGCTATTAAAAAGGCCGAAATATGCCGTCCCGCCCCTCCATGTTCGGCGGTCAGGTTTCATTCTCGGACAGCTTTCATGAGCGAGTCTTTTCCGCTCGGTATGTGCGTCGCGCTCTGTGCTCCGCGCGCACGCGCGCGTGAGTGTGTGTGTGTGTGTGTGTGTGTGTGTGGTGTGTGTGTGTGTCGGTCGGTCGGCGCGCTCTGTGCTCCGCGCGCGCGCGCGTGCGTGCGTGTGTGTGTGTGTGTGTGTGTCGGCTCGCTCTGTCGTTAATGGCCCAGCAGTGGCGAGCTCTCCGTTCCGTATGTGTGTGTGTGTGTGTGTGTGTGTGTGTGTCGGCGGCTCTGTCGTTAACGGCCCAAAGGCTTCAATCATGTACTAAGCACTGGAAAAGTAAAGTCCACTCAAGTAACGTGAAATTTCTCTGTTGACTTCTGTTTGCTGAGCTGGTATAGCCATGCTGGGCAACAATGGTAAAATGACCTGCTCTGATCACATGCTCTGGTAATAATAGCTTTGTAGGACTATATTTTGTTTTAATAATTAATAAAATAATAATAATAATCTGTTAAATTGATTATGTTGATTGATTATTGAAAAAGAATAATATATTGATATATTGATGTTTAATATTTTAATATAGGGCTATTTTCTGTTCCCTTTTTTTCCTGTGTTGTTTAATTAGGTGATTCTAAGTTTAAATATTGATGATTACAAGCTTGGGGGAAGCGCAATTAATTGCAATTAATTACAGAAATTGTGCAATTAATTAGTTAATTTTTTTAATCGATTCCCAGCCCTAAATCACTACTTACCGCTTGCGGGAATATAACGTTAGTTGAAATTGCCCCCTTCGTCAGTATGAGACGCCGAGAGAAGCCTGGCTGCTTGATATTGTTCCAGGTTAGAAAAAAAGTCCGCGGTGAAATGGGCAGAGCAACTAACAACTTCGAATTAAACTGTAGCGGTATCCGATTATATATAGATAGATTATAGATAGATCTGCCATTTTCCCTATGATCCTCCTCCTGCTTGTTTCTTCACCTGCAGAACTTCTGATGATTCGGCTGTGCAGTTTCGCCTGGCCTTGAACATGGGCTAGCATATGCAAATTTTTGGAGGCGTACATATTAATGATCCCAACTGTTGCGTCACAGTTGGTGTTATGTGGAGATTCGCCTGTTTTTCAGGGGTGTTTTTCAAAAACGAGATTTAAATAAGAAAGAGAAAACTATGGTGTTTGAGACTCACTGTATGTCATGTCCATGTACTGAACTCTTGTTATTTAACTATGCCAAGATAAATTCAATTTCACATTCTAGGGCACCTTTAAGGTTTTTTCAAGACTTATTTCTCAAATGTGTCTTCAATTTTAGGACGTTTGATCTTTGACAACTTGAAGAAGTCCATTGCCTACACCCTGACCAGTAACATCCCTGAAATCTCACCTTTCCTCTTGTTCATCATTGCTAATATTCCTCTACCTTTGGGCACAGTCACCATTCTCTGCATTGACCTGGGAACAGACATGGTAGGTGAAAGGACACTTTTTTTGTGTGTACAATATTGTCCAGTATGAGAATCAGGGGTGTCAAGCATTGAAGGTGCATATACAACTGTTGTATAGATTAGTTTTCCTCTTCTTCTTTGGGTTAGCAGCCTTAGAGCCATATGGTAAAACGTATTTGGTAAACTGATTGATCATTTGGATGAGAGTTGACCTGAGCTGGATGATGACATCAATGTTTTCTGCAGAGCTGCTTTACAGCTGAATTGAACACATTTTTTAATTGATGAACTTTACAGATATTGAACTGAACTGAATCAACACTGAACCGACTTCTGCTGAACAATGATGCTATTGTCTAGAGCTACTTTACAGCAGAATTGAATTATCTTTGCATCATTGATCGTTATTTTCCTGTTCATCTCTATAAACAATCTGGGCAGCGTTTCTCAAAAGCATTGTGAGCTCAGTTGATCAAAGAGACTTAAGTTAACTTAACCAACAGCTCAATGTTTGACACACATTTGTGCTAATAACTTAGAACCATGTTATTCTATTTCTTCTGATTCATTGGATCATGGTTTCCACCATCTTTAAAAGAAACCAACTTACAGATCTTCCCCAGCTTTTTCTCAGATAATCGTATGGTGATGCCAATGAATAGCATCCCAACTAGGAAATGTGGCCTTATCCTGGCAATGCATGGATGCATAGAATGAAACCTTGTAATTGTCATTGCACTTGCATTGCATTTGATTTGTTTTTCAATGTTTCCACAGGTTCCTGCTATCTCATTGGCCTACGAAACTGCTGAAAGTGACATCATGAAGAGACAACCCAGAAACGCTCAAACAGATAAACTGGTGAATGAGAGGCTAATCAGTATGGCCTACGGTCAAATCGGTAAGAGCATGGTTATTCTAAACAGATATTTATACCTGTTAGCTCTATGTTCATTCATTGACCTGGTTTTAAACAAGAACTGTATTGTTCTTAAACAGTGTTAACTATTTTACTCTAACCATAGCACTTAAATGAATTAGCATGGATGCTCAACATACAAAATATCACCAATAAGCAAAACACACCTTTAATGGAACTAATGCATTGCAGCAGTCTTTGTTACTTATTAAGGGTGTGTTCACACTTTGCATGTTTGGTTCGATTAAAACGAACCCTGGTGCGATTGCTGTGTTAGTTCTGTTCATTTGAATAAGTGTGAACGAACCATGATGCGCACCAAACAAGAGGACCGAGACCGCTGAAAAGATGGGTCTCGCTCCACTTCCAATCGAACTCTGGTGCGGTTCGACTGAAATATGTACGCAACACGGACCAAATGTCACAAGGACCCTAACAAGGACAGAATGCTCAAGCATACCTGTTTTTTTCTCGTCATATTCGTTATTCCCATCACAGTTCAGTACAGGCATTAGAACCGCGTCTCATCGCAGCAGATCTTCATTTGTGTGTGTGACGGAGGGATTCCTGCCGCTGTTTTGATGCCTTTACACATTTTATAAGCTCTTCTCAGGTGGTCAGAATACCATCAATTGAAGGCTACGCACATACAACGAGCACATTTAGCCCAGCACACAGCATAGTTTTGGATGTTTGGTAAGTTCCGTCTCGAAATATACGACATCCCTATGCCTTTAGTTTCGGTATCTTTAGGTTCAACGTTAAAATGCCAATGTGAATGCTAGGCAGACCAGGACTAAATGTTTTTTTGGTCCGGACCAAACAAACCAAGCGAACCAAACTACACGTGTGAACATACCCTAAAGCAATAAGCCCCTAGAAGCAGTGGTTTACAGTGAATTTATGGCATTGTTAGGCATGACGCGGAGCAAGCTTAGCTGTTCTAAATTCACTGTAAACCACGGCTTCATGAAGCACAACCAGGAAGGGTGGCTATATTTTTAGCACCTTAAAACTGTCAACGAAACTTCGTAATTGCTAATTATGAACAGCGCCACCTACTGTTTTTTTTAAAGAATATCTAAATAACTTAATAAAAATAGAATGCACTACAATTTCAAAAAATAAATGCAAAGTATTACATAAATACATACAACAACAAAAAATATGCAAATTTGCCTATAAATTGCAGGTTATACACAATTATTTTAATCTATTGTCAGACCCTCCTAACTTAAATTTTAATGTCATCATACATATTTTTAGGTATGATGCAAGCAGTCGCAGGGTTCTTTGCCTACTTTGTAATTCTTGCCGAGAACGGATTCCTGCCCTCCGATTTAATAGGAATTCGAGTCAACTGGGATGATAAGTATCTCAACGACCTGGAAGACAGCTATGGCCAGCAATGGGTAGGTGTCACAGCTCTATAAATCAAAAACTTGTATTAAACAAAAAACGCAGACATCCCACCAAGCAAAAACTAATTTCCGATAATACCAGGTGAAAATGGTAATATTTCTTGGCTGACCAATTGTGATTGGATCACCAAAAACGCACCTTACCCAGATCGCAACATAGTTTCGCCCATATCCGGCCCACATCTGGTACACATGGAATCCACATGTACCAGATGTGGCCCGGATCTGGGCAGACACTATGTTGCTGTCTTGGTAAAACTAGATGGAAACTGGGCTTCTCTCTCTCATGCTCGATTTCAGGGATCTTGTATATAATTTGCAATATATCAATATGCGTGGTGGGATGTCTGCAAATGTGAATTATCAATCATGTTAATATTGCTCATCTGTTCATATTCCTAGACGTATGAGCGCAGAAAGATCGTGGAGTTCACGTGCCATACGGCATTCTTTGCCAGTATTGTGATTGTGCAGTGGGCAGATCTAATCATCTGTAAAACCAGAAGGAATTCCATTGTACAGCAGGGAATGAGGTATGTAAACAAAGGGTCCAGACATAAACGTGTGTAATATGTGTTATTTTAAAAGGCCATGCCATAATGTTCACCACTTTTCTTTCATAGAAACAAAATCCTTATCTTTGGACTGTTTGAAGAAACTGCTCTGGCAGCGTTCCTGTCCTACTGCCCAGGCATGGACGTTGCTTTGAGAATGTATCCTCTCAAGTAGGTTTCTTTTCAAATTGGAATCTTTATTTTTTATAACATATAGCAGACTTTGGAAAACCATTAACCACCTAACATTGTTCTTATGATTTAGACCATGTTGGTGGTTCTGTGCCTTCCCATACTCGCTGCTCATCTTCGTATATGATGAAGCTAGAAGATATATCCTTAGGCGGAGCCCAGGAGGTAATAACAGACTTCGACATTGATATCAACTATGTTTGCTTTCATTTTAAAGCTAAAGTATCTGTTAACGCTGGAGTTTGAATGGGACTTCTGATAACTTTCCTAACAGCGTTTTGTTGTTTTTCAGTGCTTTGAGAGATTAAGAATGAACTGGCTCTAATATCTGTGCTGTTTTGTTTCAGGCTGGGTGGAAAAAGAAACATACTACTGAAACAAGAAGACTTTATGTCGCAAACACATGCAAGAAGACATTCGTTTTGATATTTTCAAAATGATACAAAATCTGGTCATTTTCAATCAATAAACCTGTGAACTTAGATTGAGTTTGTTTGTGTCTTCAATGTGCTCTATGAATCTGAAAAGATGCAGATAAAGTGATGATTTATATGAGCAAGATAGCATGATTTCACCCACTCATTTTCTTTTTATAGTTCTCGGTAACCTAAGAGTATTGACTGTGAGCATTGTGTCTCTACTCTTAAAAATAAAGGTTCCAAAAGGTGTTTTTTTTCACAGTAGAAGAACTGGTTTTGGTTCACCAAAGAACCTTTCAGTCAACAGTTCTCTTAAAAAAAAAATTCTTATGGAGCCCCTAAAATATTTGTCAATGCTTTTGTGTTCTCTCGCAAACCATTTTGCGTTCCCCCGAGAAACTTTGTGTTCCCTCGCAAAAAAACGTTTGTGCGCTGCCGAGAAACTTTGCTTTCACTCGCAAAGATAGAACGCAAAAGCATTGACTTATTATTTTTCTTCCCATCTTTTTTTTCATTTTTTTTATCACCATGTCCCTTTGGGAATTCCGTAGTCATGAAGAACCATTAACATCCATGGAATCTTTCCATTCCATAAAAAGTTCTTTATTTTGAAAAAGGTTCTTTAGATTTTTTTAAATGCTCTTCACACTTAGAAAAAAAAAGGTTCTTTTTAGAACTGATCGCAGAAAGGTTCTTTGTGGAACCAAAATGTATTGTTCTATGGATCACTGCACTTTATGGAACCTTTATTTTTAAGAGTTAAGCATAAAAAAACATTTTAATAAACTAAAGGACCTTTTTTCCACTTTAAAGAAACGTTAGTGGTTCCTGGATGTTAAAGGTTCTTCATGGAACCAACGATGCCAATAAAGAACATTTATTTTTAAGAGTGTACAAATCACTGAAGCCAACAATCAAATAATAAACCTTACAGAGACATAAAATGCAAAACCAGAAAAATCACATTACTGATAGGAAAATTGCTTTAATCACTTTATTGATTAATTAAACTACTGTGTGTCTTCTTCAGTTGTAAAAACACCAACAGTAGTGGCAGTCTCTATTAAATGTAATCAGTTTAATTTAAGAACAATAGAAACTGATGCAATATTCCATCATGATTAAAAACACTTGTGATGATGACATCATTGGGCTTACTAGTGATTTATCTCAATCTGACACATTTTAAAACTCCTCTCAAATGCTCAGTTTCAACACATTAATGCTCAATACCAATATATCTAAAAAGCAAAAGTTAACTAAGCAACAAGTATTTAAAATATGCTTTATTGACATTTCAGAAAAGAAACAAAGGCACATCACGTGATCAGGCGCATCAGAATCCACTACTGTCACTAGAGGGCGTTCTTCTAGTCTAAAATTAGGGGGTGACATGATAGTTTCCATGACAACACATTTATAGGCTAGAGCCCACAGCTTGTAAATAAAATTCAAGATATTTTTAGCTCCCCTACTTTGAAGATGCAGTCTCCAACGGGCACCATTTCAACCGGTCAATTTCCATCATCAACACACACTATACATGTGTTTAATGAGCATAATCCCTCTAATGAAGATAATCCTGAAAAACATACATAATGACCATGAAATAAGATCAAAAATAGCCTGACAAATTGAGCTCAAATTAGTGTATGGTATCTTAATACTATATTAACCCATATAAATAACAACATTCACATTATTTACAGTGAACACAAGCTTTTTAATTTGCTAAATGTATTTTTCAAACAAAATTGCACTAGTGTGTAGGTTATAAGACAATGAAAAACCAAGCAAGTTGTGATTTTTAGACTGATTAAAGGGATAGTTCACCCAAAAATTTAAATTCTGTCATCATTTACTCTCCCTCAAGTTGTTCCAAACCTGTATGACTTTCTTTCTTCTGCTGAACACAAAAGATGATATTTTGAAGAATGACAGTAACTAAACGACTGATGGACACCATTGACTTCCATAGTATGAAAAAAAAAAGAAAAAAAAAAATACTATGGATGTCAATGGGGTCCATCAACTGTTTAATTACCAACCTTCTTTAAAATATCTTCTTTTGTGTTCAGCAGAAGAAAGAAAATCATACAGGTTTGGAACAACTTGGGGGTGAGTAAATGATGACAGAATTTTCATTTTTGGGTGAATTATCCCTTTAACACCATGAACATGATTACATTCGCTTTTCTAAGCACATACCACAAGTAGAAGGCCATGTTAATAGTTTAATAGTAAATAGTTTAATACTTTTTAACTGTTAATAGTAAATAGTTTAATACTTTTAAAAACATTTTAAACCAGGTTTGCATGCAACCATGTAGTGATTAAAGAGATGGAAAATCATAGATTAACTGGTTTTCTGAACATGACCAGTTAGAAAGCATGTTGTAAAACACAGCTATAATCTCAAACTGGATTTTCTAACAGGGTAGAAACTTTCAAGAGTTGTCAAGGGTACTTATAAGTACTTATATACTACCCGCATTTCATAAAGATAAGATCAAACAAAAAGAGTGTCTTCACTCTGATATGGAGAAGAGATTCATGAGCATTTTTTCAACGTGATCAAAGTTCAGAGGTAAAAGTCTGACACAATCCCCCAGGCCAGATCTAGCCTCCCCTGCAGACCACGCCCCTTTCCTCCGCGTTACCATGACAATCCGGGCAGACGTCACTGTGAAAAACCCCACTGTATATATAAGCATTGAATGTTCAGAGACTGTAACGCGGCTTGGATGCGTGTCCGGGTTGAACGACAAGTCCAGCGGTGACCAAGGAAAAACAGCCCAGAAAAAAAGGAAACGGGATTGGGGACTTTTAATTTGTTGTTTTTAAAGAAAACTTGGATTTTTCTTTTGGAAACTCAGGTGGTCGTTTTTAACCAAAAGAAGCAAAATGGGACGAGGAGTAAGTGTGAACGTGTTTTGTCGTTTAATGTTTAAAGGCTGTTTTGGAATTTCCGTGTTCAAACAGGTTGTTTCAAAGTAATTCGAATGTGTTGGTAAAGAGTTCCAAATGGCTTCCCAGAGCGCGAGACTTCCGCAGTTCGAATATTCAAATTAGTTGGTTTAAATGAATGAAATGTGCGCGAGGGTTCGTCTAAACCATATAAAGTCTGTATTCTCGGATGGAGCAACAGGTTTTAGGTATGTGGCTTTAAAAGAGAGTCAAGCACCCCTTTAAGACTTTCTTGGTTCAGTACAAAGATTTCAGGAATGTAGCAGACAAACTTCCTCCTATATGGCCGCGATGTTGCATGGCCTGCTTGTCGAAGCAGATAAAGTCAGTCTCGTGACTTTTATATTGCTGTACTAATAAGAGAACAGCTAAGGGTAACCCTTACGTTTAGCAGCTCTGAGAAAAATCTTCAGCTTTTTACCTTTACTTTACATCTAGCTTGGCCGACAACGTGTTTCTGACTAACGAAACCTCGAGATACATTGTAACAATTGAACCGCGTAAACCTCGACATGGAACGCCGTGCTTAGTTTAAATATTCGGTGTCGATACATTGTTTTAAAATCTTGACATACATCCACTTAAGAGTCTAAATATCCCTTTAAAACGTTCCAGGTGAAAGAGGTGTGTATTAAAAAAAATACTCCACATTTTTATTTCAAGAAAACACTTGCACGTGTATTGCTCGTTTTAAACGACCCGTATACTGAAAATCTCAATGTATCGTTCAACCATAAAATATGACTATTCATGCAACTCCTACACAAGATAAACAGTTAACTCCCCTTTACCACGAGCTATTTCGTCAAACTACTACATTTAAAACTGCGAGATAGTTTAAAAACCTCGAAATGAACGCGACGCGTAGTTTAACTATTTGAAGTACAAATGTAATGGCGTTGTGTTGTGGTTCATGTTTTGTCTCTGACCGTACAGTAACGCCAAGTAAATATGTCACATTTGAGGGTGTAGCTGACATGATAAAAGTTTTCTCGTGTTAGTGGGCTAGTTCTCATCGCGTCTGTTTGTCATCTTTATCTCAGGCTGAGTAGGTTCAACAAATGCTTGACTTAAAATAAATGGGGGCATCGTTTTTGTGTGTCTTGCAATCAAGGTGAATGGATATTAATCGCTGTAAAATATCTCACATGCTTAAATTTCCATTTCTCTTTTCACATTCTTATGACATAGTCTTATGATTTGCTTCCTGTGGGGTTCATTAACTCCTAATATGATTCCAGTGTGCAGTGGCATTGCATAAGAGCTGAATACCACTCCCTAATGTGAGGCTCTGAGCACCAGTGTAAATGTAAATTATGCATTCAGTCCCAGGATGCTTCATGTGATGGAGAGCAAACAGCCATCCGCATGTTTCATCTGGGTTTGGTGCATTGAGCTACGCCCCCAGCCCCATTAAATCCCACCGCAATGGGGCAGATGTCTCGCCTCTGCAGACACAGGGTTGTTGTAGTCTTTGTGTACAAAAGACTGAAATGAAATAACAGCATTTAGTCTATTTTGTGATGTGGGTCATATTGAAATAAGAATGTGAACTGACTGTTCTAATTTAACCTTTTAAAGTACTGTAGATGGCATTATATGGTAGTACCAAAAACGTATGCCATGTAACCGTATTCATATCCATAGTATTTAAACTATACTGTACAGTACTTTGAAGTTAACGTAAAGTATTGTTTCATACATAAATGTTAGTATACGGTGTTTTAGGACCAGCATCAGGTGTTGACCACAGCTGTGTAGTCGCTCTCCTGAGTGTGTATATAAGCTAAGACTGACATTCCGTCTCCCAAGGGTTTAACATTCTTTCCATTCATCGGTCACTCTGTGTTAGTGAGACCTTTTGTCATTGACAATCCTATCTGACAGAGGCTGCCGACCCCGACAGGCTGTCTCATGGCCCCCTTACCTTTTTTGGTACTCTGAGTATAGCAACATGCTATGTTAAACTCCATTCTAAAACGTTGCTTTTCCTCCACGAATGGAGAAAGAAATAACTTTCCAGAATGCATAGTGTTTAACTTGACATTTTAAAACTACATTGGGTTCCCAAATTCTCAGTCTACATCGGAAATCTGTAATTTGTCACTTTTTAGAATTTTGAAAATGTTAATAATTTTTAGGCGACTAGTTAAATGAGTGTCATTGACCATGTGACCCTTTGATGTTCTTCATTCATTGAAAATAAAGATGCTCTTTGGAACGTCTCAAATCATGCATGATCATCAGGTTTTGTTCATGAATGTATAATACCATAAATGGTCACATTTGTGAGAGAATATTCTATTTATTCTGAAGTTTAAAGTTTTTTGTTTTTTTATGCTAAAAAATATAATCTTTAATGTCAGGTTGGGTATTAAAATGCAAACTCTTGGACCTCACTGTACTTTTTTGTTAATTTTCTATCCGTGCTCCTAAACTGAAATGAGCTTATGAAAAGCTGTAGTTTAGCACTAATTGACCTGTGACTGGTGTGGAGGAGTTTGTACACCATGTTTTCTTTTCACCCTCCTCTGTTCATTCGTCACTTCTGAAACAAAGAGTGTTGGGTCTGACACGTGACTTAACCCATTCACAGGTCTAGAGGTGTGGCTCTGTTTCCAATGGCAACAGGGCAAAGTCCCAGTATGATAGGACTGATATGCATGAGCGAACCGATTTTGGCTCATGTGCAAGGTAGGAAATATTTGGAAGAATATTAACATGGTAGCATCCAAATAGAATATTCTCTCACAAATGTGACCATTTATGAGTTGGTTCTGCCATGGTTGATTAATCTTTCACCCTCTGGCTCACTTTCTTTCAACCTTTTAACATTTTCCACTCACATGTGCATATGCATATTGAACCTGATGACTAGGCATAAGCAGACGAGAAAGAGCGCTGAAGTAAGCTGTCATGTTCAGTTGAGCACTACATGTGTTGAGTTCTTTGTTTGTGGCCACTTGCATCAGCTGTTGCTTTCATGTGCAAAAAATATCCAGTCTGATGTACTTGCAGATTTATATCAGGACCTGCCAAAAACCAAAACCAAATAGATTTCATGCTGAGATAAATATCTTAGTAAGATGATCCGTAGTCATCAAAGATGTCAGTTGCATGTTAATGGACTGTCTATGATGCCACAAAGTTAGAAAGTTTGATTAGATTAGATTGTAGGTTAGATATTTTCTGAAACTAGACTATCTTTTACTGTCCTTATGTGCTCATACATGCTGTGGATTTTCTCTTTTCAGTATACTGAAAAACGTATAATTGCATATTTATTCAGTAAATTGACACATCGTTTTTCAAACAAAGAGCCTGTTGATTACTGAGCTGACTGAAAATGACAATCAACTTGGTTCAAATGCAAACTAGCAATCACATGCTTTATACTTTAGTGGTTCATTTAACGGCTCATGTGCTTGCCTAGACAATGAGTCACCTATTGTATTCACAGAATGCCGTTGTGATAAGAACTGTTGCTTAACACTAGTAGAGGTCACTTGGTTAATTTTCCTTCAAGTTAAATGTCAATTACTACACATTTGGATTGTGAAATCAGCACTACGTTACCGCTTGCTAATATTTTACATGCATCTCTTGCACGCATAAGTTGGATAATACCAGTTTCTTGTGCATTTACAAGTCTATCCTAAAAAACAATCCCATCAATAAATGTTATCAGTTCAAAATGACAGTCTTGCATCACACTTTGTGATTTCTGAATTGATTTCACAGATTATAGTAGTTGCATCCGTTTTAAGTAAAATACTATTGTTAGATTTAATGTTTGCTTTTGCCTTCTCCACCACAGGAAGGTCGAGAACAATATGAGCTGGCGGCCACCTCTGAGCAGGGGGGCAAAAAGTCAAAGCCCAAGGGCAAGAAAGAGAAGGATAAAGACATGGATGAACTAAAAAAAGAGGTGGACTTGGTAAGTCTGTTTAGTGATTCAAAACACTTGTTGGCAAAACTATTACAGTAGTCGTTGATGAGATGGTAAAATGTTCTTTTTTTGCACTGTTGTAGGATGACCACAAACTGTCCCTGGATGAACTCAATAGGAAATATGGCACTGATTTAAACAAGGTAAATCTGATTCAGTACTGGATTTGAAATTAAAGATTGACTGTTTTTGAAGTGTAATAATGGCATAAAGCTCTCAGGCTGGATCTTCATTGTCTAACCTATCTCGTTCTCCAGGGATTGTCATCCGCTCGTGCTAAGGAGATCTTGGAACGTGATGGACCCAATGCTTTGACTCCACCTCCAACAACCCCAGAATGGGTCAAGTTCTGCAAGCAGCTCTTTGGAGGATTCTCAACTCTCCTGTGGATTGGAGCCATCCTTTGTTTTCTTGCCTACGGCATCCTGGCAGCCTCCGAGGAGGAACCTGCCAATGATAACGTAAGGAGAAAACCCTGTTTGTGTTTCTTAAGGGTATGCCTTTTAAGATTACATTGTTGTTCTAGCAGTACCCCTAATGCCTCCTCTATTATCCTGTGCAGTTGTATCTGGGTATTGTGCTCTCTGCTGTTGTGATGATCACTGGATGTTTCTCATACTATCAAGAGGCCAAGAGCTCCAAGATCATGGACTCTTTCAAGAACCTTGTCCCTCAGGTACTGACAATAATCCTTTCATATTATCAGGATCTTTTTATTTTCTTTAGTGGTGTTAAGTGAATTTCCACTTTGTCCGTAGCAAGCCTTGGTCATCCGTGATGGTGAGAAGAGTAATATCAATGCTGAAGAAGTTGTGATTGGAGATCTGGTGGAAGTCAAAGGTGGTGACAGAATTCCTGCTGATCTGCGCATCATTTCTGCTCATGGATGCAAAGTGAAGTACCATTTTAAATCATGGTGAAATGTCTTCTCCATTGGCACATTCCATCTCTACAAGCAATCTTGTCCTTTCCAGGTGGACAACTCCTCCCTCACTGGCGAATCTGAGCCCCAGAGTCGTACTCCTGACTTCTCCAATGAAAACCCACTTGAGACCAGGAACATTGCATTCTTCTCTACCAACTGTGTTGAAGGTACAAAAACATTAAGCCTTTTGGAAGTCAAATTTGTGTTTGTTAAAAGTAGCCATTTTCATTGGAATTTGTTTTGCTTGTAGGTACTGCCAGAGGGGTCGTCATTAACACTGGTGACCGCACTGTCATGGGTCGTATCGCCACTCTTGCTTCTGGTCTTGAAGTTGGTCGCACTCCCATCTCTATTGAGATCGAGCACTTCATCCACATCATCACTGGTGTAGCTGTCTTCCTGGGCGTGTCTTTCTTTATCCTCTCTCTGATCCTTGGATACTCTTGGCTGGAAGCTGTCATCTTCCTTATTGGTATCATTGTTGCTAATGTGCCAGAGGGTCTCTTGGCTACTGTAACTGTAAGTGCCAGAATAATTGCAGTTGTGTAGTGGCAGAACAATAACAGCTTGGATTATTTGTAATATCAAATATAGATAAACCGCTTTATCTATTTATCTAAAACTCTTTAACCTTCTTGTTATTTCCAGGTGTGCTTAACTCTGACTGCCAAACGAATGGCAAAGAAGAACTGCCTGGTTAAGAATCTGGAAGCCGTGGAGACTCTTGGCTCGACCTCCACCATCTGCTCTGACAAGACTGGAACTTTGACCCAGAACCGAATGACCGTCGCTCACATGTGGTTTGACAACCAGATTCATGAAGCAGACACCACAGAGAACCAGAGTGGAACCTCGTTTGACAGGAGCTCTGCTACTTGGGCTGCCCTCGCACGTGTCGCTGGTCTGTGCAACCGTGCCGTCTTCCTTGCTGAGCAAGAAAGTATCGCAATTCTTAAGGTCTGTGTTGATACTTTGTCAGACTGTAAAATCTTTTGACAGATCTTCACAAAGTAGTTTTGCATGTTACTGACGCCATTGGAGAGTTGTTGACTATTTGCTAGCCACGTTTGACTGCTTGTGCTTAGATCTGCTGTTTGCCTCCAGGGATTGTTTTAGCCCCTTGAGCTCCCTTGAGCTTTTGACTGGAACACAGTGTTTCCCTGTAAACACCCTCCAATTTCTGCCAATTCTGACTTGTTTTGTAATGGGACTAATTTGTTGGACTGTAACCTCAAATGAAACTGCATTGCTTGCATTTGCTGGAACATCAAAGCAGTCTTTCTTAACATGCAACAGACAGACTGTTCCTTGTTCTCACGCTTTCCTGTTTCCTCTCACAGAGAGACGTGGCTGGTGACGCCTCCGAATCTGCCCTGCTGAAGTGTATCGAGCTCTGCTGTGGATCGGTGAAAGAGATGAGAGAGAAATACAACAAGATTGCAGAGATCCCATTCAACTCTACCAACAAATACCAGGTAAAGCCATCTCCTGCTTGGGGCAAGTCTTTGGATACATTTATGATGTCTAACGCTTTCTGTCTGTGGACCTTTTTAGCTATCCATCCATAAGAACATCAATAGCAATAAAACTGAAACCAATCACCTGCTGGTAATGAAAGGTGCTCCTGAGAGGATCCTGGACAGGTGCACCTCTATTTTGATCCAAGGAAAAGAGCAGCCACTTGATGATGAGATGAGGGACGCCTTCCAAAATGCATACTTGGAACTTGGTGGCCTTGGAGAAAGAGTACTTGGTAATTTAGCTTTTTTTTAAATGCCGTTTCTAAACTATGCATTCCTATTCTACGCTTTTCTTAAACGTTGATTCTCCACAGGATTCTGCCACTTCAACCTTCCCGACGAACAATTTCCTGAGGATTTCCAGTTTGATACAGAAGAGGTGAACTTCCCCACTGAGAACCTGTGCTTCATTGGCCTTATGTCCATGATTGATCCTCCTCGTGCTGCTGTACCAGATGCTGTGGGAAAGTGCAGGAGTGCTGGAATCAAGGTACGTCATAGCCATTGCGAATAACTGCTTGTCGTCTTGAAGAAACAACCAGAAACATCTTGATTTTTTTTATTCAAAATCGCACTTCTAGGTTATCATGGTTACTGGTGATCATCCAATCACAGCAAAGGCCATTGCCAAGGGAGTGGGTATCATCTCTGAGGGCAACGAGACCGTTGAAGACATTGCTGCTCGCTTGAACATTCCTATTAATGAGGTCAACCCAAGGTAACGGGTTCCTCCTCCTTGATTTGAATGTTTTTGTCTAGATATTTATTGCGTTTAGTTTTTCATTTCATGTAATATTCTTTGAAGGGATGCCAAGGCTTGTGTTATCCATGGTGGTGACCTGAAGGATCTGACCCCTGAGCAATTAGATGACATCTTGAAGTACCACACAGAAATTGTGTTTGCCAGAACTTCTCCTCAGCAGAAGCTGATTATCGTTGAAGGCTGCCAGAGACAGGTTAGTCGCCATTACTATCTCAGATTAATCAAACCTTCACCAGGTTGTTTTGATAAGATAAGAGGTCAATACTTGACCTGGCTAGTACAACTTGACCAGTTTCCAGCTTCAAGTAACTTCTGCCCACACTGAACATATTTGAAGTCTAATATAAAGCTATGAGAAGCAGGATTTTGGATCAGTGAGATTTAACTGTTGGTGCAGGAACCCAGCATGACACAACAGCAGTAGAAACCAAAGGAATGACAAAATGGCTTGTTGCATTCGTAGTTGGTTAGGACAAGAACTTAGACGTGTCGTTGGCATGGTGTAAGATTAATTTGTGTTTGTCCACAGGGTGCCATTGTAGCCGTAACCGGTGATGGTGTCAATGATTCTCCTGCTCTGAAGAAGGCTGACATTGGTGTGGCTATGGGTATTGCTGGATCTGATGTTTCCAAACAGGCTGCTGACATGATCCTTCTGGACGACAACTTTGCCTCAATTGTCACTGGAGTAGAAGAAGGTATGACATGTTATTGGAAACTTAATTGACTGAGGAATTATAAAGATTACTTTAAGACTTAATTCTCAAATGTGTCTTCCACTTTAGGCCGTCTGATCTTTGACAACTTGAAGAAGTCCATTGCCTACACTCTGACCAGTAACATCCCTGAGATCACCCCCTTCCTCTTCTTCATCATTGCCAACATCCCTCTTCCTTTGGGTACCGTCACCATTCTCTGCATTGACCTGGGAACAGACATGGTAAGCACCACACTTGACTAGTAATTATTTCTTTGATTGGTCATCCAAATCATGTTCTTGCATAAATGCCATTGTCCTCTTATCTTCAAGGTTCCTGCTATCTCATTGGCCTATGAAGCTGCTGAGAGTGACATCATGAAGCGTCAACCCAGAAACCCCAAGACTGACAAACTTGTAAATGAAAGACTCATTAGCATAGCCTACGGTCAGATCGGTAAGAGTTCATATTTTATTAGTATAAACGATCATCTTGTGCAATCCCTTTTCTCTGCGTCCCTGGTGCAAAGCAGTTGCGTAAAGAAGTTGGATGATTGAATCTCCTTGCTTCTGCTTTCTCCACAGGTATGATTCAAGCTCTGGCCGGGTTCTTCACATATTTTGTCATCTTGGCTGAAAATGGATTCCTGCCATCGTCATTGCTGGGCATTCGAGTGTATTGGGACGACAAATACATGAACGACCTGGAGGACAGTTATGGCCAGCAATGGGTGAGTGTTTTCAATCATACAATGTTCCAATCATTCTGTTTTTCCACAGTCCCGTCTGAACTAATTTTCTTGGCCATCTTAGACGTACGAGCAGAGGAAGATTGTGGAGTTCACATGCCACACAGCCTTCTTCACCAGTATTGTAATAGTACAGTGGGCTGATTTGATCATCTGCAAGACCAGACGAAACTCAGTCTTCCAGCAAGGAATGAAGTAAGTAGACGGCCAATAATTTGTCCTAATTTGATTTGCTCAAAACGGATATAAAGTGACTTTTGTTCCTTTGCAGGAATAAGATTCTCATCTTTGGACTGTTTGAAGAAACGGCTCTGGCTGCTTTCCTGTCCTACTGTCCAGGCATGGACGTTGCCCTCAGAATGTATCCATTGAAGTAAGTCTTGCAATATTTTGGGGTCATTTGTTGTATATTTTTATTAAGTGTAAGAATAGTTTTATATCAGGACAGTTTATGCAACACATTTAGCCATTTATGTCATAGTGGCTTTACGGTTTTATTTGTAAAAAATGTTTGCATTAATTTATATTTTAATAATTAATATTTTCCGTGCAAGTCACTAAACTCTTGTGTTTGGTGACACTCAATGTTAAATGAATTTTGAGGTGAACATTTATTTTGTTGAGAGAGTTTATCGAGAAAATGTATTGCTAAATGAATGCATATCAAACAGCTATAGTCTAGAACAGGTGTGATTTGTAACTTTGGTACGTTTTCTTCTTCAGACCAAACTGGTGGTTCTGCGCCTTCCCTTACTCACTCCTCATCTTTATTTATGATGAAATCCGAAAACTTATCATTCGACGCAGCCCAGGAGGTAAGAGAATATTTAATCGTACCATGCCTCAAAACATCGGAGATCATTTTTATTTGCATAATGAGATAAATCTTGTTTTTCAAAACCTAGTTAGTATTTTCAATCATTTAAAGATTTCTGTTGACTCCATCTGCCACCTCGGATGGATCTTTTTCATGTTGCAATGCATTCTGGGATTGTCTTAGTGAAGAACATATGTGATTGAGCCCAGTGTTTGATTTGAAATGCTGCCTAGGTCACTAGGTTTTGGTAAAGAACTAATGTTTTTCAGTTCAGTTAATTGAAGTTGGTGCATTTACAAGAACAGGATATACAGATTAGAGTTTACATGCATGCAATTGTCCTGCTAAACTAATTTGAATTTTGTATCTTTGTCATAGGTTGGGTGGAGAGGGAGACCTACTATTAAAGCATTCAGTCTGCATCACACAAGTTTATTTGCATGGTTGTCTCGCTGCTCGGAATTTTATCCTCCGTAATTTGGATGTTTTTATATAGGGAATGCTTGATACAAACACTGAGATCGTGAATCAAGACATTGCGTGCCTTGTTTCCAAAGCCGGACCAATTTTATACATGTTTTTAAAAGTGTTATATAAAAATAAACTTGCAGTCAGGTCCCACATTTGTGTCATTTCCTTCTTTTTCATTTATAAGTTTTGTTTTAATGTGGAAAGTGCTCGGAGCTTGAGTGCATGCCCAGAATGCCCCTGTTTGTTTGATGCTCTTGGTGCTTTACCTTTATATGTAACCCTTTCAAAAATGTACCATGATAACCATAGTTTCAACCAAAATATCAACAAATATCAATGTTGAAGCATTTATTGTTACTGCTGTAAAAGTAAAAAATGCATGGAATGCCGTTAAAGCAATGGAAGATGTTTTCAGAAAACCCAATAATAACATTAATCATAGTAACTTTGGTGAAAAATTATGATGTGGTTACCATGGTAAATTATTATTATTTTTATTACTCTAAGGGAAACTTCATTCGTTTGTGCACGAGTGTTAAAAATGTTGGGAAGGGAAAGAAACTCTTGCCTTCTGTCCATTTCAACAGCTTCAGCTACTGAAAAATCTGGCACGGAAACACATCCAACAAGGTTCCAGTCAAAGTATCTCGAGTCAGAATCACCAGAGAGGGCAGGGAAAGGGATCGACCAATTCAGTTTTGGCTTAATTAATGACTGATACCAACAACTAAAACCAAAAAGTACAATGGCCGATATTATGTAGAATCAGTTTTTGCTTTTGACGCAATATCTAAATAGATCGGATCATGCACTACAATAAAAATATGCATTGAGAATAAAATGTAATGTTTTAGCCATCTAAACAGTAATGCATTTAATTTCTTTTTTGGAGGGCTATGTCTAACTTAATTCTGCATGTTGCATAAAAAGTTGAGTAATTTATGCAAGTAATGCATTCAATTATTTACCCGTCCTGTCTTGTACTCTGATGAACACTTGTAAATGCATCTTTTTTTCTTTCTTTTTGAGAAATATGCATGGATTGTTTATTGACTTAACATTGAAGACCGATCAAGTAGATGAGCAAATATCGATAAAACCAATTATCAGTGCATATCTGCATACAAGTATTCTTAAACACTTCTATCTTCAATAATTTGGAGCATGAGTCTTCAACATCGTGTTTTACCTTCCCTTGTTCTCTCTCTCTCTCTTCGGATGATGACTCCGGGTTAACAGCTCAATATCCCTGAGGTGCATATCTGTTTCCCAGGGAACTTTGGCTGAGGGCCATGCTGGGAAAATGCGGTCGGGTGGGGTTGAGACTGGAGTGGGATTGTTAAGTTCAAACCTGGATGAGCTTGAATCTTTTTCTGTTGAGTAACAGCTATTTTCTATCTCTCAAATGAGGCTGTTGAAACTGCATTTACCTTCCATGTGTTTTATTTGGGTTCATAGGATGCCGGTTGATAGTTTAATTACCCGCAATTAACTCGCAGTTCATTCCATTGCCGTTTCACGGAAAGATGCGCCATTAAACCTGATAGCATGTGTTCTCTGTGTTTTGAAGTATCCGCTCCACCCGCTGAGAAAAGCTCATTTTGTGCTTTTTCCTGAGACTCAAGGTTATAACAAGCTGTTTGACTTTTTTCATTCAACTTTTCCACCGATTACGTAACGTACAAAGTCTGAGTTGAGGCACAAGGACAGTTTTTAAACTATTAACTAACTGCCATTCGGTCCCAGTCAAAGTTGCTCATCAAAAGGGTGAATGGCGTGAAATCGTCTGGGACTTTCAGCCCAAAATCAAAAGAAATTAAAGCTTGCATTAAGAAAATCCTAATTTTAGGACCAGTAATTGTGCATTGTTTTCATGAAAAACAAAACAAAAAAAACCCCCTCTTTTCTCAGTTCTCAGTAGCTACTGTAATTCTCTTTAATTATTACAAAAATACAGCTGTAAGTATTTGCATTCACATACTGGGGGAATTTATGCTGATTTTAATCAAATAAAAGTCCAATACAATCTTAATGGACCAGCCATTTCTACATGATGTAGTATCGTTAATGTTTCCCCTGATTTAACGTTATGCTTTCTGTTAATGAATCCTTTCCATTTTCCCCAATCAATCAATGGCAGATACTGGTGAAGTATTCTCTAGGGTGAGGGGTCAGGGCGAGGTCAGAGCAGATGCAAAAAGAAACCAGAATTAATAAAAAAAATTCTGGAGTGGGACAATTGCATAACAAAGGCGAGGAGAGAATTTTGTTCAGTTTGTACCAGCCATGTTTATTCATGTTGTGTTGCTGCATGATTTTTGCATGACTTTCACATGACTTTACATTTAAAAACTAGGTTGTTCCCCAATGTGTTTGGTTTGTTAGGGAGTGAAAACCATTTTGGAGAGCCCGCAAATAAACTCTCCTCAAAGCCACTTTAATGTTTGAAGCCCACCTCAAAAGTGGACAGACATGCATGTCACAAAAATCTAATTAAATCCATTAAAAATGAAGCTTGTTGATCATTTTAGCCCATTGAAACATGTTTGTATATGCAGAACCCAAATGTGATTGTATGAGAATGAAGACTGTTATGACGAAACCAATAAAGCAGACTTTGTATCACGTATCTTGGAAGCATTGCATCAGCTATTTCTGAGAGTGTGTGTGTGTGTGTGTGTGTGTGTGTGTGTGTGTGTGTGTGTGTAGACAGTAAAACAAGGGCCCTGGAGTCTCGTGCATAGTCATTTTGCTAATGCACATTCTCCACTAACTTCTGCTGAGAGCCTTAATGGAGCGTGTCGGAGCCTGGGATTGGGTTTATTTTACGACACGTTCAGAACAACAAACTCGTGCACATCTTTAATAATAGAGTCAGTAAACAACACCACAAAACAACTTTATCTGGATGAATATGTGAGAATGTCATGCCATAAAGTACTCCATAAATATCTTCCCATCTAAACATGGAAAAAGTCACAAAATTGGCCCCAGTGAAAAGAGTCTCTGTGCTGTTCTGGTTTCCTTCACTGTGTGTCTGGGATTTTTCCACCAACAAGTGCATATGGAAAAACCGATGAACACGCTGCCATGACTATAAAAAACACACCATGGATCCAAATGATGATTTACGGCGCAGTGTTGTTTTCAAGTTCACTTTCTATTCATCAAGCATCCATTAACATGCATCCTCAAGGAAATGATTGTCGGTCGCCACAGGGCTTAAACAAGATCCATGAAACCGTTTCCCTCTGATAAAGTGAAGCAAAGACAAAAATGAATCCAAAGCATCCAGCTGCAGCACTTCATCAAACTTCTCTATGCCATTTAGAGCCTGGACTAGCCAAAGCCTCTATTGAAACGATCAGTCATCTGTCCCAAAAAAGCCACTTGTGTGAGGAAAGAGGTGTTTAATCAACATCTCCACAAACCATCTCTTGTGCTCGGGGAGAGGAGACGTCAGTGATGTGATTTACTCTGTGAAAAACGCTTACAATATCACAAGGCAAGTTTACAAGTTCAAAATATTAAAGGTTAGACTAACTCAACCTTCTAAAGCAGAGATGAGCTGCAGTTTCAAGCTCTTCCTGTCATTGAGTCTTGATTTAATTAGAGCGGTCTTGCTCCAGTGCTAATTACAAAGCCCACATCCCATTAGAATTTCCAATGAGCGCTTTCTTTCATGTGCAAGAGTCCAAACAAACACACACAGGCACTTAAGAAGGATGTTTCCTCTGCTCACATCAGATTTGTTTTAATACTGCATAAAATCAGACAGTGACCGATATACTATATCATTAAACATGATTCAGAACAAAAACTCTGGCTGAAAACCCTGAAACAGCATCACAAATTTTTCTTTATCAAGACTTTTGAATAATATATTCACAAGAACATTTGCTTTGCTAATTTCTCCCACTAAAGGACCCGCTGAGGCAAATCAAAAGCGTGATGGCTCAGTCTTTGTAATTTGGCCAAGTGCAATTTCTGAGAACCCTCTAAAGGCTCTCTTGGAATCAGTTTTCATCCTGCAATTGAAAATGAAATGTGATTTTAGGAGCATTTCCAGTGGCTGCTGGGGGCAGTGAAGCAGAGAGATGGGGTGCTTCTCATTTCTTATTTGTGCATCCTCGTTTCCTTTCCTCGCTTCTTTTCCTCGCGTCTCAGCTCCGCCCCCTGTAGGATGCGATGGAAGGCTGCAAGGAAAAGAGGCGAGGACGGAGGAATCGAATGTAACTTTTTTTTAAACATTGGAATACTTGATCACTCAAGCGTCACTTCATCGCGTCATCAGCAGCGCTCAAAGGATCTGCCCTTATGTTGTTGAAGTTTGTTTATTTAAGAAATTCATAATAAATAATAATAAAGCAAGATACTCTGTTGAAATATGTGAGATGTGTGGTTTATATAAACTGCAAAGGTAAAGTATAAATTAAAATGATTGTGACCGATGTGAAGGGGGAGGAGAATTTAGACGTGCGTCACGTTTAAGTCGATAAAACTCTTCCGCATAGGATACACCGGTGTATCCTCGCTCATGACTCCTCAGGAAGCCTCCTAACTCCTCGATCCTCGACTCCTCGCGGTGCAATTAGAGAATTGAGATGTCCTTCAAGATGGCTGAGCTCGATCGGTTTCCGGGTCATAGGATGGAGGACGGAGGAGAGAGGAGACGAGGAGGGATATTGAAAAGCACCCATGGAGTCTGAGGGCCTGGAAGTTCACGAGCAACACTGTACTGTTATTTCTTCTGTTTTCCAAAAGCTGTCTATATAGGCAGCATCCTAGCTTAAATCAAACCTAACGTGATTGAAATTAATTGAACGCTCACAAATAGCACTTTTCATACAAAGCAGAATTTGACATACATTAACAATAGTCCAATTAAACATAACATTTAAAACAAATAGGCTATTGTGAAAATAATGAAATAAAAAAAATTGATAAATTTTTATCTCACAATTCTGTCTTTTTTTCTCAAAGTTGAAAGTTGCATTTTCAGTTGAATTTGGGGAAACCACCTGAAACATTTGTTGTGTTGAGCTATTTCAATTAGTTTTGTTTGATTTGTTCATTGCAAACATCTGAAAGTCTGTACATTTTGCCAATAAACCTGATTTGTAATGGGGGTTGAATAACTTCGATTAGCCTACAACTGTATAATGTCGCAATTGCGAACTATTAAGTCAGTTGCAATTCTGACTTTTTTTCTTGCGAGTTTATATCTTTTTGAGGAAAAAAAGACTTTATATCAATTCACAATTCTGGCTTTCTAACATGCAATTGCGACTTTAAATTACGCAATTCTGAGGAAAAATGTAGCTACAGATGTAACTCGCAATTGCGAGAAAAAAAGTTAGAATTGTGAGATAAAAAGTCGCAATTACCATTTTAAGTTTTTTATTCAGTGGCGGAAACAAGCTTCCATATCCATATGAAGGAAACTGACTGTGTGTTCAGAAAATGGTATTTTCTTTTCATCTTACGTTCATATGATGTGTTTAATAGCGCAGCGCTGCTTTGTGTGACCGCTGTATTTTCCATAAGCGCCACCTACTGTCAGAGAGTGAATTTGCATTTTCATTCAGTCCGCCTGCCATTTTTGTTCTGAACATACATGCATAATCATTTATTAGGCTGAAATGTTTAAATAAAACTTTAAAACTTTAAAACTATAAAACGTGTTTTTGTCAAAACATACAGCCTATTATTTGAAATCATAGTTTTTACAGTCACTTTACAGTTTAGTATATTATCATAGACATTAGTGTTGTTTCAAAACACAATTAGTAGGCTACCTAAACAACAGTTCTATTCAATTATTCACACTTAAAATGAATATAAATTCATGAAACCATTATGAAAGATCAGCCTCACCCCAATAACTTTTTCCTCTGCTTGCTTTTGCTGTGAAATCAACACTAAAATGCATAAACTCAACAGAACTTCAGCAAGTTGCACCCCTGAGAAAAATCTAAAACGTAAGCACTGCAATGAAAGTCTGTGTGTTTAATTATTGCTCTGTCCTGAAACCAGTTTTCACACAGTCCCCAGATTCATAAATCCAAAGCAAATCAAGGTAAAGTGGCATGCACGCTCTGTTAATTGATCAAGAATGATTTGCCATGCGAATGCACACTGAAAATGATTGAATAGAGAAGTGAATCTTATTTCTTCCCCGTTTGTGGTGTTGTCAGAGCTTAGGGGACGATTCTGCCGTGCAGAGTATCAGTGCACATGCATAATACATGAGGCAAAGTGTGGCACTGATATTTTATTAAAATATCCCCAGCCTTTCTGATCCATGAGCCGCATGCATGCATGAGACAAACACACCACACACGAACGCTTCAAACACACACAAATAAAGAGAGACGATGAAGGATGGTTGCATGTGAGCGTTGGCTGATAATGGCAGAGGAGGGATGCAGGTATACTCGTTCCCTACGGCTAGATGCTGTGATGTTCATTTCTCACAGACAAACAGAAGGCAGATGCTTTGAGCTCCAGATACCCAACAGATGCCAGGCTTCAGCTCTGACAAACTGTGGAGCTTTAGCAATATTAGGTTAGAGCGGAGGAGAATACAGTCACGTGAGGCTATTGTTGTTGTGTATGATGTTACTGGGAGTTTCTGTGAGAAAGCTTGGATGCTCTGAGTGGTTGCTAGGACATTTCTTAATGGTTGCAATGCAGTTACCATGGTGATATGAGTGGTATCTGAGATATTGATTGATAGTGGTTGGGCAATGCTAGGTTGTTGCTAAATGCTTTTTTATGATGTTTTGGGTGGTTTTCAGGATGTTGCCAGATGGTTGTACACTGCTTGGGGGTTTATGTGGTGTTTTGAGTGGTTGCTGGGGTGTTGCTAGGTGGTTGTGATGATGTTTTGGGTGGTTTCTGGGATGTTACTAGATGGTTGGACATTGTTAGGTGGCTTCTAGGGTTTTTGGGGTGGTTGCTAGGGTGTTTATATGTGATTGTTATGATATTTTGGGGGGTTTCTAGGCAGTTGTACATCGCTAAGGGTTTCTGTGGTATTTTGAATTGTTTTTAGGATGTTGCCAGATGGTCTTACACTGCTAGGGTGGTTGCTGGGGTGTTGCTAGGTGGTTGTGATGATGTTTTGGGTGGTTTCTGGGATGTTACTAGATGGTTGGACATTGTTAGGTGGTTTCTATGGTTTTTGGGGTGGTTGCTATGGTGTTTCTAGGCAGTTGTACATTGCTAGGTGGTTGCTGGGGTGTTGCTAGGTGGTTGTTATTATGTTTAAAATGGTTACTTTCTAAGATAATGCTCGGAGGTTGGACATTGCTAGATGGTTTCTATGGTGTTTTGGATGGTTTCAAGGTGGTTTCTATGATGTTGCTAGGAATAATTCAAGTTATGTCAGAGTTTACTTAAAATAATTTGTGTTAGGGTCAAATTGAGACCCCAATGGTTTCAATGGATTTGACAAAAATTAACACAGAGGAATCATGTAAAAACAGGAAACCTATCGTAGCCTGTCAGAGACTAAACATATAAAATGTGTGAGAAATGTTCTGTTTCTAAAATTTATAATTTCTATTGTGTTAGCGGTCATTTGACCCACATATTTATGTTCATAATTAGCTGCAAAGACAAAAAAATAAATAAAAAGCATGACTGCTAGTAGTGACTCTTTGCACACTGAGGTGTAAATAAGTACGTTATATGTAAAAACCCATCAACCAAAAATATTCTTTCACAGATTTTTTTGTTTGTTTTTATAACAAGAAATAAAGAAATAAATAGTTTTCTTAGTTAGTTAATAGTTAAAGTGTTTTCTTAAACACTAAGTTTGAGAGATAAGAATGCTTCATTTAGCAAAGCGTCTTTATGTCCTTTCTTGACATTTTTGTAATATTTTTATCTCTCATATATATTCCGGATTTACTCTTCCTTGAATCTTTTTCGTGTTGCGTACGTGCTGCACACGGCCATCACCTTTGATCGTTCCTTTGAGGATCACCCTTCAGTTTTTAGTCAGTAATTATCCCACACACCATCTGCCGCTGAACATATGACAAGGTGTTGGGAATATCTTGGCCAAACCATGAGACTGGAGTGGAGAAACATTTTCACATTCCACAGAGCGGCTATTTTTAGGCCGATGATCCCCTGGGGAAGCTTGTTGGGCTTCAGCTCTGTAGGTCGGGTATGATTAGAATCGAATGAGCAGCCCACATGAGACCACACACACACACACACACACACACTCACACATGTGCTGCCTTTTTATTTTCATTCAGTTTGGAATAATTACGATTTTTCTGTGTTTTTGAAAGAAGCCTCTAATGATCACCAAGGCTGCATTAATGTGATCAAAAATACACTAAAAACAGTGAAATATTATTATAATTTAAAATAGATGTTTTCTATGTGAGTATATTGTAAAATGTAATTTATATCCTGTGATCAAAGCTGAATTTTCAGCATCATTACTCCAGTCTTCAGTGTCACATGATCCTTCAGAAATCATTCTAATATGCTGATTTATGCTCAAGAATTATTATCAGAGTTGAAAACAGTTCCATTTTTGTGGAAACCATGATATATATATATATATATATATATATATATATATATATATATATATATATATACATATATATATTTTTTTTTTTCATCATAAGTATTTTAAAATAGATTTTTTTTGCAACATAATAAATGTCTTTACTGTCACTTTTGATCAATTTAATGCATCCTTGCACAATAAAAGTATGCATTTAAAAGTAGAAATAGTTTAAGCACCATTAATTCCATTTAAATTCCATTCAAGCTAACAAGATTAAAGTCCAGCAGCACTAAAAGCAACAGCTTTACTGCATCCTAACAGTCCTCTAAACCCCAGATTTGCCAGGCCAGAGCATATGCCCTGTGATTTTGTGTTCCCTGCCCTATGGTTGCATGTGTGTAAGTCCCTGGCATTAAGCCTGGCATCTCCACAGGGTCCCAGCGCATCGGACCGGTCCTGTCAACACCCGCCCACATATCCATCAGGCCACACCGAGAATATTGGGTCGAGGCGCCTGAACGTGTGCCTGCCCAACCCTTTGAGTCGCACACTCACAATGAATTAATATTCGTTGCATAATACATCAGTCCGCAATTTGCATAGTGTGAAATTTGAAATTAAATGTTCTTTTCAGCAGTAGCTGTTCAAAAGGAGGCGATTATACTTGGAATAGAAAAGAAAGACAAAGAAGTGTGAATGAATAGCACTGGTTAATATGATTATCCAGCAGGAGGGATTTTGTCAAGTTCTATTAAATCCTGTTTATTGTGTCCAATTAGACAGACATAACTCCGTAATTCACCAGCTGTGAATTGTAATGCTTTTCTTTCAATGTTTTCGTTTATCATCAGTTGATTTATTAAGTTTCTCTCTGCGGGGTGGATCATTATTCGCATTATTTCTATCTGTGTTGGTTCCCGTTGTGCATGTGCCGGGAAACAACACGTGTTCCAGCTGAACAATCTGGGATAATGCTCTTTGGTTTCATCAACGCCCCTCCCTCCATTAACACTACACCAGATCCCTGGGTTTTCCTGCAACGCTGCTGCTGTCATTAAAATGTTGTGTCAACATTATGAGAATGTTGTGATCTGCAGTCATTATTCCAACCCATGTATTATGCACAGTCGTTCTGCTTTTGTACAACAGATGTCTCTTGTACACCCGCCCATATACTGCCTACAGGGTAACTGAGATGGATGTTAACGTATTAACCTAGCCATGTAAACATGCATTTAATGGATGTCTTAGGCTATGTTTAGACTGTCAGCAAAAATCAGATTTTTTTGCATGTCTAGATTTTATCCAGGTGGGTTTTTGAAAGTCTGGACTGCAAAAAAACACACACAAAAAAAACACATGAAATCTGATAAAAAAAAAAAAATATAGGAGGTGGATTTGAATTGCAATTTCATTCGGATTTTTACAGATGCATCTCAGGCCCTGTTGCATTTTGGTCGATCGGATCACAAGTGGACGACACTAAATACAGGTGTAAACGGGTTGTGAAACGTTTTGAACTTCTCCACTTTCGGCCACTTCCAGAGGTAGTCGAAAACGTGAAACACCGGATTTTGTTCAAACAGCCACAAAAGACGCCTACTCTCTGCCTATACTGACCTAAAGCGTAAACAATGTGAGAAGTTCGCTCGTCAGATGGGATTTAAACTTGTCAGCTGAAGACCCAAGTTTGGTCTCGTCCAGGCCCTGGTCATATCTAGGCTTGACTACTGCAATGCTCTTCTGGCTGGACGTCCATCATGTGCAACTAAACCTCTACAAATGATTCAGAATGCTGCAGCTCGTCTCGTCTTCAACGAGCCCAAGAGGGCCGACGTCACTCCTCTGTTCATCTCACTGCACTGGCTACCTCTCACTGCTCGCATCAAGTTCAAGGTGTTGACGCTTGCTTACAGATCTATCACAGCCTCAGCTCCCTCCTACTTTCACTCACTCCTACGAGAAGCCTACGATCGGTGAACGAGCGACGTCTCGTGGTTCAATCCCAGAGAGCCACAAAATCACTTTCCAGAACATTCTCATTCACGGTTCCATGCTTATCGGGCTTATGCTACTCTGAGCAATGCCTGAACTTTGTATTTCGAGCACTTCTTGCGTTGTTTTTGCCTCTTCACGATGACTCGCTTAACTTAGTCCTAAATTGTAAGTCGCTTTGGACAAAAGCGTCTGCTAAATGACTAAATGTAAATGGTTTGAAGAGGAGCACGATGTTTTGATTTCTAACACTCACTCACTCGTTCAGCTGGTCTTGCGGCTGTCAGAGCAGAAACGAAAGCCGATGCTCTCCGTGTGTTTTTTCGTCGTCTCTGGACGCATTCATACTGTGCAAATTGTGCGAGCTTATTTTAGACCGAAAGTTCTGAAAAACCCATATGTTAGACCCTCCCCGCGAAGGAATCATGACAGAAGTAGTTAAAAGTGGACAAAAGAGAGGGATTAAAACACCAGCTGTAAACAGGACTTCAGTCTGGATGCTCCGGCTGCTCAAATCAGATTTCAGATGCTCTTCTGCGTCACTCTTAACACGACACACAACAATAACGCAGAGTGATGGAAATGCCAGACGTATTTATACAGTATTCAAACGGGATGAGCAATCATTTCCTTTGTGCTGATGGATAAGTTGGTTATGTTTGGACACAAATCTTATTTGATCACTTGCAGTAATACTTGCGGAAAGGTCCGCCTGAAAAGATCTGATTTGCCTGAAGTCACAGTTTTCACTGTGTTTTATCTGTTCGTTTTTTATGCGCCATGTCAAGTTAAAAACAACTTCAGCTGTTAAAAACTTGTAGAAGTCTTAATAGAATACTGGATATGGCTAAACGTAAGAGAAATGGCAATGCTTCTCTGAAAGGTGAATTCAGTGTTGGTCAACAAACAACAACATCAACAAACAACATCCCCCACCCCAACACACAGTAATGGTTGGTTAGGTTTCACTTGGTAAGTCTTCTGTGTTTTGAGCACATTGCATTCTGTGATACAGTACACATGTTTTACTAAATATAGTAGGGCATTTCATGCATGCAGAAATAGCACAAGTGTTATGTGACTGGATGACAAACACTGAGCTAATATTTGGTGAAGCTGGCGTTACACTCAATTGAATTCTGTTTAAATGCATTAGTTGCTGGGGAGAGGTCATTTTCCTGTTCAGATTATTGTTATCCTTGATGGATGTCAATGTCAATAACACGTGTTGTACAGTTTCTCATGATATAATGCGGCACGGCAGCTGGTCTCTATCCACAAGCTCATTTTCTCCTCCCTCAATCTCGCATGGCGTTTATATTAATGACAGCTATAAGCATGTGTTAATGCTAGTATTTATAAAACAGATCTTGCTTATCCTCTCGTATGCGTTGCCATATCGCATGCAAATGTGTTTCCTTCTCGACCAATGCACCTCTCAGATCGTTTAATGTGCGTCTTCCCCAGTCATGTTGCACATTTATAAAAATGAGAAGTTTGAAATGATCATGATCATGATGCAATCCAGAAGCAAGAGCAGCTGCTGCTGTGCCACAGTAATCAGTTTTTTTATGAAACTCATAGAGCATATCCCACGATCGCCTATAATAGTACATCATATACACAACTAAACAAATAAACATCTTCCCTGATGCTGCCGAATGCGGTTTTTCATCTCTGCAGGCGAAAACAGACGAATCCCAGAGAGACGAGCCGGACTCTTGCCACACCGCCAGGTACAGAAGTGTGGAGTTATAACTCTGCTGGATTAATGAGTGTAAGATTCTCCCAGAGGAAGGTTTTATTGCTCCGCTTCATTACTCAAGAGACTGGAGTTCTCAGTTAGGCTTTATTTAGGAATTAACTTGGTCCCCAGAGAGCAAGTGGTCCGGCCCACATCTGGTACGCGTTGAATCCACATGTTCCAGGTGTGACCCGGATCTGGGCCGACACTATGTTGCTGTCTGGGTCTTGATATGTTTCTCTTAAGAACTTTTGGTCTGGGAAGAAACCGATGAGAAATGAAATTGGAAAAACTGGGAAGAAGGATAAAGTATCTGATTGCTTTATTCTTGATTTGCTCTCCATTTAATCTCAGTGGTGTTTAGGAGAAATTATCAAGATGTTGAAGAGATCTCACTGATGTTTTATGAGGATGAGTTACGGCTCCAGGTGGTTAATAAAGGCCTTCTGAAAGCGAAGAAAAATATCCTTATTTATAACTTTATATAATCAGTATATAATTTATAACTATAATCACTGGCTTCCGGTAACAGCTGTACATAAGTCTAGTTCATGCGGAAGAGTGACCTCTGACCCGACGCATGACGTAACTGATGAGAAGATAGAGCAAAACAAAACACTGGTCACGAATTAGAAGTCTATAACGATCATTTTTAAAGAGAAATGTGGGAGGAGCTTGAGTTTGTTTGAACCGCGAGTGGCGTCTATTCTCAGCTAAGCTTACGCTACTCCTACAACCTACGTCATGTGTCAGGTCAGAGGTCATGTGTCGGGTCAGAGGTCATGTGTCTGGTCAGAGGTCACTCCTCCGCCGGAACTAGACTCGCGTACGGCCATTACTGGAAAAAACTACGAATAATCATCTACGAGTGAAACGGCATTAATGAAGAGGGCATCCGTTTACTGGAGACTAGTGGTAGAAATCTTCATTACACCTTGTTTCTTTTTACATTTATGCATTTATCATACGCTTTTATCCAGAGCAACTTACAATAGAGGAACATAAGCATTTCACCACAGAGCCAACAGTTTCAACAAAATCAATTTTTACTTAAAGAATTAGTAATTTTAGTCGTTCTTCTTTTTCTCGTTTTTGTTCACTTAAATCATCAATGTTTTTATTCCCCGCTCTCTCCTTTAAATATTCCAACGTAAAGCACTTTGAAATTTAAAAGATTACTTTAAATGACTTTAGAATTAGTTTAAATAATTATTTGATTGTTCTAAACTCCGCCCACTCCTCCTCCACCAATGAGCCTTCACTGCTCATGGCTGTAGAGGAGCTTTGAAAGCTCTTGTGGTTGATCTCTGTATATATATATATTTCCTGTGGTAATATAAATCTATTGATCTGAAATCCCACATTTTATGTGGATTTTGTGCTTTATGTTTCTTTATTAGTTTGGGCCTCTAATGGGTGATGTTTCTCCACACAACAGCCACTCCTTCAGAGTTTTATTAAATCGTTTTTTTTTTCTTTTTTCTCCTGCTTATGGTTCAGCTTTCATAAATCCATTTGTGAAATTCACAAGATTCATTTAGTGAAAGAACTCCTGAAGTCACCAGTGTATGTAGTGATGTCGGTCTGCTGGTTTGCCCCCATTAAAGCTACAATAAAATATCCAAAAATCACTTGCACAGTGTGATATATTTCCTGCAGTTGTGTACTTATAATATCCCAAAAGTTCCCAAAGATTTTTAATTTCAGAGAACTTCTAATTTTAAATAATGGCTCGTCCCTGTTCACTTGTCGCCTGTCAATGACGTAATATCCGCGTTATCCCTGGTTTCCGCTCGTACTGCCATAGTAACCATGGCGACAGACGTGGACAACTGCGTTACGTCTAGCGGCGCTCTCACTCTGTTGTTGTTTCGTTCAAACATTATGGACCAGACTTTGGGACAAAAGGAGGACTAAAATGAGGATCGATATCAGCGTGGCGTTTTCGAGATGCCGAGAGCTAGCGTCCGCGGCTAACTTCCACTTGACGGAGACGCGCAAATGTAGAGGTGAGCAAATGTACATAAAACGAATCAATATTATACAGCTCAACATGATGAAATGTTAGAATATGATCAGTATGTTATGCTAACGTTGATCTCGCTCACTGTCTCATACAGACAAACTAACACATAGAATAACATTATAACTTTAACACACTCAAATGCAGTTTAGTGTGATAGTGTAGAGCGAGTGAAACAGCGCTGCGTTACCTCACAAGTTTCATTCGTCTAATAAACTGAACTGTGTGAGCATTAATTCAGCACTTGAGGTTATCACTCATCCATAAACTTATTAGATCCATCATCATGACGGCAAGTTCCATAATTCCGCTTATGCGTCATCAACCTACGCCTTTATTATTGTAAGAGGTTAGCGACCCCTAGTGGCGAAAAAAATTACATATTGTAGCTTTAAGATGTGTAATTAGCTGAAATAGCAAATCTACTTTGGTCAGCCAGTTTCCCACAGATTGCGCTGACCGACCCACTTTACCAGCTAAACCTGCTAGAATCCCACCAGATGAGCATTAGTCTGAACCCGCATGGACATTCATACTGGTATCAGTGGGCTTTTCCAGCAGGCACTTTGAACTGTTTACGTAATTAGATGTGTAGACTGGATCCTTGCAGAATCCTCTAATAGTAGTACCGTAATTAACCCTAATGACTTTAGTTCAGGCCTGGATCATTTCTGATATGCATGGAAAAAACTAAAGATGCAGTTTTAATTCATCCAAGATGTGCTCTGTGTGCTCCATCACAACAAACATGTTGTATTCTCTATTCATTAGTGATGTTTAATCAGTCATTATTGGCACTCATAGTGTCAAATAATACAGTTCAGTGTGTGTATAGTCCTGTAAAAAGCTCATATACTTCCATCTTGGCATCTATGGTTCATGAGGAACCTCACAGCTAACAGGGAACATTGTGGCAAGGTTCTCGCAAAGTTATGAACAAAGATTCTTCCAGTAACATTAATAGAATGTTAATTCCGGTCTTTTATGATGTTCTCAAAAACGTTAGCACAAAAATATGATTTATTCATCATTTATGGAATGTGTTTTCTGAAACATTTTAGTTGGACTTTCATCTAATATGTTAAACTGTTACAACTAGTTTCGGAATGTTCAGAGTCAAAAAGTAACGTTCCATAATGTTTGCTGAATGATACAATGGAAAGATCCCTTAACGTTCGCATAACCTAATAAAAACTTGTTTTTAAAACTGGACATTTTGAACGTTTAGGGAACATTAATGAGAACAATAGCAAAACGTTCTTAGAACACTTTTGTTGGCTGGACTTTTCATTCACAAAATGTTCTCTCTTTTTTTTTTTTTTTTTTTTTTTTTTATTGAAAGAACCAAAAATTGTTCTTCTATGGCATCAGAAAACCCTCTTTTGGAACCTTTATTTTTATGAATGTATCTAGAGACTTTTGCACATGCAAGCAAATTCATGTAAAAGTAAATATAAAAACCATCTTTGCCTTCTGTTTATGGAGTCACTCAGAACAGGAAATGCGTACTGAACAATATTGCTTCAATGCATCAACTTAAAATGTAACTAAAAGCTTTTCAATGCCCAGAAAGTGTCAATCTACAGAGCAAAGAAATCCCGCTGACTGCAGATGAAGTCGTATATCTGACAGCAGTCCTCCTCTCGAGATGGGTGTTAGTGTTGGTCCCCGGAGAGCCATTCACGGAGAGAAGTGCAGTACACACACACACACACACACACACACACACACACACACACACACACACACACACACACACACACACACACACACACACACACACACACACACACACACACACACTGATGAACGAGCCAATGAAAGCAGCAATCGCCTCACCGCATCATCAGTCCGGAGCTAATGGAGTCGCAGACTCCGTTAATGTAAATAATAAATAATAAATGAAGGGAAGGCCTAAGGTCTGTCACAAAATTTGACCGAATGAAATCTTTCATGATAAACCCTATATAAAATTACATTGTGACAGTAATGTCAATTTTTATGTCAATGTATGTCAATTTGATGAGCATGAATTTAATGAGCATTTTCGTTTATTGAAATAAAGCTGAAATTAAATAAAATATGAATATTGGATGAAAAACATGTACAAAAATTATGTGTTGCCATGTAAATGAGCTGAAATACATTAAGTTGAAGCTACTAAAATGAAAAATAAACCAAAGCTAAACAAAATTAATAAAAATGACAAAACCACATAACAAAATTGCTAAAATTCAACCTTAAATAAAAATAAAATATTAAAATAAAAGCTATATTTCAAAATATGAATAAATACTATAGTAGTATATAAATAATAGTAAAATAATGCTGGAATCAGTCACACACACACACACACACACACACACACACACGTTGCACGTGTTGTGTTTACATGTGAGTGCGTGTTAAAAGACAGAGATTTGATTCAGTATGGCTTCTTACACACATGATGATCAGTGTTACGAGCCTCAGTCTCACACACACACACACACACACACACACACACACACACACACACACACACACACACACACACACACACACACACACGTGTTGTGTTTACATGTGAGCGCGTGTTAAAAGACAGAGATTTGATTCAGTATGGCTTCTTACACACATGATGATCAGTGTTACGAGCCTCAGTCTCACACACACACACACACACACACACACACACACACACACGCGTGTTGTGTTTACATGTGAGCGCGTGTTAAAAGACAGAGATTTGATTCAGTATGGCTTCTTACACACATGATGATCAGTGTTACGAGCCTCAGTCTCACACACACACACACACACACACACACACACACACACACACACACACACACACACACACACACACACACACACACACACACACACACACACACACACACACACACACACGTGTGTTGTGTTTACATGTGAGCGTGTGTTAAAAGACAGAGATTTGATTCAGTATGGCTTCTTACACACATGATGATCAGTGTTACGAGCCTCAGTCACATGAAGACCTACATCGTGCATCACTATCCAAATGCCTTTAGAATCAACTTTCAACAGTTTTGAAACAGTTTTTTATTAATATGGATTTGACCGAACTATACTGACCCCACTGTATTTGGTTCTGAAACGGTAAAGCTCAGTTCAGGAGATTAACAGCTTAGAATAAGGCCTGAAATGACAAGCTCTGTCTTTTCAGGCCATCGTCCATTAATATAAAACGCACCAGCGGAGATCAGCGTCAAATCCTGACTGGAAAAATACATGCTGGTCATGCAACCGAATTTCCAAGTAATCAACAAACAGCATAAGCTCTTTTTTAGCTGACATGCCTGATGCTTCTGATTGATTCTGGACGACTGCGTCAGCGTGTTAAAGTTACATCACATGTGGAAAATCTCATGGAAAATCTTACTGTGGAAAAACTCATGACAAATGTTACTGTTTAACAAAAATATGTTCTAAGAAAGTTTTGCTATCGTTATGAAAACGTTATTTCTGAATGTTCTATGAGTTAAAAAAAAATCGTTTCAAAAACACTTTTTCTTGGTTATTCGACTGAACATTCCGTTCTATAATTGTTGCAAACATTGTTGTAATGTTACTTTTGAATGAACATTCTAAAACAATTAGTAACATTTAAAAATGTAACATGTGTAAATGTTTTTGTTCAAACGTTTTGAGAGCTTTACCAAAGACTAGATTTGAACAAATATTCTATTAACGCTTGTTTATGAATGTGTGTTAGCCAAAGTTAATTCCTCTTTTATTGCTCTTTTATAGCTCATAAGTTCCAGTGAAGTATCAACAGTGTCTGAGATGTTTCTCTTCATATTCTCTGTTTACTTTCATCTCACTGCTGCAATATTAAAGAGATCTCACTTTTCCTAAAACGTCTTGTCCCTCTGTGTTTTGAACTCAGTTTAGTAGTGGTGCAACGCCTGTGCGTTCATGAAACTTCAGGATGGATTGTGAACCGTGTGTCATAATTCTCACCGTCCTGCAAACTCTGTCTAGCTGAAACGCTGTCGCAGCTCACAGCCAGATAAACACAGCTTTCAATCATAACCTTCAAAACTTTACAGTAAATCATCAGTTAAATCAATAAAGGGATAGTTCAGCAAAAAATTATAATAATTCTGTCATTGTTTATTCACCCTTAAGTTGTTCTAAACCTGAGTGAGTTTCTTTGTTCTGTTGAACACAAAAGAAGATATTTTGAAGAATGTTGTTGGTCCACATTGACTTCCATAGTATGAAAAAAATCAATAAAAAAAACAAAAAAAAAACAATGGAAGTTTATGGGGACCAGAAACTGTTTGTTCTTGTTCTTCTTCTTTTTTTTTCTTTTTTTATGACAGATTATTATTATTATTATTATTATTTGCTGAACTATCCCTTTAATCCTAAAAATGAGCTATACACCTCAAGTTTTACATGTTGTTTTCAATGACCTTGTCAAATGGCACGGCTCCAGCTTTGTCCTTTTGCCCTTGTTTCCGTAACGCTCGTCGTCACTTCTCTCTTTCTTTATGAGCCATTGTGGTTGACCTCTGACCTCTGACACCTCTTCTCACATGGCTGTGAACAATGGAATAGTTCTTAAAGATTCCGAAACATTCCATTTGTTGCACAATCCAGCAATGCTGAGCCGGAGAAACTCTGATTCCCACGTCAGCAGAGAGAGAGAGAGAGAGAGAGAGAGAGAGAGAGAGAGAGAGAGAGAGAGAGAGAGAGAGAGAGAGAGAGAGAGAGAGAGAGAGAGAGAGAGAGAGAGAGAGAGAGAAGAGAGAGAGAGAGAGAGAGAGAGTCAGGCACGTTTATCTCAAGACCTGAGAACATTACAGACACATGAGCTTCAGCCAGGATAATAACTGGGCTCTTTTTGGCTTTACTTTTTTTTTTTTTTTTTTTTTTTTTTTTTACAACGGATTATAGTAATAGTGTTCATAAAAAAAGAAAATTCTGTCATTATTTACTCATGTTGTTTCAGACTCATATGCTGCTGTTTATTTGAAAGAATTGTCACCTTTTTTTCCCACCAGAAACAGTTCATAGTGACGCCTGTCAAGCTCCAAAAAGGATACAAGTTTTCCAAGTTATTTCCTTACAAATATTGGAAAATCTGTCTTTATTTATTTGAGAATTAAAGAAAAAAAAGAAGAAATAAAATATTATAATAATTATAATATATATATATATATATATAGCCTACACTACCATTCAAAAAGTTGAGGTCTGTGTATTGGGGGTCAGATTTAATATATATATATATATATATATATATATATATATATATATAAATAATTTTAATCAGCAAGTAAGTATGAAATTGATCAAAAGTCACAGAATTACAAATAAACGCTGTTCTTTTAAACTTTCTATTTATCAAAGAGTCCTTAAATAAAACATATCTTGGTTTCCACAAAAAATATAAAGCAGCAGCACAACTGTTTTCAACATTGTTAATAATCATAAATGCATCAAATCATCATATTAGAATGATTTCTGAAAGATCATGTGACACTGAAGACTGGAGTAATGATGCTGAAAATTCAGCTTTGATCACAGGATATAAATTCTATTTCACTTTATATTCACATAGAAAACAGCTGTTTCAAATTGTAATAATATTTCACAATATTACTGTTTTTACTGTATTTTTTATCAAATAAATGCAGCCTTGGTGAGCAGAAGAGACGACTTTCAAAAAAATCTTACCGACCCCAAACTTTATATAGCTGTTCTTTTCTTAATAATATGATTGTCACACTTCAGATGTAAGCCAAAATGCAAACAGACATCACACACATAAACACTCTTCATCAACAGCTCAACGTCAGATTGTCTGGCTATTAAAAATCAGTGTCCAAACGAGTAATAACTGTATAATAACATTCTAGCGGAGATTGAGATAATCAGCATTCACACGACTGAAGCTCGAAATAGTGCTGCAATTATTTAGTTCATTTGAGCTGAACGGATAGAAATCCTGTACAGCAGACATAATAAAACACCAGATGGATGAGGAGCACACTGACACACACACACACACACACACACACGCACACGCACGCACACGCACACACACACACACACACACACACACACACACACACACACACACACACACACACACACACACACACACACACACACACACACACACACACACACACACACACACACAAACAGAAATGAACCAGGCGAGTGTATCATCACCAGTGTTCATCTGTTTATTAACTACAAACACAATGTTTGATCCAGAAACTTGAGATTTACTAACATCCCATTGGGCCCGTGAGTGAAGCCGCATAATAACCCTGAGGAAGCGGATCATCCAGGTGTGTGTGTTTCTGTAACTCGTGCATTTGTGGAGTTAAAACAAGACGACGAGTAACATGGTTCAGAGAACGCCCTCACAGACTGAAACAACACAATGCAGTCATTCTTCTAAGTTAACTGATGAATGATGTACTGGATTCTTTTCAGTGGAACAACCTGGAATAATTGTGTCATCCATCTCTCAGCTTGAGTGCAAAGAGCGCCATCTAGTGGCGGGACATGAAAACACACCTAAAACTCACATATGTGGGAAACAGCGCCATCTGTCTGTTGAGTTGAGGTCGGACACTTTTATAGAGAAATTGTTTGGTCAAAAACAAAACCAAGAAAGTTGTATACACACGAAGAACACTTTAATACATTTTTGTTATTAACTTGTTATGTCAGACACACAATCAACATATTTACACACTCAAACAACACATAGTTTGACAATCTGTGAGTTCTTCGCGGTGTTTTTCCACTAGGGTGAGCTACAACCAATCCATCAGGCTATTGGCTTCTTCATCTTTGTGTTTTACAGCTTTTGGCAAACCAGCGTTTGGTGCATTAATTTCTCCATCTGAACTGAAGTGCCTCTCCTTCACCTCTCCATTCCATCCAGATATTAACTGCATGCTTTATGAATATTGAGCTCGATATTGATGCAGTCTTGGCTATTTGTCTGCCTTCCACTCCTGCATGAGTTGAAACTCAAAGAAAGTAGATGTTAATTGTTGTTTATGCACAGTCTGCAATATAATATGAATATATAAGAATTAATAATGTGCGTAATTTGTTAATAAATTACTTGCAATATTTTATGCATGCAATATACACATTTACAATGTGCAGTGGCTCTTTTCAGGAACACAAAAACACAATAATATAATGTTTTACTGCATTATGCATGTATACTTTTTGTAATGCAAAAGTTTGAGATCATTATATATATATATATATATATATATATATATATATATATATATATATATATATATATATATATATATATATATATATATTGTTTTGTTATGTTGAGATCACAGGAAAATGACAAACAATAAGCAAATTAAGAATGTCCTCTTAGGCTTCCGTACCAGTGAAGCGCCAAGCATTACACCACACGATTATCATCAGTCCTGAATGTGTTGTGGATGATTGATAATGTTAAAGTGTCCAGTCCTCTTCATCTTCACATCACCAGGAGTTTCAGATAAAAGTCTAGAAGATTCTTCTGTTGCTTTGGTTCTTTTCTGCGTCTTGTCGCTTAAAACACAAGTTCAAGTGTTTCTCCAAGTATTTTCTAGAGGCCAAATCTCTAGTTCTTCATATTGCGGAATATTTATGGTAAAACAGATTGCTGCTGAAAAATGACTTCCTTTCAATATTTTGAAATGATAAAACAATAAGTTTGCGGCTGCAAGGTCTGAAGAAATTCTCAGTATTGCATCAACAGCTGATTTGTCATTTTGCGTATCATTGCCACAACATTTCATTGTTTCTGAATCATGCGCGTGGTCTTCATAATGCAATTTCTGTGTTTTTTCATGTAAAAGTTTTCTGACTACTGTGGGTGTCGATTCATTTTTAAAAGGAAATCTCTGACCTTTGACGATGTTCTGTTTCCTGAACAAAACCGGTCGGACTTGGAACGTATGTTTTGCACTTTGTACCCGGCAACCAAATTAGTCATCGAAAATCTGCTTTCACCTCCACACCGGTCACCCTGAACCGCGTCTAAGATCAAACTCACGACTTAAACAAGGAACACATGATGTACAATGATTCAGAAATCATCCACATTTCTAGGTGATTAATCAATGCAAGAAACTGCTCATGTGATTCTGTACAGTCAAGTTTTGTTCAGTCATTTTTTGTGCTGATATTCTATTAATTATCAAATTGTAAAAAATGCAAAATCTCTTTTTCTTTCCACTATAGATATTCTACTGTCTAGAAGTAACTTTGCAACTACATTTCAACTTATTTTACCAACCCGAACCCAACAGTCTCCCAATACTCTAATACTAATACTTCCTTAACTCTCTGGTCCTGTTTGTGTGTTTGTCAAACAATTACCCATTTTTTATTATTTCAATGAAATGATTGTACTATATTTTAGTTTGATAATGTTTTTTATTTCATATTTTTGTATTTTTAGGGGATTCTATGTTACTAAATTATATTTATGCAGTAGTTTTAATTCACATTTATTCACTTTTTGAGCATAGACCTGAAAATTAAATTTCCAGCTTAAACTTGCATGAATCTTGAATGCTTTGAAGAATTCAGTTTGGTCTCTTTTTAAAGATGACACTTGGCAGATTATTGCTGAAGTGAATAAAAATAAATAAAAAATAAATACATTTATTTTTATGAAAAATGCACAAAAATGTCATTTTCAATTTTTATATGAAATATATATTTTCATAACACATTTTACTCTAAAACTGTGAGAAAAATCGAAGCCATAAATCTAAACAAGTTGTGCTCTAAATTTGAGGTTGATATCTCAAAAAATTTACTTTAAGTAAGATTTTGCTTGGTTTTTAAAGCAAAATTAAAAAGTTTTTTAATGCATTATTAATTATGTCTTGTAATGCACCTTATAATACACTGTACGGACTCATGAAAGATTGTAACCACAGTTATAATAGATTATAATATTTATGTTAGTCCTTTAGAAAGTATAATGCATTAAAACACATGACAAACAACCATTAAGAAATATAACAAGGAATCTGCAAATATGATAATGCATTTTAACTTTTGTTGTAATTATTTATGAAAATATATAATGCATTATAGCATATATTATGAATACCTTTATAATAATGCATTATACATAAAGGGTTTAAATAAAGTGTTATCGATTCTTCCTTTGACTCTCAAAGACTGATTATGATCAGCATGTCAGCACATTTTCACATTTTTTATTGTAGGTCTTTTTAACACTTTTATTATTTTGTACAGATAGGGTTATGACAGCAAATGATAGTGAATGTCAAGTTTCTCAGGACATATGTCAGTCAAACTCCGAGAGAAATTCTGGGAAATCTTACGAGATTTTCAGAGACGGCTCAAAGAAAGTATGGATTATGGAGTGTGGCGACATCATGATGGGTTTGAACATGTGACCTCTGGAACAAGCAGCATCTGTAAACATAAGATCATAAAAACACATAAGCGGCTTTAAAACCCGTCAGTCGCACAGCAAACATAACAAAAAGAAAACAAAAACATCTCATTTAATATATATATATATTCAATAATACACAACAAATGTCCAAAAATGTATTGCTAATATACCGAATTTAAATAAATACTTAAAATGACTTATTTTTTTTAAATCTAAAAATATTTATACTGTCCAAAATCTATTTATATAATATAATGCATTTACCCAAAATGTATTATAAGATTTGATGTGTATTTTCTAGTTCCTTTAAGTATATTTTACATTTTTTTTAATTTATTATTATTATTTTTTTTTATGCTTTAAGCTGTGCATACATTTAGAAATATATATTGGCCAGTAATATATTAATTAATAAAGAAAAAAAAAAAAAGCTTAACATTTCAGTTGACCTCTAAAATCATCCCTCTCAACACTTTGATTTGCCATGATCAGAATCCTGTTATCTGTTGTCTAATATCATAACTGTGTTCGCCATAACTCTGGTTGCATTCAGTGAATTGTTTTTCAAAATTAAATTGTGGAAGTGTCACTGAATCAAACATTTCCCTCACTGTAATAGTTCAACAACAAAAATTCTCATTTCATACAAGGTCACTATGAAGAAGGAATTTAACCCTTTATCATTACATTTAATAATTGTTTTCCAAACAGGTTCTTTTGAGGTTTTGTGTTGCCATAACAACAGTGACAACAGCTTTTTATTTTTCTAAATGTTGAGATGGTGATGTCTGAGTTCAAATACAATTACAGATGATTTTACAGGCTTTATACAGGATTGGGATTGATATTAGTAAGACATCTTTGCTTTTCTGTTCTTTTTGTCATTCTCATGATCAGTTTTAGTGTTCACTAAGCACCAATTGAAAATAAATTAATAAAATTGGGCCTTTCCATTAATATTTCTGCATATACTCATACTCATATTGCATATATTTGAGGAAAAGTGCAGCAGAGAATGAGGGATGAGAAACAAAGTGAATTGATCTCAACCAGGAGCTATACATCTATAAACGTTATATTAAAATCACTTAATTAAAATGTCGAACATAAATCAATTAGAGTTTCAATCAGGAGAATTGTGACACTTTATTTCGATGGTCCACTTTCTATATACTAACTGTAACGCTCTGGTGCTGTTTGTCATTTTTTACCGATTTAGAAAAAAAAAAAATTTTTAAATTTTTTTTTTTATTGAAATTGTACGAAACTTAAAGGTTTTAAAAGCACTTGCTGTGAGAACACAAAAAAAAAATAAAAAAATAATCATGGACATGATTTGAAAAGGTTAATTGTCCTGTAATTTTTTAAAATAAATGTAATCTAGTGGAAGCGTTTGGTACTGCGGCCAAGCAAAATCTTACTTAAAGATAATTTTTTGAGATATCAACCTCAAATTTAGAGCACAACTTGTTTAGATTTATGGCTTTAATTTTCTTACAGTTTTAGAGTAAAATGTGTTTTGAAAATATATATTTCATATAAAAATGTAAAATTATATTTTTGTGCATTTTTCATAAAAATAAATGTATTATTTTATTATTATTATTATTTTTTACTTTCTTCACTTCAGCAATAATCTGCCAAGTGTGGTCTTTAAAAAGAGACCAAACTGAATTCTTCAAAGCATTTAAGATTCATGCAAGTTTAAGCTGGAAATTAAATTTTCAGGTCTATGCTCAAAAAGTGAATAAATGGATTAAAACTACTGCACCAATACAATTTAGTGACATAAAATCCCCTAAAAATACAAAATATGAAATAAAAAACATTATCAAACTAAAATATAGTACAATCATTTCATTGAAATAATAAAAATAAAAGAATGGGTAATTTTTGACAAACACACAAACATGACCATATAAGGAAGTATTATTAGTATTAGAGTATTGGTAGACTGTTGGGTTCGGGATGGTAAAATAAGTTGAAATGTAGTTGCAAAGTTATAATATCTAAAGTGAACCAGCGAAATAAAGTGTTACCTGACATTTTATTTTAATCTTTTGAAATCTCTCAGTGCACCCACTCTTTTATTAACCATTTATTTGTTTGATTTGTTCGTCATAAATACATTTCGAGAGGAAAAGGAGAGGCCAGTACATATTCTTTTACAATGCCAAGAACAAACTCTGTATTATTCACCCGAATTCTGAGTATTACAAGAGCGCTTGTTCTGTTAAATCACAAACTCCTTCGGTGTAATTCTGCACTCTCAGAGGCTGGACTGATTCTTCAAACGTCTACTCTAACCCTCCTAAAGTTAATAAGTGACTTTTTTATAAGAAACAAAAAACAAACACACACAAAATATCAGTTTATGGCAGCAAATATGAGGGAACAGAACATAGCTTTGATTGACAGGACAGCTGAACTAGTTTTAGGCAGAGCAGGTCAAAGGTTAAGTGTAGACTGAAAGGAGTCATATTCTTGATATTTTAATATGAGACTTTGATGTACAGTGTAAACATACAGTAACTTTCAGAACTTCCTGCTCAGTCCAAAAGGAGCATTTATAGGGCTGCAAATCCAGCTAACATAACTAACATAAGTGGACTCCTGCTAAACATACAAAATAATAAAAATATTTATAAGACCAGCTTTTAACCAGCGTTCAGCTGTTACTGTGCACTATAAAGTTTGTTATAAAATTGCACTTCCTCCATTTGACCATTTATTTTTCTATCTTTGTCACATCATGAAATTATTTATTACTTTTATATAGGGTGTTTTTTCCCTTTTTTTCTTTGTGTTGTCAGACACAGTATGTGGAATATTTGTTATATTATGAAACTAAAAACGTTTCCATGAATACTAGCATTTTATATTACGACTGATGATGCTAAAATATACATTTTATTAAAAAAAACATGTAATTTTTTTTTTTTAAAGACATATTTTTGTCCAATTAGATGTTCTTAAAGGGTTAGTTCACCCAAAATTTTAAATTATCCCATAATTTACTCACCATCAAGCCATCCTAGGTGTATATGACTTGCTTCTTTCAGCCAAACACAATCTGAGTTAAATTAAAAAAATGTCCCGGCTCTTCCGAGCTTTATAATGAATGGTACCCGAGATTTTGAATCCCTGAAAAGCTCATCCATCCATCATAAAAGTAATCCATACAGCTCAAGGGGTTAATAAAGGCCTTCTGAAGGCCTAAATTATGGGATAACTTTCGTTTTTGGGAGAACTAACCCTTTAATTCACCTGCAATTGGCTATAATCATATACGCCATTTCAGACATTTTAACTCCCTCTATAGCAAAAAAGTGAATCTTGTTAAAATGTAATTGCATAATTAAATCTAATTAATTTCTGTCTTGATCAGTAAAATAAAACTATTGATGCTCATTTCCGCCCTGGAATAAAAAATAACAAAGGTAATTGCAACTTTTTTATTTTACAATTTGAAAAAAAAAAGGCAGAATTGCAAGTAATAAACTCACAACTGAATTTTTTTTTTTTTGTGATTTGTGAGATTCCAGCAACTCGCATTTGCGAGAGAAAAAGTCAGAATTGTGAGTAAACATTTACCTTTTTTGTTTTTTATTCTGTGGCAGAAACAAGCTTCCATATAAAAAACACTGTTCCACCTACACTTTTTTTTTATTATTATTTAAAAGTTTAAATGCGAGCTAAACTATTGAAGCATAATGAAGGACATCGGCCTATAAGCTCTGTTGACTGGCAACACACACCAAACGGTTTACAAAACACAGACAAAGTCCATCCCAAATTCACAGTCACATTGATTCTTCCCACATATAGAATCCATTTGATTCCACAGACAGGGTCAAGAATTCCTTAACAACACTGGATTAAAGGTCATAAAATTGGTGGAGCATTATTATCAATCTTTGAAATACCAGCGTACACCAGCATGCATTTCCATGCAGGTCCTAGTTGGTTTGTGGTGGTTTAGTCCTGGTCTTGCATGTGGACCAGGATAGCCATGATGTACAGGTAATGCTGGTCAAAGCATGTTCTTTGCTGGTTAACCTGGTTAAGGAAGTCTAGTGTGATCATCACCTGCATTCAGAATATGCTGGTGATCAGCCATGCTGGCCTGTTTAACAGGGAACATCGTGTGTACACAATATATGTGTATATTAAGTGCTGGCTTGATCATTTTTTGAATTTTTATCCTACAGCAAGAAGTGAAGAACGTAAACAAATGTTTCAGCTTCAAAGGAGCCATAAAAAATTGGACTGATATTTATCAGATTGAACTGTTTGTTCAGTTCCAGCTCATTCCATCTCTAGCGGGCCTGAAGGCCACAGTAAAGAAAATGAAAGTTATCATCATATTATCTTCTTTATTTCATAGAAACCAAGCTGTGCTCTTTGGTCTGATTGTGGAACTGATCTGGCAGCTTTCCTGTCCAACTGTCGAGGCACGAACGCTGCTTTACTAGGAAGTACTGCAGGTGAACATGTCTAGACTTTTGCACAAAAGCAATGGAAAGTGTCATTCAAATTAGCCTGAGAAATTTTAGTGATAATTCTGTTAATATTAAAGAGCTTATATATATATATATATACACACACAACACATTACCTGATCACTTTGGAACATCAGAAGAATAAAATGATCAAGCAAACTGATTGATGAAACCACCAGAATCGATATATATATATATAAAATTGTAACATTAATAGTAGTTCATATAAATATATAAATGTAATAATTAATACATTGCTATTGGAAAGTTAATAGTTCTACAGTTCTACCAATATATATATATATATAAATATATATATATATATATATATATATATATATATATATATATATATATATATATATATATATATATACCAGTCCTTCTCATGGGTGTCACCAAAATGACGTGCCTGTAAGGATGAAGGTTAAATAAATGAAAGGTTAAAATAAAAGGTTAAGGATGACAGGTGCTAAACCCCTCCCAAAAATCTCCTCCCCAAAACACAGGTGAGTTGGCAGAATATAAATTTTGTAAACTTTGCTTGGTCACACAGGCACTTGTGTCTCCAGAGAGGCTTCTGGAATACAAAGCACCAGATTTTGGGTTGAATTAATTAGGAAAATGGGGCTTGGTGTGAGTGGACTATGGTTATCTTGATTATATCTTCTGAAACCACCAGCATATGTTACGTTTGGGATGCTGGTGAGCTGGTTGGTCCCAAATGGGAAGCTTAATTAGCTTCCCTGGTCAACAAGCTTCACCAGAAAGACCATGCTGGTTGATCAGCGTTACAGACCAGCATCAAACCAGCATAAGCCAGCATGGACATTAATACTGGTGTATGCTGGTCCTTTCAGCATCGATTCTGGTGGTTTCATCAATCAGTTTGCTTGATCTTTTTCTTCTGCTGAAGTTTACCTTTGGCTCTGCTCTGATCAGGTAATGTGTTTTTATGTTTTATAGACGGGGAATGATGACTACAAATTGACAGCAACTTCTGAGAATGAAATCAAAAAGCCCAAAAAGGTGAAAAGAAAGAAGAGGGATGTGGACGAACTGAAGAAAGAAGTGGAACTGGTGAGAAATGCCTAGTATGATCTAAAACTATAACCAGAATCCTTTCTCAGCTATACTCACAAAACTACATTATTTCATTGGCCAAAAATGTGGAGAACTGAGATGCAAGGTTTTTTTCTCTTCTGCAGGACGACCACAAGCTGACATTGGATGAACTTTCACGCAAATACGGCACTGACTTGCATAAAGTGAGCAGAGGTTTAGTGAGACTTTGATTGAAAATTTTATGTATTACTGCATTTTGTGTTAATCTTTATTAATACATTTTGCCCTCTTTTTATTTAATATAAAATGAAATAAAGAAATGTATATATATATATATATATAAAAAAATGTTAATGAATGTTTTATGTTAAGCTTAAGATACCGTAAGCTAAAAACCCTTACCTGTAAAAATTAAATAAAAATTAGTAGCCTTGAAGTGCATAGAAACCTGTGTATGTGTTTTCAAATTTCGGTGATTTAATTTCAAGTAGCCTTCAGGCCTAAGTTGAAACTGTGTGTGTGTGTTTTTTCCATTTTTGTGTACGTTTAACTACTCAATGTTCATACCCTATGGTAGGGATTGTCGTCTTCTCGGGCAAGGGAGATCTTAGTGCGTGATGGGCCGAACACCCTTACCCCACCACCTACGACTCCAGAATGGGTCAAGTTCTGCACACAGCTCTTCGGTGGTTTCCAAACACTGCTGTGGCTTGGTGCAGTTCTTTGTTTCACGGCATATGGAATCCAGGCTGCCTCTTCTGAAGAACCAGCAAATGACAATGTATGAGAGCAAAAAACAAAAGAAAAAAAAACGTTCATTATATAGTTTCATTTAAATACATTTACATTTATGCATTTAGTAGACGCTTGTATCCAAAGCGACTTACATTGCTTTCAAGGTATATATTTTTGTATTGGTCCATGCATTCTATGGGATTCGAACCAATGACCTTGGCGTTGCTTGTGCCATGCTCTAGAGTTTCACCTACAAAAATTCTATACAAGTAGTCCAATGTCAATTCAATGTAGATTATCATACACTTTGTGCCTTTCTAAAAACCTAACTGTGGTTTTGCAGCTGTACCTGGGACTTGTACTTGCTTTTGTCGTCATAGTCAACGGATGGTTCTCATACTATCAAGAATCCAAGAGCTCAAAGATCATGGAATCTTTTAGGAACCTTGTTCCTCAGGTACAGAAATTGTGTCTTACAAAACATTGCATGTTCAAATGTAGCTTTCCCATGGCACAAAAGTAGTCATTGTTCTGTTCTGGTAATGTAGCAAGCTCTAGTTTTGCGTGATGGAGAGAAAAAGATCATCAGTGCCGAGGAGGTCGTTGTAGGTGAACTTGTGGAAGTCAAAGGTGGAGACCGAATCCCAGCTGATCTTCGCATCATCTCTTCACAAGGATGCAAGGTAAGACCTGAATGTCAAATGTGATATATCCCATCAGTACCTTTTTATGAAACATCCCTTCTACTGTTCCAGGTGGACAACTCTTCCCTCACTGGCGAATCTGAGCCCCAGAGTCGTACTCCTGACTTCTCCCATGAAAACCCTCTGGAGACAAGAAACATTGCGTTTTTCTCTACCAACTGTGTAGAAGGTACATGAAAAGTTTCTGTAGAATGTTGAATACAATTGCATTTTATAGTAGCTGTGGACAAACTAAACAACTAAATTGCTTGAACATTAGGTACTGCCAGAGGGATTGTCATCAACACGGGTGATCATACTGTCATGGGTCGAATAGCATCACTTGCCTCCAGCCTGGATGGTGGAAAAACGCCAATTGCAAAAGAGATCGAGCACTTCATTCACATTATCTCTGGTGTAGCTGTGTTCCTGGGCATGACCTTCCTAATCCTCTCCCTGATACTTGGATATGGTTGGTTGGAAGCAGTTGTTTTTCTGATTGGAATTATTGTGGCTAATGTACCTGAAGGTCTTCCTGCCACTGTAACTGTAAGTCAGGGTGCTTCTTTCCTTATGCTTCTTGTTGATTAGTCAACTGTATCTACTTTTCAAGTCATTAAATCCAGATTGTATTTTAGTATGTCTGTGCCAAAAATTATTACTCGACTCTATGTATGTTTGCGTTTACTCATATAGGTGTGTCTAACTTTGACTGCCAAACGAATGGCAAAGAAGAACTGCCTGGTGAAGAATCTTGAAGCCGTGGAGACTCTTGGCTCGACCTCCACCATCTGCTCTGACAAGACTGGAACTTTGACCCAGAACCGAATGACTGTCGCTCACATGTGGTTTGACAACCAGATTCATGAAGCAGACACCACAGAGAACCAGAGTGGAACCTCATTTGACAGGAGCTCTGCTACTTGGTCTGCTCTTGCACGTGTCGCTGGCTTGTGCAACCGTGCCGTCTTCCGTGCTGATCAGAGCCATCTCCCAATTCTCACCGTGAGCTTCTGCTAGCTATCTTTATATCTATATGAGCAAAATGAATATATGCAAGGCTGGCAACTTATACAATTCCAATAGCCAATATAACTGTTATTGTGAGTGAAAACTTTGTTTAATTAAATCTTTTGTAGCGAGAAACAGCTGGTGATGCCTCAGAGTCTGCCTTGTTGAAATCTATTGAGCTGTGCTGTGGTTCAGTCACAGAAATGAGAGAGAAGTACACAAAGTTAGCTGAAGTCCCTTTCAACTCCACCAACAAATATCAGGTATTTTTGTTGATGTATTCTTTAGAGATGATGATGCAGATTTGGCTGGTCGTCCTAACAGTACCTCAATATGCCTTTTCTAGCTCTCAGTCCACAAGAATCCCAATTCCTCAGAGTCTAAGCACCTGCTAGTGATGAAGGGAGCACCTGAGAGAATCTTGGATCGATGCTCCTCCATTTTGATTCAAGGAAAAGAGCAGCCTTTGGATGATGAAATGAAAGATTCATTCCAAAATGCTTATGTAGAACTCGGAGGTCTTGGAGAAAGAGTGCTGGGTAAAGCCACCTTATGAAGTTCACCTGTAAAAAAAATCACTAAAGTTATGACTGCAGAAAAATATGAACACAGCATGTGTGAATTACAGCATGTATGAATAATTCTATGTTCTCTTTCAAAGGCTTCTGCCACTTTAGCCTCCCTGATGACCAGTTTCCTGAAGGTTTTGCATTTGATTCTGAAGACGTGAACTTCCCTACTGAGAACCTGTGTTTTGTTGGCCTCATGTCCATGATTGATCCTCCTCGTGCTGCTGTACCAGATGCTGTGTCCAAATGTCGGAGTGCTGGAATCAAGGTGTTGTCCTCATTTGAGATCTACTGCTTAAATATACTGTGCCTGTATTAAATTATTCAAATTATAATTACTTGTGATCATTCAATTACAGCTAAGGTTATCAATTCAAAGCAATTTAAATGAATGATTTTTCCAATACAGGTTATTATGGTTACTGGTGACCATCCAATTACAGCTAAAGCTATTGCAAAGGGTGTTGGTATCATCTCTGAAGGCAACGAGACTGTGGAAGACATTGCTGCTCGTTTGAATATCCCTATTGGAGAGGTTAATCCAAGGTAATCAAAACATTCCAGCCACCTAAAACAAAGCAATGTTTTCAGGTTAAAAAATATAAATATAACATCACTGGAATTGCTCTAGATGTCTGCTAATACAAAGTGTGCCTCTAGAGATGCTAAGGCCTGTGTAGTCCATGGTGGAGAACTGAAGAATATGAGTGAAGAAGAGTTGGATGATATCCTGAAATATCATACAGAAATTGTGTTTGCCAGAACTTCTCCTCAACAAAAGCTGATTATTGTGGAAGGTTGTCAGCGACAGGTACCGTCAGAGAGTTATATATCCAATCTTAGTTGATGCTAGATGATTTTACCCAGCAGGGACCATTAAATGCATGTTTCCTTTCATCAGGGTGCAATTGTAGCCGTAACCGGTGATGGAGTCAATGATTCTCCTGCTCTGAAGAAGGCTGACATTGGTATAGCTATGGGTATTGCTGGATCTGATGTTTCCAAACAGGCTGCTGACATGATCCTTCTGGACGACAACTTTGCCTCAATTGTCACTGGAGTAGAAGAAGGTATGCCATGTTATTGGGAACTTAATTGATTAAAGATTTATGAAGGTTACTTTGAGACTTATTTTTCAAACATGTATTCCACTTCAGGCCGTCTGATCTTTGACAACCTGAAGAAGTCCATTGCCTACACCCTTACTAGTAAGATCCCGGAGATGTCACCCTTCCTCTTGTTTGTCCTTGTGGGTATTCCTCTTCCTCTGGGCACCGTCACCATTCTCTGCATTGACCTGGGAACTGACCTGGTAAGAAAAAGTACTATTAGTGTAGAGAACTTTAAATTGTGTAGTCTATTTTTAATTTGTTTTAATTGTGGTGACAGATTCCTGCTATCTCATTGGCATATGAAAATGCAGAAAATGACATCATGAAGAGACAACCCAGAAACGCTAAAACAGATAGGCTAGTGAACGTGAGGCTAATCAGTATGGCATATGGTCAAATCGGTAAGAGCATTCTTACCAAAACTGAGAGGTCTGGATGTTTTGAACATGACATTGATTAAAAATCTGCAATATGGGCAATTCATTAATTTCATTGTCATTGCTTTCCTTTTTAGGTATGATCCAAGCAGCTGCAGGGTTCTTTACCTACATTGTGGTTATGGGTGAGAATGGATTCTGGCCCAGTTATCTGCCAGGACTTCGAGTTGGCTGGGAAGACAGATCTATCACTGACCTGGAAGATAGCTATGGTCAACAATGGGTAAGCATCAAAGTTCTAGCAAAAAAGCTTCTATATCATTTTATGCATTTGAAAAATCAATCATGTAATTTATAGTATAGTATAAACATACCTTTGTTCTTGTGTGTCTCTTTTGTTGTCTGGTGCAGACCTACGAGGCCAGAAAGATTATAGAGTCCACATGCCACACGGCATTCTTCATTAGTATTGTGGTTGTGCAGTGGGGTGATTTGATCATTGTAAAGACCAGAAGAAATTCCATTGTACAGCAAGGAATGAAGTATGTAAACAAAAGGGATGCAAACAAGCTTCAAAGAAGCCATAAAATATTGGTGGATTGTTTGTTCAGTTCCAGCTCAGGGCCGGTCACCTCTAAAGCCTTATCATAATTGGATATTTTTTCTTTCCTAGAAACAAAGTCCTCATCTTTGCTTTTTTTGAGGAAGCTGCTATGGCAGCTTTCTTGTCCTACTGCCCAGGCATGGACGTTGCTGTCAGAATGTATCCTTTAAGGTAAGCGGACATATCTATGCAATGGAGATCTTAATGTTGAGATCTTTTCATACTGTATGCACTGACTTTGAAAAGAATATAAATGGCATGTTAGAAATTGAAAATAACAGTAAAATGGACAAAAAAATTTAACTTGTGTTCTTTTATTTAGACCATTGTGGTGGTTCACTGCCTTCCCATACTCACTTATCATCTTCATCTATGATGAAGTCAGAAAATATATCCTACGACAGAATCCAGGAGGTAATATCAGAATTTTCCTACAGATGTTGGCAGACTTCATTAACCTCAACAAAGTTTGTTGTATTTCATTACATTGAGAGATTAAGAATGAACTCTAATATCTGTGCTATTGTGTTTCAGGCTGGGTGGAACAAGAAACATACTACTAAAACAAGACGTTCAATTGAAAACTCATGCTAGGAGACATTTTTTGAAATGCTCAAAATGATACAGAATCTGGTCAATTTCAGCAAATAAATGTTAAATAATATGGAGCTGAATTTGTGTGTGCGTTTTATTAAACTGAAAGTAGAGAGATAAAAATAGTGAACATGTACAAAAGGTTATAGTGCAAAAAAAAAGAAAAGAAAAAGAAATGATTAATTTAGCAGCAAATCAAATATAAAAAAATCTCTCTCACACACACACACACACATACATACATACATATATATATATATATATATATATACACACACACAGGGGTTAAAGTGGGCCGGAACGGTCCGGAACCTCAGATAAATAAATAAATAAATAGATTCAAATCAAATCAAATCATTCTCCTCAAATTCAATAATAATCATCATTCATCAAATCAAAACTGAATATCACCCCCTGGCCCCACATTCACAAACACACTTCCCGGCGTTATGTTCTCAGTCACGGTTCTCCTGTCTTGATTTTAGTGCATCTACACTGGTTCACGCCTCCCCTCTCCACTGAACGCCAGCGATTGCGTGAAATGCACTCACGGTGGTTGAGCGAGGTAAAGTTAGTTTTATGTTCGATATTCGCCGGACATTTCTTTTCCCTTGTAATATATTTTATTATTTATTATTATATTATATTTATACCTGAGAATGCTTTGACGCGTTTCCACAGTGCACGATGCCTGGGCACGTCTGCCAGTTCCACCAACTGCGTTAAACGTAGACTATCATTTGTATTATTTAAAATGACTTTTAACATTTAAAAACAGACGTTTTCAAATTCCAAAGCTTGTAAAAGGTTCCTATTGGCAATACTGACTTATAGGCTACAGCTTTCCTGGTAACCTTGAGTAAATTAACTTGACTCAGAAAATGATTCATAAAACATATAAATATCAGTTGAACTTGAGCCTGTTTACTTTCTTCACTGACACAGACGAAAATGAAAATACTATAAGTCAAAGTTCAGCTTTAGGAGGGGAAGAATTAGGGCAGGATAAGGAGACTGAGAGAAAAAGAAAGATGAAGATGAGGAGAGAGCAGGTATTGACAAATAATCTAATGACAAGGTTTTAAATTGATACATTTCTTATAAATTTTTTTGGCCTTCAAAAGCCCTAAATTGCACATATGTAGGTCAGAGAAATCCAAATTTTCTCTGAGGGGGCCATGCCCCCGAACCCACCTAACTACCGCACATTTCAGTCCGTTTTGACTTCACATTTTTATGTTTAAATTTACATTGTGAAAAACAAGGTTGTGTTCCATATTGTGGTGTGATACTTGGTGCCACAGTGACACTCTTGTCCCAAAAAGTATTGCTATACCACGATACTCAATATGTAGTCCCACGGTGAGTCCTTTTCCCCTATTGCACCTACATAAAATTTGAGGGTTCCCCCACCTGCCAAATCCCACTTTAACCACTGTATATACATATAAATGATGAGATGCATTAGGATAGATAGGATATCATAAATTAAAATCCATAATCCTTAGATATTGAGGTGCACCATAATGGTGTAGTTACATAATCTACCAGCAGGGGTCTGTTGCTATACAAGGTCTATTTAAATCATACCAAACCTAACCAAAAGTTAACATTTAAATTAATATGATACAAATAAAAATAAAATGTGCATGTCTATAACTGTCTTTTTAATGCAGAAAATGATTCTCATGCACAGCTGAGAGAAAACAAGACTCATTAACAACCACAGCAAAGTTTAATGTGACTAATTGCTGCATTTATCATACACTTTTATGCTAAGTACCTTACTGTATTCAGTTTACACTTATCAGACAGTTTATATCTATCTGTACTTCCATTCTCTGGGAACTGAACCCATGACCTCTAATACTGAGAATTCAGGTACTTCTTGGTATCATGCGGCATTGTGAGAGATGTTTATACATATCAGTGAAACCTGCAGAACATGCTGAACATCAGTCAAACATTACATTATAAAAACATTAGTTCCACAAAAGTGTGCCATGATGTCATCCTCAGCTGTGTTATACTACTAAACTTTTGTAGGAAGTAATGTTGGCATGGGGGCTGTGAGGCTCTGTTGACTGACAAAACAGAACATCGTTTACAAAACAAGAAGGTCCAATAAAAATTAGTGCGTAATTGTACCCATTTATCAGATTTAATACAATTTAGTCGTTCATCACTTACCTTTAAAATGGACAAACGGCCAAAAGTCATAAAAATATGAGAGCATCTCATTTTTAACGTAAAGGTTTTTCATAAATACAGACAAAAGAAATACTCAAAACATATAATTGCATACGAAATAAGTGCATGAATTTACATAGGAGGGGTATTACTTTCAATATTAGCAAATTGATATAGCAAACCATAACTGAGACGTGATGATTAAAGATTAAATTAACGTTAAAGATAGATTACACCTGCCAAACTCCTCCCAAATTTTCCCCAAATCCTGCCCTTAAAGTAGGTTAAGCTGACAGGGCAGAATTTTGAGAGCCTGTTTTGGACACACAAGGATTTGTGTCTCACAGTGGCCGACAGGTTTCCTATCCAAAGCACCACATTTGAATTGAAATAAGGAAAAAAGGGCTTGGTGTAAGTGGACTCTGGCTGTCTTCCCTGGAGTTTTTCTTCTTTTCTTACCATTTGATGTTTCATTTGTTGTGTAGATTTTTTTGCTATTGCCTCTACTTTTTTAAGGGGTCAGGTAAGGTTACAGTTTTATGTTTTAAACCAAGTTTTATGTATAGGTAAAGTTTCACTTTTGTCATTAGGGGTCAAAAGGAGGCATTTATATAATATGCTTTCATAGGAATCACTGTATCTTGTGCTCTGTATCATGTTATCCAAAGCAGACTGAACTTTCAGAAAGTTGATTCTGTAAGTATTGTGCCTGTAAGTGTTTTGTGGGTTTCTTTGGATAAAAGTTTCTACTATTAAAGTGTAGGTGTGTATAACAATGTATAAAAGGTTAAGCTATTTACTACTGTGTTAGATTACTACATTTTATTTAAATCTGCTGAGTATGATTTCTGCACCACTAGTGACACCCAAAAGAATTGCAAAATATAGTGGCAAATATAATTGCATTGTTCAGCAAAATTCTGCATCAAAACACATGCCACTGGTTGAGCCAATGTCGCAAAAAAAAAAAAAAAACCCAGATCAAAGTTCTCTAATTCTGTTTGGTACCACTAGTGGAGCACGGCAGATTCAATACATTTATTAAATATTATAAATCATAAATGTATAAAAATGAGTTGCAGGTGATCAAGTCAAAATGTCCAGCTCCTGAAACCTCTCACATCTGATGCACATGGAAAGTATTGAATGATGCATTGATTGTATAATGTTCTCTTAACATAAGAAAAATGTGAAATTAAAGATTCAAGAAAGTCAAGTGAATACTCACTGCTCTTACTTGCTTGTGGTTCAGGCTGTGTCTCTTCTTGACTGATCTGCTGATGAGATGCTGCTAATCCATGATTATACGGGAGATCTTTTCTTTCCCTTGATTAACAGGGAAGTAGATGAAAATAGGATAAACCGATGGTTGAAGAAACATTCTGTATCTCCACAAATGGCAAGAGGATGATGGGGACACCACACCCTGCAAACATCATCCTGTACTCCGGAAGGATAGGCTAATAGTTGTAATCTGTAAAACAAGACAAAGATAAATATCTTTTTTTTTTTTTTCACAAACAAAAAATTTGCCGTTTGTCGACTCAAATAACTGAAGTGTAACTGTAGGCTAGTATCATGTAAAAGCAATAGTTTTTTTGGTTAGCCTATCTATGGCATTGTTGTTGAAACGCTTTATTCACAGTCTGCCATTATTAATGTATTCCAATGAGAAACCGGCTCATTATAGAAGCTCTTCATATTACAGTATGTGAGTGTACATTATTGAAGCACTTTTTGTTTAGGGTTTTTTTTTTTAAATGTTCCCCGCCATTGATGAAAATTTCCATCATTAATGATGATACAACACTTCCCCACCATTGATGGGTATTTCCAGCTTTCAGTGTTTTCACTGTTATACAGTAGGGGGCGTTTTGAGGCTCTTCTGAAAGAATACAGAATCTCCGGATCAAAACACAGGTGAACAAGAAGCAGATGCATATGCAAAATAACGTGTTCTTCAACATTAAACAGCATGTAAATCAAAACTGCCTTATGTTACTGAATGAAATGTCGATCCAGGACGAGCTACAGGACTGTGAGGCTTTGGGAGTGTTGATGGACTCAATCTACTTCATCTGTGTTTTGATCATCATTCTGAATTTAATCCGGACATAGTCTTTGACAAAAAAAAATAAAAAATGCTCAAAATGGTGCTTTACAAAATAAATTAAAAATCAACAAGCGTTGATAAAAAAGAATGTCAAGATAGAATAAAAACATTTTTGTTGTTGTTGTTGTTGTTTAAAAGCAGAGGCTCTGTTCTTTCTTTTAATATATATTATGTTCAGATATTCATACAAGAAAATGTTATGAGGGCCATGAAAATTTTCCTGAAAATTATAAAAAATGCTGGTGGTGGCTGGGAACTTGCTTTAAAAACATTTAAATTTACATTTATGCATTTGGCAGACTCTTTTATCCAAAGCTATTGAATTGCATTTCAAGGTACACATTTACATTCTTAATCAGTTCTGGCACTGGCGCCAAAACGCTGGCGGGGAAAGAGTTAATGGTGGTAAGTGTATTTGACTTCAGTTATTGACAGATATTAAAAGATGAATAAAAAATCCAGAACATTAGCAACTTTAAATTAACCATTAACTGGCATATAATAGAAGTCTTATAAAGAATGTATGACACTACATAAAACATCATTTACAAATGCTTTTGTGTTAGTGTCCAACAAATCTTAGACTACATTAACACTGGACACATGTTAATTTAAATCATTTCATAACTTTGCTGCTAACTAACATACGTTAATTCTCAAACAAGCTAATTAATTTATCTGAATCTAATGTTACCTGAATGCCACATATAACATCACATAGTGCCTAACAAGTTTTACAGCTTTTACACCACACCCAAACATCCATTAGCAAATAACGAATTATACATTTAAACATGCTAATCACTTATTAGCTAATTTCTTACCTCAGAACTGCGCCATTTCTTTCCTTTTTAGTCAGTCAATCAATAGATTCCGTTCCACAACTAACCTCCAGGTTTGTCAAACTCTTTAAAACCTTCTCTGACATATATAATTGAACACAGCATATTTATAAAGAGGCGACTATTTGAAGCAATAGCGAAACTGATCGGCAGTGAGACCGTCCCTCAGACTGACCGTTAACATTTAAACTGAGTGAGCGCGCGAAGTGAGAGAGAGAGTGATAACAGATCTGCACTGCATTCATGTAAATCTGAATTAAAGAGGGAAAGGCGGCAATTTCGATTATTGAACTATTAACATGAAAAATTAACTTATATTTTATAATTACAATGAGTTTATGCAGCAGTTAAAAAAAAAAAAAAAAAAATCGACAACATGTTCATTTAAGAGGTTAGGGTGCAAACCTCCTGATTCTTCATTTTCTCACAAAATATATTTTTCCTTCCCCATCAAATATTTATTGTAATTATAAATTATTATTATTATTATTACAAAATGTGTGATATTCAAAACATTATTATAAAAATATAAAAATAATGTTTTGAATATCACACATTTAGTTAAATTGAGTTGTTTTTTCATGTCACTCAGAATATCATAATGATGCTGCTAATTTGCATAAATTAATAATAAATGATGTGTTGCTGTCTGGGCCCCCACCTTTTTTCTTTAAGTAAATTTGTTTATTTTTGTAACGACCTAATAAATATAGGCCTATAGTTCAGGATACATAAAAGGATGAATGTATGGGTCAAATTATAAATTGTATCTCCTCTCCTCATTGCTTTATACACACAACACTTGTGTTCTGCAAAATAAGAACACAATGCCAAAAAAAACAAGCCTATTTTGCACTTGGCAAAAGGTGGCACTAAAAGGTTTCACACTAATTGTCAGCACCATACAGCTCTCTCAAAATCAAAATGTAGGGGAGCGCGGGGCACAACCTAACGCGGGGCTAGTTGTAACATGCTTGTTTTAAATACTTCCGCACATGCTTGGATGACGAAACTTTGTGTATTTACTAGTTGCCATATCAACACTATATAGAAAAAAAAAAATCCGCCAAAATTATAATTTTTTTGGGAAGATATCCATAGACATTTATTAAACCATAGCAAGGTAATAAGTTAATTTTTCATCTCTATTTTTTGTGTTTATTTAAAATAAGACAAATCTGATATTATTTTAATCTCCAAGATGTTATTTAACAGTTGAGATAGTTATTTAATGCTTCGCTAACTAGCAGAAGACACTAGCAGGGTTTAAATCCCAGTTGTGCAGGCGGGGGCATGTTGTAACACTGCGTTACAATGTGCCCCTATTAGAAATATGCTATTATATTCTATACTTTTATTAATTTTATTGGGAAAACGTGAGAAAAAGGTGAATAAAGACTGAGAGTCAATGTTCAGAAATGACTAATTATTTATTTGTTTTGAACTATGTTGTATAGCTTTGTTTTCATGTGTTCGTAGTCAAAACTAAAAAATTTGTTTATATTTAATTATAAAAAAATTGCCATTATTTTATATGAAAAAGTTTTTTAATTGTATTTTATTTAGAAAATATTTTAGTTTGTTTTGTATATATTTTTTATTAGATCAGATAACATTTTAAGCTGTCATATGTTATGTTACAATGTGCCCCACACATGTTACAATGTACAGTACCCCACCTATGGGGCATGTTGTCACATTTCACTTCCATTCTTCCGGGGTATATCAAGAAAAAAGTATATACTGTATTAATAAAACAAAACCACATAATTGTACTAGACATGTGGGACATTAATGTGGGAAAAAATAAATACTCTGAACCATAAGTAGATTTACACAAACTGAGAAAGTCAAAAAGCGTTAGGTTGTGCCCCGCTCTCCCCTACCCTTCTTAATTCACATTTCTGGTCTTATTGTTAAAGATCATCCGTGCATGAGTTCTCGTACACAAGTATATATACAGTAAGTAGTCTATGTATTCATCAAAGAGGAAAGATGGCCTAGATAAAAATGGTGATGCATCTTTTCTACTACATTTGTGGTTGTGATCTTAAAAAGAAAAATGGGGACTTCCCAACCACAGCATACACTCTAAAAAATGCGCTGGTTGTTTCAACCCATGTTTGGGGGAAAATATGGACAAACTGTAACTTAAATATTTAAACCAACGGTTGGGTTTGACCATATTTGATCCAGACATTGAAACAACCCAGCATTTTTTTTAAGAGTGATTGAAGGAATGATAGCTCTTTTTATTGCTTACTTTTTTATTCAAAACCTTAATCCAAACAAAAGTTGTTTTGTTTGATAAAGTTGTTCCAAACAATAAAGTCAAGTTCGATAAAGTCAACTCTTAGTAAAATTTGATTATGCATTTTGCCTCTGCACCGTTTTTGGCCTCGTCGTATTTCCTTTCTATTTTGGTGTGTGGAAATTAGTTTGTTTCCTGAGCACACGACTCACACGTTGCATGAACTTCTCTCTTTGCTGCTTTAAATATTTAAATAATGCCACTGAAGTTTTAGGATGTGAATCAAACCGTTGTAGGGTCTCTTAGATGAGTTCAATCTGATCCTTTTCACGGGTGCAGAAAATATGCTTAATGTTCTCAAGGTCCTTTCAGCTGGAGTCACTCAAGTTTTCCTACTGATTCAGTTGAATGAGTCTCTTATCAGATGCAGTTAGAAATTATTAAGTAGCCTAAGTAGTAAATGTAAAAAGGTATTTCTGGTAATATATTTGAGATGAGATATCAGATAGCGTGCCCCTAAACTAACTGATCACACATGTCAGTTGGTGGCTCTTCCTGTCTATAGTGGGCGGTTCCTCGCCAGCATAAGCTGCACTATGAAACATCCCTTGTGTGGTTTAGTCAACAAATACTTGAGTAAATTGGCCCTCTGTTCATGAGGCACCTGCTTTGCTATCAGGCAGCCAGTTTGTTGGATTTTATGTCCTATGTTAAACTTTTCCCAGTAACCTGATATGTAGGTAATGTTGGATATCAGATGTTAAGTATATCCCGAGTTCGTTGGAGTTGCAGAAACTCGATGGCGTGTTTGATTAAAACACATGACAAATACCAGTCCTTTGCTCTCTTTTATTTTAAGTTCAGGATGATTAAGTCTTGGGTAATTCACATGACTTGAAGTTCATGGATTCACATGGAGCAGATTCACATGATGTAAATGGACAGGAGTTAACGGATGGACAGGATGAACAGGATGGTCTTAAGTCACTACAGACAATACAATAAAGGAAATCAAACTCATATAATTCATCAATAAACATAACATATATATATTCAATCCAAACAATTCAAATAAACAAATTCAAACATTACAAATGGTAAAACAAACTTAAAGCATCAAGGACTCAAAGGAGATGATTGGGTGTCCATTCAAACACCCACATCTCACCAATCTACTTATAGACCTTAACCAGGGGGTGTATGGGTAATGTAGTGTACTAGATTTAGTGGTGTAGTTTGCTTGGAATTGTGGGGTATATATATAGGAAAAAATAACAATTCACAATTCCAAATTCATAACAGGTAGACTGTCAGTCTAAAGAGGACTCTTTCTGACTCAACACAGTGTGTTTGCAGCAGATTAAAGGCATTTTGTGATGAATGTTGATGCATTACTGAAGCAAAAGAGCCTAAGCAACACAAGATGTTACTTTGTATATGAAGTAGATTGAACCATTAATAGATGCATTAATGAGTCATTTGACACGGCTCGACCTATACGACTACTTTCAACCAACATGATACTGCTAAGGTTCCTATCATTTATTCACTCCCAGCATTTGAAAAAAGACTCCTCCAGTGTCAGTGAATCTGCCCTTTCCAAAAAAAGTTGCTTTTGCCTTGAGGAAAGGTTTAAAAAGCAAGTTTGTGCTTTCCTCAATGTTGAGGTTAAATGATGGATCACTGATCTTATAGGGAAATGGCCATATTTAGTGACTACACTCCTTAAAATAAGTGGGTTTTCCCAGGGATGCCATAGATTACCCCTTTTTTTAGTTCCCCAAATAACCTTTCAGTGATTAGTGAAGGTTTGAGAGTTGGCTTGTGGCCTTTGTTTTTTTAAGAGTGCACATACTGTACGTATATCTCAGCAGAAAGCATGCTTTGACTCATGCTTTGGATGTTTGGTGTCTTGCAGTCTAAAATACATGGTGTGAAGAGTTGAATAACCAGTTTTAAGAAAAGCTGTTTGTCATTCTAAAAGAAAGACATGTGCACTGTTCAAACAGATGGATTGTTCATTGATCTTGAGAGACATTTGCAATGAAACACAAAGCAATACATGCCAATTGCGATAAATTTGGTGCAAAATTTAAGGGGCTTGACAGAAAGATGGCATTACTATAGCAATGTGTTGGTATAAAAAATAAAATAAATACACAATAACCACTTAATCATGATACACTGATCTGGGGCTGCTACTCTTGCCATTGTTACTTTTGTCCTTTGTGTTATCATTGCTACAATCTCTGTTTGTAGTTTAAATCTTGTATATAGTTAGTAGCACCTAGTGTAAATAGTGTGTCTTCAGGGGGTTGGAGCGTTTTCTTTGAGGTTATCTTTTTCTCCTGGGTTTGGTTAATCTGGGAGGGAGGTACGACAGTTTTAAACTTAAGTTATTATTTTGGCTTGAGCAAGCCAAGACCTGAAGCTTATTTGCTCCCACTTATAGTAAAATAATGGGGGGAGGGGGGATATTTGAGATAATGGTTGGAAAAGTTTATTTATGTTACAGCCTGTCCCATCCAGGTCATAATACTCTGATAGAAATGCAAAATGGTGGTTCCGGTACCCTCAGATGTGTGATGCTGCTGGTGAAATATGTGTGGACGTTTAAGGCAGTTTGAAGGACATGGGGGCCATGAGGCTCTTTTGCATTGAGGACATTTCAATATATTTTTTGATTTTTATTTTTTGACCTATATCCATTTGAAAAGTTATTCCTACAACCCTACCTAACCAAACCAAACCCATGAGAAAAAAAAAAATGAAAGAGAATACTCTGATAGTAATACAAGATGTAGCCTACAGGTGTGAACAGACTTTGTTATTAGCCTCAACAAAGAGTGTTTTCATTCTAAAGCAAATATGTCTGTTTCCCAAGAAGAAAGTTGCATTGTAAATGACAGTGATTACTTCCATTTCATAACAATATTTATTAACATATATTTTCTAAACTATACAGAATCTGGTCATTTTCAGCAATTAAATGGAGCTGAATTTGCTTTTTGTCTCTGAAGTTCTTGTAAACAGTAAATAGAGGTTTGTGAAAACAGTAACCCAAACCATTTTAGCCATGCACAAAAGTATAGTTACAATTGTAATGTGCAGAAAAGCAAGATATAAGATAAGATAATAAAATTCATATTCTAAAAGCATGTTGGCTTTCAGCAATGTGATGGACAGGTCTACTGTACTACCAATAAATGAAACCAGTTGAAAATAAAACATTGAGTCCTAACGTTCACTAAATATTATCATTTAGTTCAATAAATCCTTGAATAAATACCACAATATTCGTAAATAAAATGCATATCATTGCTGATTTTAACAATTCTTTCCTTTTTGTGTGTGTGAGACAAAGAGGCACATGTAGGGTCTTTAGAAATTAATGCAAACTCAAGAGAGAAATTGTCCCAATTGTATTCAAATGCAAAGTGATGTTTGCAGCACCCTCAGATGTGTGATGTGGACTAAACTTTAAGGCACTGTGAAGGACATGGAGGCTGTGATAGTCTATTGACTGACAACATTTAGCAAACCTTTTTTTTAACATTAACATTGACAAGGTCCTATAGTCACAGTCTGAAATCTAACATGTAATGACAGATTCCGACCATTTACAGAAGCAGTTTGATTCATCGGATATTGTTGGTCACAGAACACAATTTTACAAAGTCATTATTTACTTAGAATGAAAATGAAAAAAATGGTCCAAAGTGATAAATATAAGGTAGCGTGCAAATATAACCATAGAAATATGTCTTAAAAAGTGAAATACTGATATCTAAACAAATAAGGGTGTGTATTAAAGTGAAAAGCAAGTTATTTATCACAAGTTATTATTAACAAGCCATAGATCTATTGATAAGATAATAGTTAATAGACCAGTCCTTCACCCGGGTGTCATAGAAATGACCTACCTGTATAAATGAAGGTTAAGTAATGTTAAAACTAAATGACACCTGACAAACTCCTCCTTAATTTTCCCAGAACACCTCCCCATTAAACAGGTGAGATGGCAGGGTATAAATGTGTGAACCTGGTTTGGACACACAGGGACTTCTGTCTCCAACAGCCTCCAAGACAGGGGTACTAACCAGACATCATTGGATTTTAGGTGGACATCTAGAAGAAAAATGGGGCTTGGGGTAAGTGAACTAAAGCTATACACTGCTGGATGCATCGCTTAATTTGTTTCATTTTACTGTCCAATTCTACATGTTTTCCATTTATTCAAGTATTTTCGGGGGGGATCTGGTAAGATGTTGGTGTTTTATATATATATATATATATATATATATATATATATATATATATATATAAATATATATGCATATTGTTTTGTGCTTGACAGATGGGGAACGATAAGTACAAATTGGCAGCGACTTCAGAAGATGGATTCAAAAAGCCCAAAAAAGGGAAAAAGAGCAAAAAGGACATGGATGAACTTAAGAAAGAAGTGGAACTGGTATGAAATGATTTTACATTTTATTTCATTAAACACAAAAATCTTTTGAAGTCCCATATTGCCCTTGCTTTAAAAATATTTGACAAAAAAAAAAAAAAAGTATATTATAATCCTTTCAAAAACATTCATGGTTTTACCATCTAGTGTAGTCTGAAAGTGAGGTAACTTGAGATTTCAAACATCTTTACTCTTCTGCAGGACGACCACAAGCTGACATTCGACGAGCTTATTCGAAAATACGGCACTGATCTCTCAAAGGTGAGTAAATGTTTAGTGACACTTTTGGGAAAAAAAAATTTAATAATGCATTATTCTAGAATTATTCACACATTTCTATTTTGAGACATTTATGTGAAACAAATTATTAAATTTTATGAAGAATTGCTAACTTTTAGTTAAAAAGAGGAACTGTTAACTTGGCTCGTACTTTATAGTAATTTCATTAATTTCATGATAGCAGTTACTTTCAAGGCTTTCAAAATTTTTTAAATATAAAAAGTAATGGATCTGTAGCCATCTGCATGTAATATTATTATTTGTGAGCATCTGTTTTCTACATGCCTTTAATGTTCAATTTTCATACCTTGTGGCAGGGTTTGTCCGTTTTCCGAGCAAAGGAAGTCTTAGCCCGTGATGGACCAAATGCCTTGACTCCACCTGTTACGACTCCAGAATGGGTCAAGTTCTGCAGACAGCTCTTTGGTGGTTTCCAAACTCTGCTGTGGATTGGGTCCTTTCTTTGCTTCTTTGCATATTCGATCCAGGCTGCCTCTTCTGAAGAACCGGCAAATGACAATGTATGAGGAAAAAATGTTTGTCTTAATTTCTACACTGGCATAAACAGTTAATGTGTCAATAAACTTAGAGGCATAATTTAGACCCCCTTTTTAGGAAAGTGTTTTATTAATTAAAGATCTGAGCTGATAGCAACTGTGCTATTGAGCAAGGTACTTACGTAATATGAGGTCTCTCCAGGGGGGATTATCTTCCTAAAAAGTATGCTGTAAACTTTGGATAAAAGAATATGATTAATGACAATTTACATTGTTTTTCTGCAGCTGTATCTGGGACTTGTGCTTGCTTTTGTTGTCACAGTCAATGGATGCTTCTCATACTATCAAGAGGCTAAGAGCTCTAGGATTATGGATTCCTTTAAGAACCTCATTCCTCAAGTATAACAACGTAAATTAATTTTACCTCAAAAATAGCTTTCACAATGTACAAAGGATAGTTATGTTAATTTATTGTCATGTAGCAAGCCCTGGTGATACGTGATGGAGAGAAAAAGGTAATCAATGCTGAGGAGGTAGTCGCTGGCGATCTTGTGGAAGTCAAAAGTGGAGACCGAATTCCAGCTGATATTCGTGTTGTCTCTGCACAAGGATGCAAGGTATGAACAAGAATTGTATGGCAAAAATAATATGCTTACTGCAGTAAATGAGTTTTCATGAAACATCCCCTCTTGCTTTCCTTTCCAGGTGGACAACTCTTCCCTCACTGGAGAATCTGAGCCCCAGAGTCGTACTCCTGACTTTTCTAGTGAAAACCCCTTAGAGACAAGAAACATTGCCTTTTTTTCTACCAATTGTGTTGAAGGTATGAAATTGCAATATCTATACAGCAGGTGTGGACAAAATTATTGACTAAATTCTTTAAATGCAACAATGCTTAAACATGACAATATTCAATAGGGACTGCCATAGGGGTTGTCATCAACACTGGTGACCGCACCGTCATGGGTCGTATCGCCACTCTTGCCTCCAGCCTGGAAGGTGGACAGACACCAATTGCTAAAGAGATTGAACACTTCATCCACATCATCACTGGTGTAGCTGTCTTCCTGGGCGTGACCTTCCTAATCCTCTCCCTGATCCTTGGCTACAATTGGTTGGAAGGGGTAATTTTCCTGATTGGAATCATTGTGGCTAATGTGCCTGAAGGTCTCCCTGCCACTGTAACTGTAAGTTGGAGTGATATTATGTTCACAAATCATTTTACACACATTTCAAAATTCCAATGATTACTTGACGTGTGCTTACTCATGTAGGTGTGTCTAACTCTGACCGCCAAACGAATGGCAAAGAAGAACTGCCTGGTGAAGAATCTGGAAGCTGTGGAGACTCTTGGCTCAACCACCACCATCTGCTCTGACAAGACTGGAACTTTGACCCAGAACCGAATGACCGTCGCTCACATGTGGTTTGACAACCATATTCATATAGCAGACACCACAGAGAACCAGAGTGGAACCTCATTTGACAAGAGCTCTCCTACTTGGGCTGCCCTCGCACGTGTCGCTGGCTTGTGCAACCGTGCCGTCTTCCTTGCTGATCAGAACAATCTCCCAGTCCTTAAGGTGTGCTATAATAATATCTCTATTTTGGAAGTACATTGACACTGCATTCATAAGCTTGCAACTTCTAGAGTTTCAGCAGTGAATATGCATTCTTAGTTGTGTTATTTAGAGTGGCAGCTTTTTGTTAACAATAAAATATGTTTTGTAGCGAGAAACAGCTGGTGATGCTTCAGAGTCTGCTCTGTTGAAATCTATTGAGCTGTGCTGTGGTTCAGTCACAGAAATGAGAGAGAAGTACCCAAAGATTGCTGAAGTCCCTTTCAACTCCACCAACAAGTATCAGGTATTTTTGTTGATGTGTTCTTTAGAGATGATGATGCAGATTTGGCTGGTCGTCCTAACAGTACCTCAATATGCCTTTTCTAGCTCTCAGTCCACAAGAATCTCAATTCCTCAGAGTCTAAGCACCTGCTAGTGATGAAGGGAGCACCTGAGAGAATCTTGGATCGCTGCTCCTCCATTTTGATTCAAGGAAAAGAGCAGACTTTGGATGATGAAATGAAAGATTCATTCCAAAATGCTTATGTAGAACTCGGAGGTCTTGGAGAAAGAGTGCTGGGTAAAGTAACCTTATGAAGTTCACCTGTAAAAAAATCAATTTATGACTGCAGAAGAATATGAACACACAGAATTGTGAATTACAGCATGTAAGAATAATTCTGTTCTCCTTCACAGGCTTCTGCCAGTTTAGCCTCCCTGATGACCAGTTTCCTGAAGGATTTGCATTTGATTCTGAAGAAGTGAACTTCCCCACTGAGAACCTGTGTTTTGTTGGCCTCATGTCCATGATTGATCCTCCTCGTGCTGCTGTACCAGATGCTGTGTCCAAATGTCGGAGTGCTGGGATCAAGGTGTTGTCCTCATTTGAGATACACTGTTTAAGTACACTGTGAATATTACATTTGATGACAACGCTGAATCTTCTATTACAGGTTATCATGGTTACTGGTGACCATCCAATTACAGCTAAAGCTATTGCAAGAGGTGTCGGCATCATCTCTGAAGGCAATGAGACTGTGGATGATATTGCAGCTCGGCTAAAAATTCCTATCGGGGAGGTGAATCCAAGGTAAACTTGTTATTTCAGCCCCAAAGACACAAATCTATTCCAAAAGTTTTGCATTTGCTCTAGATGTCTAATAATGCAAAGTGTACCTCTAGAGATGCTAAGGCCTGTGTGGTCCATGGTGGAGAACTGAAGAATATGAGTGAAGAACAGCTGGATGAGATCCTCCAACATCATACAGAAATTGTGTTCGCCAGAACTTCTCCTCAACAAAAGCTGATTATTGTGGAAGGCTGTCAGCGACAGGTACCGTCAGAGAGTTATGTATCCAATCCTAGTTGATGCTAGATTATTTTACCCAGCAGGGACCATTAAATGCATGTTTTCTTTCATCAGGGTGCAATTGTAGCCGTAACCGGTGATGGAGTCAATGATTCTCCTGCTCTGAAGAAGGCTGACATTGGTGTGGCTATGGGTATTGCTGGATCTGATGTTTCCAAACAGGCTGCTGACATGATCCTTCTGGACGACAACTTTGCCTCAATTGTCACTGGAGTAGAAGAAGGTATGATGTTATTGGGAACTAAACTGACTGAAGAATTATCAAGGTAACTTTGACACTTATTTCTCTAACATGTCTTCCCCTTCAGGCCGTCTGATCTTTGACAACTTGAAGAAGTCCATTGCCTACACGCTGACCAGTAAGATCCCTGAGATGTCACCCTTCCTCTTTTTTGTCCTCGTCGGTATTCCTCTACCTTTGGGCACCATCACCATTCTCTGCATTGACCTGGGCACTGACATGGTAGGGATAAGATTTCAATTTAGTTATCTTAATGAAGAGAACTGTGAAATATGCATGTATTAATTTGTACCTATTTATCCATACAGGTTCCTGCTATCTCATTGGCCTACGAACCTGCTGAAAGCGACATCATGAAGAGACAACCCAGAAACGCTGCAACAGATAGGCTGGTGAATGAGAGGTTAATTAGTATGAGCTATGGTCAAATTGGTAAGAGCATGTCTATTCTGTACTGAGCTCCCTTGGTTTTCATTGCTGGTTGTTTCTTACGTGTCTTCATACTTAATTTATAGGTATGATGCAAGCAGTTGGTGGGTTCTTTACCTACTTCGTAATTCTTGCTGAGAATGGATTTTTGCCCTGGGATCTGGTAGGAATTCGAACTGGCTGGGAAGACCGATTTCTCAATGACCTGGAAGACAGCTATGGCCAACAATGGGTAAGTGTCACAGCTCTACCAAACCTGACACACTTGAAACCAACATTTCTATATAAATATCAATCTTTTAAATAATGCTCTGTGTTTTTACCTGCCTGATTTAGACCTATGAGCGCAGAAAGATTGTGGAGTTCACATGCCACACAGCCTTCTTTACCAGTATTGTGATCGTGCAGTGGACTGATTTGCTCATCTGCAAGACCAGAAGGCTATCCATCCTACAGCAGGGAATGAAGTATGTACGCAATGGGCTCGGCGTCAAATAAGCCATAAAATATTAGCCTGATATCTATCAGATTGAACTGTTTGTTCAGTTCCAGCTCATGGTTGCTTATTGTACCTCTAAAAGCCCAGTTTGGCCAAATTATATTTATCCTAACTAGATTTATTTTTCTTTCATAGGAACAAAGTCCTCATCTTTGGTCTGTTTGAGGAAACTGCTCTGGCAGCGTTCCTGTCCTACTGCCCAGGCATGGATCTTGCTGTCAGGATGTATCCACTGAAGTAGGTGAAATCAATCTGAAAATGAAACGTTTGAATTTTTACATGACCTTGAAAATCATATTGACTGATTTTTTTATTGATAAACCCTGTTTTTGTTTTGTCATTTAGACCAATGTGGTGGTTCTGTGCCTTCCCATATTCACTGCTCATTTTCATCTATGATGAAATTAGAAAATACCTTCTTAGGAAGAACCCAGGAGGTAAATTAATTTTCATTATACATCTGATATACCTGTTTCCCAAGCAGAAAATTACAAAAAATACTTCTGTTTGCAAATACAGTAGCTTGTTGTATTTTATTCCTTTTATCGATCAAGAATGAACTAATATTTGTGCCGTTTTGTTTCAGGCTGGGTGGAGCAAGAAACATACTACTAAAAGAAGAACACTTTCTATTGGGAACATGTGCAAAGAGATGTATCATTTTGAAAATATCAAAATGAATGTAAATTCAAGTTAATAAATGTGTCATTAAATGAGCTGATTTTGTCTCTAACTGTTATGAATGATTCCACTGGAGGCAAGATGTAGAGAACCCAAATTCAACTTTAATTATCAAACACAAGATTAAACATAAAACAAAAACATGATGAAGCATGGAAACTAGAAGCAAGAACATAGACTAGACACAATCCTACAATACTCGACAAAGACACAGGGCAAACATGAGGGCTTACAAGACAAGGAACACCTGTGAACAATGATCATGATGTCATTAACCAATGACAACACACATGGCAGGATCACATGACAAACAGGGAATCACATGGCAAGACATAGAAACATGACAATGACAAGAAACAAAACCCAAACCGTGACACTAACATTGTTTTTATGAAACTAGACATTTCAAACATGGATCCAAGTAACAAAAGTAAATGTAGTTGCATTTAGCAGCATAGCATGATATAATCCACACTCCTTGCATCATAAGAATATGTTTCAACAAACCCTTGAATGAACACCAAGACAGATGAAAGCAATATTTAAAATAAACATTTTCTATGTTTAGCATTTAGCAGATGGCAATAAGGAAGAGTGGTGACCACAATTACACGTTTATTTACAATGAAGTTTTTGCAATATCGGTCAACATCTATTCATTCGTATCAAGTGCTTTTCAATTTAATTTGACTTTTGATCACATAACGCTTTGCATTTCTGTGAAATATTACTCTTTTAGTTTTTTATTGTTTTGATCATTTTTATGACTAAGAAAGACACTTGAGCAATAGGTTGAGTTCATGTGGGATTTCTGAATAGCTGGTTTGGATTTATGAGTACATAAGGAATAATGTCTGTGGTTAATATTACTTGAAACATTCACGATTTATTCTATCGCATTAAGTACACAGTCAGAACTCAGACATTAATTTTTAAGCAGCTGTTTTTCTTTATATCTAAGTTGCTGACAAGTTTCTAAATAAGGGGCTGTACAGTGCAAGTGCACTTAGGGCTTGTCCGAATCTACTTTAACGACGGGTGCATGGTCTAAAAGGGTCGTCTCTATTCTCTTAATGAGTAATGGGTGTGTTTTGGGCGTAACGTGCAATAAACCAATCAGAGTCTTATCTCCCATTCCCTTTAAATCCCAGTTGCACTCGCGCCATGGCGGATTCGCCATTTACATGATGGAATTTGATAGTGGAAAGACTAAACGCTTCTCCAGAGAGGAAATGGATCTGTTCATGCACAAGGATCTTTATGTACACAATAATACTCTTTTACATTGTAATTCTTTTATTTTTAACATTTGGCTGGTTTGTGTGCTGCTGCGCATCCATGTGTGTAATAAACAGAATGTAAATATTGCACCATTGACATTAGACCAGGTTTTTGTTGGTCAATGGCGAGGTCTATTGCCTCAAAATAGCAACGTGCCAAAACACACCTCGTTTTCAGGTCACGAACGCGCTCTATCGCCCCAGTAACAAATGAGCGGAGCTAGAGGTAACTCTCTACCCTGGAAATAGGTAACCATCTCTCCAGCTCTGTGACAGGAAGACTGGACCCACTCCAGTTTGCTTATAAAGCTAAACGTGGACTGGAGGATGCAACTCTAACTCTCTTGGACACTGTGACCAGACAGCTGGACTCATTACACACTCACACAAGGATTTTATTTATGGACTTTTCCTCTGCTTTTAATACTGTACACATATACACACTTCTGCAACACTTAGTCAAGCTTCAGGTCCACCCAATACAGATTTTATGGATAAAGAACTTTTTACAGGATAGACCACAACAGGTGCGTGTGAACGGTTTTAATTCGAGGAAACAGCTTTTAAATACTGGGCTCCCCCAAGGATGTGTTCTATCTCCTGTTCTTTTCTCTGTTTACACAAACAATATATCCTGCAACAGGGATGGAATGTTTCTTTTTAAGTATGCCGATGATATGGCCTTAGTAGCCCATTTGTCTGATACTAAGGCACTGTCTGTTTACCATAAGACAGTTAATAATCTGGTCACAACATTCCAAGAAATTTCCCTGGAGCTCAACATTGATAAAACCAAGGAGCTGTGCTGTCAGAGTAGGGAAACCAAGAATACACAGCAAATGTTTCAACCCCTCAGCATCAATGGTCAGCCAGTTGAACAAGTCAATGTTTTTAAATACCTTGGGACAGAGATGGAGACATCTCTGTCTTTCTCACAGCACGCAGACACTGTGTATAAGAAAGTCCAGCAGAGCTTATACCTGCTGAGGAAACTTAGAGATTTTAGTGTGAGCAAGGATATTTTAATTAGGGTCTACAGGTCACTCATTGAATCCATACTCACTTTCAATATCTCAGCCTGGTATAATGCCCTCACCGTCAAGTACAAATCCAAACTTGCACGAATAATAAATCAAGCCAGTAAGATAATAGGCTTCCCTCAAACTCCCCTAACAGAACTTCACACTCGGTCAGTATTGAGGAAAGCCACTACATTCACACAGGATCCCACCCACCCCTTTAACCAATCCTTTCAGTTATTGCCATCAGGTCGACGCTACAGAGTCCCACTTGCAAGGAAAAACATACAAAAATTATTTTATTCCCACGGCCATTACTACACTGAACAATCATATATAGAACATATCACATTTTTGCATTTTGCACATGTCTGTATATTTAATGTAGCTAAATTGTTTTGAGTGTATTTATGTTTTCTTTTTGTATGTGTTTTTATGTTATCTGAGCCTGCCTTGTCAAAGACAAATTTCTGTCACCTGTGACAGACAATAAAGTTTTTCTAATCTAATCTAATCTAATATAAATCCAGAGTTCTCGCGAGAGCACAAGTTGAATTTGCTCAGCGAGTTACTCTGGCGTCGAGTAATGATGCTAATTAACTATGCCCCTGTATCCGAGCTGCACCAATCACATCGGGTTATCTGATATAGGCGGGACAGAGGCGAGATGACGACAGCGCTGTGACGACGAAGTCATTAGTAAACATTGCAGGATGGCTATGGATGAACACCAGTTGTTTGAAACGGCTTTGCCGCTACAATGAACGAGTTAGACTTGGCTTTTTATCTAAAAGAGGAACAGAAGACGCCGCTCGAATCCTTCCTTTGCAAGAAGGGCGTTTTTGCTGTTTTGCCGATTTTTGAGAAACAGTGACCTTGTTTGTGAAATAGGCTACTGTTTGTGGGTTCTTTGTGCAAAAACAATTTGCCTTGTGCTATAACTTCCCCCTTATTCTAGCCTGTAATGCAATTATCTAACATTACTGTATTATAGGCTGTTGAATACATTTGGTTCAGCTGTAATAAATTGCATTTCAAATATATCGATTCCTGTAATAATAATTCTTTATTCATGTTCTGTGATATTTATTAATCAGGATGATTAATACCACTACCACTACCTTTGCAGCTCACAAGTCCTGCTCAGACTACAGGCTACAGGGACCAAGCCATTGATTGCCTTGGCACCCAGTTGGACACGTCAACTGGTAGGATAATTAATATTTTATCATTCAATGGTTTTATGCGTTCTGTGTGATAAATCTTACAATTAAATACAATCTATATTTCCTTTATAGGACAGTGCTTCATCGTCCATGATGATGGCTACCTTCAGGCCAAAAAAAGTCTAATCTTTGATGTAAGTAGCAAGCCAGGTTATCTATCCATGATAGGTCAAACATGTTATCAAAACATTTACATACATATTGATCACCATTAAATGCAAAATAAAACAGTCAGATAATTGAATACTGAAAATCAATTTTCAAATGATGACCAAAACGTTCCGCAAAAACATGTATGCATGTAAAGGTGACGTGAGAAACTAAACTTTTCCGTGTTGGTTTGTCATCAACAGGAAACACAGCAAATTGATTATTCTGAAATGGATATCAGTTCAGAAACATGGCCTCAGAACCTGCCGCTGATCCCGCTGACTCCAGTTTTGTCCCTGACACGAGCCCCTCCACCTCTACCATAGGAAGCACAGCAAGCAAGACAATATAGAGGATGGAAAGAGAGGAAGTGGCTTGTTAATGAGTCCAAACTCATGCACTATTTGTGGAGCTGCAATGTGTGATGTGAACCAAAATATGAAAACATCTGGCAGCAGGATCAGAGTCATATGTAAATGTAATAGTGGACACACTGGAGATTGGGAATCATGCCCAACTGTCCGTGGAATGGCGGAGAACAACCTGTTAGCAGCAGCAGCAGTAACACTCTTCACTGGTGCTACTCACACAGACATTGCTGATTGGGCAGGGCTTTTGAACCTTCAGCTGCCCCATAAAACCACCAACTACAGCATACAGTCCAGCTACCTGATTCCAGTTATCACAGAAGAATACAAGAAGCAGGAGGACACTATAAGAGCAAGACTCATCTGCCAGACTCTGGATGGTGAGGGAGTGCAGATCTGCGGAGATGGACCAGGCCATTCCTGCAAATACACAACGTATTCCTTCATGGATGACTCCACCAATCAGATAAAGGTAAAAATAATCAATAATAAATATAATAATAGATCCAAAACTTCAGTCATTGTTCTAAAAAAGTCTTATCAGAAATGTAATCAACAGTCGGCAGTAACCCTTACTTGTTCCCTCTAGGTGACCCAGGCCAAAAGTTCTGTTGCCATGGAGCCACAGGGTGTCAAGAAAGGACCGGAAAAGCTCCTAGATGAAGGGATCGATGTATAAAGGTTGTCACAACCGACAGACATCCCTCTATCAGGAAAATAATGAGGGAGGATTTTCCAAATATAGTACACCAGTTTGGTCCATGGCATACCGGAAAAGGTTAGTCTATTGTTGTTAGTGTAAGCTATTGTGCACAACTCCTGATACTTCTGCTGTTCTGTCTGGGGGTTTCTCTGTGTATCACAATTACCATACAGAACAAGTACACTGTTTTTATAATGCTCTTCCTTATTTTAATTCAGGAATAAAACAAAAAGTTGGTTTTGGCATCCAATCACAAGAACTGCATGGACCTTGCTCCTTGGATAAAGAGTGTGAGCAATCACATGTGGTGGAGCTGTAGCTCATTAAAAGGAGATCCAAAGGTACACAATCATATAGTGTGTGCAGAATGATTTTCTGATCATATTTTTTCTATAATTCCAAACCACATTAATCTTAATAACTACAATTAATTTGGTATTTAATCATTTATAAGTGAAGGCTGGAAATGAAAAACGCCTTATATTCAGGTGTGCATAATTATTAGGCACGTTTTCCTTTTACAGATAAAATAAGCCAAAAAAGAGATTTAACTCAGACTTAAGTCAAAAATGATTAAATCCCCATGAGAAGGATGCAATACTAATGCAATACTAGAGATTGCAGTTAAGGCATGACCATTGGAAAGTGAAATACTCATTGGGTCAGCAGGGTCGACACAAAAACAGGTGGAGAAGAAAAGACACGTTAACTGCAAAATAATGAAGAATTAAGGTGAAGAAATAAGTGTGAAAGCATCAGGAACCCTTAAGTCTCCAGCGCCACCATTTTCCTGAACTGCAACCTACCTGGAGTCTCCAGAAGTGCAAGGTGACATATTGCAAAGGCAAAGTCTAATTTATTTCTCATGTGCATATTGTAAGCAGGTATAATGCACAGTGGAATGTCACTGCTGGCTTGCACACGTCACCTTAGGACATCTTATTTTACTTATTAGGGTCTATTTTTCATCCTGTATGTTAAGACAATGCTGAAAAGATTTCTGCCTGTGCTCTAATGTTACTGTCAGGAATTGCTGAGATGATGGAAGTCAATTCTCCATCATATCTGTGGGGTCCATCGCTGGGAAGAAGATGGCATGGAACATAAATGCTGCCAGCGGACGAGCAAAGGAGGAATGCACGCCTACTGAAAGACCTGGAACTAGTGGCTCTGTTCAAACACACAGGCATGTTTATCAAACACTTCACAGCTAGTGAATTGGCTCCATGCATTTTAGTTTCTGTGGGAACTATTTCTGTGAAACTGGTTTACAATGTATTAGGTGGTAATATTGGTCAGTAAAACAGTGAATTCAATAGCAAGTAAAAGCAGTTTATTGGAGATAAAGTCAGCAGTAAAGTAGTGAGTAGTCAGATAGTGCAAGTGTCCAGGAACAATCGCTCTTGGTAGCGCAGGGACGCTGATGAACAACCCGGTCTCTCGAGATGGTGAAGGGATGAAGGATGTCCAATGCGATCGCTGCAAAGACTCTGGGACCATTTACATTTACATTTAGTTATTTAGCAGACGCTTTTGTCCAAAGCGACTTACAAATTAGGACTAAATTAAGCGAGTTATCGTGAAGAGGCAAGAAACGACGCAAGAAGTGCTCAAAATAATCAGAGTAGCATAAGCCCGATAAGCGAGGATTTAAACCTCTTTTTTATTTTATGAGGTTAAGTGCTCACGGAAGAGATGGGTTTTCAGCTGTCTTTTGAAAGTTGTCAGGGATTCTGCATTCCGGATGAGGGTGGGGAGAGCATTCCAGAAGATCAGAACTTCCTTGGAAGAAGGGGGCAGAGAGAAGAGAACTGGAATGCCAGAAACAGGTGCAACACGGGAAACTCGAAGACAGACGGGAGACAAGAACACATTGGGAAACATCCACAACGATCTTACAACACAAGACGAAAACTGTGAGCATAAATAGGAGCCGCTGATCAGATGCAGCTGGCGCCGTAAATCAGCAGTAGTGCTCAGAGACCGCACCCACATGCACACACAACAACACGAGGCGAGAAAGAGTCAGGGAATTCATGAACCGGGACAAATATTGCACCACAGACGAGGAATATTACATAAAGCCAGTCTTCAACAGATCATGCACACGACTTGTAATCTGTTCAATGTATTGTTTATACAGTATTTTCTAATTTGTACCGTCTTTATTTCTGTTTCATCAGGACAACTTGAGGTCTTCCATAATGCCCTTCTCAAATACTGTCCCAAAAGATTGCACTTTGAATATGCAATAACGCAAGCGGGAACAATGTTGGCAGTCATGGACCATAACGAGAACCACGAAACACAACGAGAACAAGCAAAAACAGCGTCTGGTAAGTGCTAAACATATATTATATTGAACACTATATCCTCCTGATACTTCAGAGTTTTCAGCAATGCACATGTCAGTAATGATCTGCATGTAATTTATCGCCTAAATATATAAATTACCATATTTATCTTTTACAACATAGTACTTTTGCTGGTATAACTGGCATGAAATAATATAGCCTTCAGATCAGAATCATAACAGACCAAACTCCTCAGTCATGCTGGTTTTCATTTCCGGCCTCCAAAGACACATGTGGTTTTCCAAAAACAATGGATTGCCAGTCCTGTCAACCAGGAAACAACACAGACTTTCAGGAACAACATGATGGATGCAGTCATTCAGAGAAGGCTGGATCTATCAGGGAAATACCAAGACCCCTAATCCCATTTCAAAGTTCCCTGTTTGGCTGCTAACATCGCGTCCCAAAACCCTGGAAGGAGTATGTCATTGCCGGACACACATCAAGGTTCACAGGTCCAGACTCATAATGGTATGATATGGTTATAAATAAATAAATGGTCACCCACCCTGCTTTTCACTCTGTCACCACTGCCACCCAAAGTGCCTTTTATGTTATTATTGTTGTATATTGGGGAGGTGGTGGCGCAATGGATAAGACACATGCCTTTGGTGTGAGAGACCCGGGTTCGAATCCACTGTGAGACACCAATGTGTCCCTGAGCAAGACACTTAACCCCTAATTGCTCCAGAGGCGTGCGACCTCTGACATATATAGCAATTGTAAGTCGCTTTGGATAAAAGCGTCAGCTAAATGAATAAAAAAAATAAAATAAAAAATAAATAAAAAAATATTGTTTTTGTTATTGTTGAACAGCTATTGTAAAATAAATAATATTTCTCAGTTTGTGATTTCTCTCGTTCTCTGATCTCTCCTGTGCTAATCTGCCTTGTGTAGGCCGACAAGTTGTACAGTAAAAGGTGTTCAATCTCATACTGACTACACACCATGTGTTGTTAATAAAAATGATGTTTTAAAAGTGTAGATGTTGCAATAATGTATTTGAAGTATAAAATATTTCAATAATTAAAAGCAAATATTTTCAAGATGAAATAAAGCTCTGCTGTCTTGTAAGAGGTCAAAGGATGGGACCTGTGTGGCCAGTTATGTTGTTGCATATTTTTATTCACAGATATAGTCTATGCAACATATACAGTAATACCAACACAACAAAATATGCAACTATTATTCTTGTAATAGATTTGAATATCACCAGTTTATGAATTGTGTCGACAATTGTGTATGATAAAGACATGTAGTATAGGCTAATTACTTTATGCATGATTGGTGTCGGCACATACTTACTTTAAACATTTAAATTGCCTCCTCCGCCTTTTGAAATCCCACATAGACACCAGTCTCTGAGGGATGTTTTCTTCTCCCTTCAGGGCCCACTCCCAATACTATGCGGTAGGACACCAACCTGTTTTGACTTGTTGGCAAAGAAAACTTTGTATGAATAGCTAGACTACAAGTAAACAGGTGATCATGAAAGGCTATTTCAAGGGTGCTATGTCAGTTGGCATGTGTGCACATTTCGTGTATAGACAAACTGTATGGCATGGCTATACTACAATTGCATTGAACTATGCATCATGATTATTACAAAATCACTTACTTGGTGGACAGCTGTCCATTAGGTTCACTCGGCATGGGGCGTTTCTTCCAGTTGATCTTGTCTCAACGAAAAAATGGACAACTGCCAGGATAGGTTGGCATGTTCCACATTTACACCACCAGTCCGTGTTCGTTCTGATTCTCCGCTCGACCTCAGTCTGTTCGGCATCTTGTCTATCAGCTTCCAAAGTTTGTAACTCCTCGTCTGTGTATTCTGGCTCAAAACGATATGGTTGTGGATCTTGCTTTGATACCAAGTAAAAATCCTCTGACAATTCCTCAAAATCAACCATGATCACCAGTCACGTTCGCTACTAGCTAGTTAGTCACGTTGGTTTTGTTCACGGAAGTACCAACGGTGCTGCGCTAATCACTCCGCCCAAGTAGCAGTGCTTCGCCTTCTGAGAATATAGTTCCCAGTATGTATACGGTTAGAAGATGGCTGTGTCTCATGTGACCTTGTTATTTGTTCACACTGTGTCTATACAAATCACTACATGTAAATAGGAAAATGTTGGTGTTATTTTGTCACTTATTGGGATTAGTATGCTAGCTGGAGCCGTTTACCTCCAGTCTTTGTGCTAAGCTAGCGGTGGGTGCGTCAGACAGAACTACGGCACGCACGGAGATGAGAAGGGTATGTATGGACTTATCTAACTCTGGGGGATACGGTGAATAAGCTAAAGTCCCAAAAAGTCGGCGTGTTACTTTAAATGGACCTTTTACAGATTGTGATGACGCGTTTAAACAGTCATCCTTATCGTAAATTTTTCATATTTAAATTTTTTTTTTTTTTAAATGAATGTACATTCATAACACTAGGCTTTGTTATATTACCTGTGTATCAAAAAAAATAAATAAAAAAAAATAGGCCTATTTCACGCTGCTAATTGACATCTTTCTCTCTTTCTGACTGCCGTTATCAATCTCTCTTTCTTTCTTTTTTTTTTAACTCTTTTTGAAAGTTGTGAAAACCCGATTCAGGAGTTTTTCTTTTGCTATTAGCAAATGGGAACACAAAATATATATATAATGTAGTCTCTCATTCACTGCTATATAAGTTTACCCAACTATGACGACTTCTGCTTCTGAGAAACCCGGAAATGTGAAAGTTTTACCTTGGCAAACATTTTTACACTAGAAAGTAACTTTTTTTTTTTTGATTTCATAAGTGTGTTGTTACAATCTCTACAGAATGTTTAATGACAAACTAAAAACTTTAAGCAGAGATTTATTCACTTTTCAGTTAAGTCTAATCGAAGGCACATGTCCCTTAATGTACTGTATAAAATAATATGCATGATAAAATATCAATCAGTCGAGTTACTTGTTAATAGCTCTTTATAAGGAAGCAGCCTATCTGTACAAAGTCCAGACTACCAACACAGTGCAAATGCTCTTTTTTGCAATGCAATGCATCTAATCTTCTACAACAGACTCTTGTTCAGCCTATTTCTTGGCTCAAAAGGCAGGAAACGAACAGACACAAAAAAGGCAACAAGGGCTTGAAAACAACTTGTTCAAACAAATTCGGTTCTATTGGGGAAACGGATAAAAAAAGGCTGTTAACACCTTGTCATACATTTCATTACGCTAAATCACTATCATAAAAACAAAATGCTGACATCATAAAGCTTTGTTTTGTGAGGCATCACATAAAGAGCAACTTTGCTTATTGTAAAAATGTACATTCTGTCATCATTTGCCCACCCTCATGTTGTTTCAAAGCTGTACGAAGAATACCAGGGTCCAAACAACACCGGACCACACTAACTTTCACTGTATGATAAGGAAGCAAAGTGATATAGGTTTGGAAACGACATCATGGTGAGTAAATTACAGATTTTTTTTTTTTTTTTGGATGAACTATAGCCAAAAAAAAAAAAAAAACTGTTGTAAACAGCAATGAAACATGCAACTATGAATTTCTTTTGTCACCATTCCTTAAGTGGCGAATTTATTCAAACTTAATACATAGTTGGTCAATGCAACAGGCTCATAATAATACATTTCTTCCACTCAAAACCTACTTGCAATGATTGAAGATTACATATTTTACATATTTTGACCAGGCTGAATGAGAATTTACACAAGCAAAATTTTATTTAAAATAGTGCCAAAAGCAAATTTGTTATAACTGAGTCAGTTTTCAGGAGTTTATTTTTATAGTCGCATGATGACCCGAGAACTTCCTTAATTCTTTTTTTAAATCCCTTTGGCAACAGTTTGTTGGGTTAGTGTTTCTCTGCAGTTCCTTTTTTGAAGAAAGGAACACACAGAAACATAAGATTGTTCATTCACACCTTTTTAGGGACAAAGTATGAAATTTGAAAATACTTGAAAGAAAGTATGAAAGATGTCAATGCAATCAGATATTGGGGCACTTTGAGATTCTGACATTAAAAAAGGGTTCCAGCGAAATTATCTACATTCAAAACACAATACATGCATGATAACAAAAGCAGAAGAAATAATATTTTACACTTTAAATTATTGCGAATAAAATAATAGATACAAAATAGCGATACAGAAAGTTTAATATAAAGCAGAGATAATATACAACATAAGAATTTATTTAACAAACCAAAAAAGAAACTATGATATCATGAGTGAGCGATGCCTGAATCAAAACCACACACCCTAACACTAAGACAGAAGTCCAAGAGATATGGGAGTTTCCAACTTGACTCAAAAAAAGCTGAGGCCATTAAATGGGAAAATGTGAATCATAATTCTAGAGTCATGTTTTTAAATGTTCCAGAAAGACCTAGACACAAATTCTAACTTGAAAATATAAAAGAAAAGAGAAGCATTTGGCTTACACTGAGATGTTTTATAGTAGCAAAAGCTATACAGTAACTGACCTAAAACTACATTTACATACACTTTGATAAAAGATTAAAATAAAAAAATTGTCTCTTAAAATTGCTCTCAAACCCTCACAATAAAAAGGTGTGCAGAAACTTAAGTTCAGAATTCATTTGAATAGCATTCAGGGATCATCAGGACGGATCAGAAAGAATGCTTTCAAACCAATAAAGTAATCAAGCAAGGTTTTGCACATCATTTATGCCATAATTTCCATCAGAGCTGTTTCCCTTGCCAATTTATGACATCTATATTTAATTAAGGCATTGTCTATTTACAATGAGTGCAAAAACAAAAGCTATTTTTAACTAGCTCCGCCCACCACTGCTCAATTTACCTTTAGTACAAACAGCGCATTACTACTATTTACACTTTGTGATTATTTTTGACATTTTTTTTCTAAATGTCGACAAAAAACTATTGCGAAATGATGGTGTTTCCATTAACTGATGTTATGTACTAAAACTTCATTTTTCCTCTCGCACTTTATTTTACTCATACACCACGTCTACACTGGACACGTGTCGCATTAAAAACAAACATTATAATCAATGATCCTGTTCATGCAAAAGGATTTGGACCAGGCACGTCACAAGCATTGGGTGGAGACCAGTGTGAGTTAGATTAAGCATTCACCCTTTCCAATTCGGTCCATTCACTATGGCCTTCCCGGTCGAGGGACGTTCACGTTTGCAATCCCCACGTATTTCGCCGCGAATCACTTCGTTTCGGTGAGTTCGACACGGCTTGCCATTGCGAACTTTCTGGAAAAGCTTGGTAAACACCTTCTGAATAATATTTGGTCTGTTGTCCAAGTAGGTGTGGATCAGAGTCTCATTGATGTATTCATAAATCAAATTTAATTCATTTCAGTCCGTCGAGGTCAGACGCCCGCGAGAGTAAAAACATGAACTCACCAGAGAGTCGCTTTATGGTAGAAAATGAACTTGTAATTCTACTTTAAACAGACAGATGTTCAATGCTGTACAGCTACTGGATTTTAAGCAATCTATAGTATAAAGTGCTTTTTAAATAAACGTGACGTGACTCGACTAGAGAATTGAATTGCAGAGCTTGTGTAAACAAATCCACATCGCTATGATCAGATGCTTTCTCAACAGCTGTTTTCTGATTTTTTTTTAGTTAATTTTGTTATTGAGAAGAAAGCGCACAGCACATATTTACACATTCATCTAAACATCGCCATCATTAGTGTGAAAGGTGTTGGATGTTCGCTAACAGTATACCGGTTGAACTTCCTTTTACCCCTAAGCGAAGAATAAAAAAAGTATATCAGAGCCTTTTGCACAGCCGAAGTTGTGTTGACAGTCTTAAGCCATTGCACACGCCCAATATAGACAAGGTGCAAGTGTGTAATAGGCACTGCATTTACATCCAGAAAAAACTATATAAATAAAGGTTAACATCTAGTTACAAACAGTTCCATGCAAGTTGAGAATTTGTCAATATAATGGAGTTAGTATAATTTAGAATTAAATCTCATGTCCAATGTGTTGATCTTTGTCCACTGACAGAATACATCAGATTTTGTTCACACAACCAATTCAAATTTGATTAGCTATCCGATATCTAGTACGGTTTGATGGGGGGATGGGGGGGGGGGGGGGGGGGGGGCACTCCCTACCGCATCCCTTTGACTTCTGCTCTCAGATCAGGCATAGATGAGCTCATCTTGAGTTAATAAAGCCTCTTCAACACTGCATTTAAATCCACTCCTGTCCTGATCGTCCAGTGGACACTGGTGGCCTTGAAGTTCCAAGAAGCAAGAGAGTAGTGGGTACCAGCACAACCAAAAGGGACACATTTGCACGTATATTGCTTGCACCATCCTGCCTGCTTGCTTCTGGAAGTCACTTCAATGTCAAGGATTTGGCTAAATGCTGTGCCAAGACTATTTCCTCAAACGCAGATTAACATACAAATGCTGAAACTGACACAAACAACACACAGACCCAACTGATCTGCAAACAACAGTGTGGACAATCCAGTCTAATGGTCAGATTTGGGAAAATTAAAAAAAATCCCTGCCGTGTGAACACAATGTAGCGATTAAGCAGAGGGTTGATTTATGAATACATTAAAAGATCATTTTTGTCATTTTTAACAAACTAAGTTTATCATAGAAAGCTGACTGAGAATCTTTGAAAAACAAAGATTGTCCTTGAGAAAGAAGATTTGCATGTCGATAAGATGACAAAAAACAAACAAACACATTCTGTGGATTTGTTATGGTTTCTCCACCAAACTCTGCAGACATTTTCACAGAAGCAGATGTGTCCATTTCTAGAAAGTAAAATAAGCAAGAAGAATTTGTTTAGAGCAGCAAAAACAGGAACAATGTACTGAATAACATGCTGACCTGAGAAGTAAAGAACTAGATTTTGATCTTGATCAAATTACTTGTACTGAAATTAAAGATGACAAAGCATGAACTTCAATGAATGCTCAACTTTGATTTTAAACAAGGTAAATCAGGCTGTTTCAGTCCAGAAACTCAATGATGAGCAATTATCTTACCATCATTATTTTGCTTATGCAGCTTCTTTTGGTGCTTCTTTTGGAGCTTCTTCCATATTTTTGTCTTTTGGATTCAGAGGCACATTGACTATGAAATCACAAATATAAACAAACCGGAGTCAAGGACAGCTAATAACTAAGAGTGTCAAAAAACTGATTTAGGAATTATAAACATTGCTATGCTTATGTCAACATTTTTCCAGTGTCTTTATCATCATCATAATGTGATGATATAATTTACTTTTTAGAGAACATGCAGTAGAATTGTAATTGACAAAGAGAACAAACCACTGTTAATACAAGTAAAATTGTTATGTCCATCTATATAAAGGACTACTGATGTAATTATTTATCTGAGAAACCAAACATTTTTTTTAAATAAACTTACCACTAAAATAAACTTACCACTGCATTCTTCAGCTTTACCAGCGGTGTTATCAGCAGGGTTTTTATTTTCTGCCGTTTCGACCCCTTGATGTTTAAACAAATAATAAACAATCAGCCATAAAATGAAATACAACTCGCTTTTATATTATGCTGACAGTCCTAAAAAGTTGGAAGCGAACTGATGCCTTGGTGCTCAACTAGCGATTAAACTACCTGGATTCACTCAGTTAGTAATGATTTATGAAAGAATAATTGTATTAAAAACAACTCCAGAACAAACCATAATCACATTAGCTTTACTGAGAATATACCATAGATTTTTTTTGAATGTTTGTATTAAGTGATGACAGGTTATTACATCTTACCGTTACCGTTTGACTGTGTTAGAGTATATTGTCTAGGGCTGTAATCTCCCAGTCGATTATTGGTTGATACGTTCTGGCTCGACCCAAATTCTGATTGGTCGATTTTTTTGCCACGTTCATTTCATCAGTTTTGCCGTGTTCATTTCATCAGGTATAGTTCATTTAGGCGGACAACAAGGCTACTAAGTATTGCGCTCAGTCGACCAAGATTTTCTTTGGTTGATTACAGCCCTAATATTGTCCTTTAGTATTATCAGTGAGAAAGAAAGAAGATCCATGAGTTTATCATGCACAATGGTACAGTGAAAGAATTACTACTAATAAACCATATATATTCATTAAATATAACAAAAATGTTGGCCTAAATGCCCACTCATAAACAAATACATACATACAACTATGTAAGGGATAATGTATAGCGAGGCGGTTGTTATAGCGAATACACCCCCGACAGGCTGATCGGGACCTCGACACGAAGCGAAGCTTGAATCAGCCTGAAGGGGTTGTATTCGCTATAACCGCCTCGCTCTACATTATACCGCTTATTACATGGCTACCTACCAAATAAATCAATAATTTGACACAAAATATTGATTTAAAAAGGAGTTTATTGATTTAAAAATGACTGTATTGCTTCCGCTAAAGAAAATAGTCCGTTTCGTCTCTACGGTTAGAATCCTGCGTCCATAGCAACGCTCTGTTTTTCATGGCAACGGTGTGTTATACTTAGCAATATTTGGTGATAACAGACCGCATTCTACATTAGAATTCAACCAAGCCATGTAATAAAAGATAAAATCACTTTTGAAGGTATATCTTTAAAGGGCTTTATTTTAAGTCCTCTGTTCTCACTGCACCATGTTGCATCTGTGCTGTTTATGTATCTGATACCATGATCCATACTGTATCTCTGTAATGCTGACTAAAAGTTTTCTGATAGTTTGAGTGTTTTATATTCCTTAACACAGTCATGTCTAATCAATGTGATTAGATCAAATATTCACAGCCTGTAATGGAAGAATTGCAACAGGAAACAACTAGCGTTTACAGAAAAACAGTCCTTAAATGTGACCCTGGATCACGTCACCAGTCACGAGTCGCACGGGTATATCTGTGGCAATAGCCAACAATACATTGTATGGGTCAAAATTATAGATTTTTCTTTTATGCCAAAAATCATTAGGATATTAAGTAAAGATCATGTTGCATAAGGATATTTTGTACATTTCGTACCGTAAATATATAAAACATTTATTTTTGTGAGTGAATGCAGCACAATCGCCAACATAAATAAACAACTTTAAAGGTGATTTTCTCAATGGTAAGATTTTTTTGCACCCTCAGATTCCAGATTTTCAATAGTTGTATCGTCAGCCATATATTGTCATATCCTAACAAACCATACGTCAATGGAAAACTTATTTATTCAACTTTATACAACTGTATACATCTCAATTTAAAAAAAAAAAAATTACCCATGTGAAAAATTACCCGGTTTTGTGGTCCAGGGTCACAAATGGTTGTCTAATTGAAATAACGATGGTGCTGTTATTTAAGAATATGCTCGAAATAAAATATGTTGGAAAATGACATACCTTTTTCCTTTCTATATAGAAAGTTCAACCACCCTGAAGAGAGAAAAATTGTTAATAATATTTATATGTGTATTGAATGACCCCATTCAAATATTTGTATACTAAATTACAGGTTGGGCACAACTGACACGGAAGGTCCTTGCACACCGAGTCTGAAATTTCCGCATGCGTTTTTTCGCATTCAGTGGCTCTAAATTGTCAAAACACCTCTTAAAATGCTTATTGCAGATGCGAAAAACGCAGAAAATCGAACCCGATCCAAATTTTTATATGACGGACGAAAGTTTCGGACTCAGAGTGCAAGGACCTTTACTTCAAAACTTACCCCCTATACATGGTTTCTCTCCCCAGCTTTCAGGAACACATTCTGGTATAAAAACAAAAAACAATTACAAGTTGATCAATTTAACAGACGATGGGGTCACAGAAGGTGTTTTTGCACTTTCCACAAATTTTTTATTTTTTATTTTAAAAGCTGAACTTTTTTTAACAATGGAATGTACAAAGTAATGCAGTGAAATGCACAAATGCGTTCTGTGTAAACAGCCCCTAAAAGTAGGCCTACTGTACAGTATAATTCAAAATTCAGCATGTTAATACTCTAAATATGTGCTCTAGCACTTCAAATTATTTCTAGCATTGCACACTGAATAACCAACACGTAGTGCTAAAAATTTTCACAAGAAGAATGCAATTAGTTTTCTTGTAAAACAGGGCTAAAATTAGAGATGAACACTTGCTTCTCTATGCTTACCCTCTATTTTACAACATTAACAGCACTATAAGTCTAAATTGTAATGAAATCTGTCTCCAAATACACCTTCACAATAATACACTACTGAGTGACTACATAGCGGTTACAGTGTTTCCCACAGGATTTTTTGAGGACATTTTCAACAGCAACGAGAATACTTTTTGTGCGCCAAAAAAACTAAATATTGACTTTATTCAGTCATTTATTCTCTTCTGTATCAGTCTCTGGCGCGCGTTCACGAGAGCACATGCGTGACATTCTCGTCGCTTCATAAAATTAAGGTTGAACCACTGTAGTCACATGGACTATTTTAGCGATGTATTTCCTACCTTTTGGGCATTCAAAGTGTTAATTAAATAGCTGTCAATGGAGCCCCTCCTGCTTGTGTGATTTCATCAAAAATATCTTAATTTGTTTTCCGAAGATGAACGAAAGTCTTACGGGGTTGAAACGACATGAGGGTGAGTAATTAATGACAGAATTTTCATTTTTGGGTGAACTAACCCTTTAAATGCATCAATCTGGTGCAGTTTGAGAGTTTAAAATTAGAAGCTTCAACTCATGTTCAAAAGTGAACAGAATAAAAACTCAAATGTCTTTTTAGTTGTGATATAGTGTTTCAGATGTTTTAGGAAGCCAAACATTTAGAATTAATTTAGATTTAGATATTAATATTAATAATAATAATAATAATAATAATAGATATAACGTATAGTAATGAATAGTAATAGTAATAAAACAGTAATATATTGTAAAACAAATACACTGTAAAATAACAAGTATATAATTTTACTTTAAAGTAGGAAATTACTAGCGAGCTGATCGCATGAGCAAAATCGCAGCCTTTTGTGATTTGATAAGGGCACTAGGCCAAATCACGCTTTAGATTTTAGCTCATTTCACAGATACTTTGCCAAAGTAATAGCACAAACCACAACGTTAGAGACATTTTAGGTTTGTATGAGAAGTTTAACAATATGTTCGATTCATGAAACTGTGACAGATTAGATTGGTGGGCCGCCAGAGTCCAGTTACTGAATGGGAAACACTGAGTTGGATAAATGCAAGGGAATCTACAGACTCAAGCTTTTAGACATTATTACTCCTTCAAAAAGAAAATAACAACATAAAAAAACACATACTATATCTTAAAAGATATAATAACACAACAGGAAACCTACCGCGAAAGGATTCGCAGAATTTATACAGGACTGAGAAGAGGACGGCAAACAAGATCCCGAGGGTTCCGAGGGTCCCGAGGATCCCGCCGATCAGTGCAGCTGACCCAGCTCCGCCAGCTGATTCATCTGAACAAAAGAACACAAGAAAGAAACATAATACATCTACTAAATTACACAAGTGATTCATAATGCACTTCATAAAGGACTGCATAATGATCTCCAGGTCAAAACTATGAGCAATCACAGAAATCAATAAGTGTGATATATGACAACTAATGTTAAGCATGTTAATTTAATGGTCAATTTTGATTTAATATTGCTTAATCTATTTAACAGGGTTGAATGATCAAAACTCTTCGCAAAGAAGTCCAAACTGATCACACACCGCAACACCGGTTACATCACTTGCCCACCGATACCAATATCAGTATTTTCACTGCATTTGCGATTTTTTTTAATATACTGGGTAGAGAAACCAAATGAATATGAATCATATTAGTTGGCTTAATTTGTTTAGTAAATATTTATTTCCTTCAGTTATTTTCATGCTTAAGCATGTTCAAATGTATCGTAGCCTGTGTATTGTATGCTCAATCATATTTGATCTATCTTTTAATTGCACAGCACATTTAGAGATGCTCCAGCAGGACTCATTTCTGAGGATTGTCTCAGTGGTTCAAATGTTTAAACACCAGTGAAATATCACAATTCTCTATTCCAATGTTGATACTACAGCAAAAACTACTAGCCTAATTAATGTAAATTAAAAATATTATAAAAGACAAGTAAGCAGTCAGTAATAAAATAAGAACAAATAATCAAATTACAAATCGCACAAATAAATACAATAACACAAAGAAAGGCTACAAATGAAATAAACAGCAGTTTGTTTGTTTTTTCAGGTAGGTCTAACAGCAAGTTTTCAGGTACATGATTTGAATAAAGTAATCAAATGTGAAATAATACAGCATATGCATCACTGTAAAAATTAAATATAGATGAATCTTTATAAAGTTACAGAAGTAATCCAGTCAATAGCAGTAAGTGATTACTTTGTATTTTGTAGTTTGATTTACAGTAAAAAAAATACAGCAGCAGGTTTATTGGGCTGCTGTCCCTTTAAGACCGACTAAACGGATCCAATATAGCCTGCCTTACTGTACATGGTTTTCTTTGTTTACGTTCATTAAGATACAGTGCCCTACACAATTATTGAACCCCCTGGTAAATATGATCAAAATTGGCTGTAAAAAATAAATCTGCATCGATTATCCTTGTGATCTTTCATTCAAAAAATGTGCAAAATTCTAACCTTTCATTGAAGTAAAAGAATTGAAAGTGGGGGGAAATCACATTATGAAATAAATGTTTTTCTCCAAAACACGTTGGCCACAATTATTGAAACCCCTAGAATTTTTTACGAGTAAAATATCTCTGAAGTATATTCCCATTAATATTTACCTTTTTTAGTACACCAGGGTGACTAGGAACATGAAACTGTCCAGCTATGACTTCGTGTTTCACAGGAGTTTAAATATGAGGAAACACAAAGGCCAAATCCCCTTAATCATCCATCACAATGAGTAAAACCACAGAATATAGTTCTGATGCGTAGCAAAAGATTGTTGAGCATCACAAACTAGAAAGTGGCTGTAAGACAGTAGCTAAAGAATTGAAAATCCCAATTTTGACCATCAGGGCAATAATTAAGAAGTTATAACCAACTAAAGATGTTATGAATCTGCCAGGAAAAGGACGTGTGTCTATACTGTCTTAATGCATGGCGAGTATGAAAGTTTGAGTGGCCAAAGACTCTTCAAGGATCACAGATGGAGAATTGCAGAGATTAGTTGAGTCTTGGGGGTCAGAAAGCCTAAAAAAAAAATTATCAAACAACCCCTACATCCCCACATGTTGTTTGGGAGGCTTTAAAAAAAAACCTCCTCGCTCATCCAAAAACAAATTCCAGCAAATTTAATTGTCAGACACGACTGGATCTTCAAACAACACAGGGTTCTGTGGTCAGATGAGACTAAAACAGAGCTTTTTGGCAGCAAACGCACTAGATGGGTTTGGTGAACACAAGGATAAAAAGTACCCCATGTGTACAATTTAATATACCATTGGATCTTTAATGTTGTGGGTAGGGATGCACCGATCCACATTTTTTCACTTCCGATCCGATCCCGATACCTGAATTTGGATATCGGCCGATACCGATACTATTCCGATACCAGAGCTGTGTTTGCTTTAATATTATTATTATCATTATTGTTTATTTTATATGATGCTGAAATAAACTCCTCTCAACAGGCAAGTATGATATGTAGGCCTACATATTTATGCATGTATGGTAAGTATAAGGTCAGAAAAGGAAGTCAGAAAAACAGTAAATCCTGTTAACAGGAAAAATCCCATTCTGAAAACAAATATGCAACTGTAGGTCATGTCAATATTTATTACATTCCCAAAATGTCAAATACTTGAGTCTTGAAATATAAGAAAAGTGCAAGTGTAAACATCTTACACACACACACTATCTAAAGGGTGATCCTCGCTCCGATGCTGTAACTCTCTCGATGAATGCTCGATCAACATCAGCCATGTGCAAACAGACAAGCGGATTTCGCCTCAGACGCGCGTCAATTTCGCTTCAAACTTTTGCTTTTTACGAGCGTCAATTTCGCTCTGGGCGCGCGAATGGATTCAAAATATTCAAGCGTCCAACTAGACGCGGCAGACGCGAATTTGACGCGCTATTCGCGTTTGGTGTGAACGCACAGTAACGTGGTGCTTTTTTAAATGTTTGATTGCATTCGTTGTGTTGTACGACGCGTGGGAGCTTCAACGAGCTCTGAATTACGGCTTTGCAAACATTGCATTTTGCTGTCTTGCTCTGCGGTGTTTCCAGTGTGAAGAATTTCCACACAGCGGCCGCAAACTGCGGAATGGATTTCCTGAGCGGTGGCGTGTCTCATAACTCTGTGTCTCATTGAGCCGCGCCTCCGTTCAGGAAATCCATTCCGCAGTTTGCAGCCAGCTAGCAGACTCGCCGGCGGGAATCACTTTTGGAGTCATTTCAGCAGACAACGTTAAAGCGCAGACATGACTCAAGGATATCGGATATCTCCGCAGGTTGGATCGGGAAAATCCGATACGTGAATTACGTTGGTATCGGTCCCGATACCGATACTGGATCGGATCGGCCCCATCCCTAGTTGTGGGCATATTTTTCTGCTGGAGGTCCTGGACTTCTTGTTCAGATACATGGCATTGTGGATTCTATCAAATATCAACAGATAAAAAATCAAAACCTGATGCTTTCTGCTAGAAATCTTATAATGGGCCGTGGTTGGATCTTCCTTCAGGACAACGATCCAAAACAAACATCAAAATCAAAACAAAAATTTGTTGTGGAGCACAAAATGAAGCTTCTGCCATGACCATCCCAGTCCCCTGACCTGATGAGTGGGCTGAACTGAAGAGGAGAAGCACCAACATGGATCTGGGAATCTGAAGGATCTGGAGAGATTCTGTGTGGAGGAATGGTCTCTGATCTCTTGTCAGGTGTTCTCCAAACTCATCAGGCATTATAGGAGAAGACTCAGAGCTCATCTTGGCAAAAGGAGATTGCAAAAAGTATTTAATAAAAGGGTTTCAATAATTGTGGCCAACGTGTTTTGGAGAAAAACATTTTTACAGGCACACGGAAACACATTTATTTCATAATGTGATTTCCCCCCACTTTCAATTCTTTTACTTCAATGAAAGGTTAGAATTTTGCACATTTTTTGAATGAAAGATCACAAGGATAATCGATGCAGATTTATTTTTTACAGCCAATTTTGATCATATTTACCAGGGGGTTCAATAATTGTGGAGGGCACTGTATAACAAACTATTGTTTACCAGGACACTCGCCAAGACAGACTTTTTACATCATTTTGTGTGAATTTGTCCGTTCAAGCGCAGGTCGTGAAAGATAATTCAATTCAATTCGCACGCTGTCTGAGGCAGCTTTCATTGCGCACGCTTCGGATGATTGTGTTCATGAAACTTCTTGAGCTGCAAACTCCCTGTAATAATGTAGGGAATCACTTGTGTTATGTCCAAAGTTATTCTGTGCCCTGTTTTGCAGGTATCCTGGAAGCTCCTCCCATCATTTCCCTAATTACCTGGGTCTGCTGGCCAGCCTTTAAAAGCCCCTGTCTAGCTCCACCCACTCTCTCTCTCACACTGCAGCATTCAAAATTAATTTGGTATTAATTTTGTAGTATTTTGTAGCACAGTAAACAGTAGGGATGTGACTGTGAAGAAATTCGAAAGCAAAAGTAAAATGCGCACTGCCGCACGGGCATTCATAATGGTGCGTGTCCACTGGCGCGGAGCGAGTGTGTGTTCGCGCTCAACTTCCACAGGAATGAAATGAAAACGCTCGCTCTGCTCCGCACCGTTATGAATGCCCGTGCGGCAGTGCGCATTTTACTTTTGCTTCCGAATTTCTTCACAGTCACATCCCTACTGTTTACTGTGCTACTATACTACATAGCCTGTAAACGTAAAGTACTGTTTTTTTGTTTTTTTTTTACAAAATGTGCTCACTCTACCATATGTCTGAATCTATATTTTGATGATGGGTGAATTACTGTAAATTTACTGTCTCGACTACTATGGTAAGGCCGCTGTTTACAGTATACAGTACGACACAATACTGAAATGAAAAACATCTATTTACAGTATTTGACAAATTACACACATTTTGAGCATATGAGATAAATCATTCATACTAGAATTTATTAGATTTGGTTCGGAAATAATTGAAAAATCTTAACGTAGCAAATGATTCACTGATTATCCATTAAGATCAGTTTATTTAGTCAAATATGTGAAAATGAAAGAGAATGGATGCAAATAAAAAGTTTAATGTTCATAACATTATGAACATGATTTTTTATGTAAATGTTATTTATACATAGGGTTTGGGTATCAGTGATGTGCGGGTCAATGTATAAACAACCCGCACTCGACCGACGTTTTCAACTAACCCGCCCGCAACTCGGACCGCAAAAAAAGAAAAAGAAAATATTGTACCCGACCCGCTTCCTGACCCGCATTTTTTAAAAAGTAGTAAATGCTCATCGTAGCGTCATTGGGCCATTGACGTAGGAACTATTTTGATGTTTCTGCGCAAGTTCAGCAGACAGTGAGGTTCGGGTTTGTTCCGATCAGAGCTCGTGATCGGAGAGCGCATTTCTGAATATTCCGCTCCGCTCGTTCATTACGCAGGGTTGCTCGCTCAACCCAGAATGGCCTGCTGGTTCGAAAATGTGGAATAAGGCATGCCTCCGACAATTTTTTTTTTTTCTAGTCGACTAGTAGTTGTTCATTTAAGCCATTCGTGGACAAATCGCCCCTTTATATTAATTTAATTAGGCTATAGCCAGGATAATAAGCGTTATGACCGCACGCATAAAGCTTGCCACAAAGAACCGGTTAAAGTAATGATTATGAATGTGTCTAAATTAGCAAGGAGACATTTAATTGTTTAGTAATAAACTCGTGTTTTCTGTGTCGCTGCAAAGATTAACTTGACGATGCGGACTCGCCATGAACGCCAGAGAGAAATGCACATTTCATATGAATTACATAATCAGAAAGTAGCCTATTTATTTTGGTTTGAATATTTTCGTTTAAAAGTAGACATTTCAAGCTTTCTGTAATATATAGCCTATATTTCTCAAATCTGTGAGACTCAAGCTGAGTTTCGGCGCCCTCCAGTTCACATGCAATGCAAGTGATAGTGCCGGCGCCTTATTACATTGTCTGCTATATATTTGCTTCTTATTTATTAAATACGGGCAATTGATTGATAAAACACTGATCAAAATTAAGATACAATTTATACAAAACTAAAATCTTTTAAAAAGAGTTTTCTATAAAACAAAACTTATTGAAGTCGTCAAAATTATGTTTTACCAAAAACAGCGCCGTTGCTAGGAGGGCGCCAGCGCCTCTGCCTTTCAGCGCCTCTGCCTCGCGAGTGGATGATAGCCCTGAAGACGCCTAGCAATGGTATACCTTTAGTGGTAGTACCTTTAGTTAAGTTATACCTTAAGAGTCTTCGTAGCGCGCTAAGAGACAATGTTATCGGAAAATGCAGCCCAGGTATAATGCGTATGATGCGTAACGGAGATTCCAAAGCGCTCTTCTTTGGTCAGAACCATGGAAAGCGATCGCGGATAGGTCTGTCCTATGCACCGAAACTTTTAACAATGCAACAAAATTTTTAAAGAGCATGAAGCTATTAAAATCTATATTATGTATATGCACAGATAATATAACAGTAGGCTATATTAGTCAATATTTTTTTATTAGGTTAAGCAGTGATTGGATAACTTTTTTTTTTTTTTTACGTTTTTAATTTAAGGCCCACACACAATTGGTCTGGCCCATCCAAAACTGGAATCCTGGCGCCGTGCCTGGTTGGTTGTGCCAGTTTTGTGGCTATCAAATGTGTACCGTATTTTCCGGACTATAAGTCGCACTTTTTTTCATAGTTTGGCTGGTCCTGCGACTTATAGTCAGGTGCGACTTATATATCAAAATTAATTCAGACTGAGATGAACCAAGAGAAAACATTACCGTCTACAGCCGCGAGGGGGCGCTCTAGTTGGCGGAGTTGTTCAGAAGCGACACGGATGATGAAGAAAATGATGAGGAATGAGATCGCGGGAGCTTGGTGAACTTGTTTACTGGTAACTTGCTTGTTGGACTCGCTGGCTTATGTTAATTTAGCTTATTCAGCCTCCCAGATATTTGTTCTTTATGCTATTGTGTAGCTGAATAACGTGTGCAGTGCGTGTGCGGTGCATATGCTGTGCAGGAGCAGCACGCGCTAAAGTGCTTTCACATAAGCTGCGTTTGCAGTGCGTAACTGACCCACGGCTGTAACCCCAAACACATTGTATTTCAAATCCAGAAGTTATCAGCAAATTTTATTTTAAAAAAAGAAAAAGTTTTTTGTCAGCATTGCGATTCTCTTTATACGTATACTCTTTAATAGACGTATTCACGTTTAAACACAATTTAAACAAACTATTATTCAATGCATTACTTCTATATAATTATATATTAAGTTGCTCAAGCAAGTGGTAAAATATTTAACCATGCACTTATATTAAAATCGCATACATTTTAAATTAAAACTTAAAATTGACAAAAACAGCAGACTCATACCCTTTCTTTTGCATAATTTAAATCTTTATACAATAAATCTTGCATGTCACAAATAACTTGTTTTTCCACCTCCACGAATGAGACGAGTGTTGTTCATTATGTCGCCTTGTTGAAGTAAATTGTAGTTTTCCTTGATTTACCAACGCTTGAAGTAAAAAGATGACTGTGAAAAATAGTAGGCTAGTATTTAATTAAATGCATTTATGATGAAATTACTAAATTTTCATGTCAATCTGGTCAATCTGTATTCATTTTGACCACAAACCGTGTGCTGTCACTTTAATTCAGCGCGTGCAGCACAGCAGAAATAGCCTCGGTGCGGAAACGATCGCTGCACTGCTGTATACGCACCGCACCTGGAACGGATCGACGGACTGCAACCGCGTGCATTGTGAAAGCTCTGACCTGTTAACAAGGGTACGGAAAAATATACGCACTACAAACGGAGTATGTGTGAAACGGGCGTTAATGTGTTACGTTAACATACTGGACACCTATTCAGCCTGTTGTTCTGTGTGCTACTGTGTAGTTGAATAACTTGCCTTTCCTGATTAAATGTCTGTTCTTGGTCTTGGATTTTGTGAAATAAATTTCTAAATAAATGCGACTTATAGTCCAGTGCGACTTATATATGTTTTTTTTCACTTCATGAGGCATTTTTTGACTGATGCGACTTATACTCCGGAGCGACTTATAGTCCGAAAAATACGGTAAATAGCATCGCAAGAAGTAGGCCTACACATGGTGACCAAAAGCCAGCACTTTGGTCATCATATTTCATTATTTCGGCATTATTTCTCCCACACTTTGCTCTTTCTATTTGTGTATTTGCGGAGCTTCCACTCCCCAGTCTTCACCTTTTCTCTTGCCGCCTCCATCTCTACCTGCAGACTGAGCTCGTGCGTCATCTTCGAGCCAGTTATTCAGCCAATAAAGTGTAGGCCTATGTATTTCATAGAAAATTATGTCTAGTACTATATAAATTACAAAGGTTTAATTGGCATCTTTATTTCAAACGACCCGACCGACCGCGACCCGAATATCATTAAAAATATTTTTGGATGACTCGTAACCGCGGGTGACCGCAGGCACCCGCTCATTTTGGATCAACCCGCGCATCACTGTTGGGTATCATTTGGGTTTTTTCGATACCGGTGCCAAATCGATACTTAAAAAAAAGAGCCTCAAAACGATGGCTAATGACATTAAAGCTGCCGTCGGCAACATTTTTTTGATCATATTCAGTGTAATCGACACTATAATCCGACAGAACAACATAAATAAGGTGGTTTTAGAAAAAACCCGAGCTTCTAACTCCACCTGGAGCGTGTTATTTGTTTTGCAAAAATCCAGCGCTCCCGCTTCATCAGGTCCAATCAGCGCAGGGGGGTGTGAGATCTGACTGTCAATCACAGGTCGTGCACACGCCACAGATCCCCCCTCACTCGCGCACGTTAATATCACATGCACACGCCACGCCTGAAGTTCGCCTGGAGATTGCATGAAGCGTGATGGCGGAGAGAAAATCTACTAACAAGCTTCCAATTCCTCGGTTATTGCTATCTATGGCTAGATTAGCCAGGGCAGCCTACCTCCGAGTCCATGGTGTTGATAGATGCTGAAGAGACGGACGCGTTCACAGAAAATCAGGTACACACGCACAGTGACGCACTGACGAGCACGACCTCGATGGGAGGGTGCTCGCTGGTAGTGGGGAGGGGCATGAGAGTTGTAAACATTCAACATTTTGCCTAATCGACCCAATCTGCCAGACTTGCCGACGGCAGCTTTAAAGAACGGCTTTTTTATTAAAAAAAATTAAAAATCTTAAAATTGAATATACAAATTTTATTGTATATTAAATTTAAATGTTAAGAGTAAATATATAAATATAAGTAGTCTGAATTAGTGTTGTCACGATACCAAAATTATGACTTCGATACGATACCAAACCAAAATACCTCGATACCGATACTGAATCGATACCACGGCAAAAAAACTAAAACAGTAAAAGTAATTGAAAAATATCACATGACCAGCATGTTCCTGCCCTGCTTTATGACCATTCCCTCCCCTTATACTGTAAATAATAAATAATTATAAATAATTACATGTCAGTGTGAATGTCCTTACCGAGATGTTTGCAACAATCACATTATTATCAATCATGCTAACATTTACAAACCTTTCACAACTCTGAACAGGTTGGGATGACCAAAATCTTATTTCATGATACGAGTCATTTCATATTTTTTAAATGTAATTTTATAATTATAATATAGATATTTAATTTAATTGTATCTTTGTTATTAAAAATAAGCAAAAAAGCAAATTAAAAACAATATGACAATAAGAGACAAATAAAATAAACGGTGCTTAATTTCTTTTTTTGAAAGCTAAATAGACCTTCTTCTGTAGCTGAAAAAATAAGGTCTTCTTCACTCTATAAACTATAGACTGATTCTTAATAAATAGATTAAATTTATTCAGTCAAGCATTGGGTGACTGTCTATTTTCTTTTGTTGTTGGATTAACATTAATCACAAAGAATATTACGCTGCCGGTCCGGCCCTTTAAGACCTGCACGTATCCAATACATTGGAACATATACAATTTCTTTTTACAAACGGTTTACGTTCACTAAAGACATACTCGACTGTGTTTACGTGAATACTCGCCAGGACATGCATTTTTACATATCATTTTGACTATTCAAACCTAATAATCCGCGAAGGAGAACTGAAGTCGCGATCGTATGCTGTCTGAACTGCGTGTGCGCGCGCTTCAGGTCTGAGCCCGGCAGCGCGAGCACGTCCCGCGCTTTATTTTCTCATGCATGCAAGTTTCTTTGTCAAGTGCGCGTATATATTTTACCGTTCTGCTTCCGTTGTTTAGTGAATGTACACGTCCTTGACTCCTGCTGTCACACAGCTACGCAAATTAAGAAATACTGCTCTTATTATTTAGAGTACTGTCACTCTTAAAGTACCGGTACTAATAAAAGTTCATATCGTATCGTTTTTAATAGCAGGGTATCGCGATACCTTTCTAGTACCGGTATATCGTGCAACACTAGTCTGAATACAAAACACAACAAATTTACATAAATTCACAATACAACCTATGCCACCTAAAGTAGTAAAGTAGTCTGTATTTTTGATATGCTACAAACCAGCTTTAAATACCAACTGTGACAATGAGCGCTCATTAGGATCAACTGAAGGCTGAAAAGTATGTGAGGTTTGCGGCTCTATTGTTACAGCTTTCCTGTAGCTCAAACAATAGAGCGTTGCAACCCCAAGGTCATGGGTTCGATTCCCAGGGAAAGCCAGAACTGATAAGAATGTAAAATGTGTACCTTGAAATGTAAGTCATTTTGGATAAAAGCGTGTGCAAAATGCGTAAATGCAGTAAACTTGCACAACATTCTTGATTTAATTTATTAGATGCACGCCGGTCTGTTATTGTATGGACATTGACTTTACATTTTCACACTAAACATGATGCGGAGCAAAACGATCAGTGATTGGTTGTGTTACATGTCAGTCAGTCCTTGGCTGATATTTTTATTCTTAAATACATGTAAGTGAAAGGTGTTGTGTCATTTAAGAAAACAATTTAAGTTAACTAACAATCACATGCGGTGATGATGCTTCTTACGTCTGTTTCGGAGAACCAGATGGCAAATATTTCAACCGACAGCTGAGGCATTTACCGGTAAGTGCCACCGAAATGAGGGACCGAAATCTATGTTTTGATTCGGTCCGGTTCCATACCGGTCACTTAGGTACCGGTTCCATATCGGTGCCCAGTTTCGGTACCCAAGCCTATGCATCATTATAATGGATCCGTGCATTCAGTCTTAAAGTGACAGCAGCCTATAAATACCTGCTGTTGTCTATATGTCATTAATGTTAATCAAACTACAAAACACAGTTTTAACAAAGATTAATCAATATTAAATTTATACAGAAAACATAGTGTTAATTTTACATTTATTACACTTCTGTCCCTGAAATGAATACTACTGTTAGACTACTTTATTGGTAACTTTGTTGTATTTATCTATGCTTTGTAATTTGTGTATTTGTTCTTATTTTTTACTGACTGTTCACTTGTCTTTAGTTAGGTTAATAATTTTTCCTGTGGTATCGGGGGACTTAAAGTGTGCTTTAAGGCGAGACACGGCAGGCAAAAACATCGTTTTTTTTTTTCACTGGTCAATTTTGAGATTTTGGGTTATTTGTCTTCAATAACATGTATTCTTTCAGACTTGTGCTGAAAAAAAGTCCAAAATACACATTTAGGTCTTTATTTTACTACACTTTGTCTGTTTGAGTGTGCAGATTTCGCCTAAATTCATCAAAAGTTGGCGTTCTAAATCATCCCGCTGCTCAGCGATCGCTGTCTGAACCCCTTCATCTCATGTACCGTTGGGAAGCTCTCTCTCTCTCCTTTGCAATGCTGTCGGATCCAAATATGGTCATTTCCTGTCTATCAGCAACCAATCACAGGGCCTGAATTTCATTTTGGAAAATGGGGGGGAAATCCCCCCTTAGGTGATTCTTATGGGGGGGAATTTTTTATTTGAGGGGGGAGTTTAGACTTTTTTTTTTTTTATTACATTTATCTCGCCTAAATGTATGCTCACTCATTGCATTTTTTACAATGGAGTAATTTTGTTCTTAAGAATTTACACAACACAAGGAAGCTTGATTTCAATCTTTGAATTAAATTGAAAAAAAGTAGCACAAATAAATACAATAGAATAAAGATACCAATAAAGAGAAATAAAGAGAAAAGTGTTTGCTTAGGTCTAACACTAGTATTCAGAAATACTACAGAGACTGAATAAAGTAATCAAATGTAAAATAACACTGGGTAGTATTTAGTCCTGACTAAATTAAATACATAGGCTATTAATCCTGATTCCTTCAAATGAAAGCTATGTTTTGTTGTTTTGACAACCAAATGAATGACAGACACATATGTCTGCTGACCCTTTAAGAGCTAGTGCACGTAGGGGTAAACGTACCTATTAAGCTCAAGTACCCATTAAGCACACTACCATCTTGGAGCTCAGATTATAAAAAGAAACAGCAATGTATTATCCTATTTGATGTATTAACCAATTGATGTGTTTGTTACTACATACCTCCTGTAATTTTAAACCAATCAGACCATTGCACACTGAGATATGTGTATCCATGTGTTCACACTGTCTGGTGGTCATTTTGAAAGCTGTCTGAAAACTTTCACCAGAAGAGGAGCCCCTTAAATGTGCATTTTTTATATGTTTAAGCCTTTATTTTGGCTAAGTACATCTACTTATTGCAAAATTAAGAGATTAATGTTTAGACTTTTGCATATTATAACCTGGAACCTGGATGTGGGAAATAATTACAGTTAGATCTAAAAGATAGTTTTAGCAACATAGCCCAGATGCTACGAACATAGCCAGCTTACTAGCTGTATAAGATTGTGTGCTACACTAATATATTACTTCACAGGCATTAATGGCTTGTACTTTTAAATCCATAATATTATCATTTTACATTTTATTGATAGTCTGTGGTTTTAAACTGCTGTAATTTTTAAAGAATTCATATTATTGTTAGGTGAGCTTAAAGGGTGCACTACTGACAATCACACAGCTTCAGTGTGACATCAATTAGAAAAAGCATTTCATAGATATTGTCAATAATAGTTGTTCATATTAAAATTGGTATAAACTTAATACATTACCTAGATTATTAATTTAGCTAAATATTTTCCTTTAAATTTAATTTAATATTTATTAATTAAAATTTGTTTTTGCTCCAATTAAGCACAGTGTGCTCCCTTTAAGCTCATCCACATTGAACATCTATGTAAATACTTCATAATCAGACTTTAAATATTAACTGATGGCTGTCACTATGTTAATCTTCAAAAAAATGATTAATAAACTTATTTTCACAGTCTTAAGATGACAAAAGCTAGACGAAATGTTGCAATGAGTTTGAATGACACGTCACTATAAATAGGATAGGCTACCTGATCAAATTGAATGCCTTGTTGCTTGATTTTAGTGTTCTGTTTTTTTGTGATTGACTCTGTACCTTCAAATAAAACTTTTTTCAATTATTCCTTAAAAAGGTTGTTTAAAATAACCAAGAATTTTTAATAAAACTTTAATAGAGCTTATTGGGAACAGGGGTGTGCTTAAAGGGTACAAAACGTACCCATTAAGCACAGCCAGACTTTTTATATTTAATGATGTACATCTTAATTGAAATACTTTTGTCATTTAAAATAAAATGAAATATTATAGTGTGAGAGATTAATATTTTATTTTAAAATAACTTCTTGTACTAAAACCAATATCTTGTGCACTAAAAATGTCTCAATGTAGATTTTGGTGAGCTTAATAGGTACGTTTACCCCTATCCTGTGTTTTCATTATACGGTCACGTGCGATTTATGCTTATTTAAGACATAACCGACTGTGTTTAGAGGATACTCACCAAGACCGAAATTGACATGCTTTTTGCATGTTTTTGACTGTTAAAGCGATATAATCCACGAAAAATAACTTTGGTTACCCAAGAGCTGTGTGTGAGGCGGCTTTACTCTATGTATGTGTGCAGAGAAACATCTCTCAGACCGCGCGCAAGGGCCGAATAGTTTAAAATCGCGTGAATGCTTAAACTGGTAAGACTTAAAAAGACGTGCAAATGGTAAACTTTAGTTACTCGTGATGCAATGCTGGCTCGATTATGCAAGTGACAACTCCGTCTATCCCGACTCCCGAAACGCGAGAGTGTTATCACCGCCTGCAGCTCTTAAGCCTTGGTTATACTTTCGCCTGGCTCCGCAGCGCGAGTCTCCGCAGACTGCGCGCGCACCTCCGCAAACGGACGAGGCGTTTATACTTGACGCGCTCGCCGTTGTACTATTCTGTGAAACGATAGGGGGCGACTCGAGTAATTGTCCTCTAAACAATCAGGAATCAGCGGTGAGAAGAAGAAAGCTACACACGTGACAATGTTTATTTTAGTACACCACCACCAATACCACACTACAAAAAGAATCGTGTAAAACCCAGTAAACCCTGAGATTATTACTCGTGACAATAAAACAAAATATATGGATATGAGAATGTGTATACAATATAACTAAATGAACAATCTCTAACATATTTTCTAATTTCACTAAACATTTCATTAAGTTTTCGTGAACATTTTTATTAAACATGGACCTTTATGTTCATTAAAAATACTTTTTATGCTATTGAATGCTCATTTTTTAAATGTAAGCAACTAATTTAGACGTGCAAACTGGGTGCCGGTGTGGTGAGAAGTTCGAGCTCGGCCAGATTCGGCTCGAAGTCGGCGCCGCGCGCGTTGTTACAAAATCTGCCGTGCACACCGCCAGGCGAAATGGGCCCTTGCGCACCCAACGCGCGCGACCGCCCACACCGCGATGACGTCATTTTTGCCGCGCGCACCTTCGTGCTCGTGCGGACGCGTCGAGTATAAACCAGGCTTTAACGAGCTGATAGAAGACGCAGCACCTCTGAATCACTCACGCGGTTTGAGAAATTGCGTCTCGCAGACAGTTTTAAAATGACTGATTAGATTTTATAATCTGTGTGGATTAATTTACCAATACAACCTACATGCTAAAGTGAATCAATGTTTGCGGGAATTTCCCGCATTATAAGTGGGAACCTGCGGGAATTATTAAAATTATAATAATAATAATAATAATACATAGGTCTTATATAGCGCTTTTCAAGGAACTCAAAGACGCTTTACAAATGAAAACAAACAAACAAAGACGAGAGTGCTATTATAGATTGTAGGCGAGCTGAAACAGGTGAGTTTTGAGCAGTTTTTTGTAGGTGGTCAGTGAGTCCGAGTTTCTGATGTGGATGGGGAGTGAGTTCCAAAGGGTGGGGGCAGCGATGGCGAAGGCTCGGTCCCCCAAAGTTCGGTGCGTTGATTTGGTGATGGGTTTGAGAAGGTTTAAGTCGGCAGAGCGGAGGCGTCGGGAGGGGCAGTGGTGCTGTAAGAGGTCTGTGAGGTATGGAGGGGCCAAGTTATTGAGGGCTTTGTAGGTGATGAGCAGAACTTTGTAATGGATGCGCTGTAGTACAGGGAGCCAGTGAAGCTGTTGGAGGACGGGGGTGATGTGCGCAATACCCGCAATCCCGCGCCGAAATTCAAGCCCTGCAATCATTAAAGTAAAACAGGTGATTTAACTCGAAATGCGCAATCTCATTGGCTGATGCCAATTTCTGACAACGTGATTCGTTCAGAATCGTCACGTGACGCGCTCTGACATTTCCGCGGTAGTTCAAAATGTCGAAAGATGAACAAGCCGAAAAGAAGAGAAGCCGAAAACAGTTGCTATAAGACACAAGGGATTACCAACATAGACAAAAGGTGATGAAATGCCATCACATAGTGCATGGGTCTTCACAATTTTTTTCATGAGAGCCGCACTGATCGGACAAAGTGAGTAGGAAAGTCATACGTCGTCCTTTCAGTTTCGGTTCTCAATCGATCAAGTGTTTACATGTTCTCTCGATAAACCACCTCTTTCAATCCGATCGAAATTATTTGTAATAGAGCTGACACTTTGAGTTTGTAATGGGTTATGTTATAGCCCTACTAATTTTTTATGTTTTTAAGAAATATCTGTAGTGACTGGCTGCATGATTAGGGATGGCGAAAACTAAAAATGTTCTTGACCGACCACCGAGCCTCATTAGCCGGTTGAAACTGGTTAACCGATTAGTTTAAAATATGCTACGCTATTTGAAATAACAGCCATTTCGAGCCGCGCCTGCAATTTCGCAACTCTGTCGCATCTCTCTGCCGCTCTGCCTCCCGCTCACACACACACTGCCCCGGCACCGCCCTTCAACTCACGTCACTTTTTTTAAATCCCCTACAGCGCAAAACATGAGTCCTGCAAACGCGGCGCTGAGGAGCTTGTATGTAGTCGGAGGACAAATGGCTCCTTAGTTTCGAAATGGGTTGGGTACAAGGTGATCGCGTTGAAAATAAAGGCTTTTGTCTAGCGTTAGAAATTCATTTGAAACATTGCCACGGCTCATTTAAGAAAATGACAGCTCCGAGGGGAGGCCGCTTTAGTTTGAGGTAGTGCTAACAATAATAAAGAAAGATGATGATAGCACTGTATCACACAAGTTGCAACTTACATCTTGTCATTCTTTTTGGTGAAATGGTCCCACACACTACTTTACTTTGCACGCTTCATCCTGTCGTCTGCCCTGGCTCTAACCTCGAGTGTTTTAGCCTGTAGCCTTTACTTTTCGCAAACCTTGTGAGCGCGCGAACCCAAAAGCTGTGACCCCGCGCCAAATGTTTTTTATTGGTTTATTAAGTACAAACAGGCGAGTTATGAAAAATTGAGTGTGAGGGATTTGTTCACTTCACACAAAAAGATCTTGGAATGAGATTACTAACTGTAGTTGCGTTTAGTCCATTGTCTATAATAGCCTAATTTAGAGATCACTTTTTTAACCGACTACCGACGGCTTTGATCGGTTAACGTTGATACGGTCAACCATCGGTCAAACGGTCATCAGTTAACATCCCTATGCATGATATCGCCGTATTTTTTACAGCCATGCAAGCCACAAATTAAAGCTTGGCGGGCCGCATGAGGCTCGCGAGCCGCGCAATGAGTAACCCTGACATAGTGCGTCGATGCGTTACGAACAAGCTGTAACATTTTGAACACATCTAAATGTAAGTCAAAAAGACACATTACATTTCAAAGCACTTAAAACCCACGAGCCAAATCCTGAAAACAGTCGCCTCAGTCAGCCGATGGTGAAGCTAACCAACCACGCTCCCTTCAGCACTGGTTCAAAACAACTCAACAGAACAAAACTAATTATGAATCATTCAAAATATCTATATATAGAACATTGGAGAAAGCAAACAAAGTAGACTAAATTGTTCTTTGACAGAGTATCTGCACACTGTCAGAGAAGAAGAGACGGATCCTGACTAAATACAGGCTCAGTGACCACCAACTGGGTCAGACAGAGATGCACTTCCTCCTTCACTGGGAAAAAGTATCACTTAGATTTACACCTTGGACAAATAGCCAAAAGAATAAAACTTCCCAAAGTTAGCACCAGAAAAGAAGCTGGAAGTTCTCCTGGGAGAAGGTACAGCAGATCCACTGACAGCTAATTATGTATCTGCCTGAGGGACTGTGATATACCGGTATTTCGTTTTTCCATTCCACCTGTGTGATGGACTGTTGATGTGTTGTTTTGGATGTTATGATCAGTGATGGATGAAGCAATAATGAGTTTTGGATGTTAAACAGTGTGATACATGGATTTTACTTGGACCTAAAGCATATTTTGTCTGTAATTCATGGCTTTCAATAGAAATTAGTGGAATTTTGCCATAAAATCTTTAAAGGCCGTTTTCTCAAAATGAGTTTTTTCTTACACTCCTAGTGAGGATTCTCCACTTCTGTAGCACCTACATACACCACATTTTACAGTCGTATTCCTAACTATATTGTGAAGGTTTGTCCAGAGGGATTTGTTGATATATCATTCTTGGCCTGATTTATATGACATTTTATGCCTAAAAATAGGGCGGAAATCAATTTTTTAAGGCTGTTGGCAGTATTTTCTGATTTACAGGGTAACAAAAGGGGATATTCATAATCCCCTTTGATAATGTGTTTTTATTGAATTTATCAACAAAATGCAAAAAACCAATGCATTTTTTTCTCCTATTCATGTGAGTAATCAACTGGTAAAGTTTGATAGTGATATCTGTAAGGTAACAATTTTACCCTAGTCACCTGTAGTGTCTCGCCTTAAGTAATAAAAGGGAATCAAAGTTACCCCCAGCCCTAAAATATTTTTTTTCTTGCTGGTCCGAAAAAATGATCCAGTCCGTGACTCAAAAAACGTAATATGATCTGTGAGTTTTGTGATCCGTTGAACCACTGTATGTTGTCCTATAAAATAAATTTCACAATTCTAATGCAATGACATTCAGATAATTTAAGTGTGATGTGGGTGTCCAAACACTTGTGAATGTAAATACAACTTCTGAACAGAAGGAACATCTCAGCACCAGCTAAACATAAAAATTATTGGGAATCTCAGGGACTTTGCTCTATAGTAAGTTATGTTGAGTCTTACCTTTAAACAGATCTCTCTCATAGACCCGTTCACTGGTCTTACTACTTGCTTCGTTCTCTAGTGTACAGGTGAAGAATTCTTCAGGATTTCCATTTTTTTCAACTGTAATGGACTCTCCTTTATTGATTTTCGAACCCGTCAGTGTTTGTCCAGCAGAATTCTTCCAGATGATTTTTTCATTGTACTCGCATCTTAAATACACAACACCAGAGTTACCACTCTGCTCTACTTTAATCTCAGGTTTGGGGACCGGCTCTGTGAAAGAAACAATGAAAAAGTCTATGAATGTTCAGTCCACAGAAAAAAACAAAATATGATTAAAAACAACAACACTAGCCTTGGAAAAAGTGTGACATGTTTTTTTTATTAGTAAAACTATCACTTACAATTTTTTTTTTACTATTTAACTAAATTGTTCATTTGGACGTGTACCATGGTAGTAGTACCTTAAAGTAGGTAAATGCCATAGTGCATGAATATCAGTACCATTGTATCGTCACAAAGTACAAAGATATAAGAATCAGACACCACCACTGTACCATGATTCATTGTACTGCAAGATATTTCCAAGTATATGTTCACCATGTTACTAGTCATATGTCTTGGTATTTCTATTGTATTCCAAGAAACATCACAGAATGCCATGGTACTGCCACACATAGTTTTATTTTTGTCAGCATGATAATAATAATTATTGTTGTTACATTTAAATTTGATTTAGCCTTTAAACAAATAAAAAATAAATACAACTAGGAACAAAGTAACACTTCTTATGCTATTACAACAAAAAAACCCGAACTTTATAATAATATGATAATAAAATTAGGCTTTTAAAAAGTATTTCAATAATCAATATTCACTCACCCATTAGAGTCAATGTGAATCTTTGTGCCTGCTCTTTTCCGCTGATGTCAATTGTATAAACTCCACTATGTTCGACTGTTAGTTTAGTAATCGTGATTTTTCCTGTCTTCGTATCAAGAGTCGTGATGCCGTTGAATCTCTGATTCGGGGTTAGAGTTTCTTCGTCTTCCCATTCAATCGCCTTAACAGTTTCACCACCTTTAATGTGTTTCCATGTGATGCTGGAGACAGGAGGAAGAGGAGGTTTATCTGGACCAAAGGAAACTTCTTCACCCAGTGCACCCACCACATCTGTACCTAATAATTAAAATATGAGAGAGTATGTTAGTCAACATTCAAAAAACAAGTCTCATATATATACACACACACACACACACACACACACACACACACACACAGAAATAATGTAAAAGCTTCGCATTGAGACCTAGTGTGTTTTGCTTTACTATTTTCAACACAAGTAGTAACTCAATTTAATGTTTCATATCTATTTTTATTTTCCTTTTAGCCCATTTCTGTTTATGTATATGATATTCCACATAATAATCAAACAAAGATGAACAATAAAGGCCTTATTTGGTGGCAATCTTTGTCTATTCAAATAAAAAAGTGCATATATTTCTGAAAAATAAACATTCATGCCTATGCTTTTACAGAGGAAGTAAGAGGACATTTTCTTTCTCAGTCTCACAGAAATCACAATTAACATCTACATCAGTACAAAACCTGAGAAAAGGTGTTTTAACAGGGTATTAACTTAGTATTTAAAAATGTACTTATCCCACCTTATTTTTCATGCAATATTTTTTTAGGAAACCATGCATATTTCCACTTATATTTAGATTGCAAATATGTTTTCGAAGATATTGGGCTGTATTCTGTTAGAAGTAACTTCCTAATAAAGTAATTATTCCAACTACTATCAGTGATAATAATAATACAACAATAATAATATTCAATCCTTTAATTGCAACATCAGGTCTAAGACTCACACTCTCCTTTTTCACATTTCCTTTAAACAAACATTTTAAACCGGATGGTATTGGACATCGAAAACTATACAATATTCTTAAAGTATTATTGGAATATTATACATTTGAACAAATTCTACGTTGGTATACAGGGGACTATTTTCATGAAATAACTCTTTAACAATACCATTATCAGACAAAAAGTTATGTCTAAATGTTATATGCCTGCTATTCCAAATGATACAATTGTTTGGAGAAAAAATATGTTTACATATAAGTATCCAAGGGAGTAGCACCGGTCTGTAAAAATTACTTCATCTAACTGGAATTATTTCAAAGTTCCATTGCAAGAGAAAAGCCTCCACCCATTTTTCACAGATTAGAATAAGCAAGTCCGTCGCCGGCTAGTTTCCGGTGATCACTAAACGTCAAGACAAACTTACTGTTTGGGCATAGTATGGTATCGCAATATATAATATAGATGAAATACATGTTGAGAACACACAATATATAAATATAAATATTATCGTTTATTAACAATATTAACGACACGCTTTTTGTATGGGTGTAACTTAGGCCTTGACCTGTGGCTAATAACTAAAACAATAATAACTAGGCCACGCCGTGAATTTGGTTATCTAAAATACACCGCAATCATTTGGTATTTGTAAATTGGCCTACAATATTAACGTTATAATATAGTTTACAACTAAACGGTTTGAAGAGGCCAAGAACGTTTTTTGTTTGCTATCATAGCTCGAATGCTAACGGTAGCATCGCGTAAGTTACCTGAAACGGCTCCTGAGGCGATGATCACACCGCAGATGATGAACAACAAGGTTCGACGAAGCAACATCTTTATACAAAGTACACTTTAATGCACTTTACTGCTATATTTCACGCAGAAAGTATCCAGGCCAGGGACACACCCGAGAGACGCCAGGAGAGAAAGGACCGAGCATGTGAGGAAGAACCAGAACCAGAGCCCGTAACGAAACCGAAAGTAATGGGCGCCCCGCCCGTTCAGACGTTCCGCGGTTTAATGTTGACATCTAGTGGCTGTATAACAACGGTACTAATCAGCAATTATTTAAAATATAACTCTTTTCTAATAATATAAATATTTACCATCAATGTTTATTAAATTAACACATCCTTGCTGAAAAAAATGAAACATTTCTTTAAAAAAAGAAAAAAAAAAGAAAGAAAGAAAGAAAGAAAAATTACTGACCCCAAACTTTTGAACGGTAGTGTATATTGTTACAAAATATTTCTATTTTAAATAAATGCTGTTCTTTTTAAACTTTTTATTCATTTTATTCAAAAGAATCCTGAAAAAAGTATCATGTTATATATAAATGAATAAAAAATTAAGCAGCACAACATATTAGAATGATTTCTGAAGGATCATGTGACACTGAAGACTGGAGTAATGATGCTGGAAATACAGCTTTGATGCAGGATATAAATTACATTTTAAAGTATATTAAAATAGAAAACCCATTATTTTAAATTGCAATAATATTTCACAGTTTTTACTGTATTTTTGATCAAATAAATGAAGAGGCTTCTTTTTTTTTTAAAAACATAAAAAATAGTAATGTTTGCAAACTTTTGACCGGTACAGTATATCAAATATCTACATTTATTCTAGCACAATGTAAAAATCCCATATCAGACAAAAGCAGGAACAAAACGAAACAAGAAAACAAACTAAAATTTACGGTACATGAAAGATCTCTTCATATATCTTCAAAAAAGAAGTAAATTTTTTATTATTAATTATACTTAGTGATTTGATTAAATGTTCTACTTCGCATAAAAACTCTTAAAGGTATTTATATTGATATTTTTCGCATAAATAATATGAAAGTTAACAGTAGATTTAAAGTGACTTGTTTCGGTTTTCAAAAATAAATAGAAAAATAACATCCTTAATGTTAAAAAAACTACAATTAATATTAGCTTTAGAAATACAATAGAAACTCAAATCATTCCAGAAAAGTGATGAAACACAACAAGAAGAAAATAAATGACAAATGTCTTCACTTTACCAGTTACATCACAGTATTTGGATAAAAGTGCGTTGCAAGGGTAGATTTAATGCAGAATTTCAACATGCATTTTTCTAATTTTATTGGGTATGCAATATTTGTATGGTAATAACCAAGTTTTCCTCCACTGAATGTCATATACCATAGTAATTGAGTTTCGAGACTGAGAAAGTTGATTAATATTACATTCTTTAAAAGCGAAACGTGTCAAATATAAACTGAGAAAGTCGTTTAGATATGACTCGGGGGTAAGGGAGGCTTTCATCAAAAACATTATACAGCTTGGAATAGAATTTATCACAGAATTCAATTATTTAAACAGGACAGGATATATTCATCAAACTTTCATATGACAAAACATCCCAATTATAGGGTCAAATAGATCAGCAACAAATATTATGGTTTCATTGAACCATTTCTCTCTAATTTAAATATCCAAATTATTCCATAAGATGTCCACATGTCCATCTAAACACACAAGCTGTCAGATTTTTGATCAATTTGCATTGATCGTTGAAATGAATACATTGCAGCCATAAGGACCGCTATAACTGCAAGTGAAGGAGAGATTAATATAAATATAGACTATTATTTATTACAATAAAGGTAAATTAGGTTTGGAGGAAGAAAAGGAGGACAGTCTCCAGCTGCAGCATTACAATGACAACACTTCAGGAATGGGAAATAAACATTTATCTGGTAACACTTTATAATAACATTCAGTTGTAAGTCATTTATAAGTGGTTAGCTAATGATGAACTAATCATTTACAAAACATGAATATGCGTTTCATAAATGTTTAATTCTTTCTTTTTTTTTTATGTATGTATGTAGCAATTAGAGGGTGCAGAAAGTGTTGTAAATGCCTTGTATACTCGTACAGATCATTTGACAGTAACAGTGTTCAACACAATGTTGTGTAAACGCATGAATAAATCATTTACAACACTTTCTGCATCCCCTAATCTAAAGTGTAAACTAGTCATCACTTGTAAATGTGTTACACATCATTCATAGATGAGATTAGTTGATCTTATGCCTTTTTGATTCTTGAAGTGGTAATCTACGAATGATGTGTAACACATTTACAAGTGATGACTAGTTTACATTTTAGATTAGGGGATGCAGAAAGTGTTGTAAATGATTTATTCATGCGTTTACACAACATTGTGTTGAACACTGTTACTGACCTGTTACAAATGATCTGTACGTGTACACAAGCCATTTACAACACTTTCTGCACACTCTAATTGCTACATACATACATGCTTACAAACATAAAATGTTAGTATATCACTTGCTAATCATTTATGAATGTTTAGTAAATTAACCACTTAATGACTTACAACTGAACGTTATTACAAAGTGTTACCCATTTATCTTTCATTAAGTTCTTATATGTTGGCTAAACCAAAAAAAAAAAAAAAAAAAATTACATGAAATATCCTTTATTAGTCCAAAACCAGGAGAAAAATGTCACAAAACTGCTATCCACCTCATTATATAAAGAAAGATAATTGCTTAGAGACTATAATATCTTAAAATGAAACTTTAGCACACAGAAAATCAAAACAGTCACACATTAAAACTCAATCCACAAACAGATCTAAAGGCAGGAGACATTCTCTCCAGACGGCACGTGACCGTTGAAGCTTTATAGCCTACTACTTCTCTCCCGTCACCAGCCAATCACAACAGGTAAAAAATCCACAGAGTGAATAAGATGGCAGTCATGAGGTCCTGTTAGTGGAAAGCATGTCCTCATGATGGGAAAATGGACTATTAAACCAGGAGAAACACATACAAACACTGCGATTCATGTTCATACAGCGCATTCATAGATGTAATGTACAAAAACATTCAAACTCATTGCCTTGGAATCTAAATTTTGCAAAATGCCTCCTCTATTCTCCGAGCCGAAAGATAAAAACTAAGCAGAAGGTTTTGTAAAGAGATTCTCATCTTGTCACTTTGAAAACAATGTATTTGCATATGTTACAGCAGATTAATATATTCATAACCTGAGGATGAATGTCCAACAGTGTCAGTGCGGCCTAGCAGACAGAAAGGTCAAAGAGCAACAGTCAAAGTTATGAAGTTATGAAGCACAGACGGTTAAGAGCAGAGGCTTTAGTAAAGCTGGGATTCAGAGTCGATGACCAGGTGAACGTGTCGAGAAGATCCACATGTGGCTTTGCATTTGAAGAGTCTGGAGGTTCATGATGAGCATCAGTCATTCACTCATGCATGTCATTTCTGAGGGGAAAAATGCTCATTTTTTATGTATATTTTAAAACAGTTCAGGTTGATCAGATCCATTTGATTTGTAATATTGCACATATTAATGATTTTCCACAAGGAATCAAGAAATAAACTTACTTTGGAAGTCTTTTGTCTCCCACAGCGAGCAGCACAAGAGCCTTAAAGAACAACAGGGACACAATCAGTCAAATACAGTCAATATGAAACCATAGCAGCCATGTCACCCTGTAGCCCAAGACCTGTTGCCTACTGAAGCTAAGCAGGGCTGAGCCTGGTTAGTACCTGGATGGGAGACCTCCTGAGAAAACCAGGTTGCTGCTGGAAGAGGTGTTAGTGAGGCCAGCAGGGGGCGCTCACCCTGTGGTCTGTGTGGGTCCTAACACCCCAGTGTAGTGATGGGGACACTATACTGCCAAAAGAGCACCGTCCTTCGGATGAGATGTTAAACCGAGGTCCTGACTCTCTGTGGTCATTAAAAATCCCAGGATGTCCTTCGAAAAAGAGTAGGGGTGTAACCCCGGCATCCTGGCCAAATTTGCCCCTTGGCCCCTGTCGATCATGGCCTCCTAATCATCCCCATATACTGATTGGCTTCATCACTGTCTCCTCTCCACCAGTAAGCTGGTGTGTGGTGAGCGTTCAGGCGCAATATGGCTGCCGTCGCATCATCCAAGTGGATGCTGCACATTGGTGGTGGTTGAGGAAATTCCCCCCTTCTATGTAAAGCGCTTTGAGGTCTCAGAAAAAGCGCTATATAAATGTAACAAATTATTATTATTATTATAATCAAGCCTATTTACTCTATTAATACACATTCCAAGTGAACAATTAATGAGTGCATGCTGTTCTAAAAATGTTTCTCTTCACAATCTTTCATCTTCCTTTTTTTAATGTTAACCTGTAGCAAAATTGGCTCCATTCTAGATTTTTCTTTGTTAAACAATAAACAATAAAATCAATAAGTAAAATTATTTGTTTTCTGTCTGAATATCTGGTTTTGCACAGAACAATGTCATATTATGGAAGTAAAACAGGTTGCAAATGGCAAATTACCCAGTGGTTCGAATGTTTGTTTTGAGTTTAAAGCAAATGATAAGCACAGATACTGTATATGTTTGAAATGTTTTAAAAGATTAAACACAATATTCTTACCATAGAAAGGTGGTATGAACAGGAAAAGGAGGATAAAAACCAAGCAGATCACAACAATGGAAATCCAAATGACAAACTCCCTGTTTAAACCTAATGCAAAAAAAAATTATATTAAGCTTATAAAACAAATTCAACCCACACATTTAAATGATCAGAATTACATTTTTAAAAATAAATTGTAATATATACAGTGTAAGAACAGTTTAAAAACAGTGTAAGAACAGAGAATAACAGGAAGTTTGAAACCAGAAACCACAAACAAACAGCAGTAATGTGTTGGTCTTTCACTAAGCAAGATTTACTGCTGCCATCTTGTTTACGTTCATTGCAAATGTTTGATATCAGTGTCTGACCCAAGTGTGTGTCTGAGTCCAGCAAGAACAAGACTATATCAACCACGACCATAATGCATGTAAAATGATTACGGCAGATGATGTGGTCATCTACAAGATAAAATTGCTTTGATATTTTATTATCCAATTCTAATGCAATCACATTCAAATATTTTTTTTAAGTATGACGTGGGCAAACACGTGTTGAATGTACAATCAATTTCTGAACAGAAGGAACATCTCAGCGCCACCTAAGCATAAACAAATAATCAGACTCAGTGATTAAATTGCTTAAACAAATATAAACGCACAATGTCATCAAACACAACTACACTAGCATTGCAAAAAAGTACTGTGAAAGTACCATGGTACAATGATGGTATTAGTGGGTAAAATCCAGTTACTAAAAACCATAAGTTACAAAGAAAGTACTATAATACAGTGTTTTTTGGACTTGTACCATGGTAGTACTGTGGTATTCTTGAAAGTATCTTGGAGAACCATGTAAATAACATGGTATTAATCAAAGCACCATGGTATTACAATCTGATTTCTACCACTGGCATTGTAGCACTGATTTTTTAAATGTGAGGTTAAGCAAAAACACCCATATATACACCCGAAAGCTGTTTGCCAACCGCCAATAAAAACAAAAGAAGAAGATGATCTAGGTCTCGTACTGACTACCTACCTTCGCGTCGAACTGTCTCGTCTTCTTCAGTCTTCTGTGTTTCATCGTCTGCCAGTCTCCAGTCATCTCGCCACCTCAATACAACACCACCTGCAAAAGATAAGACTCATCAATCATAGGCCAGTATCACCATCACGATCTGCAATCCAGAGACTCACCTGCTTATTTCCTTTGAGTCATTCAATAAACTCCATTCAGACCTGTGTTTGCAATCTTCTGTTCCATATGACAGCTGTGTAGTAGGCCTATAAAGTATTACATAGGCTATGTACTGTATAGGCTTATAAAATGTTTCGATTGTATAATTTTTAAAACGTGACGCCACCGTCGACCGGAGTGCAGTTACAGATTTTGACTGAACCACTTGCTGCTGCACGAGATGAGAGGACATTTTATCATTTTCTGGGTCATGAAAGAGTCTGCGTTTGTGATATATTTTCTTTTACCTTTCCTGCAAAATGCTCGCTCTGTCATGTGTTTAAATCTGCACTAACTGGATGCATTCCTGTCATATGCGCAATTCAATAAGCCGACAGAAAGCAGGTTAATGCGTTTACACATATCGCGCAATTTCGGAGTAAGACGCAAAAGCCTACCTTTGTCGACCGGTTTATGCTTAAGCCGTTTATTACCTTACTCCCATAAAATAAAACGGGTTTCCGCGTTTACATGACCATGTGCGTTGTCGGCTTATTAGCATAATCGGTTGTTTTTAAATAAACACTGACAAAAAAAACTATAGACCTACAAGTTTTAGGACGATATGATGATATATCAAGGGGGTAATCCATCAGTCAGAAACTGAAGCTTCCCCGGGCGCCGCCATTGATTAGCGGACCCTCACCTGCTGTTAGCATTCCACTGACTCCCATTCATTTTGGCGTCACTTTGACAGCAAATAACTTTACATCTGAGGCGTTTAAAGACTCCATTTGTCCATTATTTCTTTCTAAAGAAACATGAAAATGTATAAAAGGCTCCATTACCTTGTATCTTACGTTATGGCCCCGTAGAAGTAGTTTTTGTAAAAATAGGCTAACGATTGCGTCATAACCACGCGACTCTCTGTCGCACAGTAGAGAGATTACCGTATGGACAGGAGGAGAAGCTCGCGGGCAATCGGGGGGACGTGGAGGCAAAATGACAAAGTAATTAATCAGAATACTTAGCAAAAGTTTCTCCTGCTCCTCGCTCATGGACACCTCCTACTCACACTCTCCGTCTCTGCACGTTTCGGAAGGGAATGATTCAGATTTCTCTTGACACAGCTACTAGAAGACAGACGGGTTGCTCACGTCACATCTACGTCATCAAGCTCAGTTTGAGTCTGCGCAGTACGCTCGACCATCAGGAAGTTAGTGCTTCTAATTGACTTCACTTTTCTCCGTTGAATCTAATGGGGTCGCTGTGTCCATTTCTTTTACTGTCTATGTGATATATATAACATTGATATGAGTGATCACCCGAATTTAGATCTAACTATGTTATATTAGCCTAGGCCTATATAAAGCATTCACAGGCAAATTTGCTTTATGTATTTCCCTGGCGTTGAAATCAGGCACATATAAATGTCAGGAAACAAACGGAGAGACTCGTCAACATGAAAAACTACAATGAACTACAACTTGGCACTCAAGACAGGAAGTAACACAAAAGTCGCAAAAACCTCCACATAGCACATGACAGTTCTTAATGTTTCTTTTTTTGAAGGACATTTAAATAATACAAATAACCTTTTTCACTACAAAGAACTTTGAAATGGAAAGAATCCATGGATGTTTAAGTGTTCTTCACAGAACCATCATTGCCAATTAAGAACCTTTATTTTTAAGAGTGCAATGCTGTAATTATACTATATACACTCTCAGAAAAAGATACAAAAGCTGTCTACATAATACTACCTCATAGTTACATATTGGTACCAAAAGTGTTCATAAAGAAGACTGTAAAGGAAATAAAATTAATAATTGTTTCAATTTTAAAAGTAAGTGTTTGTGCTGCCATCATTTTAATTATGTTATATTATAGTTATATTCAGCTTTAAATTTGAAACTGTATTAAGTGACAACTTGGATATTTAAGTTATATCAGCAAGTTACAAACATTTTAAGCACTTGAAAAATACTGTTGTTTTACTGTCATAGATTCATGATTGTATGTCAGCAGCAAAAACAGGAAACGGCCCAAAAACCAGTTCATATACTTTATGAGACTAAAGTGAAATCGTGAAAAGAGCCAGAGCTGCACATCTTAATGCTTTACATCAGTGTTTAAGTTCAGGTCTGTTTAAGGTCTAGATTTAGATACAGGGCCGGCCCGAGGCATAAGCGAACTAAGCGGCTGCTTGGGGCCCCCTCGCCACAAGGGGGCCCCCAATCGAGTTTTTTTTTTTTTTTTTTTTTTTTTTTTTTTACATATTAATTAACTTAAACAAGTGACATAAATGAATGAAAGGATTAATAATTCAAGACAAGAAAATTCTGATTTCATGATCAATATACCTGCCTACAACTGCTGCTGTGTCTGCCAGTGTTTGAGTCATGCGCATAACCTCGCGTGCATAGACAATTTGTGCGCAAAGTCACGGTAATGTTAAGCCATGTCACAAAAATTTGATTTGATCAATGATTTATCCTTTAAATGTAATGATATTCAGAACAGAACAAGAATAAAAAAATAACTATAAACAAGCCAAAACGAAATAATTTAAAGCGAAAGTGAAAGTAAGCGGCGTTGGCCTCACGGATCTCTCAGAATCAAAATGTTTCAACATTCGCGATGGATTTGGATGGTAAACTATTCTTTATCATAGGCTTTGTATTTCACTCACGTTCCAATATCGACGGAAAAAATCATCCTCTTCACACGCGCAAAAATGTGCTTGGAAACATCACAGTGGAAGATTACAAAGCTGGAATATGTTGTGTGTGTGTGTGTGTGTGTGTGTGTGTGTGTGTGTGTGTGTGAGTCGCGGGCGCGATCGAACAGTAGAAACATAAAAACATACTCCGTCATGTTCATACAAGACATCATTCAAACTGCAAAGTGTTGCAAAACGTTGGAGGATATTTTGCAAATATTTTTTTTAATATGTTTTGTGACAGTTTGTTTTTAGAAGTTTCCAAGAGTTAGTAAAAGAGTACAGAAAAAGTTTAAACTTTTTTAAGTATCTATTTTTTTATTAAGTATTTATTTTGTATTAATAACCTCATTGTATTAATTTATAATGTAACATTATAGCGTGACATTGTGTCAATAATCGTCAAGCACAGGTGACTCTGCGTGGTGGGAGGGGGCCCCCAAATCAAATTCTGCTTAGGGCCCCCAAAAGGCTTGGGCCGGCACTGTTTAGATATGTTTCCTTACATGCAACAAAAGAGCATTTTTAACCATTCAACTAAGAATAAAAAGCATGTGTAATGAGAAATACTTACATGACACTGTAACACTCTCACTTTTGTGTTTGCTGACAGGATTGTGTGCCTCGCATGAGTACGGTTTATTCTCCTGGACTTCAGTAGATGACAAGAACACCTGAGGTTTATTTTCATTCTGGATCATTTTGTCTTCTTTATACCAGGATAGAGTCAGATCTTCTCTTTTTCCGATGTCGCAGGTGAGAGTCGCATTCCCATATTTGCAGCTGATCTTCACAGCAGGTTTAGGGGCCTTTTCTGTAACAGAAACATGGTGGTTATTTCCTAATACTGTAACTACTATAGAAATATACAGTCGGATTTTGTTATTATTATTGTGTTGGAAGGGTAGAAATATTTGTCATCTTACCATATACTTTAATTTCCACTTCTCCTCTACCAATCTCTGAACCACCATCATTATATGCGTTGAATGAATATCTGCCTGTGTCCTTCAGACTAACACTTGAAAATCTCAATGATCCATCTTCTTCCATAGATACACCTTCAGATATTTCTTTGATATTCCCACCTTTCCAGCGAAGAATGATGCCTCGTGTGTCATGGACCCATCTAAACTCAGGAGGTTTCTCATTGTATCTTGTTGTCAGCTTAATGATGCAGGACGTTCCCACTAGTAGATCTTTTCCACATGTCTCTGTTGAGACTATAATGAATACAATCATATTAATATTTAATAAAACTCAACAGGGTTCAACTGCTCATGTTTGGTTCACTATGAGGAAAAAGCATAAAAACAGAGAATGAATAATTCTCAGGGTGAGTTTCTTTTTAAAAGTAAATTTCGGTTCAGACACTAACTTTAGACAACACAGTTCAATATTATATTCTTTCATCACACTGTACGGGGTAAGTTGTCACAAACGGGGATTTGCGTAAGTGCCTAATAAATCAGAACTTAAACAGTAAAATTATTATAAAAACAGCAGAAAGGTAAAAGGCAACTTAAAAATACCAAAGCATTGTTATGGCCAACAGAACTTAAAGTTGTGTAAATGTACAACACATATGCCCTGACCTGACATTTATATAACTATAAAGAAACCGTTCTGAGTTAAAATCTGCCTTTGTTATATAATGACAAAAAATAATATGATACTGAAACTTCACAAATTATTATAATTTAAGACTTTTGAACTAGATGTTTGAAACCAACAAATCAGTGCTTGATAAAACAAGACTCAAAATAGTTCCTGAAATACAGACTTTGTGCTGAACTATGAAAGTAAAGGGAGCTTCAGCAGCGATAGAAATTCTCTAAAAAGAATCATTTCTTTCTTATTTCAAAGAACATTTTAATCATCTAAAGAACCCTTTTCCACTTCCCATCGTTTCCAAGATTCCATTGTTGTTTAAATCTTCTTCATAGAAACATAAAGTCCAATAAATAACCTTTATTGTAACTCTATAATTTGACTACATATCTAAATGTTCGACTTTCTGTGAGTGTTTTTTATTACAGACATGAACAAACACTTATTGCAGCAGTTTGCATGTAAACGTCATAGATTTGCATTTAAAAGTGTCCAAAAACTGCAGTAGAAGTGCATTTGTTGCCTTATGGACATATTTTTCTTGATCTGACACTAAAAAATGGCCTTAACTATTTTTTTCTGGCAATTTAGATGTTAGATGAATTTTAGAGTTATTATAGTATGCATGAAAACAAATGTTAATATGGATTACTATTCTTAATATCCATTGATCGCAACTTTTGATCTCAACTATAAAATATATTTACAAAATAATAAGACAAACTGTTTCTCCACTTCAGTCTATAAACATATTTCTATACAAAATGAAGTCAGAACCTACCAGAGAGTGCAGCGAAGCCACAGAGGAATAAAAACAAGAGATAGTATTGGCAGCTCATTGCTCTTCTGAACAATGCAAATGTTGCAGAAACTTTTTCACAATCAACTGGAAGAAACAGAACGAATTTCCTGCTTTGCGATCAGAGAGTTGGCGGTTATAAAAGTATTTAGGAAATCCAATAGTATCATCAGCAGAATCGCAGTTTCAGAACCAGAAGTGATGGGCGGGGCTTCATTTTTTTTCTGTTAAATATAGGCTGAGCTGTTTTCACATGGATTTTGATCGGATGTCTACAATATTTAACAACAATACTTTTAAATAAAGTTCAAGTTCAAGGTCTAGTTCAAAACCTTTATTTGTCCCCAGGGGGCGATTAGTTTTGCTGCAGTAGCAAAGAAGTTAACATACAATACATGACAACAAAGCAACAACATCATAAAAATAAATAGGCGCCAGGTCTTTCTGCAGAAATGGCATGTTAACAGTCAACAGTTTTGTGTGTTAAGATAATTTTTTTTTGTTGTTTGCATGTTTTTATTTGTATTATGAGCCGTTTCAATACGTTTTAAATCTATTTTATAAATATTTTTTTTAAATATCCTATTTGTTTTCGTACAGAGACACGTTTCATTTGTTCAGGCTTTGTATTAATTGTTCTTTTTATTTTACATTAAAGCCACACTAAGTAGAAATTGTGTTTTTGTCAAACAGCGACCCCTAGAGTCGCTGTGGAATACTTGCACTGTCGTAAATTATATTATAACGTTTTTACATGATTGCAGCTAAATCACAAGTAAATAGTCTATAGTCTAGGCCTACTGTATCATTTAATTTGTGTTGTTTTTATTGGAATGTAAACATTACAAAATGCCAGATAACATCAATTAAGTTAAATGTACGTCTCATTATTTCATAACATTGGCCGTTATGATGTGATTAGACATGATTATTGCAATTGATCATAATAGTTTGCAAATTGTGCTCGTTTACACTATTTACAACCTCTACGTTAGGCTTATTTATGATAATTATGTGAGATATTGAAAGCTGTTCTCATGATAATCGCAGGAATCAACGTCTGAGTTCAGCTGGCAAACTAATTCGTGAGGCATAGCTATCTGATTTATCAAAACGATTCCATTTACACCTGGTCACATAAATGTATTTTGCGAAACGGATTTAAATTCGATCTTCAATTCTCGCGCTATATGCAGATTTAATGGAGTGCACGTCACCGAGATATGAGCTGCATTTTATAGATCATCAGCTAAAATTTCAAAATCAAAGACCGCAATAAGAGAGAGCAGTAACAGCCCTGGTAAGATCATTTCGTTTCTTTACTTTTAATGATGAAGATTGTGTGATAAGCGTCTGTGACTTACTTTCACTTTGATTTGCGATAGTTTGCACGTTGGCTTGATGCAGTTGCTCATCTGCGGTGATGCGTGTTCCAGCGCGTCGTCATATCTGGATATAACATAATAGCCTATACAACGCGCTCTCACACGTTTTTTTGTTTGTTTGTTTTTTAGCATTTTTGGGAGGAGTACAATTTACATATGTGGTTTCAACAACCATATGCATTTACACTTGTCCAGTTTCGTCTGGAATGCGTCTCAGATCTCCTCCTGAAGTGGTTTGAGGGATCGGATTCAAATCCGTCTCGAATGCGTTTCGGAGGGCATTTAAACCTGGACTTTTCACGATCGGATAGCTATCCGATCTGAGAAAACGCATAAAGTGGCCAGGTGTAATCAACCCCCATGACAAAAACATACGCACGAAAGCCGAAAACAAACGCTGGTTGGCCTCTCACGTCCAAATTTGACGAAGTGGTGGGGGAAGTGACGTATGCCGTAAAGCAGTCGAATTTTGTAGTTCTTTTTGTGCTCTTGTTACTACCCGAACCCCGAAGTTACATAGTGCCAGTAAAAGCGATACAGACCCTGTCAGGCTATGGCAGACGTGTCATTCAACCTATTGTAAGTCGATGTACCATCACAAGGATCTTGGAAATATATTATGAAGGTTGAAAAGTTACATAGTGTCGCTTTAAATATGTCACATACTCGCTGTTTAAGGGACTGTTCGTTTTTTATTTAAGGGGCTACCGGCAGGGCCGGTTCTAGACATTAGGAGGCCCTAGGCAAAATTCATGTTGGAGGCCCCCCACCCCCAATAAAAAAACACTTGAAACAAATATGATTCCTAACCTTTTTATTTATACAACATTTAATTTTAAAAGCAGTATATTTTTACTTACACAGTACATAAGTTTGGACACATAACTATTTTTTATGTTTTTGAAAGAAGTCTCTTATGCTCATCAAGCCTGGATTTATTTGATCAAAAATACAGAAAAATAATATAGTGAAATATTATAAAAATTTAAAATAATGGTTTTCTATTTTACTATACTTTATATTTCTGTGATGCAAAGCTGAATTTAGTGTCACGTGATCCTTCAGAAAACTTTATAATATTCTGATTTATTATCAAATGTTAGAAATGGTGCTTAAAGGAGAAGTTCACTTTTAAAATGAAAATTCTGTCATCATATACTCACCCTCATGTTGTTTCAAACCTGTATACATTTCTTTCTTCTGCTGAACACAAAGGAAGATATTTAGAAGAATGTCAGTAACCAGACAGTTTTTGGGTCCCATTGACTTCCATAGTATATTTTTTTCCTACTATGGAAGTCAATGGGACCAAAAAACTGTCTGGTTACTGACATTCTTCTAAATATCTTCCTTTGTGTTCAGCAGAAGAAAGAAATGTATACAGGTTTGAAACAACATGAGGGTGAGTATATGATGACAGAATTTTCATTTTAAAAGTGAACTTCTCCTTTAATATTTATTTTATAACCTGTGATACTTTTTTTCAGGATTTTTGATTATTAAAAAGTTGTTTTAAAAAAGTCTTCACTATCACTTTTTATATATTTAACACATCCTTGCTGAATATTCCTGTTTTTTTCTGTATTTTTGATCAAATAAATGCAGGCTTGTAGAGCATAATAATAAACTTCTTTCAAAAACATTAAAAATAGTAGGCCTAATGGGTCCAGACTTTTACCGGTACTGTATGTACATATTAATCAAACTTTATCTAAGGTAATCTCTTTTTTGTTTAATGAAGATGTTATTGTTGTTGTTATTTTGCTGTTTTATTCAATTTATTCACAGTTCCAGAATCCCACGAGCATAAGTGCTTTTATATTGCATTGCTACCTTAAATATGCTATACACAAATCAAGTGGAAGAGAAAGACACGATCGCTACTAAGCAGAAAAAAATATATAAACTGATATTATTGGCGTAATGTCAGGGTATAATCTAATCATCAGCAGAATTTAGAAGATAGACCCATAGATATGAGATCCTTTATTTGAAACATTTAAAAATGTTGTAGTGTGTTGGCTTTTTAAAGCTGCCGTCGGCAAGTCTGGCAGATTGGGTCGATTAGCCAAAATTTTGAATGTTTACAACTCTCATGCCCCTCCCCACTACCAGCGAGCACCCTCCCATCGAGGTCGTGCTCGTCAGTGCGTCACTGTGCGTGTGTACCTGATTTTCTGTGAACGCGTCCGTCTCTTCAGCATCTATCAACACCATGGACTCGGAGGTAGGCTGCCCTGGCTAATCTATCCATAGATAGCAATAACCGAGGAATTGGAAGCTTGTTAGTAGATTTTCTCTCCGCCATCACGCTTCATGCAATCTCCAGGCGAACTTCAGGCGTGGCGTGTGCATGTGATATTAACGTGCGCGAGTGAGGGGGATCTGTGGCGTGTGCACGACCTGTGATTGACAGTCAGATCTCACACCCCCCTGCGCTGATTGGACCTGATGAAGCGGGAGCGCTGGATTTTTGCAAAACAAATAACATGCTCCAGGTGGAGTTAGAAGCTCGGGTTTTTTTCTAAAACCACCTTATTTATGTTGTTCTGTCGGATTATAGTGTCGATTACACTGAATATGATCAAAAAAATGTTGCCGACGGCAGCTTTAACTTAGAATACAGACGTCTTGTCTTTTAATTTTGTAGCTTTTTTACTAGTCAGCTCCCGACGCGATGTTATTCATTGTACGCGCAAATTCAAAGCGTCGCGTCTGGGCACGTTAATGACGCTCGCGCTCTTTTAAACTCGTAATAAAGCGGTGAATGATTTTTCCAGAAATGACGCTGATCTACAGTACAAGTTTATATTTAGAATACATTGCAATCACTCCAAAATAGATGACGACAACTCACACACCTGCATTATGAGCTGTGCTTCTTTGTGTGCTTATTAGGCTTTTGCTTCGCAGCACCTGATGGATGCGTTCGTTACACATACTTTCAGAAGCCGGCACCCGCTTTGTAACGGACACATTAATTGGTTTAACTGCAGTAATGTAACAGTCTATGGTTAAGATAAACATCGTCACTATTTTTAGTTAATTAATAAATATTGAAATAAATTGTCAAAATAGACTTGACCCTCCCTTCACTAGCAATACATTTTTCTATGACCCTCCCAGATAATTTATTGATTACTTATGTACTGGTTTGCACTTGGCAAAGATGTCAGATATCCTTTTTTTTTTTTTTTTTACAACCATGACAAACGACGTACGTCCGTTTCACACATAGGCTACGCCGTTTGCAGTGCGTATGCGGTGCGTTTTTTTCCCGCACCCATGTTAACAGGTCAGGTCTTTCACACACGCGGATGCGGTCCGGCAATGCGTTCCAGGTGCGGTGCGTATAGGCCTACAGCAGTGCAGAGATCGTTTCTGCACCGAGTCTATTTTTGCTGTGCTGCACGCGCTGAATTAAAGTGACAGCACATTGTTCGTGGGTGGTCAAAATGAACACAGATTGACATGAAAATATAATAATCTCACCATAAATGCATTTAATTAAATAAAATGTAGTAATCTCACCATAAATGCATTCAATTAAATACTACTATTTTTGAAGTGGAAAAACAAGTTATTTGTGACATGCAAGATTTATTGTATTAAAATTTAAATGCAAAAGAAAAGGCATGAGAGTCGGCTGTTTTTGTCAATTTTAAGTTTTAATTTAAAATGTTTGTGATTTTAATATAAGAACATGGTTAACTATTTGACCACTTGCTTGAGCAACTTAATATATAAATCTATATAGAAGTAGCATTGAATAATACATTGTTTACATTGTGTTTAAACGTGAATAGGTCTATTAAAGAGTGTATATACTGTATGTATAAAGAGAATCGCAATGCTGACAATTTTTTTTTTTTTGTTTTTTTTTGTTGTTGTTGCTGGATTTGAAATAAAAATAAAAATAGTGAGTATGTGATTGTGTTACAGCCGTGGATCACTTACGCACTGCAAACACAGCATATGTGAAAGCACTATAGCGTGCTGCTCCTGCACCACATACCACACGGAGTATGTGTGAAACAGGCGTTAACCGCTTTCTCATCTTACACATCACACTCCACTGTTATGGTGGCCATTTCAGTAGATTTACTCACTAACATTGTTGTGGAAACATAATAAGCATGGAAACTAAAATATGGTAGTATCGTGCACAGCGCACATTCTGCAGTTCTGGCGTCTCAGTCCCAATACTGTAAAACTCGACATACATTCCCACTAAACATTGGACGTAAGATAGACGTGCAGATCATGTCTATATTGGGTCCGTCGGTCCATGATCAATTCTGGACATCTATTCGATTTCGATTCGATTCGATTCGATTATTTAAGATCATTTTCCAAAAACTCCATTTGATTGTCTTAAATTCCGCTGCTATTTTGTAGAAATTAGGTTAAACTACCGAAATTGGACGTCCAAAAATTACATAGAAAAGACGTCACTCCGACGTCACATTGCGCAGTGGGTTCACATCACATGTTAATGCAGCGGTAGAGTTACACTCACAGAACACTGCACTTATTCACAATCACAAAAGTTCATTATTTGCTTGTGCTTTAAAGCTTTGCCGGGTAAATATTTCATTGGCGTTCTGTTCTGACATGATGCACTTTTTCTGAGCGTGTACGCCCCGATGCGCGCACTGTCAAACAGCGCAAAACTGGATTTTTGTTGTCAGACCCATCTGATAGCGATGGAAAAATATGCACAAAACAAGCCACTTTGAAATGTTGCTGTTTTCATGAATACAAAAGTTGGATGACCCTCCCCCTAGACTAAAAATAGTTGGATGACGCTCCCCTCAACAAAGAATAAAAAGACATGACTCTCCCCTATTTTCCTCAGGTGGTCCATTCCATAAATACAGTCCCTAAGTATTATTTTTATCATCATGAACATGAAGGAAATAATACGATCAATTATATAGTCAAATGAGAAACACTTTACAACATGTTACACATTTGTAGGCTATAGTTGTGTCATTGAAGTAACAATAAACTATAGTGTGTGTGTGTGTGTATCCATTTACATGAAATCTTCTCATACTCTGTCATTAAATATGAGCCTATTATTTGTAACGACATGAACATGAAGGAAATAACACTATCACATTTAGGCCATATACATTCAAATGGGAAACACTTTACAACATGTTACACATTTATTAATATTTTTGAAATAATAACAGTGTATAGTTGTAGCCTATATCCTTGATGTATAAACTACTGTATTTGTTTCCATTCATTGACATTAAGCATGATCAATATGCTATGTTTTAAAAATTTTGCTCAACATCATGATATCGTATAATGTAAAAGTGATTTTATTTAGAAGTATTGTTGTTAAATATTGTAGACATGGATCCGATCAAAATCCCCGCCCCCTTCCGGTTCTATGGTTGAAGTGGTTCTGTCTCGAGGAAACAGAAAGAATTTCCTGTTTGCGATCAGAGAGTTGGTGGTTTACTGACAGAACCATAAACTGAAGATGTGGGTTAAAGGGATAGTTCACCCAAAAATGAAAATGTTGTCATCATTTACTCAGCCTCATGTTGTTCCAAACCTGTAAGAGTTTTTCTCTTCTGTTGAACACAAAAGAAGATATTTTGAAGAATGTAAGAACCAGACAGTTGATGGACCCCATTGACTTCCACAGTAAAGAAAATACTATGGAAGGGGTATATGGGATCAATTTCCCGCCTGAAGTATTGCAGCCACGGATCAAAAAATAGTAAGCGTGCGTGAATCAAAAATAAAAAAATAAACATGTAAAAATATATTGCACAAACTGAAAAAAATTATGCAAGATGATCAGAATAGCAAACAATGTGGTCACGGATCAAAATATAATAAGCTTGAATCAAGAAATAACAAGCATGAATAAAAACTTTAAACGCATTAAAAGTTATTTTGCACAAAACTTAAACTTATGGTCATGCTTTCTTAAAAAGTATGTTTTCCTTGGTTTTATTACTCTGTACTTTGTGCTCTCTTGCTTTTTCTGCTCATATTTTACTATTTTGTACCGTACGCTTGTGCTGTTTTTCTCTACGCTCTTCTTTCTATGTTCTGTGCTTGCTTTCCCAAATGTTGCAGTTCGAGTTTCATGTAAATTAGGGCGGGCTTAAGTGTCACCATTGGTCCACTAGTTCTAGATTGACAGCTACTCCTCTAGCCAATCAATCGAAGAGGGGAGTTGACGTCACACCAATGCGACTCGTGGCTACTGATGCTTACTTATACAGGGGAAGACGACAGTTTAATTTAACTTTACGAAGACTTTCAGGCAGTAGAGCTATCTGAACTCTGGACATAAATAATTAAATTAATCTTTTTTGAGATACATGAGAATGTTAATGTGCACGCTGGTAATTGGTGTTAAAGGGATAGTTCACTTTGAAATTAAATTTTGGTATGTTTTAGCTTACCTCAAGGGCATCCAAGATGTAGGTGTCTTTTTTTCCGCAGTAGTTTCAATTTTGATATTTTTAGGTCAAACCGTTCTTGTCTGTCAGTCATATAATGCAGGTCGATGGTCAGATCGGTCAGTATATATATAGATATATACACTAGATGTCGCATTGGCTACAGTTTTGCAGTAGCCAATGTGACATCTAGTGTATATATCTATACCCGCCCGCGCTCTCAGATCACTTGGACTCGGCTGTGTTCAAGAGGTAAAAACGATATAAATACTGTTCGTTTTCTCACACAAACCACTCGTTTCGTGTCTTGGGCCATCAATGTGTACTTACGATGGGGAATTGTTTAATTTGGACGATGGGGAATTGTTTTAATTTGGACTCTGTGCATGCTCTTTGAGACAGTGACCATCGACCTGCATTATATGACTGACAGACAAGAACGGTTTGACCTAAAAATATCAAAATTGAAACTAATGTGGAAAAAAAGACACCTACATCTTGGATGCCCTTGAGGTAAGCTAAAACATACCAAAATTTAATTTCAAAGTGAACTATCCCTTTAAACAATATTACTTGGCTCATGATGTATGCTTAGGCTGCTGTAAGAGAAACATCCTGCAGTTATGAAACGCTACAATTCTTTGCAAAAACTAAGTTAAAAACGGCCATTGTATGAAGACTTTAGGACTTTGACCTGTCACCGCTACGCATTGCCTACCTTTTTTATTAACCTCGCCAAATTTGACAAAAGATTATTGAAAATGATTGTGTTACAGAGAAGATATACACCAGCTTGATTTAATATACAGTAATGTATTACATACTTATTGTGTTTATTTACATAGCTACATAATTGCATAGTACTTTAGGATTACTGTTTTAAATATAGCTTCAAATTTGAATACAGCAACATCTCCATCAGGGATAGGTAACGTTGTTTCTGGATGTTCCGCTGTCCTGCAGAGTTAAGCGTCAACTCCGATAAAAACCTCACCTGTCTGTAGTATTAATTATCCTAAAGATGATGATTAGCTGGTTCAGGTGTGTTTGATTAGGGTTGGAGGAGCTAAACTCTGCACCCAGGACTGACATTGCCCATCCTTGTTATTGATTAAATATGAAAGTAAAACAATAGGTTACTTGCGTAACCCCGGTTCTCTGATAGCATTAAGTGAGGTGTCTCACTATGGGATAAGCCCTCAGAAGTCCTATTACATTACGCCAGCCCCAATTGGCTGGCAGACATGACGTAGTGTCTGGGAGTGGCTACCCCACCCCTTAGTATAAGAGGAGCAGCACTACGTCATTACGACATTCAAAACAAGCACACCTCTTCCTCGCTTCACACAGCAAGGAGGGTGACCTGGTGAGACACCTCACTTAATGCTATCAGAGAACCGGGGTTACACAAGTAACCTATTTATGGGATATTCTAACTCCCGTATTGCCAGATAGTCATCCATGCAGGGGTCAAAATCCATTTTAGCAGTCCAATAAACAAATAAACAAGAAACAAAACAAGAACAGGCGAGGAAACAGACTTCAGAAGTGTAAGTGACATTTAAACAATGACTCCGTGACAAGGACTAAAACAGACAGGGTATTTATACACAGACACTAACAATGTGATAGGGAACAGCTGAGTGCGATCACGAGTGATGAGAACAGACAAAGGATTATGGGAAATGCAGTTCCAGAGTGAATGGTGATAGTATGGGAAAGAGACCTCTAGTGGAAACCCGGGGAAACACAAACCAGACACTGTGACACTTTTAGCTCAAAAGGAGTGATAGAATTAACTACTTTGGGCATAAATGCAGGATTAGGCTTCAGAACTACCCCTGCATCCCCGGGCATGAACTGCATACATGCTGAATGCACCGAAAGCGCATGAATCTCACTTACGCGCTTCGCCCGAAGCCAAGGTTAACAGCAGCGCTGTCTTAAACAACATTATTTTAAAATCAATCCTTTCCAGTGGCTCAAATGGGGACATTGAGAGAGCATGAAGTACCAGTGCTAAATCCCATGAAGGGGAAAGCGGTTTTGAAACTGGCAAAGCACGACGCGCACCCTTCATGAACCTGCACACTAAAGGATGCTGCCTAACGGTTTTATTATCAAAACCTATGTGACAAGCAGAAATAAAGGCCAAATACACCTTTAAGGTTGAAAACACTTTCCCTTGGTCTATCAAATCCCGTAGAAATGACAGAACTACTGCCACTGAGCACTGAAAAGGAATCTCATGCTTGGCCGCGCACCAGCGCTCAAACACGCCCCATTTGCATTTATAGAGAGACCTAGTCGACGAAGCTCTAGCATTCTGTATGGTTCTGATGACATTGTCAAATTTAACCACTCACAGGCCAGGCCCATAGTGCCAAGCATTCTGGATGGGGATGAAAGATCTCCCCCCCCCCCGCCTGTGACAGTTGATCCCTGCGTAACGGGAGAAACCAAGGGTCTTCGTACAGCATACGTATGATCTCCGCCAGCCAGTATTTCCCTGGCCACCTCGGAGCTATTAATATCAGCTTTAATCCCTCCTCCCTCACTCTGTAGAGTATTGGGGATATTAACACTATCAGTGGGAACGCGTAAAGGAGAGTGCGGGGCCAATCGTGTGCCAGCGCATCTATCCCCAGAGGCGCACTCTGATCTTTCAGGGAGAAAAACAGAGGACACTGAGCATTCTCGTGGGATGCGAACAGTTCCACTGTCGCTCTGCTGTATATTTCCCAGATCTGTTCGACCACTTCCTTGTTCAATTTCCACTCCCCGTAGAGTGGATTTCCTCTGGACAGCAGATCCGCACCCTGGTTCATGACACCCTGTACGTGCGTCGCTCTCAGGGATGAAAGATTGGCATGGCTCCACAAAATCAGTTTGCGTGCCAGCATGTGCAAGGAAAGTGATCTGAGGCCTCCCTGTCGATTTATATATGCCACAACTGTAGTGTTGTCCTTTCTCACAAGAACATGATGACCTTTCAGAAAAGGAAGAAAATGCTTCAACGTTAGAAACACGGCCAGCATTTCCAGATAGTTTATGTGAAGATTGGTCAGATGATGACCCCATCTTCCATTCACTATCCTGCCCCTTTGTGAATGCCTCCCCAACCGGACAACGATGCGTCCGTCGTTATGACTTTTCTGGTTTGAACCACACCCATGGGTTCCCCTTGAACTAAAAAGGTTGGGTGTCTCCACTGGAGCAGTGCAAAGACTGTCTCTGACGTCAATCTTTCGGGAATGCCTTAATGGGTCCAGCCTCAGAGACACTACCCAGCGCTGAAATTCCATCATGAATAGTCTGCCTAAGTGAATAACTATTAGTGCTGAGGCCATCAGTCCCAATAACCTGAGGCATGTGCGGAAAGAAACAGTTTTTCCCCTCTGAAACTTGGCCAGGCATCGGGTGAATTTTCCCACCCTGTCCTCTGACAGTCGCACTCTGAATGTCACTGAGTCCAGTGACAGCCCCAGATATGTTATAGACTGTGTGGGAAACAGAACACTCTTTTCGGTGTTTAACTGTAAGCCCAGCTTCTGAATGTGTTCCAGAAGCATGATTGTGTGATTTCTCACTTCTCGCTCTGACTGAGCTGTCACCAACCAATCGTGTATGTAAGTAGCGAGACAAATGCCTTTTTCCCTGAGCGGGGTCAGGGCCGCTTCTGTACATTTTATGAATACTCTCGGACTGAGAGACATGCCAAATGGTAGAACCAGGTATTCGTATGTCACTCCCAGGAAAGCAAACCTCAGGAATTTCCTGTGGGGTGGGTATGTTTATGTGAAAATATGCGTCTTTCAGGTCGATCGATGTAAACCAATCGCCCGGGCGCACCAGATTTAGGAGTGTAGCATGACTTGTTCTTCCTTAAGTATTTGTTCAGTGCACGTAGATCTAATATGGGACGAAGGGCACGAGTTCCTTTCTTTGGGATGAGAAAGTATCTCGAGTAAAACCCACTGTGGCTTGGTTCGGGTGGGACCACTCTTATCGCCCTTTTCTTCAACAGGGAGTAGATTTCGTCCTGAAGAACGTGCTTTAATTCTTTCATTCTTTCGATTGCTCCCCGAGGTGATGTTATAATGTGTTCTGTGAACATGTTTTGCAAATTTTTTGGGGGCATTGTGTTTTGCAACATTCTCTGGGGGTACAGTGAAAACTTTATTGAATTTTGAACATGAAAAGTGCTTGTGACTAGTGGGTGTGCACCACTGCACCGTGTCTTTTCCTTTTCACCACTCTGTTTCCCCCGGCCCCACCGCTGTTTTCCCCACAGAACATCTGTGAACAGAGGAACTCGTGACTTGTCGAACGCTGAACGACTGAGGGTCGGGAGCTAGCAAACTGGGGGGCTGTTGACTCCCTCCCCTGGGGAAGACCTTGTCAAACTGCCTTCTTCTTCCTCCTCGCTCCCTGAATATGGGGCTGGGGATGAGGCTGAGGGGCTGGCTGGACCATCTGAGCTGCTGCAGGCGGATAGTTCTTCCTAGGCCAGCCAGATCTCTGTTCTTGCACTCCACTCTGACCCGCTGCACTCACGATAGGTCTCTGCCGTTTCGGAATGCGAAAGCTGGGAGGTGGGCGGGCCGTAACCTGCGCGAAGGTCTGTCGGGGTGGCGGAGGGGGTGCAGTCTGTGTCTTTCTCGGCATACAGAGTTGCAAGGCCTCGTCATCCCTCTTTTTCTCTTCGCATCTCTTTTGCATCAGTGTCAGAGCTGAGCCGAAAATGCCCTCTGCAACAACCGTTGCGTCCAGGATGACTTATTTTTCCCTGTCAGAGAGATTAGCCAGATTAAGCCATCGTCCTCTCTCTTGGATAACCATTGTGGCCATGCCTTTCCCAGCAGCTTGAACCTTGCATCTCTGAAGACGCAGAGAGAGATCCGTGACAACACAGATCTCTTCCCAGTGTGTCTGACCTGGTATGGTAGACACTTCGTCCTGCAGCTCCGCTTGGTATGTTGTCAGCAGAGAGATCGTGTTCATAGCCCTGACAGAGAGCGCGACTGCTTTATAACGCGTTCCGTCATGCTCGACTGGAAACGGTCAGCTTTAGATGGCAAGGTCGGATTTGCAGCCGCCGTGCGCTTCAGTTGCAAGTGCGCGGCAACTAATGGCTCCATGGGGGGCATTCGGAGAAGGCCTTCCTTTTCCATCCCCTCCACATCGAGAACGGAGCCACCCTGCACTGGCATCTTGCTAGTAAACGGCTTGTCCTTCCACGTAACCGCGACCTCCTCCAGGAGCTCTGGGAAAACAGAAAGGAGCTGTCGTGCTGCCCGTTTTGCACTCGCAGCCTCTTCCCCTCATAGTGAGACTTTGCAGTCTCTGCTACCACGGTCGGCCATGGAATATTTAGTTTCCCTGCAGCGCTTTTGCACACATCTTGCAGATCAACACTAACAAGCGGGGAGGATGGTGGCCCGCCCGCTTCTTCCGTGGATCCCGCCGCAGCGAGGAGCTGTGCCGGTTGCGCAGGGGGGAGGAATGGAGAGTCTTCGAAGTCTTCCTCTTCATCAGAGAGAAGGAAGTCCGATTGTCCCTCTTCCTCGAAATCAAGCGCGTCCTCTTCCTCATCTGTGCTGAGCAGACTGGGCAGAGGCATGCACACATCGAGCTGCTGTGTGTCATTGCATGAAATTGTGTTCCCGCATGAACAGAGTCGCACAGAATCTCCCTCACAAGCCGGGATAATGTCGAACAATCCTTGCAATCGGCTGGAATGCTAATCAAAGGAGCCAGGCGAAAAACGGCGTGGTGGCCAGTAATTCGTCCAGAAGTTCGTAGAAAAGTTTGTAGGCTTCTGGTGTGAAGCGAGAAGAGGTTTTTGAATGTCATAATGACGTAGTGCTGCTCCTCTTATACTGAGGGGTGGGGTAGCCACTCCCAGACACTACGTCATGTCTGCCAGCCAATTGGGGCTGGCGTAATGTAATAGGACTTCCGAGGAATCCGCGGAAGGGGTGTATCCCATAGTGAGACACCGAAATGTATGCTTGAAAGAGAATGGCCAGTAGGTGGTGGCAAGTTACTGTTTTTACGAGCAAGTTATTCGTTCAAACTTCTCATTCAAACCGGCAATTTTTTGATGAAACACTGTAGCTTTACTGCTTGTAAGTCTTTGTAAAGTTAAGTTAAACTGTCGTTTTCCCCTGTATAAAGCTACATTCACACTACAAGCGACTTTGTCGCTGCATGTCGCCAGTGGCTGGCGGTGAGTCGCTAGTGGGCGTTCCCACTACTGGTTGCCTAGTAATGTGTGTGAGTGACATTCACGGATGTTACTCCATGTTGTAGACAACAAATCTGTTTTTTTGCCGCTACAAGCAAACATTTTGGAAGGAAAAGTCTAAATATAAATGGAATCAGTACATAAAATGCATAATATTAAAGATGAATGAGAAACAGCGAGTGCTCTTTGCTATCGCGGCTATTTAACTGCAGCAAATGGGCAAATACTGCTCTTTCTGAGTTCACAAAACCATTCAGGCTCGGAGTCAGCACGGCGAGTACCACTGTATGTACACTGAGACGTATCATAAATTATTGGACAGTTTCTGACTGCTAAAATAAACTTCTCATTCATCTTGCCTCGTCGGACTCGGCACTGAAGAGTGACGGATCACGTGTGCTCCACTGACTATACTCCTATTGGTTGTCGCTCCCGAAAGTTGCTCTTCATTTGCATAAAGTTAAACAGATCTCAACTTTGTCGCGTTTGTGCCAGTATAATGCATTTGTCAAAAAAAATAATAAAATAAAATAAAAAAAATCAACAGACCGGCCCATGAAACGAGTTATTGGTGCCAGGTCTTTCTCCATCGGTTTGGTATTTTTTGGATTTAGCATTTACAGTTCTGCTGCCATCTTGTGTACAATCATGGCAAATGTTTGATATCAGTGTCTGGAAAAAGTGTGTGTCTATCCAGCAAGACCACCAACCCTGACCACTACATACATAACACATGAAAAATAACCACTGCATAACAAAAGTGCACTGCATAAACTACTATAATAACACAAATGAAATATCTGGGTTCTGGATCTTTTTTGCCCAGACATTAATTTTAGAGTGAATATTTGGAGTGTGTTTTATAATATCTGACTTACAGTAGGATATAGCCTGACACCAATATTTTTATTTATTGTAAATATGCAATTAAATTATACAAACAAAACTGTGATGGATACAATTTGTTCTTGATTCAACTTAATAAAAAATAAATAAAAAAATTAAATACTTCACTACTGGCACAAATCTCCTTCTGAATTAAAATTTTTGTTTTCAAATAGAAGTCTTGACAGAATACATTCACATTTTACATTTGACAGGATTTTATTCAAAGTGATTTACACTGCATTCAATGTTTGCATTGCCCTGCATCAAACTCTTCACATTGGCACTTAAAGGGATAGTTCACTTTGAAATTAAATTTTGGTATGTTTTAGCTTACCTCAAGGGCATCCAAGATGTAAGTGTCTTTTTTTCCGCAGTAGTTTCAATTTTGATATTTTTAGGTCAAACCGTTCTTGTCTGTCAGTCATATAATGCAGGTCTATGGTCACCACCTCAAAGAGCATGCACAGAGAAGTCCAAATTAAACAATTCCCCATCGTAAGTACACATTGATGGCCTAAGACACGAAACGAGTGGTTTGTGTGAGAAAACGAACAGTATTTATATCGTTTTTACCCCTTGTACACAACCACGTACACAACCACATCCAAGTGATCTGAGGGCGCGCGCGCTTCCTGGTGTGTGACGTGTGCGCGTGTTCTGGCTTAGTCTGCGCAAGCGCCGGAAAGCGGCGGACGTGATCTCGGATGTGTACAAGAGGTAAAAACGATATAAATACTGTTCGTTTTCTCACACAAACCGCTCGTTTCGTGTCTTAGGCCATCAATGTGTACTTACGATGGGGAATTGTTTAATTTGGACTTCTCTGTGCATGCTCTTTGAGGTGGTGACCATAGACCTGCATTATATGACTGACAGACAAGAACGGTTTGACCTAAAAATATCAAAATTGAAACTACTGCGGAAAAAAAGACACCTACATCTTGGATGCCCTTGAGGTAAGCTAAAACATACCAACATTTAATTTCAAAGTGAACTATCCCTTTAAGTCCAAAACAATCCAAACAATCAAAAACAATAGAAAAGAGGTGTTTTATTTTCATTATAAAACATATAGCAATGCAATGTTATATGCTATAAAAAAAATGTCCACAAAGAAATTAAATAAGCTTAATCTTGCGTCTCCCGCATCAAAGGAGGCGTCTTAAAGGTATATCACAAATCAGGTGGCCATTACTATTTACAGTCAACGTGAATATTTATTCATACATTTATTAATACAGATGTACTGTGAATGATTCATGAGTTCATAAATGGTCATAAATTTGAGTTTTGAGCAAATGATAAGCACAGATGAAAGAATGGAAACATATTGGAATATTCTTAAAAGATGAAAGTTAAAACAGACTTTAAACTCTCTCATAGACCCGTTCACTGGTCTCCTCACTCACTGTGTTCTGGAGTGTACAGGTGTAGAAGATTTCTGGATTTCCTTCTTTTGTGACAGTAATGAACTCTCCTTTCGGTTGGCGTGCTGAGGTTTTCTTGAATGTATCTTGGAGTACCATGTAAATACCACGGTATTAAGCAAAGTATCATGGTATTGCAATTTGATGGCATTATTGTACAATAATTATTAAAAAAAAATTCTGTATGTGAGGCTAAGTAAAAACAACCATAATATTAGTAATACTAAAATGATGCATTTATAATATAAAATTTTTTATGAATATAATAATCAGCATCCACTCACCCATAACAGTCAATGTGAATCTTTGTGCTTGCTCTTCATCGTTGATGTCAATGGTATAAACTCCACTATGTTCGACTGTTAGATTAGTAGGGGAGACCGGGGACAGTTGCAACACTTTTTGCATTTCTCTCAGTTACTCAGAGACTATTTGGACTAGACCAACCAAATTTGTATATATTAAACTTGCATCTGTCTGCTAATTACCCATACCATTTAAAGAAGATTATATATGACATATCGTTCACAGTATTTATTTGAATGGAAGAAGCCAGATGTTGCAACTGACCCCGACCCAGGGGCCTGCTAGACACACTGACTTTGACACATGCTAACCATGTCACTTAGAAGTCAACAAAACAATAATTCAAACTAAGTAAGTTTTGATTAATTCATACAAAATGTCAGGACAGTATGACAAAAATATATCTCATGAAAAAATGTACTTTCATACAGTGTTGGTCAAGTTACTTGGAAAAAGTAATTTATTACTGATTACTGATTACTTCTCCAAGAAAGTAATCCAGTTACTTTACTGATTACTTATTTTCAAAAGTAATTAGTTACTTTACTAGTTACTTTACTTGTTACTTTTCAAAAACATGATGCACGAAATGAATAAGCTATGTAAAGCCATAGACCTTTCTGCTTAATTCTATTCTTTCTGCATATTCCATAATCTAAAATTGTATCAAATTAAACATTCTTTTTTAAAACTTGTTTTATTAGTTTCAGTATTTTAACTTTATGCACATTGCATCAATGACTCACTCATTAAGATGGTCGCCTGCCGCCTCCTACTGGCGGTTTATAAATATTATTTCTATGCACAAATAATATTTCTTATTTGTATATTCAAAAAATATTTTAAATAATCTCATTACATTATTTAATGCAGTTTATTTGATTGGTAACAGCCCTTTAGCATGTTATTATTCTATTGTAATTTACTGATCAAATTTAAGAATTTTAAATGAAAGATGAAGCAAACGATTAGGGAAAAATGCCCTTTATAAAGGTTAAAATATCATAAATATGCCGATTTATATATGTTAAAGCTGACTGAACTGATGAGAATACTGATTCGGAATAAATGATATTTACAACACACACACACACACAAAAAAAAAAAATTCCTGTTCTAACAAGTGTTTTTACTCAGACAAGTGAATGACCGACCGAAGGACAAATGCAAAGCCCTGGTATATTTTTCTAATTATTATTCATTTATTTACCCATAAACCTGTCTTTAGGAAGCCATAAGTTACAGTGGCAAGAATAACTTTGTGAAACCTTTGGGGGTGGTGGACAGGGTTTAAATTAAGACAGGAGTTTGCCTTAATCTAGTTGATCATGCATTTCTTTTCTTTTATTCCACAGCTGATGTGTGCAGTTTTTTATTGCTTGCATTAAAATAATTTTCTCTTGTTTTGTTTTTTAATTGCAGTCTCTTTCTTCTGCCATTCATGCTTATCAGCTCCATGCAATCTTAAGCTTTTCTTGGTTCAGCTGCACACAGTCTGAAAAGTTTTTTTTGGCAATTTGCTAAAATAAAAGACCCATTCTAAGAGCTGTTGTCTTTTCTACCTTGGGAAATAATGTTAAACGAACAACTTAAAAAGGCATGACAAATCATGACATAAAGACTGACATCACTCACAACGTACCAATGCATTATTATCCCTCATGAACAAATATAACGTGTTTGCACGTTCATACCAGTTTACCATTACGACATCATTCATGAATAAACATGACGTCTGAACACGGACAAACGGTGCGTGTTGACGCGTCAAAATTCACGCGTTTCGTTTAAAGACTTTTGAACGCGATCGCTTGCCATAGTGTTTACCACTGACTTCGCGGCGCTCATGTCATTTGTCACTCACGAGTCACGGCTCACTTCGCGAGACAGTCTCGCAGTGTAACGCAGTAACGCAGCCTGCTTACAGGAAAGTAACAGTAATCTAATTACTGCTTTTGCAATTGTAATCCCTTACTTTACTCGTTACTTGAAAAAAGTAATCAGATTACAGTAACGCGTTACTTCTAACGCGTTACTACCCATCACTGCTTTGATACCTCCAAAACAAGTTATATTCAATAAATGCAACAGCAGATGTTGAATATGTCTACTGTCTTCTTGGTGGGGGGAGGGTCTAACTGTGCATGTGCAGTATGAGTGTCATCACTCTAGCTTGTTTCTGATTGGAGAAAAATGGCATGTTGCAACTGTCCCCGGTCTCCCCTAATTGTGATTTGTCCAGTCTCTGTATCAAGAGTCGTGATGCCTTTGAATCTCGGATTTGGGATTGTAGTTTCTCTGTCTTCCCATTCAATCACCTTAACAGTTCCACCATCTTTAATGTGTTTCCATGTGATGCTGGAGACAGGACGAGGAAGAGGTTTATCTGGACGAAAGGAAACTTCATCACCCACTGCTTTCACCACCTCTGTACCTAATAATTAAAATATGAGAGAGTATGTTAGTCAACATTCAACAAGCCAGACTCTGTCAGCCACTACAGTCATTTATGTAAAAAAACTTTTAAAAAACTACAGTGTTGGGGAAAGTTACTTTTAAAAGTAATGTGTTACAACAATGTTGCGTCTGCATTTCACAATTTTTATTAATTTTGAGGAATAGTGAATTTGTTTTGAACATGTGAGATGAGAAAGTGCATGCTCACATTTAGTCCAGTACTACAATAAGCACCATGTTCAGTTCACACACACAGCGCACACAAAACCTCAGCACTTACTCCCGATTTCTCTCAACATGATGAGGACAGGAGAGCTGTCAGTCACTGAAAACATAGTAACTTGTGTTACTTATTTAAAAAAGTATTATTGATATTACAACAAAATATTTTGTTGTAAGTTTAATAGTAATGCGCTACTTTGCTAATTACTTGACAAAAGTAATCTGATTACGTAAGTCAAGTCAAGTCAAGTCATTCTGCTCGTCATGTTTTCCCTAGTAGTGATGGGAAGTTCTTTTACTGACTCTCTTGTTTGATCTCGTTCATCAAAATGAACGAATCTTATTCGTGTCATTTCGTTCATTTAAGTGGCTTTAAATGTTAAACTTTTAACAACCAAATTCCCCGAAGACATCCATCTATGCAATGTTGATCATATTCTGAATTAAGAAATAATTGACAGGGAACATAAATAATTACTTTACCTTCCGAGTCTTTCGTTCATTTGTCAGGATCGATATTGTCCCCCACCTCTTTTTGAAACATTATGAGTATATATTGAGTATATATATGAGTATATATTGAATAAGTACTAGTATCTAATTAGGTACTAGTATCTAATGAATAAATACTAGTACCTAATGCATAACTACTAGTATCTAATAAATACGTACTAGTCACAATTGGAATACATACTAGTCAGAACTGAAGTTGATATCTGAATCCCCATAGTGTCACGGTTCATAAATCCTATGTCTCTTTCTTGTCTCGTGTTCTGTTGTTGTGTGTGTGTGTGTGTGTGAGTGCTGATTGTGTGGGCGTGCTGGCTCATTAGTGCTCATCAGCGATCCAGCTCATCATTCCAGTCACCAGCTGCAGCTCATCTCATCACCCTATATATACTCACCACTTTCTCATCTCCTTTGTCAGATCGTTGTTTGTGGTGTCCAGGTGTGTTTTCCAGTCTGCGTTCGAGTCTTGTGCCTTCCGTGTTCCTGTGGATTTACTTTGGATTTATCTCACCTCTGGACTCTCCTCATCGCACTGCTGCACATCCATCACTGGGTTCATCTGGCCATCGGGGTCCCTGCGCCGCTAGCCTGTTCTCTGGACTTTTTCATCATTAATATCACAATAAAGGAGTTTACTTGCATCTTGCTTCCTTCCATCATTTCATGACACATAGAAGTCCCCATAAAAATCCCCATAGAAGTCAATGGTAAAAAAAATAATTTGTTACTAGTAACAAAAGAATAGTTACTAGTCACTACTGAAATAAGTACTAGTATCTAATGAATAAGTACTAGTATCTAATAATAAGGACTAGTAACTAATTAATAAGCACTACTATCTAATAAATAAGTACTTGTATCAATTTAATAGGCACTAGACTCTAATGAATAACTACTAGTATATTTTAAAAAGGTACTGGTATCTAAAGAATAAGCACTAGCAGCATGAAAATAGAGACTAGTAGGTTTTAAGGATTAAATGTTAAAACGGCTTGCGATAATCTGACACCCGTCTCCACAGTGACCCCTAGTGGTCAGAACAGTGTAAATGCAATAAAAACCCTAGACAAACATGCATAAAAACACCTTATACAAATCAATTGCAATTTTTTTTTAATTGAAAGTAAAATCTTTCAAATGCAATTATCTAATCAACTAAATAGATTATCAAGTGTCTATATGTTCTTTTATCAATTGTCAGGGTTTGTTTTGTTTGTTCTATGAATGACTCAGCTAAACAGGCCAATAAGAGACTATTAATTCAATAATTCATCATTTTAATTAGACTAATGTCTAATTAGATTGATCAGAGATCAGGTAAAACCCACAAACACTTGTTGACAGAGAAACCAAAAACAAAACCATTGAAATTTCGAAACAGTTATGACGTAATGAAGCCTCGTTTACTGAAATCATGTGACTCTGGCAGTTTGATACACGCTCCGAACCATTGATTCGGAACAAAAGGTTTCGAAGATTCATGAAGCAGTGTTTTGAAATTGCCATCACTAGTTCCCTTTCAAGGGAACTCGCGTTGCGTCGAGATTGACGCTATGGGAACGCTTTGCGTGATGATGTCTTGAAGCACATGTAAAATCAGTCCAATGGCGTGGCGGAACGTCAGATGCGGGTGACGTCACGTACCAGGAAACTATAAAGCCTGCTTGAAAACAGAGAGCGGCAGCTTCTGTGTCTTCAGTAGCTCTCTTTGTGAAATCTGTCTCTGTCTATTTGGTGTTGTTTTGTCACTCATATATATAATGGCCAGCAAGCAGTTCAGAATGTGTGTGCATCCCTGCCCGCGTTATATTACGGATGGGGACACGCACGTTCTGTGTATTGTTTGTTTGGGAGAGGAGCATGCCCAGTCAGCACTCGAGGGTGCTGGCTGTGTGCATTGCGAGGCGCTGTCCATGCGCATGCTCCGATCCCGGCTGAGTTTCTTCCGGGAAACTCGCGTTCCCCGGGGCTCGGGTCCCGCTGCTGCCGAGGCACAGCGGCGATCTCAGTCCTGGGGTTCGCAAATGGATCTATCAGCGGGGCTTGAGACGGGCTCTGCCCTATCTCAGCCTTTGTCTGATAGATCCAGTGTTTCTCATCAGGGTTCGGAAGCACGCGATGCGGTTTCTTCGGCCCCGATGATGGAACAAACACTGCAATTATCCAGTTCTGAGGAACTGGATGTTGTTAGTGTTCATACTGAGTCTGAGGGTGCCCCACCTCAGTCTCATGCATATGAAGAATTACTCGAAGTAGTGACAAGAGCAGTCGAAAGACTTTCCATTGAGTGGCCATCCGATAAGCAGGACGTTCGTTCAAAAAGTAAACTTGACGAACGCTTCCTGCCGTCACGTGCACAACCACAACATCGTAACCTGCCGTTTTTCCCCGATCTCCATACTGAGGTGTCGAGATCGTGGGGGAAACCAGTATCATATAGAGTGTTTAATCCACAAACTTCTAATTATTCCTCTATAACTGGGTATAAAGAGCATGGTTATGGGGGGATGCCGAAAGTCGAAGAGACGCTTGCGAGCTATCTCTCGCCAGCAGCGGCATCCTCCCTAAAGGGTTCGGTTCTGCCTAATAAGCCCCTCAGAGTTACATCTTCTCTGGTGGGCAGGGCTTATTCCGCGTCTGGTCAGGCTGCAGCGTGTTTACACACTATGTCTTTGCTGCAGGCTTATCAGGCGGAATTATTGGGAGATCTCAATGAGGGCGGGGGTATTGGTCCCGAAGTGGTGTGCGAATTGCGCAGAGCCACAGATTTGTCTCTCAGGGCCACCAAGGAGACGGCTAAATCCATCGGCCGTTCTATGGCAGCCCTGGTGGCCACTGAGAGGCATCTGTGGCTCAATCTATCTAATATCAAAGAAAATGAGAAACATGTTCTTTTAGATGCGCCCATTTCTACTTCGGGTCTATATGGTGATGCTGTTACTACTGCTGTAGATAAATTCCAAGAAGCTTCTAAGCAAGCAGCTGCACTACAAAAAAATCTTCCCCGTCGATCTTTTTATGAGGCTGCTGAGCGGGAGCAGCCTCACTCATCTAAAAAGAGCTCTGAACATCGTGCCGCTCAAAAACAGAGCGTGTCATCCCGTGCTCCCCCACAAAAATCTCGGGGACACGGGGGGCACGCCCAAACCCAGCATTTTTTCGAGGAGTAGAACGGATCTGCGGACCGTTATTACCGGTTGCTGGGAAAAAGTCCTAACGTCCGAGGGCTCAGGACAAATGAGGGTAGTCCCCCCCGAAGCAGAGCGGTCAACACCTCGTTTTACGGTGCCCGTCTCTCTTCGGTGCCCTCAGGGGACCGGTCTGCCAACCCTGCCGCCTCCGGTGTTTCAGGGCGCAGCGGTCTCCGGCGAGCACATATCTCAAGGACCACCCAGAAACGTAGTGGCCTCGGGATGCCCGCCCCCTCTGAGGAGGGTGTTAGAGCAGTCTGTTCAGTCGTTTCCTGCTGGTGCGCCGTTACAGGGCGACGAATTGACTACTCAACAGCAACAAAATCCAGAAGCCAGTCTCGAGAGGCTGGTACCTCTAGTAGAATCTTTGACAGCGTGGAAGCTACTGTCAAATGTTTCTCGTTGGGTCCTGCAGACCGTGGAAAAAGGGTATCAAATACAATTCAAGAAACGCCCACCTCGGTTTATGGGGGTCCTGCCCACAGTGGTGGGCCCCGAGCAGGTTCTGGTTATGGAACAGGAAGTAAACACTCTGTTAGAGAAAGGGGCCATAGAATATGTACCTCCCTCCAACAGGGAAACCGGGTTTTACAGCCGGTACTTCATAGTTCCAAAGAAGGACGGGGGGTTGCGTCCCATTTTAGATCTTCGAGTTCTGAACGAGTCAGTCATGCAGCTCAAGTTCAAAATGTTAACATTGAGACAAATCGTGCCACAGATCAGGTCCGAGGACTGGTTTGTCACGATAGACCTCAAGGACGCATATTTCCATATTTCCATCCGTCCGTGTCATTGGAAGTTCCTGAGGTTTGCTTTCGGGGGCAAAGCATACCAATATCGAGTTCTTCCATTCGGCCTGGCTTTATCACCCCGCACTTTCACCAAATGTGTGGATGCAGCTCTGGCGGCCCTGCACCTCCAGGGTATTCGCATCATGAACTACATCGACAATTGGTTGATTTTAGCTCAGTCGCATCAGATGGCGGTTCAACATCGAGATGTTGTTCTCGCCCACATGAAGGAGTTGGGGTTACGGCTGAACGCCAAGAAGAGTGTGCTTTCTCCACTTCAGAGGACCACTTTTTTAGGCGTGGTTTGGGATTCAGTGTCGATGCAGGCGCGCCTGTCACCGCCACGTATAGATTCAATCCTTGCAGCTGTGAAAAGTGTAAAGCTAGGCCAGCTACTCACTGTCAAACAGTTCCAGAGACTGTTGGGTCTCATGGCAGCAGCTTCCAACGTGATACCTTTTGGACTACTGCACATGAGGCCCCTGCAGTGGTGGCTCAGGACCAGGGGGTTTTCCCCGAGGGGCAACCCATTTCGCACAATCAAGGTCACGCGGCGATGCCTACGTGCCTTGGTTATGTGGAAGAAACCTTGGTTCCTGTCCCAGGGCCCAGTGTTGGGGGCTCCTTGTCGTCGCAAACTGCTAACGACGGATGCTTCCCTCACGGGTTGGGGAGCGATCCTAGAGGGTCGCTTATCTCAAGGTCTGTGGGAAGACCATCATCGTTCCTGGCATATCAATCGCCTAGAGATGTTAGCTGTCTTCCGGGCTCTGAGGAGCTTTATCACAGATCTCAGGGGACACCATGTGCTAGTGCATACGGACAACACGTCGGTAGTCGCCTATATCAATCACCAAGGGGGTTTGCGCTCGCGCCCATTATGCAATCTGGCACGCCATATCCTCTTGTGGTCCCAGGGGAAGCTGTTGTATCTCAGGGCAGCTTACATCCCCGGGGTCCAGAATATAGGAGCAGACGCTCTGTCGAGACAGGGGCTGAGGCCCGGGGAATGGAGGCTCCACCCCGAGGTGGTGGAGCTGATATGGAGGGAGTTTGGCCAAGCTCAAGTGGATCTGTTTGCGTCTCGAGAGACGTCTCACTGTCCACTTTGGTTCTCCCTCACGCATCCAGCTCCTCTGGGACTGGATGCTATGGTGCAGACGTGGCCGAGGCTACGCCTGTACGCCTTTCCCCCAGTTGCTCTGCTCCCGGGAGTTCTGGAGAGAGTTCGCAGGGACCGGGTTTGCCTGCTTCTTATAGCCCCGCGCTGACCGGGCAGAGTATGGTTTCCCGATCTTGTGTCCCTCCTCGATGGGCCTCCTCTGGAGCTACCTGTCAGGAGGGACCTTCTGTCCCAAGCAGGGGGCTCGATTTTACACCCCCGACCGGAACTGTGGAACCTGTGGGCTTGTCCTCTGAGGGGGCCCAGCTCATAGAGTCAGGTCTCTCAACTGAGGTTGTTGAGACCATTCTACAGTCCAGAGCTCCCTCCACGAGGAAACTTTATGCCCTGAAGTGGAGAGTATTCACTTCTTGGTGTAGTGACCGTCGGTTGGATCCAGTCAACTGCCCAATTGGTACAGTTCTGGAGTTCCTGCAGGACCGGTTCACTGCAGGTCTGACCCCGTCCACTTTAAAGGTTTATGTGGTGGCCATAGGTGCTTATAGTTGGTAGTTATGTGGTGGCTTATATAGCTTATAGCATAGTTTTTGTTTGTGTTTTGTTCTTATTTTTATTAATAAAGCTCATTATTGAGTCCTCGCTACTTCCATCACACCCAAACCTGACGCTGTAAAACTGCTTTAGAGTCAACAAAAAAAAAGAGATGCTGCGCCATCTTCAATAAAATGTTATAAACTTCACTTACCTACAGCTTCTGTGGTGATGAACGCAACAATGGTGACCATAAGCATCGAAGTGACATTTTTGCTAGACAAAGTACACGTCAGGTCAATGCACTTCAGTATTTACCTCAGAATGTCTTTTAAATGACTGAGGCGCGTATAAGAACAGAGAATATAGAGGAAGTCCAAAAACAGAAACCACAAACATTGAGTGTCATTGTGTTGATGTTCATTCTTTCCTAAAGACACATAAATCTCCATCTGAATATGAAATTTTGTTTAAAAAAAAAAATCAACACATTTGACAGAGGATTTTATTTAAAATGATTTACACTGCATTCAATGCTTACTATTTTAATGGTTCATGTCCTGCCTCAAACTCATCACATTGGCAATGTTAATACTGGCGTAAAACAATGCCTTTGCCTTGTTTGCTAAATGTAACATAAATAAATGCCTTCTCTACTCTCCACTCCATTAAGCAGAAGATAAAAACTAAGCAGAAAGTTTAGTAAAGGGATTCTCATCTATAATGTGTGTTACAGCAGGTTCATATATTCATAACCTAAGGATGTTTCTTCTCAGTGCGGCCTAGCAGACAGAAAGATCATGAAGCACAGACAGTTATGAAGAACGTTATGAAGCACAGACGGTTAAGAGCAGAGGCTTTAGTAAAGCTGGGATTCAGAGCCGATGACGGTGAACGTGTCGAGAAGATCCACATGTGGCTTTGCATTTGAAGAGTCTGGAGGTTCATGATGAGCATCAGCCATTCACTCATGCATCTCATTTCTAAGGGGAAAAATGCTTTTTTAATGTATATTTCAGGTTGATTAGATCCATTTGATTTGTAATATTGCACATATTAATGATTTTCTAAGGACTCAAGAAGTAAACTTACTCTGGAAGTCTTTTGTCTCCCACAGCGAGCTGCACAAGAGCCTTAAAGAACAACAGGGACACAATCAGTCAAATACAGTCAATATGCAACCATAATCAAGCCTATTTACATGTTCATCTTTACAATCTTTCATCTTCCTTTTTTTAAACAATAAACAATAAAATCAAGTAAAATAATTAGTTTTCTGTCTGAATATCTGATTTTGCACAGAACAATGTAATATTATGGAATTAAAACAGGTTGCAAATGGCAAATTACCCAGTGGTTTGAATGTTTGTTTTGAGTTTTAAGCAAATGATAAGCACAGATATATATTTCAAATGTTTTAAAAGATTAAACACAATATTCTTACCATGTAAAGTTGGTATAAACAGGAAAAGGAGGATAAAAAACAAGCAGATCACAACAATGGAAATCCAAATGACAAACTCCCTGTTTAAACCTAATGCAAAAAATAAAAAAAATAAAAAAATAACACACAAAAAAACCCCCACATATATTAAGCTTATAAAACAAATTCAACCCTGGGAAAGACATGTAAATGATCAGAATAATTTTTTTGTTTAAATAAACTGATGCAGTGTAAGAACAGAGATTATAGAGGAAGTTTGAAACCAGAAACCGCAAACAAACAGCATTAATGTGTTAGGGCCCTATCTTGCACCCAGCGCAATTGACTTCATACACCGACGCATGTATCATTCCTATTTTGCACCCGACGCACAGCAGACTTTTCCCTCCACAGACGCACGTCGGTAAATTAGGGAATGAACTTGCGCTCCCGGAGGCGGTTCAGTGAAAAGAGGAGGAGTGTTCCGGCGCAAATGTTCCCTGGTGCTATTTTGCAGTTTCAGAAAACAATTCCGCCACTGACCAGGAGAAACCTAGCCTAAAGTCAGTGGCACGTTGCGCATGTTATTCAGATGCTATTTTATGGGCGCATGCTTGGCCATAATCACAACGCACACACACTTTGCTTATCTCATCTACACAGATGCAGCAGTTTTCATTTTTGCAAATCATATATACATTATTACAAGGAAAAATATTAACACACGAGGGAAATCATTGTGGTGTCCATGAAGATGTGAAAAATAGGCATAAATCTAGCTTACACATTTACCCAAATTATCATACGCCTGTTTAACCGAAGCTAATTTGGGTGTGTTTCTCCATCCCCAATGTCACTTCTCTGTGTTTTACGGCCCTGACGAGAACGTCGGTCTCCTCGGCTGTGAACCGCTCCTGGCATGCGTCTGGCAAATCAGCCATGGAACAAGCACGCCTACTCTTAAAGGGAATGTGAGAAGATGCTCTGATTGGTTTATTTCACGTTACGCCCAAACCACATCAATGAGTAATGAAGCTACTTCACACCAACTCATTTTAGATTTGCGTCGGGAGCAAGAGTCATTTATCCCGCTGGTATAATAGCAACAGCGCCCGAGACCCACCCACAAAGTTACTTGCATTTCGCATTTGATACTTGCGTTTCAGATCGTTACAATAGGGCCCTTAGTCTTTCATAAGCAAGATTTACTGCTGCCATCTTGTTTACGTTCATTGCAAATGTTTGATATCAATGTCTGGCCCAAGTGTGTGTCTGAGTCCAGCAAGAACAAGATTATATCAGCCTCTACATAATGCATGAAAAATGACCACGGCAGATGATGGCGGATCAGATCTCCTGCTCCATCTCTTCTTCAAATTACTGTAAACCTGCTTAGTGTCTCTCAGAACAAACAATAATCAAAATAAGTCCTTGGGTGGAAGAGAGCAACTGAGGGTATTACAAATCAATTTTAAAGTGTCAAAATGAATCGGCAGAACTTCTTTCTGTGTAATGTTTGTTTGGTGTGCGTGTGCTGTCGTTCTAATATGACACTTGCTTTGAATTTTTTTTATCCAATTCTAATGCAATCACATTCAAATATGCAGAGGTGTAAAGTCCAGGGGTCAGAAAGTAAAAGTCCTGCCATATGTTTATTCCACACATGAATTCAGCTCAGCTGATCTCTCTAATTAGTTCTAATTATCTCCTGGCTGAAAAACTGTGCTAATTAGCAAATCCAGGTGACTGGAACAAAATACTGAGGATGACTTTTACTTTCTGAACCTGGACTTTACACCTCTGCAAATATGTTTTATATGACGTGGGCAAACACGTGTTCAGTGTATATACAATTTCTGAACAGAAGGAACATCTCAGCGCCACATAAGCATTAAAAAATAATCAGACTCAGTGATTAAAGCGCTGTCTCACCTTTAAACAGATCTCTCTCATAGACCGGTTTACTGGTCTCCTCACTCACTGTGTTCTGGAGTGTACAGGTGTAGAAGATTTCTGGATTTCCTTTGTTTTTGACAGTAATGGACTCTCCTTTCGGTTGGCGCGCTGAACCCGTCAGTGTTTCTCCAGCAGAATTCTTCCAGATGATTTTATCTCTGTAGTCACATATTAAATACACAACATCAGGGTTAGTCCTCTTCAATATTTGAATCGCAGGTTTGGGGACCCGTTCTGTGAAAGAAATAAACAGTGAAAACATTTACACTGTTGGTATCAGATGACATATTTACTACAATTTTAATATGAACCATAATGTTAAAAAAAAAGAACCATTGTACTTCCATGTTTTTGGACATGTATCACGGTATTCTTGAAAGTACTTATAAAGCACCATGGTTTCATAATCTGATATCATCAGTGTACCATAGTACTGCCAAAATACAGTGACGGTAAGTATACAGTATAGCTGGTACTGAATGATTACCACATATCATGGTATTTACTGTAGTTCAAGGTATGTCAAAGAACACTGCAGTACTGTTCAAAACACATGATGATAGTGTGGTAGATTTTGTTTGTGTAATAACAGTTATTGTTAAATTATTAACATACATATATTATATAATACATTTTATTTCACAATAGGTTAAAAAAAAAGTTGACAGAATTACATGCTATAATATGTTAAGTAAAAATCATAATAACAATATGATGCTTTTACAGTAATAATATTAATATAATCAATATTCACTCACCCATAACAGTCAATGTGAATCTTTGTGCCTGCTCTTTACCGCTGATGTCAATGGTATAAACTCCACTATGTTCGACTGTTAGTTTAGTAATCGTGATTTGTCCAGTCTTCGTATCAAGATCTGTGATGTCTTTGAATCTCTGATTCGAGGTATCAGTTACTCCGTCTTCCCATTCAATCGCCTTAACAGTTTCAACACCTTTAATGTGTTTCCATGTGATGCTGGAGACAGAAGCAGGAAGAGGTTTATCTGGACGAAAGGAAACTTCATCACCCACTGCTTTCTTCACCTCTGTACCTAATAATTAAAATATGAGAGATTATGTTAGTCAACATTCAACAATAAAGACTCTGTCATCCACTACAGTCATTTAATATTTGACAATTAGGTTACAATATTTTAATACAATTTAAAACTACAGTGTTGGGGAAAGTTACTTTTAAAAGAAATACGTTACAATGTTGCATTCACTGTTTTTATTCATTTTGAGGAATAGTTCATTTGTTTTGTACATGTGAGATGAGGAAATGCATGCTCACATATAGTCCAGAACTACAATAACAACGCGTTCTTATTAGATGCGTCTCTATAGCACGCATTTGTATATCGTGCAATGTATACGTGAAAATTAGTTATAATACGCACTGTAAAGCCCTTGTGTGTGAGGTAGACCTACGTGCGTATTATACGTTTGGGTAGGGGTGTGGGAAACTTGTGTATTACACATAATAAAATGCATATTATATGCAAGCGAAAACTGTGTGTCAAAACCATAGACTGTTAAAAAAAGTATTTTTTGTGTCAGTCTATGGTTTTGACACAGTTTTCACGTGCATATAATATGCATTTTATTACTTAAGAAACGTATAAATTGCACTATAAACAATGTGTGTTATAGAGACGCATTTCATGACATCAGGCTGACAATTAGCATCATGTTCACATCAAGGTTATAATCGTTGACGAAAACGAACGTAAAAACAAAAACTAGGTGGGAAAAAAACATTGTCGTTAACTGAAATAAAAATAAAAATGAGGCATTACAAAAAAAACGATAACTAACTAAAACTGTAATGTGTGTTTGGCAAAACTAACTAAGGGACGTTCGGTATTTATGGAATGGACCACCGGAGGAAAATAGGGGAGGGTCATGTCTTTTTATTCTTTGTTGAGGGGAGGGTCATCCAACTTTTGTATTCATGAAAACAGCAACATTTCAAAGTGGCTTGTTTTGTGCATATTTTTCCATCGCTATCAGATGGGTCTGACCCAACAAAAATCCAGTTTGGCGCTGTTTGACAGTGCGCGCTTCGGGGCGTACACGCTCAGAAAAAGTGCATCATGTCAGAACAGAACGCCAATGAAATATTTACCCGGCAAAGCTTTAAAGCACAAGCAAATAATGAACTTTTGTGATTGTGAATAAGTGCAGTGTCCTGTGAGTGTAACTCTACCGCTGCATTAACATGTGATGTGAATTTACGTCGAGTTTTACAGTATTGGGACTGAGGCGCCAGAACTGCAGAATGTGCGCTGTGCACGATACTACCATATTTTAGTTTCCATGCTTATTATGTTTCCACAACAATGTTAGTGAGTAAATCTACTGAAATGGCCACCATAACAGTGGATTGTGATGTGTAAGATGAGAAAGCAGAGGTTAACGCCTGTTTCACACATACTCCTGTCCTGTGCAGTGTGTATGCGGTGCAGGATCAGCACGCTATAGTGCTTTCACATATGCTGCGTTTGCAGTGCGTAACTGATCCACGGCTGTAACACAATCACATACTCACTATTTTTATTTGAAATCCAGAAGTTATAAGCAACTTTTATAAAAAAAAAAAAGTTTTGTCAGCATTGCGATTCTCTTTATTCACATATACACTCTTTTATAGACGTATTCATGTTAACACAATTTAAACAACGTATTATTCAATGCATTACTTCTAAATAGATTTATATATGAAGTTGCTCAAGCAAGTGGTGAAATATTTAACCATGTACTTATATTAAAATCGCAAACATTTTAAATTAAAACTTAAAATTGACAAAAACAGCCGACTCTCATGACTTTTCTTTTGCATTTAAATTTTAATACAATAAATATATAAAGTGTTCAAAATATTCACTGTTAAAAACTTTAAATAAAATATGAAAATATATATATATATATATATTCACTGTTAATTAATTATGTATTATATTGCTATTCAACTGCAATGATTTGCCATAGAGCTGCAGCACATGCATCTAATGCTGGGCAGTCCAATTCATTGAGTAGCCTAGCCTAATTTTGAGATGCATGGTTCATCTAAATATGTTGACACTAGAGTTTATTTTAATTTTTCATGTTCTTTTCTCAGATTGAGCTCCCTGACACTCTGACAGCAATGTCTTGTGTGGCTCAAAAATGGATTGAATACATGCTGTTCATGTATGTCTTCTTTAGTCTGTTGGCTATTTAGGTTTTTTCCTGGCACACGTCACTTCCACATTTTGCACTTGGCCGGCAACACACTGGCTGCGTGGCGTGAGCGTGGCGTTTCTGTTGCATGTCAGCTGCGTGGCGTTTTCTATGTATTTGCACACCAGAAACGTGTCTGACGCGGCGCTGCTGCTGATAGGTGACATATGATAAGCCTCATTGGTGAAATGTTTGACATATGGGGAGAGAGTTGTGGAAGGCCTATACTTCATGTTAAAGGAGCCGTATGTAAGATTGTGGCCAAAACTGGTACTGCAATCACTTTCAAATTACTGTAGAGCGGTGTATCCCCTCCTCCTCCCCCCTGACTCGAGGTTGCCAGATAGGCTGCAGGATCCAGCAGGAACGTAGGCTGCTACGTAGCTGTGGTAACTAGAGCAGAGCTGGCAACCCGGATGCCGAAACACTACTGACTTCGTGATTGGTAGATAGGTGGAGGGTGGCGCTTCAGGCCAAAACACAAGATGACAACATCAACATCAGTTGAGGGCTGCAACTTCACTTTTAAATGACAATATCCTGGCCGGACTACTGTTACTACATAATTTCTTAATGTCTAGTGACATATCAGGGCCATTTTATGATTAATTGAAATACATTTCTTACATACAGCTCCTTTAAACATAAATATATAGCAGCAATTTCCAGCAAAGACAACGTCGGCAGTGTTGACGGCAAAATAGGCTCACTGGCGGAGCTAGGGGGTGGCCAGGGGTGGCCGTGGCCACCCTTGGTCTAAGCTTGGCCACCCTTTTGGCCACCCCTCTCACAACTGCTGTTTCTGTCTCTTTTTTTATTAACAAAAATTTTGTTTTTTAAAACGCTGAACCGTCTCTTTAAGACCACAAAAAATGTGAGACTTTTCAGACGCACACTCCAACTTCACCTCAGAATGAGCTTCAGCAGAACATCAGACAGTGATATGCACATAGTAAATATAGAGTCAATCTTTCTCAACTGGTGGGTTGCAAGAACGTTTTGAGTAAGTCGAATAGCGTGCAGTCAACAACAAATGTAGTTCTCTTTTTTTCTGATGCTACTTTTATTTTAGAAGATGTGTGTGAAAGCCTGTGACACTTCTGTCAGATGCTGAGAAAAGGGCTTTGTCCTTATTCAGTTGGCTATCTTCGGTAAGATGAGATGTTATCAGGCCAAATGTCAGTAAAACTAACTTTTCTGTCATACGGCTTACAGCCATTGTGCTTGCACATTACGCGCAAATGCGGCGTGCTGTAGCCGTAGTTGTCGTTAATTAACTCATGTAAGAATCAAAAAGGCGATTAAAGCTGTCAAAACTGCATGCATGTATTTGCATCACATGTGTCTGGATTAAAATATTCTGCTACGTGAGATCACAATATAAGGCACAAACTGATATGTAATGTTTTAATGTCCAAATAAATGTGAGCACTGTGCATTTGTACTAGAAGATATTCATTCATTTTGTGTTAATTTGTAAAGGACAAACAAAAATAGATAATTTTTAAATCCATAAAATAACTAATTTTACATTCTGGTTACATTACATTATGAAAAACGTAATCGGTTACTAACGTAACCTCGGTTCTCTCTAGAAGAGGGAACGAGTATTGCGTAAGTTAGCTTACGCTACGGGTAAAGTCATCTTTTCTCGAGATATGAAGCCAAAAAATGATCCTTAATTTTTATTCATTGTCAACGCAGTGCAGCAGCTAGCAGACCTAGAGCAGGCTATCTAGCGCGCTCATTGGCTGCTCCGCGGCAACTGCAGCAGCCTACCAGTGAGCCTGGCGTGACGTCGCGCCCTCACGCGTCACAGCCCGCCAGAATGGGAGTGGCTTAGCGTATAAAAGGAAGGCTCGGAGGCTGATACCCTGGTTTTCGTCGACTGAAGCGAAATGAGCTCGTGGCGCGAGCACGGCCGGTTACGCAATACTCGTTCCCTCTTCTAGAGAGAACCGAGGTTACGTTAGTAACCGATTACGTTCTCTTACGAGAGGTTCTCTCGTATTGCGTAAGTTAGCTTACGCTACGGGAACCCCTTGTCAACGCCTTGCGCGCCCAGCATCCACCACATGAGTCCCAGGGGAAACCCGGGGAACACTGATAAGTGGGAAACAGGTGGCCGACAGTTTATTAGTGGGCCAGCACATGTTCATAAGCACACATTAGGGGGTGTAGAGCGGCTCGGCCGGTCTATACTGACATAACCCTTTCTAGTGCAGCTCAACCAGGAGAGCTAAATCGAGTAAGTAGCCCGCGCACAAAAGTGTGGGCAGGGCATACACACGACTCAGACTGATAGAAGTTTAGCCTGCAGGGCGGGGACTTCCAGGTTATAAAACCTAACAAATGTAGAGGGCCAGGCCCAGCCTGCCGCTGTACAAATGTCATGAATGGAAATCCCGCTGGACCAAGCCCACGATGAGGCCATGCCTCTGGTGGAATGAGCCCGGATGCCCAAGGGGCACTGCAGGTTTCTGGACGCATAAGCTGCCGCAATAGCGTCCACTATCCATCTGGACAGACTGTGTTTCGAGGCGGCGAGACCCTGGTGCGCCCTCCAAACGAAACGAAAAGCTGCTCCGAGCGCCTGAAAGCGGCGGAGCGCGTGACGTAATTCCTCAGAGCCCTGACAGGGCAGAGGAGGTTACTATCAACCTCGCTGCCGGATGCCGGTAGGGCTGAGAGGGAAATGACCTGCTCTCTGAAAGGAGTGCCCATCACCTTGGGGACGTAACCATGTCTCGGTTTGAGAATGACTATTGAGTCATTAGGTCCGAACTCAAGACACGCCACGTTAACTGATAACGCGTTTAACTGAAGACAGAGCTATCAGAAAAACGGTTTTGAACGTGAGGTATTTCAGATCCACAGTGTCCAAAGGTTCGAAGAGATAAGCTTTCAGGGCCTCTAGGACCAAAGACAAATCCCAGATCGGAACCGAGGGGGGTCGCGGGGGATTCATCCTCCTGGCTCCTTTGAGGAAGCGGATGATGAATTCATTCTTCCTAATGCGCGGCCGCGCGCCGAGTCGGCGAACGCTGCAATAGCCGCAACATAGACTTTGAGCGTGGAGGGGGACCTGCCCGCGTCCAGCAGCTCCTGAAGGAAGCACAAAACCCACGAAATCCCACACGCTTGTGGGTTTAAATTTTTCCCCGTGCACCACTTGTTAAACACAGACCATTTTGACGCGTAGAGCCGTCTCGTAGAGGGGGCTCTAGACTGCGTGATCGTGTTCACGACCCCTTTTGGCAAATCAACGAGTATCTGTTGATTCTCCACGCATGCAGAGACCAGCGCTCTGGATGGGGATGCCAGATCGAACCGCGGGCTTGAGAGAGAAGGTCTCTCCTCACCGGGATCGGCCATGGGGCTGAGTCTGCCAACCGCATTAATTCCGGGAACCATGTCTGAGTGGCGCGTTTCTCTGATCCTCCCGATCACCTGGGGTAACAGCGAGATCGGGGGAAAAGCGTACAGCGGGAGGTTGGGCCAGGCTCGGGCCAGCGCGTCCTCGGTCTTCGAGAAGAATATCGGGCAGTGGGCGTTGTCGTCTGACGCAAAGAGGTCGACTTTTGCTCTGCCGAACAGGCGCCATAGAAGCTGGACTGTCTGGTGGTGCAGAGACCATTCCCCGGGGGGAACGTTGTCTCTGGACAGTCTGTCTGGGCCGACGTTCAGGTGACCGGGCACATGCGCTGCTCTCAACGAGCGCAGTGAGCCCTGAGCCCAAACGAGGAGGCGTTCCGCCAGTGCGCAGAGGATTTTGGATCTGATCCCGCCCTGACGGTTCACGTAGGACACCACTGACATGTTGTCTGTGCGAACTAGTACATGGTGTCCTCGCAGGTATGGGAGAAAATGTTTCAGTGCATTCTTGACCGCTAGCATCTCCAAACAGTTTATGTGAAGGCATTTCTCCCGGTCTGACCAGAGGCCATGGACAGGTCTGCCCTCGAGAAGCGCTCCCCAACCTAGGTTGGAGGCGTCTGTCGAGATCGTTTTCCGGTGCGAGATAACTCCCATTGTAACTCCTCGTTGGTACCATATAGGGGTGGTAGTGGCGCAGTGGATAAGACACATGCCTTTGGTGTGAGAGACCCGGGTTCGAATCCACTGTGAGACACCAATGTGTCCCTGAGCAAGACACTTAACCCCTAGTTGCTCCAGAGGCGTGCGACCTCTGACATATATAGCAATTGTAAGTCGCTTTGTATAAAAGCGTCAGCTAAATGAATAAATGTAAATGTAAAATGTAAATGTACCATTCGGCCGCCAGCCAGGGCTGCAGGGCTGAGACGCAGCCCTGATTCACACTGACTCGCGAGCCGCCGGCAATCCACGCTCTGCGGGGCGCTCTCGCTTTCAGCCAGTGCTGAAGCGGGCGCATGCGCAGTAGGCCCAGCTGAAGCACCGCTGCAGCTGAAGCCATGTGGCCCAAAATCCTCTGAAATGCTTTCAGGGGGAAACACCTGCCTTTCTGAAAAGACGCGGCGAGATGTCGAATACGGCGCGCGCGCTGTGTCGACAGTCTGGCCGTCATAGCCACCGAGTCCAGCTCTATTCCCAAAAAAGAGATCGACTGACTGGGTATTAATGAGCTCTTGGTCCAGTTGACCGAGAGACCCAAGCTTTTCAGATGGCTGAGTAGCGCTAGTCTGTGGGATATGGGTTCTTCCTCTGACTGCGCTAGAATCAACCAGTCGTCCAAATAGTTCAGAATTCGCATGCCCTGTGTTCTCAGTCCATGCACTTCGTGAACGTACGGGGTGCTAAAGACAGGCCGAACGGGAGGACGGTGTATTGATATACCTGACCGTCGAAGGCGAATCTCAAGAATGGCCTGTGACGGGGTATAATTTGAATCTGAAAGTATGCGTCTTTCAGATCGAGAGAAATAAACCAGTCCCTCGGGCGGATTTGCGCAAGGATTTGTCTGGTTGTGAGCATTTTGAACGGCCGTCTCATGAGAGCTTTGTTCAAATATCTCAGATCTAATATGGGTCTGAGAGCTCCGTCCTTCTTGGGAACGAGGAAATAGCGGCTGTAAAAGCCCGTCTCGGTCAGAGAAGGATGCACTCGTTCTATCGCCCTCTTGCACAATAGTTTCGCTATTTCTGTATGAAGCAGATGGGCTGCTTCTGTATTCACTCTCGTCTCGGTCCGTGCTCGAAAGCGCGGGGGACGGCGAGCGAACTGCAGCGAATAGCCCCGTTTCACAATGTTCAGCACCCATTCTGACACGCCCGGGATAGCTTCCCACGCTTCCGCATGCATAGCTAGGGGTCGAATGGCCTCTGGGTCCTGGCCGCTGCACTGCGCGGGATAGGGGACTCGTAACTAGGGTTGGGTACCGAAACCCGGTTCCAATAGGGAACCGGTTCCGACGTAAACGGTAGTAACCAGACCGAATAAGAACGAAACTTTCGGTGCCTGATTTCGGTGCCTGACTTTTTTCACCGCCCCCTATAAAACATCTCGCGGCACGAATGATCCAATAACAAAACGTCTCCAGTTAACCAGCAGAGCATTCATTTCGTTCGTTTGTTAAATAAGAGACGATCTAGCGCTGAAAATTATTTTCTCTTGTGGCTCACGCACACCGCACTCGTCTCGGACGCGCACTTCAATACGTTGCAGAGATCGATCTATTTATGAGGCGCCGTCTATATGAGTAACGTTATGTGCTTGGAGAGTTTGTGTGTGCGTGCTCGCGTCTCAGATGAGTATGTGCGCGCGTGTGTGTGTGTGTGTGTGTGTGTGTGTGTGCGAGTTTGTGTGTGTGTGTGTGTGTGTGTGTGTGCGCTCGCGTCTCAGATGAGCATGTGCGCGAGTTTGTGTGTGTGTGTGTGTGTGTGTGTGTGTGTGTGTGTGCTCGTGTCTCAGATGAGTATGTGCGCGAGTTTATGTGTGTGTGTGTGTGTGTGTGTGTGTGTGTGTGTGTGTGTGTGTGTGCTCGCGTCTCAGATGAGTATGTGCGCGAGATTATGTGTGTGTGTGTGTGTGTGTGTGTGTGTGTGTGTGTGTGTGTGTGCTCGCGTCTCAGATGAGTATGTGCGCGGTTTGTGTGTGTGTGTGCGTGAGCGACTTTAGATGTGACGTTGTGCATTTCATATAGTTGGAGCATTCAGCAGTATACATGTATGTGTGACTACTTAGTATATGTGTATGCAAGCGTTTTATGTGTGCGTGAATGAAGTTCGATTTAAGCCCTAGACGGCGCCTCATATCTATTCGTTCTGGTGAAATCACAACATATAATGCACACAAAGTGTCCCTGCTTGATATACAACCACTGATGAGCATTATCGGTTTAAAAAAACTACGCATGCGGATTAGAACCCAAAACCTCTGACATTCTTGACTAAAGTTCAAGTTCAGCTGCAGTGTTCCTCTTCGGGTAAGTCTAGTATTTTAATGCCAACTGCAAATCTTGCATATCAAGTATGAAGTAGCCTATATCAAGTATATTTATATGAGGCTATACTTTGTGTGTTAAATATTTCTGCTCAGTGTCAGATATTTCTCTGTTTTGTAAAAGTCTATAATATATAATATGTAATATAATTGATATATAATATATATATATATATATATAATATATATAAATAATATTAGAAGACAAAATTTTTATCTTAACTTAAGTGTTTTCGGCTACATCAGCACAATTTTTAATTTAATCAGAAATCAGAAAATCTTTTTCAGAAAACACACACAGATATAATTTTTTTGATAAAGTGTGTGCAGTTTCGTTTTCTTAAGTACCGGTTTAAGAACCGTTTAAGCACCGGAACCGTTTGAAAAATACCGAGTAGGTACTGGTATCGGATAAAACCCAACCAATACCCAACCCTACTCGTAACAGAGGAATTTGCGCGGTGCGCGCGCTGTCGATGCTGGGGAACGGGAGCTCGCTGATAGCGATAACTGGCTGGACAGCACTCAATGACTCGGTCACTTGGGACGGAGAACATTTTGCAGTGAGAAACCCGTGACGCGAGAGCGGCGTGGGCGTTAATGTGTTTATCAGTAAGCGTGAGCGCTCGTAGGCGGGCACAAGGCTTACATTCGTAACATGGCCAGTGGTGGGGAGCTTTATGTGATCTAACCCCCGAGGCAGTTGCGAGACAGAGCGGGCAAAGTGTAGGTGTGGGCACTGGATCGTGGGCACATTTCCTACATTTGACACTCGAGCGGCGCGTGCCCGCTTTATGAGAGTGTGCTCTGTGGGGTACACAGGGGAGATCGTGCTTGTGTGTAGGGGTGAACACTGGGGTGTGGGCACATTTACTACACTCATAACACCGTTGGCATGAGCCGGATAACCAGACTTTATGCTCTTTTTGAGATTTCTCTGGGTCGCCGTGAGAACGGCGTTTGTGTGCAGGCAAGCGAGCTGTGTAACTGACTCGTTGGCTGCGGTGAACACTACTGCAGTAGCCTTTTCTAAGGGGACTGGCAGAGGTAAAGTTGTGAGTTTTGACGGCGGTCCGGCCGCGGCGGGACCCAACCGTCTTTTCCTCCCTGCGCATGCTAGGAGGACTTCGCAGGCTCGGGCTTCAGCGAGATCTTAGGCCGGGGTCCCCGAGGGGGAGGCGGTCTGTGCTGGCTGGATGAGCGCGACCTAGGGCGGCCGCCCTGTCGTTGCTGCGAAGGCGGAGGTCGAGACGAGCGCTGTGTAGAGCTGCGTGCAGGAGGCTGTGCTTGAGAGCGGCCTGCAGCGGAACTCGAGCGGCGAGGCAGGAAGAGGTTCATGGCCTGCGACGCTTTCTGTACCTCCGAAAAACGATCCACGATGCCGCTTACAGCAGGGCCGAAGAGGCCGGTGGGGAGAGTGGGGCGTTGAGGAAGACGGACCGCTCAGACTCACCCATGTCGGCGAGCGTTAGCCACAGATGGCGCTCGGTGACTGTAAGCGAGGCCATGGATCTCCCGATGGCTTGGGCCGTGGTCTTGGTAGCGCGAAGGGAGAGGTCCGTCGCGCTGCGCAAGTCCGTGAAGGCGGTGTGACTCGGGCCTTTCTCGTCCATTTCGCGGAGGAGATCAGCCTGGAGGATCTGGAGAACCGCCATTGTGTGCAGGGCGGAAGCAGCCTGTCCAGCGGCAGAGAAGGCGCGGCTGACGAGTGCTGACGTAGTCCTGCAGGCTTTCGACGGGAGGGCAGACTTTGAGCGCCATCTCGCGGATGGGGGGCAAAGGTGCGCTGCGACCGCCTGTTCCACCGGGGGAATCTGGGTATACCCCTTCTCCGCGGCTCCGTCCACGTGAGAGAGAGTCGAGGAGACTGAGGAGCGGAGTCTCACGCAGAAAGGAGCGTTCCAGGATTTGGAAAGCTCAGCGTGGAGCTCGGGCAGGAAGGGTGCTGACCTAGAGGCAGGCGCTTGGCGGCGGCTAGGCAGAAAACACCCGTCGAGCCTGTTAGGCGCGGGCGCCTTCGGTGGTGACCATTCGAGGCCTAAGTGCTCGACAGCCTTAGTGAGGAGGCGGAGAAGCTCGTCGTCCACACTGACGCGAGCCCGGCCAGATTCCTGGGTCGAAGAGGAGGTGGAGCGGTGAGATCCGGACCACTCTTCGCTGTCCGAAGCCAAGATAGAGCAGCTGTCGATGATGGCGTCCTCATCCGCTTCATCCCCTGAGGCGACGGCAGTGCGGGCAGGAGCCGGCAGCTGCGCGTCGGGAAGCGGGGGCGGAGAGGGAGAGAGCGAGGCTCGCGGGAGAGGCTCCGGCGAAAACCTGGCTGGCGCATCAGACTCCGGTGGTCTCTGTGAGCGGCGTTTCTTCTTACGCGGCCCAGGGACAGGCGGAGTGGCAGCATCAGCGTCGAACAAGGCGAGTCGAGCCCGCAGGGTCGACATCGGCAGTTCATCGCAAAGCTCGCAGCCGCCCGAAGACAAGGCGGCGGCTGCATGGTCACGTCCCAGGCAGAGAGCGCAGATGAGGTGGCGGTCCCTGTCGCTGAGAGGGGCTCGGCACGAGCCGCATGAAATACGAGGCATTTTGAAACAAACGCCTCGGCTCTTTTAGCAGAAGTGTGTCGCGGCGGCGAACACACAGCAGAAGCGCTAGTAAAAAGGATACTTGTCGCCGGATAGCGAAGCAGGCACGGAAGGCTGAAGGCGGTGAAGACGGCCGGCTTCCTCAGACGCTTTCTTCGGCTTGCAGGCACTGGTTTCGACGGCGGCGGCTTCTCTCAGAGTGCAGCGATGCGGAGAGCTTCGCTGAAGAGACGAAAATCAGGGTGTCAGCCTCCGAGCCTTCCTTTTATATGCTAAGCCACTCCCATTCTGGCGGGCTGTGACGCGTGACGTCACGCCAGGCTCACTGGTAGGCTGCTGCAGTTGCCGCGGAGCAGCCAATGAGCGCGCTAGATAGCCTGCTCTAGGTCTGCTAGCTGCTGCACTGCGTTGACAATGAATAAAAATTAAGGATAATTTTTTGGCTTCATATCTCGAGAAAAGATGACTTTACCCGTAGCTTAAGCTAACTTACGCAATACGAGAGAACCTCTCGTAAGAGAACATAACATTTTACATTATGGGCTGTTGTCTTCAGCCTTGTTCACATTCTTGCAAATGGGGATTCAAAAGATAACTTTTGTTTTCCTTTTTAATTTAGGTATGATAGAACTGTTGCAATTATTTATTTTGACAACTAATATAGTAAGTTAAACTTTTTTGGACAAACTCGGAATTGGTTGAAGAGTTCATTGATTATATAAAACGCATTGAAGGTTGAATAATCTTTAGACTACAGTATTTATCTGCATGTTATCTCATTCATGAAGATGCAACAATGTAGAACAAGCTATTGGAGATTTTGAGAACCAGAACCAAGCTAACTGAGCAAGTTGAACTTTAACTATAGTGTGTGCCCTTTTATTACCATTTAATTAATTTTAATATGAGGTGGTGGGCAATAATAAAACATATATATAAAATTCACTCAGTATTCCATGATTCCTAATTCACTACTAACTCAATTACAATTAAGTACAAATTAACTTTATTCAGTTGTGTAGGCACTAAAACAGTCCAATACATTATAGTCAAATTATTTTTTATGAAAAAATAATTAAGATTTCTGTGCCACCCCAAACTGGTTGCTGGCCCTTGCCTGGCCACCCCTATGAAAAAATCCTGCCTCCGCCACTGAATAGGCTACAGAATATTTCGTTCTGTATTGCAGGTGCAATGTTTGAAAATTGATAATATATTTTTTAATTACATTTATATCTGCATTTATGTAAAAACCTAAAATTTCAAACATCAAAATGTCATTTATTAATATGTATTCAAGTCAAAATGACATACAAACATATTTTCCTATTCTATTTTGCCTGGAAACGCTTCCAAAACGCTTGCGTGTCGCGTGAAAAATAGGCGTCGGTTCTATTTCTAGCATGTACGCGTTTTCCGCGTGTCACGCAGGCAGTGTGCAAGCTCTAACCTGTTAACATGGGAGCCGAAATAAAAACGGACACGCCACGCAGCCAGTGTCTGGGTTTTAACAAAAATATTATCGATTTTCAAATAGGCCTACTGCACCTGTCAATAAAGAACGAAATATTCTGTAGCCTATTTTGCCGTCAACACTGCCGACGTTGTCTTTGCTGCTATATTTATGTTTAACATGAAATATAGGCCTTCCACAACTCTCTCCCCATATGTCAAATATATCACCAATGAGGCTTATCATATGTCACCAATCAGCAGCAGCGCCGCGTCAGACACGTTTCTGGTGTTCAAAGCCAGTGTGTCCCCGGCCTTAATGCAGTCTTGAGTAGACTGTTTACATATTTTTGCCCATATGTACATTTTATGAACTGGTGTTATTGTTGAATACATATTTCTAAAATTGTATGATGTTTTTGTTGAGTTATTATTACACAATACTTTTTCTGACCTTTTTGAATCTTGCCCCTGACAAATAACCCAAATTACAAAGAAAGACTAAAACTAACACTAAAACTAATAAAAACTAAATTAAAACTAAGCATTTTCAAAAAATAAAAAATAAACTAAACTAGCAAACCCACTTTAAAAACGAATTAAAACTAAACTGAATTTGAAAACAAAAACAAAACGAAATAAAAATAAAAACTAATGAAAAATGCAAATAATAACACACAGCGCACACAACACCTCAGCCTTTACTCCCAATTTATCTCAGCATGAGGACAGGAGAGCTGTCAGTCAATGGGAAAACATAGGAACTTGTGTTAATTATTTGAAAAAGTAACTCAGATATTTTGTTGTAAATTTTAAAAGTAATGTGCTGCTAGTTACTTAAAAAAGTAATCTGGATACTCAACTTGCAATACTGCGTTACCCTCAACAACTCTGTAAAACTAAACTGCTTTAGGTTTGAAAAAAAAAAGAAGAAAAAAGAAAAGAAAGAGATGCTGCGTCATCTTCAATAAAACATTATAAACTTCACTTACCTGAAATAGCTTCTGTGGTGATGAACACAACGATGGCGACCATCAAGCATTGATGTGACATTTCTGTTAGACAAAGTTCACATTAATGCACTTCAGTATTTAGCTCAGAATGTCTTTTAAAAGCCTGAGACAAAATATAAGAACAGAAAATACTGAGGAAGCGCAAAAACAGAACCACTTGTGGTATCAAGTGTGTCAGATTCATAAGATTCATACTTCCCTAAAGACACATCAATCTCATCTGAATTTGACATTTTGTTTTAAAAATGTAAAAATGTCTTAACAAATTTTACATTTGACAGAGGATTTTGTTCAATTCAATTTTATCCGGGCCCCGGAAGTGATGAGGCAGGGATACAGGCTGAAGAAGATTATTGTCCGGACGGGACCGGTGTTCTGCCGAATTCTGACCCCCGCCAAACACCCTCCTAGTATTGGTAAGTTTAGGATTAGTTGTGGGGGAAGGGGTTATGATTAGGAGTGGGGATTAGGCAATCAGGTACTGACTCGAGTCGAAATTCAGCACAACAGCGGCGAGGAAGATGAAGACTCGAGGGTGTGGACTTGGGTGGGAACTGGATCCGCGGACCACAGATTTATCAGGTCCAGGTCCGCTCCTGGCTCTGAGATGGACTGACCTCTCTAATAGCGTCTGGCTGCAGACTTGCACTCTCAGACACCAGCGCTTCCTGTGCAAAAAAAAAAAAAAAAAGGCATCTCTCCGATGCCTTTTTTTTTTTTTTTTTTTTTCACAGTAAGTCGATTGCAAGAGACGTCACTTACAGAGGAAGCGCTGGTGTCTGAGAGTGCAAGTCTGCAGCCAGACGCTATTGGTCACTTCATGCACTTTGTTAATGTTAATTTCAACTTTTACTAATATGGAAATCAAAAGTTGTAGGCCTATTTGTTAACATTAGTTAATGCATCGTGAACTAACATGAACAAACAATGAACAGCTGGATTTTTATTAACTAAGATTGTAGGAGCCATGTTATGGGAAAGTCATGTGACCACATCATTTGTTGACCGTGCAACCTGTACAAAAGAAAACCACATGCAAGCTTTAAGGATAAGCGTGTCACAGAAGTTATTCCTGCGCTCAGCTCCTTAGCGGTTTTTGGATAGTTTTTATGTGCCGCTACAAAGATTAACAAAGATTAATAAATATTGTAAAATGTATTGCTCATTGTTAGTTTATGTTAGGTACTTTAAGTAATGTTAAGTTAACCTTATTGTTAAGTATTACAATTAACTATGATTTCTATTTCGTGTGTGTGTGTGTATATATGGGTGGTTTACATATTTGGCATATTTCATATAAAAAATCGTCATGGAACTCATTGGGTTATATTCTACCAACTCTTATATTTCCAAATATATACGTGGTCTTGTAGATTTTGTCCTGAAATTTACATTTATTCACTAGTTTACGGTCTTAGTGACTAAAATTGTCTTATGGTGTGACATGAATGTTATTGTGTATTAAATTAAAAAGGGGTGTAATGTGATAATGAAGTCAATTTATTCTGATTCTTTATCATTACTATATAAAAGTATAGCATTTCTTGTTACATTTTGCATTATTTTACTTTATCAACACTCATAGAAAGACTTTTACTCGTAATCTTTCAATATACTTCAAGTTATTTTGGGAATACCTTGTTATAAAAGTACCAAAATGCTTGTAACCTTTTCTGGCACTATTCCCCATCTGTCACATTGTATGTTGCACATTTTTATTTATTTAATGTTTATCTTAAATTATAAAATAAAACGTATATTTGGCATCAAATATCCTCTGTAAATGAACAAGTGTCTGTGGTTGTTACCTGATATCTGTTTTATACATTTGTAGACATTTTAATTAGACATTAATAGCCTATAATTAAAATGAATAATGAATGTTAAGAGTCTCTTACTGGGCCGTTTAGCTGAGCCATTCATAGAACAAACAAAACAAACCCTGACAATTACGGTGACCGGGAGGGGACATGTTCGGTTCACTTATTTTTGTTGTGACCACAACATATTAACTCGTGGGAACGTGATATTAAGTCGTGGCCACGAGATCATTTTGTTGAGGTAACGACATCATTATGTCGTGGCCACGCGATGCAAAGTCGTAGCCTCGAGATCATATGTTGAGGGAACGATCTATTTTTCTCGTGGCCACGACTTCATATTTTGAGAGAACGACATCTATTTGTCGTGGCCACGAGTTATGTTGAGGGAGCCACAGCAGCCAATACTGTAACCGTACCATAGACTGGGCTACAGCAGAGATTGAGATGACAGAAGAAATAACATTTTACTTTAAATTAGGAATGTCATATAAAGATATAGTGCGGTCTTTGGCATTAAGACATGGGTGCGTTGTAAGTGAAAGACACATGAAGCGCATTCTTATACTTTTTTGTCGCACGCATATTTAGGGACCGTCTCAAAATTACATGCGACATTGGCATAAACGTTTCTAACTTCAATAGCATTTGAAGACAATGACTTACAGTCATAAAACCAACTGTACATTGTTCACCCAGGTCTCATGTATGATGCACACCTTTTAGATTTTTGATATTTATGACAATAAACTGATCAATCATATGCAAATATTGCTATGTATTTCACCACTGCCACATACCTGACACCTAGATGAACAATGTACAGTTGGTTTTATGACTGTAAGTCATTGTCTTCAAATGCTATTGAGCTTTAAATATGGTCATATTCTGTATATGATCCCATACAGTAGTGAAATACCAATATTTGCATATGATTTAGCAGTTTATTGTCATAAATATAAAAAATATTAAAGGTGTGCAATGTGCATCATACATGAGACCTAGATGAACAATATACAGTTGGTTTTATGACTGTAAGTCATTGTCTTCAAATGATATTGATCTTTAAATATTGTCATATTTTGTGTATGATCCCATACAGTAGTGAAATAGGCCTACATAGCAATATTTGCATATGATTTTGCAGTTTATTGTCATAAATATCAAAAATCTAAAAGGTGTGCATCATACATGAGACCTGGGTGAACAATGTACAGTTGGTTTTATGACTGTAAGTCATTGTCTTCAAATGCTATTGAAGTTAGAAACGTTTATGCCAATGTCGCATGTAATTTTGAGACGGTCCCTAAATATGCGTGCGACAAAAAAGTATAAGAATGCGCTTCATGTGTCTTTCACTTATAACGTACCCATGACTTAATGTCAAAGACCGCACTATATGACATTCTTAATTTAAAGTAAAATGTTATTTCTTCTGTCATCTCCATCTCTGCTGTTGCCCAGTCTATGCTATGGTACGGTTACAGTATTGGCCGCTGTGGCTCCCTCAACTCGATGCCACGACAAATAGATGTCGTTCTCTCAAAATATGAAGTCGTGGCCACGAGAAAAAATATATCGTTCCCTCAACATATGATCTCGTGGCCACGACATAATGATGTCGTTACCTCAACAAAATGATCTCGTGGCCACGACTTAATATGACGTTCCCACAAGATATTATGACGTTCCCACGACTTAATATCACGTTCCCACGAGTTAATATGTTGTGGCCACGACAAAAATAAGTGAACCGAAGATGTCCCCTCCCGGTCACCGTAGACAATTGATAAAAGAACATATAGACACTTGATAAGATGATTAGATAATTGAATTTGAACGTTTAATCCTCAATAAAAATTGTGCAATAGATTTGTAAAAGGTGTTTTTATGCATGTTTGACCCTGGATTTTGTTGCATTTACACTGCTCTAACCACTAGAGGTCACTGTGGAGACGGGTGTCGGATTACACAATACAGCACATTTGCTTCAACTCTTTCAGTGTTTCACACATAGACAGTATAAGAAGTGGACAGAGCCATCTCATTGGAACTCAATTGAGACAAGTGAAGCCCATTTTCAGCGATTTTTTAGGACTTCCATTCCTGACGCGCAGACTCAAACAGAGCTTGACGACGTAGATGTGACGTGAGCAACCCGTCTGTCTTCTAGTGGCTGTGGCATGAGAAATCTGAATCATTCCCTTCCGAATCTTGCAGAGACGGAGAGTGTGAGTAGGAGGTGTCCATGAGCTAGGAGCAGGAGAAACTTTTGCTAGGTATTCTGATTAATTATTTTGTAATTTTGCCTCTACGTCCCCCCGATTGACCGCGAGCTTCTCCTCCCGTCCATACAGTAATCTCTCTACTGTGCGACAGAGAGTCGTGTGGTTATGACGCAATCGTTAGCCTATTTTTACAAAAACTGCTTCTACGGGGCCACAACGTAAGATACAAGGTAATGGAGCATTTTATACATTGTCGTGTTTCTTTAGAAATAAATAATGGACAAATGGAGTCTTCAAACGCCTCAGATGTAAAGTTATTCGCTGTCAAAGTGACGCCAAAATGAATGGGAGTCAATGGGATGCTAACAGCAGGTGAAGTTCTGCTACAAGATGGTGGCACGCGGCCGGCTTCAACTTCCGGTCGACTTCCTTCCCGCTTGGTTTCACATAGTATTTCACCTGTTTCACCTCGATCTGCCCACCACTAGGCGCACAATGAAGGAAAAGGTGAGAATTACAATGTTTTTAATCAAGTAACACACTCAGAAAATGATAACCACTTTCACACAAACAAGAACCGACAAGAGACTGAACAGAAAATGGAGTATATATACAGGTGGTAAATGAGGACACTAAACAGCAACAGCTGGACTAAATCAGAGACTATGGCAACTAATGAGAATTAATACAGATGAGACTGGAGAAAATTAACTGAACAGAACATATACGTGACACTTCCCTTGTGCCGTGACGATACTGTTTTATGTTTATATATATATATATATATATATATATATATATATATACACAATAAGCTATTTATTTATACGCAGCTCTCTGCTTGGTGCCAGTAAGATATTTTCATCTTGTCCTTCCTTGAAAATAAACTATCTGCATATGTGACAATAGATATACTCAGAACATTTATGTTATTCATAAATTGTTAGAATGCTTGTTTTGGGTTTTGAGCAAATGATAAGCACAGATGAAAGAAACCAACACACATTTCAAATGTTCCGGTAAAAAAGGAATCATAATAAAAATTTGTTTAAAAAAAATTTTAAATAAAAAATAACATTAAAAATCACAGTGACTGAAGGATTGACAGTTGCAACAACAAATCCTAGAAAGAAACAAGACAAAAAATCAGTCCTGAGACACATTTAAATGATCAGAATTAGGTTAGTAAATTACATATTGCATTACTGAATTATTGCATTAGATAAAAACCATAAACATGTTTATATAATTGTACTTTTATATTTATGTGGTTAAGAGACTCTCTGCTGTCTAGCCTTTAAACAGATCTCTCTCTCAGACCGGATCACTGGTCTCTTTACTTGCACGGTTATTGGGTGTACAGGTGTAGAAGTTTTCTGGATTTCCTTCCGTTTTTGACTGTGATGGACTCTCCTTTCAGGAGGAATGCTGAACACTTCCGTTCTTCTCTAGTAGAATCCTTGCCGATGATTATCACTGTTCTCGTATCTTAAATACATCAGTGTGTCCACCTCTTCTGGGAACACATTTCATAGCGTGGGTTCGGAGTAGACAACTTGGCGATGTTTGTATCCAAGGTGGTCAATGAGACAATTCCAACGAAGACCTAGAGCTGGCTCTTGTGAGTCTGAACTATGCTCAGTACGCCACAATTCGGTCCTGGCTGCTCTGGCTTCAACTGGGAGGTGTTCTACTACAGAAGGTACATTACTGGCCCACTGGCGGATTTCAAAGACACCAGAAGACAAAAGACTGTGCATACTGTCGATGAGGTTACGAGCCTTTAGCCTGGTCGTAACTGAGAGTGGGTCTGGGGAAGCTTCATTCACATCCCATTTCCAAAGGGGCGTCACCAACGGATGTCGCTCAAATACCTCTAGACGCAATTGGATAGACCTAAAACCAATCAGAGTGATTGTCATTGTGTAAAGCCCACCTCAACATTTGTGTTTGGTGCCAAGATTTGGAAAGATTGGAAATGGGCTTGAATGGGCTCTTGGCCAGACTGACTTGCAGAGCAAATCTAAATTTGCCGAAAGTTTGTCTGGGTTTTCCCTTTGAACACCTTTGAACATCTTCGCAGCCTTCGCTGTTGTCCTTAACCCCCTGGGGTCGGCGGTATCACCGGCGATACCAGCTCGCGTTTTTCCTTATCAGTGCAATAGAAAGTCTAAATACTCTGTTGACTTTTATGTTCCATACACGTTTCATACATCAATCGATCCTGTTAAGTGTGTATTATTTTTGTGTATACTAACAATAAAAACAAAGTGTTGTGCTTTTTGCCAAATAAAGAAAAATAAACATGATGCGAGTTCTGCTTTCTCTCTGTCAGTGTAGTCCATTCTGAAACGCGTTCGAAAATGAACTGTAACTCAGCGAATACTCAGTCAAACAGGCATACAGACACACAGGCATGAAGCTTGAATTCTCTTCTTTTAAACGAAGTAATTTTTATAAAAAACTAATATTCACAGTTTATGTAATATGTATGAAAAGAGAGAGATGTCAGTCGTTCTCATCTCAGCTCATTAAATTTAATGTGACTCCGCCCACGTGCGCTATTCAAACGCAAATGTGAGGCGATCCATACAGACCTGTGAAACACCCACATCAGCTGGATAACACACACCGTGAGTTCACTTTCAGACTGTACTTTACGACGCTGTGAGGAATAATACTATCTTGATAATAATCCTGGAAAATTTACCTCAGAAGTTCTGGAAGTTTCATTTCGAGGAGCAAACGGATCCGGCTGAGGAATAGGTCAGTTCTATTTGCTTTGTTCTAATCGCAAGTGTCTGTACGCAAAAAGACTGTTTAAATATGAATCGCGTTTCCGTGTGTGAATGAATGAACGCACAGATGCGCGCTGTTGTGTACAGTTGGCAAAAGTACTGTTTAAAAATTAATCGCGTTTTTGTTTGGTGAATGAATGAACAGCTTTTACCAAACTCTATTGCTATACTGAGATGAGTAAAAATCGACTACAAAATCGGATAGATTATAAAGTTTTTACCGTAAAATACTGCCACATCAAATAAGCTTATAATGTTGCCAATTTCTGCTCATATGAATTGAATTACGTATGATAAAATGTATACTTTAGTTTTTACAAAGAAAGATTACACTGGAAATATTGTTACAATTTTAAATGTTGTTGTAATTGTATAACCTTTTTAATAAAAAAATAAAATAAAATAAAAGATATATATATATATATATATTAGTGCTGGGCAAAGATTAATCGCGATTAATCGCATCCAAAATAAAAGTTTGTGTTTGCATAATATATGTGTGTGTACTGTGTATAATTATTTTGTATATATAAATACACACATATGCATGTATATATTTAAGTTTTTTATTTTATTTATATATAAATTATTTATATTTATATATAATATAAATTATGTATAAATACATATACAGTATATACATGCAAATATTTCTTAAATAAATACATGCATATGTGTGTATTTATATATACAAAATAATTATACACAGTACACACACATATATTATGCAAACACAAACTTTTATTTTGGATGCGATTAATCGCGATTAATCTTTGCCCAGCACTAATATATATATATATATATATATATATATATATATATATATATATATATATATATATATATATATATATTAGGGGTGTAACGATACGCGTATTCGTATCGAACCGTTCGGTACGAGGCTTTCGGTTCGGTTTTCGGTCCGCATTACGTACCGAACGGTTCGTTGGACCATTTTTTCTGCCGACCAAAATTTCGTTATTTCAAATGAAGGCGCGTCGCGGGTGGCAAGCGCGCTCATAGAGGCTGGCGCGACCACAACATCAACTGGCAAATGCAATGCAAGGAACGAAACTGAGCTACTCTTGTGTGTTCATGTGGACCGTTTATCAGTTTTGACCTGTGAAGCAGGACTCGCGAGCCCTATGCGCGAGCCTGATCAAGCAACACCACACAGCGCTAAGAGATCCAGACCAGAAAAGAAAGCATTTGAATCTCAAATGCTTTTTGAATTCGCCACTTAAGTAATAACATCGCTGCGAGATCTAGTGAGAAACATGCACATTTCTCTGTTATTAACGGATCAAACAGCGCTGACGTGGAAACCAGGAAGAAACATCGTGCCATGAATGAACTGGCCGATGTCCACAGATCAGCAACATTCACCGTGGAATGGATTTACTGCAGTAACACTAACTGCAAGGTATGGAAGTTTGTCAGGAATAGTGGGCTATAATGCTTTCAAGTAACATTACGTCTGTTTTATTTTGACAAATTGCTGCCCTCAAATGTTAATCTGAACTTAAATGAACCTTTGTTTATATCTAGCCTATTACTACAATATTACATTTCATTTTGTCCAAGGAGCTGTTTTGTTGTATATGCTCATAAGAAGAGTATAGCTCCATTATTGCTCAGTAAAAAAAGCAACAAAAAAATAAGTAAAAAAAATCATACTTTATGATGTTAGTTTCATAAAAAAAAAAAATTCTCTGGCATTTATTTATTTTTGCTGTAGCCTATGGAAAACGTACCGAACCGAACCGTACCGAACCGTGACACTAGTGTATCGTATCGAACCGAACCGTGAATTTTGTGAACCGTTACACCCCTAATATATATATATATATATATATATATATATATATATATATATATATATATATATATATATTTGTCCTTGCATTCTTTCTCGTGGCTCAGTCACACACCTGAATAAAAGGCTAATTAAGTATGCAGCCTCATTATGCGGGCCCATTGTCTCCTCAGGTGTGAACCACGCCCACCCGCATATTGCCTTTCCAAACAAAAAGTGTCTTACAAAATTTAAATCAGTGTATTGTTTTATGTGAATGGTTAGGCAGGATGATTTTCACATCATTTTGAAGAAAAAACTCTAGGCGAAAAAATGCATTATTCAGAAGTCTTATTGACACATATTTAGTATGTGTTTTGTGGCCTTATTTCAGAAATGTTTATTTTTAGTTTTTTCAATAACCATGCATAAACATTATTTTCTCAAAAATACAAACATGTACATACATGTTGCTCACATATTATGGTAGCCCTGTTTGTGCTAAATAGAGTGTAATTATACCTTTGCCATTAATATGTTTATAAGCAACTGAAAAAAACACAAATGTAAGGGCATGTCAGAACATCTCAAGGACCCCAAAAACACCTTAGACCCCAGAGGGTTAACATGCCTTTGGAGTGTGTATGTGGCACAACAAGGACTGCAGGTTGTCCCAAAAGGAAAGACCCAGTTCATCAGTAGTGAACGCATGAGGGATCTTGCATCTTCGTCTAGAGTTGTCAGCTGGGGAAATTTCGAAAGAAATGGATGCCCCTTTCAGGTGAACGACCTCATGTCAGTTCTCAGTGAGAGTGTTTCTGGTTCTTTCTGTAGCTGCAAATAGATTTTTGACATAAAAAAAAATCTATAATTTTGTACATGTACATTTCTGAAATATATAACTTAGACAGTTACCTCTGATAACAGATCACTCTAAATTGTAATGTGGACTCATGCATATTCTGTAAAGCTGCTTTGGAATGATGTGTATTGTGAAAAGTACTTTACAAATAAATGTGAAATGAATAGTGAGTGTTCAGCATTATGCAGAAGTACTTTGACTACCTTTAACACGACCTGTTGAGGACGGTTGGGACGGTCAATATAAATGGTGTCTGGAGCGGTACTAACCATGAGGACTTTGTTGGGCCCCTATATAGTTACACCATGTAACACAATAAGATGCTGCTTTTGACATATTTTACAGGGCTTCTTGAGGGTACAAGGCTCGGGTTTCTGATTGTGTCTGCAGCACCAACAGCCTTTGTCTCTAAGCCACTGTGTGATTTGGGTAGTTGTTAGTGACTTGAATTTTTAACAAAAACTGAAATAATGCTCACGCATGTCACAATATGGGCAATAATGTTTAGGCTTGTCTTTGGGCTTTAATGGGAAATTGCTGTGAGTTTGAGAGGTAAGGGGTAATTTATAACTAAAAGTTTGTCTACATGTGAACAACATTTCAGTACATAGCCATTCTCACTCTCTAAGGAACGAAGCATGCCCACGAGAGCATGTACGGAGAGTGCAAAGTTCTCAAATGCTTCAGCACCCCCTACTCCTACTTTGTTCTGACTGGTGGAGCTTTCAATACAGCTCCAAGTTCACTCTGTACAAGTTGGCAGGGTTGCCCATATTTGTCTTGGAGGGCTTGCAATGCGGTCGTGTATGGAGTGGGGTCATGCATGTAGGCTTGTGCTAATTTGTAGGCACTTGGCACTTTTAATCTGTCTAGAAGCACTTGGTATTTTTACTGCTCTGTGAGATGAGCGTGGCCATCTACGAGACTGTCTAGAGCCATTTTGAGTAAGGCAAAGTCAGACTATTTACCACTATCAAATTTAGGCAGAGCTGGTTTGGGTATACCACATGAGCTGGCAATCAACATGTCTATCACATTGACTGGGGTTTGTGGCTGTTCACATGGAATACTAGGCACTGAAAATAGCTGTGGGTCAAACTGCATTTGCCTAACAGGTTGATGTAACTGACCTGTTGGAGGCTGAGGTTGAGACTGGACTGGGCCTGCAAAAGGAGGTGGCTGGACATAGCTGGTCCCTGTGGAATCCTGAGACATATATGGTCTAGGCAGAAAGGTTGGGCACCTGACTGGCCAAGACTAGAGCTTTGTCTATTAAAATACAAAGAGTACTGCACTGTTATAGGAGGGTAAACATCTGCAGTAGACCATTTTACCAGTTTTGCACACTTGGTGATGCTACAGCATATATAGGAGAAGGAACAACAATTACAGGTTCTGCATGTAATGGTTTGGATGTAGAGGGAGGTGTAATGTGCTCAGGAACAGAGTGTGAAGGTCGAGCATGGATCTGGGCTTTGGGTTGAGTCTGGGTTCGAGGCGGGGTTTGCGGAGATGGGCTGCAGGGCATGGGGTCTTCTTACAGGATGGGGGCCACCGGTTGCTCTCTAGTGGTCTGTTTGGAGTTGTTTGTACTGGTATGACCTGGGGTAAGTTCTGCTAGCCTGAACTCCTTTTTATCTGGAAAATATCAACAGAGTTTTTAGTAATCTGGTAAGTTTGCGTGCACTGGGAATTTTTTATTTTTTATCAAATGAATACCAAGTAATGCTAAATCTACATACGGTAGACAGTGAATATGATATATTTGATGATCAGCTATTCTACTCATTTTTGAAAGTGTGGATTCTTAAAAAATGTCTCGGGTTACTTGATTGCGCTTTGGGAACATCTTTGTGTGTGACCGGTTGTGAAGCATGTGTGCAAACATGCCAAGGGAACTTGGTCTCAGATAACATCTGACGATGACGTCACTGGAAGTGTGGACTGTAGACATACTGTAGAGTGTGCTCACAAGCTCATGAAAGTTCTCAGACATGAGCTTGGGATGTGGACTCAAGGATATGTGAGCCTTGAGTCACATGAACATCCAAACTATAAAATCTGATGAATGTATGTGGAAAGGACCAGCCTGCTGCAACATCACATACTTGTTGCAAGGGGACACCCCTTGCCAAAGCTTTGGAGGAAACAACCCCCCTGGTAGAATGAGCACTAACTCCTAGAAGTGAAGCGAGAGAGAACTGGGTCTGCACAGCATGCAGTGCACCACCTTCCAAAGACACCCCATTTAAGGGCATAGATTCTTCTTGTGGAGGGAGCCCTAGCACTCAGAATATTCTGTCTGAGACAGGCTGGGTGATTCAGAGAGAAGCAGAGGGGATATTGCGCAGTCCCTTGAGAGGCGAAGAGGTCACCTCTACTTCGTAAAATCTTTCCCAAATCTGCTCCCACATTAAAATGCCAAGGGGTGTAAATCATCTTAAAGGACAGGAATTTGTCCTAAACCAGAACCTGCTGTGCTAGCCTTTTCAGATGGCACGAACACAGTCTGCCTTGGCGATTTATGTAGGTGACTACCGTGGTGTTGTCCACAGGCACTAGGGCATGGTAGCCCCTTAACTGCTGGAGGAAGTACTTAAGGGCCAGAAATACAGCCATCAATTCGAGGCAATTGATGTGCCAATTGAGATGATGACCTCTCCAGATTTTTATGCTCTCCAAGGGGAGAGATAGCCCACGATTGTCTCTTCGATCTGAGGCAACATCATATTACCGCGTGCCTTTGCACCTAAAATAGTCGAATAGGTTGATGTTGAGGTCATAAAAGACACGCAATTTATATTTTTATGAACGAGTTAACTCGTCATGTAGGCTAACTTTAAGCGTTTGGGGGTATCTTGTTCCTATGGCCAGTCCAGTTGTAACCGAGTGGCAACCTCCCTGTCTCTCTCTTGAAACCAACACGGAAGTGACTTAAACTGCAATTCATCGAAAGGGAGTCAAATCTGTATCTCCCCCATGTTAAAATGTCCAACTTTACAGCAGAAAAAAAAATTTGTTCACAGCCTGGTGCAAAAAGTGGTTTTGGTCTATCTACCTAATTTTACCCTTCATGACAACTGTGAGGGGGGTGAATTTTTTTTATAACTCATCCGTTTAAATTATATTAAGCCTTAAATTTCTGCATAATTAAGGGCGTGGCCACTTGAGTGACAGGTGGTTTGCCGCTGCTGTCACTTCTAGCCGTTTGTCTACTGTCTGTTAGTGTCACGTTACCACAGCTAATCTCAGCTATTGAACTTGCAATCTCTGCCATGTTTGTGCTTTTTTTCGGGATTATTTCATACAATTTAATACACACATCGACATTATACCTTCGCCCACGCCGTTTGATTCCGTCGTAGTCGAGTATCGAGAGAACAATCAGCGCTGTTTTTCAGTTGTTTTCCTCTGTGAACTCATGGATGTCTGACAATTTCGTTGCTTTTTGGAGTTCAGATTTAAAAACGTCTCTAGATATAGACGCTACACTCGTTCTGCGTTACCGTTGCTCTCACGAAACAGATGGACTATATATGCTTATTTAACTTTTTAGTGTTAAATAAAAAGTACTGTCAGATGAAATCCTGCAGGTGTCAGTGCTTGCTCTCCATCCATGCAATTCATATGTGGCGGGTGACACGAGGGCAGTAAGATGGGGTTTCTTAAAGAATTATAATTAATAAGATTGTATCATTCACACTCCGACTACGCCACTCTGGGAATTTCACCCAAAGAATGAGAATAGACCCCAACAAAAGGCACACACAGGTTCGTATCACCTAATAGAGTCAGAGACATGGGTCATCGTACGAAAATAGCTTTTATTGACAATTCTTAAAAGAGAACAGTATAAAAAGGATATAAAGCACTTTGTTCAAATTCAATGAACTCCTAAAGGATTAGAACCAGGTCAAAGCAGGGACGAGAGGCACAGAGGCAGAGAGTCGTAGCATGCCACCCGCAGATGCAGGACCACTGCACTTCACTGTGTGCGCACACACACACACTCACACAGGTGTTAATACCAAGCACTGCACATGGTGAGAAAAGATCCCGTCACCCAAATAAGAATCCTCTGCCCCTGGTGCTCAGGCCCTGCTAACACACACAAAAGATATATATCAAATACAGAAATAATCAAATACAAAAATAATCAAATACAGAAATAATCAGTTTGATAGCTAGAAGGATTATTGATGCTCAAATCAAAGTAACCAAAATAATTTTACAACTAATAAATTGAAAATCAACAGTTGATCGAAACTAAACCCAAATGTCAACGACGGCAAAATATATAAAGAAATCAATAAAGGAAACAAACCAAACTTCAGTCAAAATTATTAATCAAGCAAACAAGTCAAGCAATTTGAAGCAAAATAAAGCAAGTTAAAGAAATGAACTATTATTTCAGAAAATAATTGGAGAATAGATAATTCAACTTTAGAAGCAAAATCAAATACAAATGAAAGTGCAAGCAGAAAGAATCAAAATAAATTGAAATGAGAGAAGAGCAAAGATTGCAGTTCAGATTTTAGCACCAGTCTTTGTAGCTAATATCAGTCCAAAGAAAAATGAAAACTACATACAAGCCAAAAAGAAACTAAAAAAGATCGACTAAAGTCCCAAGTTGTAGTTGAATCTGTTGACAGTTAATACAGTTGAAACAGGACCGAAACAGGACCAAAACAGGACCAAAACAGGACAGCACTGCGGCCGTAAATGAACACGGAGCACCCCGACTGGAATGCAGTTATAGCCCTTTACAGACCTATAAACAGGGCCCTATAAACAACATAAGATTGTTACTCTGCTAGATAAATTCTCTAACTTAATGCATGCACTTAAAACTAATACATACCGATTGTCGAGGAAAATGAAACGTAGCTTTCTCTGGAGGGGAACTCAGGTTCCACAACTGAGAAAGGGTACGGATTAGGACACACTTAAATACAAACTAGCACTTCAAAAACACACATTTCCTACAACAGAGCACGATTAGCGAGAGATTAACAAACTCTCCCTACCTTCTCCAGCGTCCACATCCAGTACACGCATCCAGCACACGCAAATAACAATCGTAACGAGCTTGTGCAACGGAAGACAGAAGCACACTCTCCAAAGCAAAACGGGTGTCTCTAAAAAGTACATTAAAAGAACACTTCGCATAACTAAATACACTTCATGAGCTAAAAACAACTAGCAGCGCATTCTCCTTACCGGCTCGGGTGTTCGCATCCGGTTTCCAGGAAGCAGTGACGGAAGCGCGTTAACGACGCAGCGATTCAAAACGTGACGCCTGACGAGCAGTAAATGCGTTGCGGTTTTAAAGTCCAGGAGCACAGATGATAGGCTAGAATGGCCATCAATAACAATGTGATGAAAAAAACAGGAACGCCCTTCCTGCCACACATGCATATCCTGGAATGAGCGCGGATTTCTAGCGCATTTACTTGAACTTCTGAGGTAAATGGATTTAATAAAGCTCTCTACGAACATGACGTGCGATGCCACGCTGACTGACATGTATGCGCATAAATCACTGTCACAAGCTCAGAGCAATATTACTGCACAATACATTTTTAAAAAGCAGAATAATACAACATCACGATACAGACAGTCTCACTTTTAACTATTTATAGTATTTCGAAGGGTAAAAACATGAACTTTAAGTCAGCTGTCACTTTAGTACGAGGCCCTGTGTGGTCTCACACTTGGTACTGCCAGTAGCATATAGCATTAGCTCCTTAGCCTGAGCTAACTCGATCAAGTCGAGCTAGGCGGGCGTGGTTTCAGCAACCAGGCACCTCAGCTCCACCCATGTCCCAGATTTTTTTACAGTCTATGGTTGTAACCTTGCCACCACCTCGAGTAGTTCCTCCTGAGCTTTATCATCATGGGAGGAATGCTCGGAGGCGGCACCAGCAACAAGTGATGCAGCGTCCTCTGCCTGATCCGAAGAAGCCCCGGGCCGTGCTTCGGAATCAGGCAAAAGGAAATCCCGATCTGGAGAGAGAGCAAGCGAATGTAACAGACCCGTCTCTCGCTCCTCAGATCGACTCGCAATCTTTAATGGAGAAAAACTCACAGTACTTGCACTTGCCATGCTCTTCCCCCATACACTCAAAGCAGAACTCATGTATATCATTAACAGCAATGGGCCGTAAACAGGGAGGCACGCATCTCCTGATTGTTTGCGACATGATGTTCTCTTCTTTTCTCTTTCTCACACTGAGAAATTTTCTCCACACTGGAATTCCACCTCCGAGCAAAGTGGCCAGACAGATAGTGTAGCAGACACACACACAATGCGGTTTCTGAAGACAAAAAAACCTGGAACGTTCAGAAATGTTTAATTTGATTTAAATTACTGTATTTAAGAGTTGGCATTGAAATACGTTGATGATTGTGCCGGGAACTTTTCAAGCTCAACAAGGACAACTACAGCTTCAGTTTGATCTTTTGTTGAAAACGCAAATGCTCATTGATTTATTTGGAGGCGATGGAGACGTTGCTAACCTTGTTGGTGCTTCATACGTTGCCGAAAGCTTCGATACGCACAGAGGATGAGAACACAGATCAGCAGAAGCGCTCCTCCGCCGGCTAGGATGCTTACCATGACCCAGAAATCAAAGCCAAAGAGTTTACCATAACCTGGACCTGGACCTATAAGGCATGGACCACATGAATAGAGGATCATTAAAAAACATCTATTTTAAGCTGCTTAAAATTCTACAATCTGCATCATGGGTAATACTGTAAGATCAAACATTATTTCATGAGGGGGTCAAATGTTTGCACACACTTCATTGAATTTGCTCTTAATTAACTTTAAAAACTATTTGAGCTGAAAACTTAATGTGTGAATGTATACTGTGATGGAATTTTTTAATTAATCATAACTAACATTTCTTTTTCTTGCAGGATTAACATTTATATGCTTTTGAAAACTAAATATCCCCAAAACTTGGGCCAAAGTGTAGAGTACATTTTTGTAGAAAAATGATGTAATGAATCATGTCACCTTTGCCATGCTTCTAATCTATAAAAAACTGTGGTACTCTTTTTGGTGGAGGGATTCTCTCTCAGGGATTGGTCTGAGGTCCTCCGGCCGTGATTAAAGCACATTCGAAGGCATTGTCTGGAGTCTGTTTGATTATTGCTCAGCAGGCTAGACACTAGAGATCTCAAGTGATAGTGTTTAGTGATGCACTAGAGACCTTATTCCCAATCGATAGTGTTCAAACAGGTCGAGACGTGGGCCGACTCAAACAGGTATTGAAGAAAACTTACATGCAACATGCATGTTCCTCGTTCAATAATGCTTAAAAGGCTGGATTCTACAGTACGACCCAATACAGTACCAAGTTAACCTTATCTGGGGTGCGTTTCCCGAACAATGACGTAACTCGCTGCTTCACTACCATAGTACGATGCATCGTTGAAGAAATCAACTAGCTAGTCATGACTGTTTCCTGAAACTGCATTGTCGCAAAGTGGTCGTTCAACCACGTTGGTTCATGATGTCACACATATGGTGGAGTAATAACTTATTTTAATGAATCTGTTTGAGATCGAATTAACGCTAGATGTTTTGCTATAAATTACAGACATGACATCTGAGGACTATTTCTAATTTTTCTCAGCTATTTAGCTTTATTTCCAGATTCAATCATAGGCTTGTTCTTACATAGTTCTTCTTGCGCACTCTTCAAAAACGGTGCTTTAAATCTCTTGACAAACTAAAAGACGTAAATTACATTTTTATTTATTCTAAATAAAAGACACAGGTTGTGCTGAATGTCAGCTTGCTTATTTGGCTCAAGAAAAGGATTTATTGAGTCCACATGTCATGCAAACTAGAAACTCTTCTTCTAACCACAGGTCGAGATCTGTCATTGCAAACACACAACTTTGTGATGCTGTTTGTGAATGTTTGTTAGAATGATGGTTTCGGGAAACACTGACTCGTTGAACTGCTGATAACGACGGAACTTGCGAACATAGTTGGCTAACGATGCTTTTGGGAAACGCACCCCTGGGTAGTATTTTCTCTTACTTTGCATAGTCTTTTTCCTTGTAAAGATGAGGGAATGAGAGTCTGAATGAACACAACCTTTGACATTTTTTTCTTTTTCTTTTATTAATTTGATCTGTTCACTTTTTTTGGTGACTACATAATTCCCAGACTTGTGTCATTTCATAGTTTCCATGACTTTGATGTTGAATAAAGAAAACTATTGAGTGTTTGTGCTGCCTTCATTTTAAGTTATATTCAACTTGAATTGTGAAACTGTATTAAGTGACAACTTGGATATTTGAGTTATCTCAGCAAGTTCATTCTAGTTCATTCTTCATTGTGTGTGTGTGTGTGTGTGTGTGTGTGTGTGTGTGTGTGTGTGTGTGTGTGTGTGTGTGTGTGTGTGTGTGTGTGTGTGTGTTACACTGTTCATTCTAAAATTTTAAGTTGTGATAGCTAATTGTGAATAAAGTCCACACTTTTGACCTATCTTCAGTAAGTTCACAGTTTACCACCATTTTGCGGTTAAACACCAAAATACGGTTATTTTACTGTCATAGTTTCATGATTGAAGGTCAGCAGCAAAAACAGGAAATGGGCCAGAAACCAGTTCATATACTTTATGAGACTAAAGTGAAACCGCGAAAAGTCACTCAGACAGTTTACAGACATGTTTATTTTTCACATCAATATTTAATTTCAGATATGGTCAGATATCAGATAAGGTCATGATTTAGATGTTTTATCTTGTCTTAGAGACAACACTCACATTTTTTTTTTTTTTTTTTTAATTAAGTAATTATAGCACCAAATCAGAACATTAAGAATAAAAAGCATGTGAAATGAGAAATACTTACATGATACTGTAACACTCTCACTTTTGCCTTTGCTGACAGGATTGTGTGCCTCGCATGAGTACGGTTTATTCTCCTGGACTTCAGTAGATGACAAGAACACCTGAGGGTTTTTTTCATTCTGGATAATTTTGTCTTCTTCATACCAGGATAGTGTCAGATCTTCTCTTTTTCCGATGTCACAAGTGAGAGTCGCATTCCCATCTTTTGTGCAGCTGATCTTCACAGCAGGTTTAGGGGCCTTTTCTGTAACAGAAACATGGTGGATATTTCCTAATACTGTAACTACTATAGAAATATACAGTCTGATTTTGTTATTATTATTGTGTTGGAAGGGTAGAAATATTTGTCATCTTACCATATACTTTAATTTCCACTTCTCCTCTACCAATCTCTGCACCATCATCATTAAATGCGTTGAATGAATATCTGCCCATATCCTTCAGACTAACACTTAAAAATTTCAATGATCCATCTTCTTCCATAGATACACCTTCAGACTCTCCTTTGATAGTCCCACCTTTCCTGCGAATAATGGTGCCGCGTGTGTCATGGACCCATCTAATCTCAGAAGGTTTCTGATTGTTTCTTGTTGTCAGCTTAATGATGCAGGACGTTCCCACTAGTAGATCTTTTCCACATGTCTCTGTTGAGACTATAATAAATAAAATCATATTAATATTTATTAAAACTCAACAGGGTTCAACTGCTCATGTTTGGTTCACTATGAGGAAAAAGCATAAAAACAGAGAATGAATAATTCTCAGGGTGAGTTTCTTTTTAAAAGTCAATTTCGGTTCAGACACTAACTTTAGACAACACAGTTCAATATTATATTCTTTCATCACACTGTACGGGGTAAGTTGTCACACATGGGGATTTGCGTAAGACAGCCTATTAAATCAGAACTTAAACAGTAAAATTATTATAAAAACAGCTGAAAGGTAAAAGGTAACTTAAAAATACCAAACCATTGTTATGGCCAACAGAACTTACCCACTATAAAAGTGCATGTGTTGCTTTAAGGACATATTTTTCTTGATCTGACACTTAAAAAATGGCCTTAACTATATTTTTTCTGACAATTTAGATGTTCTAATTATATGATTTATTGAGTTGGTATAAAATAAAGCAGTATGCATGAAAACAAATGTTAATATGGATTACTATTCTTAATATCCATTGGTCGCAACTTTTGATCTCAAGTTCAACTATAAAATATTTACAAAATATATAAGAAAAACTGTTTCTCCACTTCAGTCTATTAACATATCTATACAAAATGAAGTCAGAACCTACCAGAGAGTGCAGCGAAGCCACAGAGGAATAAAAACAAGAGATAGTATTGGCAGCTCATTGCTCTTCTGAACACAGCAAATGTTGCAGAACCTTTTTCACAATCGACTAGAACCGCAGTTTCAGAACCACAGCCACAGGGCGGGGCTTCATTTTCTTTAGCTAAATACCAGAGCCATAGAGAGAAAGAGTTGCGACACTCTTTGATGTCGCCGCTATGGCTGTCACGTGGTTCATGTAAGCCCCAATAGTTCCAAAACATACGCTGGCTGTCATGTTCTTCTATGGGACAGACAGCAGCGATTGCATTATTGAACGGTAAATATAAAATAAAACACACACCCAAGTACTTTTTCAGCTGTTATTGCATTATTGCATTTTGTTAATGTCAGTTTTGCATTTGGAGATAAGTTTTAGGCTATATTTTTGGAGGGAAAAGCTTAGTATTCCTGTTCGCATGGGTAGTAGCACTGGCTTTAGCGGCTCTAACTTAACTTTTCCATATCATTCATCTGATGATGGACGTCTCATGATATTTATTTTAGCACAACTGGGCTGTATTAGGCTATTGATTCCCTTGATTTTGCTTATAAATTCCGATTCAGCCATTAGCCTACCTTCGTGATCACGCAAAGAGGTCTGCCGTGGCTAGGGTTGCCAACTGTCCCGAATTAGCCGGGACGTCCCGATTATTGGGCTTAATTTATTTGTCCCGTTCGGGACCTACCTTGTCCCGTTTATTGAGTGCTACGCTGATATGTAGGCCTACTGATACAACAGCAACACGACAATTGAGAATGATCACGACACCGGTCATCATCCAATCACGCGCATCAGACCATACCAATAAACTATAAAATAAGAATTAATTATTCTTTTGGGACAAATAATTTGATTTGCGAACAGAATCCTCAGCTGTCTGATCGCTCCCGGTTCGATCCGGTCTCGCGCTAACGGCAAATCCCTTTCACTGTCCGGCCAGGTTTCTATTTCGGCAAATCAGTTTTGGTGAATTTAAACAACGTGATTATTGTTCATAAGTCCAACATCCAGCCACGCAAGAAAACATGCAATCAACCTGCAGGAATAATATGATGTGATTTGCTGCCCAAGAAACACTGATTATTATTAATATTTAAAAAAAAGAAGAGGTCAAGATTATTTGATGAATAGAAGGTTCAAAGGAGATTTATCCGAAATAAAAAAGCTTTTGTAACATTATAAATGTCTTTACTGTCACTTTTGATTAATTGAATGCATATTTGCTGCATATTTTCTTTAATTTCTTTAAAGTGTAATGTTACAAAAGCTTTCTATTTCAGATAAATGCTATTATTTTGAACTATGTTTTGTGTATAATGTGACTTTTTTGCGTGACCTTAAAATTCGTTTTAGAATTAAATTGTACATAAACAGGTTAAGCAAAACAAATATGTTTATGTCTGAGAAACTTTTAAACACATACGAGCCTGAAATGACATATAGGCTGTGTGATACAGTAGGCTACAAATATTTTGAGTGTTCCTTATTTTCCTGTAAAGAACCACGATTGTCCCACATTTTTCTTTTCGGAAGTTGGCAACCTTAGCCGTGGCGGTCCGTTCAGAATTCGCTTAGAAGCTAGCTCACTTCATCTGATGAAAGTGGCCATCCCCCGGGACCACAACGTAAAACATGATCATGTTAAGACTAAGAATATAATTTTAAGATTAAGCCATACACATATTATCAAAACTATAACCGATTAAAAACGAATTTACGCTTTTATGTTTGGGTATATAGGTAAGTGCAGAGTGAAGATTTTTCTCTATGGCTCTGGGTTAGTGTACAGAGTAGGCTAAGAGTAAGGGTAGCAAGTAACTTAAGCAATTAACTAACAAAACACTTGTAACTTCTGTTACAGCTATTGAGACATCAATTAAGCATGGCTGATACAAATGAAGGTTTTCAAATAAAATATTTTTTTATTAAACAATGGCAGACAACAAAAATGTGTGCTTGTGTGAGTGTGTGTGAACAAGAAAAGCAAAAACCAGGGGCAGGTGATCCATGAAACAGACAGGACTGGTGATGGCCATAACAATCCTAGAGGTCCAGCATTGTTCTCACAAGCCGCTTCACTCAAGACAACAAAACATAATGAAAAGTTAGTATATCCCAAAAAATTAAATAAAATAAAAGTTGCTATAAAGGTGGTAGCGATTCATTACCGAACTCTTACTGTCACAGCTGACGAAGTCGCGCTAGCTAACTAGCAAGCAGGCAGTGCTTGAAAATTGGTTGAAACAACCAACATAAAATATAAATAATTACGCTGTGCATGTACAAATGAAGACCAGTATAAGCATCGCAAAGGGCCTCTGATACAATATAGACAGTTGACAATTCAAAAGAGGTCGATATTTCAGCAACTTCACTCTGGAACAACTCGACGCGCAGCAATGTAAGTGAATGGTGTCCAACAGCCAAATGACAGTGTTTGGAACTAATCCGATCTTCAAATCCCGGAAGTAGGCGGTTAAAAGCGCCGCCATTTTTTACAACGGAGGTCTATGGGAGTGTCGCAACTCTTTCTCTCTATGGCTCTGCTAAATATAAGCTGTTTTCTACGGTGACCGGGAGGGGACATGTTCGGTTCAATAGGCTGCTTTCATCATGATATCTATGGCTTTCACATTGGGCTCGTTTGCTGTGGTCCGAGCCCGAGCGTGTTTGTTCCCGGTGTTGTGCCGAATTTTATTTCCCGAAATTCGGCACAACACCGGCGCCCCCCGCAGCGTTGGTCTGGTTTCACACTCAACTTGATTCTATCGAAACTGGTGCGTTTGTGTGCATCATACTACATCATCGCAAACGTGCACGGCGCATGATAGAAAACAGAACGTGAGTCAAAACTGTGTGTTTAAAAAATATATATAATAATAATAATTTGGTGCTATTATGCACAGCTGAGTGAAAGCATCGGTTTCCCATCTTTATTTTTGAGAGGTCAGTTCTTCTGTAACGATTCGGTGGTTGAGTAAGGCGCACAATGAAGGAAATGGTGAGAATAACAATGTTTTTATTCAAGTTACACACTCAGAAGATGATAACCACGCAAACAAGAACCGACAAGGGAGTGAACAGAAAATGGAGTGTATACACACACACATGTGAGGACACTAAACACAGCAACAGCTGGTCTAAATCAGAGACTTCTTCTTCTTCTTCTTTCGTGTGTCGTCATCAAATGTCCAGCTCAGTAGAACTCAGCCACGTTCTCATCTCAGGTCCCACGTCGAAGAGGCCGGCCTCCGAGGGTGGTTTATACAGTGGACAGGTGGTAATTATGTGCTCAGCGGTCTGCTCTGGCTCCCCACACTCACACACTGCTCTGTCCTCCAGGCCCCACTTCCTCATCGATGCTTTGTAACGTAGGGTTAGGGTTAGGGTTAGGGTAGGGTTAGGGTTAGGGTTAGGTTAGGGTAACTCCATGAAAATCAGAGACCATGGCAACTAATGAGAACTAATACAGACGACACAGAAAATTTACTTAACGGAACGTGACACTTCCCTTGTGCCGTGACAGTTTTTTATTTTTTATTTTTATATAATGCTAAATTTTTGTAGCTATTTATTTTTAACTCTGTTTGGTGCCTAAGATACTCTCATCTTGTTCTTCCTTGAAAATCTGCATATGTAACAATAGATATATTCAGAACATATGTTATTCATAAATGGTTAGAATGTTTGTTTTGGGTTTTGAGCAAATGATAAGCATAGATGAAAGAAACCAACACACATTTCAAATGTTTTAAAAGATGAAATTTAATATCAGTCTTACAGTGAAAAGGAATTATAATTAGAAAAAGGATGATAACAAATCACAGTGACTGAAGGAATGCAACAACAAATCCATGCTTGAAGTTAATGAAGAAACAAAACAAAAATTCAGTCCTGAGACACACAGTTGAATAATCAGAATTAGGTTAGTAAGTTACATTTTGCATTACTGAATTATTGCATAATATAAAGAAAAAACATAAGCATATTCATATAGTTACTTTTATATTTTGTTAATAGACTCTCTGTTGTCTAGCCTTTAAACAGATCTCTCTCTCAGAGCGGATCACTGGTCTCTTTACTTGCACTGTTATCGGGTGTACAGGTGTAGAAGTTTTCTGGATTTCCTTCGTTTTTGTCTGTGATGGACTCTCCTTTCAGGTGGAATGCTGAACACTTCCCAATGACTTTATCACTGTTCTCGCATCTTAAATACACAACATTAGGGTTAGCAGCGCTCTTCTCAGGTTTGGGGACCGGTTCTGTGAAAGAAACAGTGAAAAAGTAAGAACATTCAGTCAAAACAAAATGAAATCAAACACAACTACACTAGCCTTGCACAAAGTGTTGTGACAGTACCATAGTACAATGATGGTAGCAGATACTGTGGTTATTTAAGTGCAAACCATAAGTACTATTGCGGCGTATAAACTTAAAACTCAATCCAAATGCTGCAGCATGCTAAGACATGGGGGTTTATACTGAAGACGCGTCACGCTGAACCATTGCACATGATGGAATGTCTTTATTGCTCCATTTCACAAGCTTAGAAAGAACAAACACTTACTTTAATCGATGCATTTCATAAGCCGTGCAAAGATACCTCAGACAGTGCAGTAATAGAAGATGATGACGATGGTGACGGTCAACAGAAAGTTTCTCCACATGCTCACCCTGCAGCCATGATCCAAACACCCCGCCGTGCCACACAGGTGAGCACACACACACACATACAGACACCACACCCCCGGTAACACCCACAGTAACCAATCACGTCACTATGCGCGTGCACATACACAACAGTATAGAAAAAGGAGGAAATATCATAGAAGTCAAACCCAATGTATGGCTCCTACAAGTACTAGAACACTACACTGGTTTTTGGACATGTACCATGTTCATGGAAGTTCCATGTAAATACCATGGTATTAATCAAAGCACCATGCATTATTGTACAATTGCATTGTTTTTTTAGTATGTGAGGCTAAGTAAAACCAAGCATAATAATATGATGCATTTATATTATTTATATTATTGAATATAAACAATCAACGCACTCACCCCCAACAGACAAGATGAATCTGTGTTCCTGCTCTTTACCGTTGATATCAATGGTATAAACTCCACTATGTTCGACTGTTAGATTAGTAATCGTGATTTGTCCCGTCTCTGTATCAAGAGTTGTGATGCCTTTGAATCTCGGATTTGGGATGCGAGCACCGTGATCATCCCACTCAATCACCTTGACAATAGTATCACTACTGCTTCTGTGTTTCCATATAATGCTGGTGACAGGACGAAAAGAAACTTCATCACCCACTGCTTTCTTCACCTCGTTACCTAAAGAATAAAATATGAGAGAGTATGTTAGTCAACATTCAACATGTCTGGGCTAGCTGGGTAATTTCCAGGCAGCATCACTTCCAACAACCTAAAAGTACCATGGAATTTCGACATAGTACAACATTATTTTCATTATAACAAAAACCTTGGAGTATCATAGGCCTATATGTGACATGAATACTGTAATCATTACATATATAGTGTTGGTATTACCATAGCTATATTGATAGCTATTATACCTACTCTGATTGGCTTGATAGTCTTTCATAGGCACACATGATAGGAAGTGTGTTCGGTGTGGGGCAGAGTATCCAACTTTTTCCTGACGAGCGTACTGTGTTTTGAACTATGTGCAACACTTCCCGTTCCATTCAAAAAAACTGAAACGAATAATTTCTAATTATAAGCTTGCACTACAAATAATCATTATCCGTGAGTCTGACTGAATGAGCTGTACATCAGGAAAGTAATGCTTGGTATTTTAATGTGACATGGTATCACGAGAATATCTAACCAGCAAACAAAACATTTTCACAACTTTTCACAACATTGTATTTTGGTTGCGATTAGGTAATTTTGCAATACCATGTAAAAAAAAAAAAAAAAGTTTTAGAAACCACACCTAAAATTAAAAAAAATATATATTGTTAGATTATTTTATCTCTATTTTTTTCCCCCCTGTGCCTCATTCTCAGTCTTTTTCCTTTTTTTTTTTACTCACTGAAAAGAGTTTGCATGCCTGGAAAGAGAGTCATGAACATCTGTTCACAAAACATCCTCAACTTTTACTTCTGTACTTGGCTTTTATACAGTGTCCTGGGATGGTGTAGCAACCAACCAATAAGAATATACATTACATCATATAAAATGCAAGACAAAGAGAAAAACAAGTCCATTTGGAAGAAGTGCATATTCATGGCAGTAGGCTACATGATCTGGCCAAATCCAGGTCTTCTATCTGGGTCGGTTTCCAAGACACACACATGGAGAATACTTTAAAACAGATGTGTGTAGAGAAGCAAATATTTCTCTCCCTACCAACCCTTGCAGCTTTAAAGACCGGAGAAAGAGAAAACAGACAGAAACAGAGACAGAAAAGTCAGTATGAGAGTTGTATCTTACAAATAAAAAACATTTTAGAAACATCAAAATATCAACCTGGTATGTTTTCTATAAATGGTCAATAAAACCAGACCAAACTGCAACTTTTGTGAGACATTTTATTTAGATGTTGAAATAACAATCTGCACACTTATTATTCTAAAAAAAACATTTGAGACTGATGGTTGAAGCAGACTCTACAGGTCGCTATGTCATAGTAGTTGTTAACTTTCCCAACTACTTGAATGTGCACCAAACTATGACGATAGTCTTTTCTTCACAAACAGTTCCACCATTTGCTGAGGTCATCCACTCACTCGTGGGACTCCATCATGAGCAACACCAGACGCTGGTGGACACGCGGGAGGATCAGGAACGCCGTTTTCAAGTCCTTGTCCACGCTCAACAGAACTGCGAGCTGCGGGGACTCCATCTACCCATGCCCTGCCCACTCACACGCCTCTAACGAAGATGGGTCCTAAGGATGACCCTGAGGCGTTCATTGATCTCTAAGCCTCATTAGGTTCACAAGGTTAATTTAAGCCTATGTGGTTGCCCTGCACGCTTAATGAACAAACTACAGCTGGTCCAAAACGCAGCAGCTCGAGTTCTTACCAGAACCAGGAAGTATGACCATATTAGCCGGGTTCTGTTGATAATATTTAGTTGATAAATATCAAGATCATTTTCCTATTTAGCACCAAAACTTTGGAACAGTCTTCCTAACATTGTCCGGGAAGCAGACACACTCTGTCAGTTTAAATCCAGACTAAAAACACATCTCTTTGACCTAGCATACACATAACACATTATAGACTTCTATAATTCAATGTTAGGCTGCATAGATTAGATCAGCCGGAACCGGGAACACTTCCCATAAATCCTGATGTACTTGTTACATCATAAGAAGGATGGCGTCTATGCTAATATTAGTCTTTCTGTTTATCCTGAGGTTTACCACAGTCTGCCGGATCCAGGCCGTATCCAGACCTGATGAAGGACCTGCGCCTGGACACACTCACACACACAGAGACACACACACACACACACACTCCAGACCTGATGAAGGACCTGCGCCTGGACACACTCACACACACACACACACACACACACACACACACACACACACACACACACACACTCCAGACCTGATGAAGGACCTGCGCCTGGACACGACGACAATGCAGTCCTGAAGTGTTCATCTAGCTCTATACTATACCCTGAAGTGTCCACTAGTCTCTCCCCTGTGAAGGCCTCCTTCCCTTCCCTTTACCTCTGTACAGATTAAACATTGTCAAAATAATTCCAGTTCACATGGATACGCGGAAGCGATATAAATAATAAATAAAACAATTCTGTATTATACATTTTTAAGACCAGACAAGTAATTTGTTGAGGTCAATTTGTAAAGAAAGACGACACGCCTGTGCACATATACTGTATATTCAAACGCGCAAACCTATAGACTATTCACATGTAATACGCATGTGCACGCCGTCAGCGTTTTCACAGATTCGTGTTTTTGAAGTTTACGCCGAGATAACTTTTTTCAAAATTTTGCAACGCTTGCACCTTGCAACCTATTTCTAACTTTGCGTACTCGAGCCACCAGGCACTGTTGTTGTGTGAATGAGTAGCCGGAGCGCATTAAGGGTTTTCTGTTAGAGCGGTGTCGTGTTAGCGGCCCCTAAGTTAATAACTAATGATCTTTGCAACAGAAGTGAATCAATCAAAACTAACTTTAGCTGGACAATAAATGTATTCTAGAGCTGCTGTAAAGCCTAAACAATCTCTGTTACTTTAATTTCCTATTATCACTGTAAAGCTGCTTTGAATCAATCTATATTGATAAAAGGACTATATAAATTAAGGTGACTTGACTTGACCTAGGTCTACGGATGCAGCCCATATTCGATGCATCCTCGATATCAAGAACACATCCGGCCACTTTCATGTGTCCTCTGTTCTTGCGTTCTTGAGTATTAGAATTGAACTTCGACGGTTGATGATGACTTTTAAGAGTGTAATGCTATAATTATAATACATACACTCTCAGAAAAAAAGGTACAAAAGCTGTCACTGGGGCGGTACACTTTCAAAAGGCCTTGCCTAAAGAGTGCATAATAGTACCTTCATAGTTACATATTGGTACCAAAAGTGTACATTTCAGTACATAAAGAAGTCTGTAAAGAAAATAATTAATTGTTTCAATTTTAAGTGTTTGTAGTGCCGTAATTTTAAGTTATATTCGGCTTTAAATTTGAAACTGTATTAAGTGACAACTTGGATTTTTGAGTTATCTCAACAAGTTCAATCTAGGGAAGTTATTTCAATGATACATTGTAAGTTATGATAACTAATTGCAATCATTTTTTACAATGAATAGATAAGTGTGTCTAAACTTTTGACTTATCTTCAGTAAGTTCACAGTTTAACACTATTTTCACAGTCAATGTGAAAATTGTTGTTGTTTTACTGTCATAGATTCACGATTGTGTGTCAGCAGCAAAAACAGGAATCTTATGTTTTATATCCATATTTAAGGTCAGGTCTGTTCAAACCCATTAAGTTCTAGATTTACAGTAGATATGTTTCCTTACAGAAAACACAAGAGCATTTTTAACAATTTCAAGAATAAAAAGCATGTGAAATAAAAAGAACTTACATGACACTGTAACACTCTCACTTTTGTGTTTGCTGACAGGATTGTGTGCCTCACATGAGTACGGTTTATTCTCCTGGACTTCAGTAGATGACAAGAACACCTGAGGTTTATTTTCATTCTGGATCATTTTGTCTTCTTTATACCAGGATAGAGTCAGATCTTCTCTTTTTCCAATGTCGCAGGTGAGAGTCGCATTCCCATCTTTTGTGCATATGAACTTCACAGCAGGTTTAGGGGCCTTTTCTGTAACAGAAACATGGTGGTTATTTCCTAATACTGTAACAACTATAGAAATATACAGTCTGATTTTGTTATTATTATTGTGTTGGAAGGGTAGAAATATTTGTCATCTTACCATATACTTTAATTTCCACTTCTCCTCTACCAATCTCTTTACCATCAGCAGTAAATGCGTGGAATGTATATTTGCCCGTGTCCTTCAGACTAACACTTGAAAATCTCAATGATCCATCTTCTTCCATAGATACACCTTCAGATTCTCCTCTGATAATCCCACCTCTCCTGCGAAGAATGAGGCCGCGTGTGTCATGGAACCATTTAATCTCAGGAGGTTTCTCATTGTTTCTTGTTGTCAGCTTAATGATGCAGGACGTTCCCACTAGTAGATCTTTCCCACATGTCTCCGTTGAGACTATAATGAATAAAATTAGATTAGAATTTAATAAAACTCAACAGGGTTCAACTGCTCATGTTTGGTTCACTATGAGAAAAAAGCGTAAAAACAGAGAATGAATAATTCTCAGGGTGAGTTTCTTTTTAAAAGTCAACTTCGGTTCAGACACTAACTTTAGACAACACAGTTCAATATTATATTCCCGCCATAAAAAAGTTAATTTAACACACACTGACTCCTAACAACAACAGGATCTTTCATCACACTGTACGGGGTAAGTTGTCACAAACGGGGATTTGCGTAAGTGCCTAATAAATCAGAACTTAAACAGTAAAATTATATAAAAACAGCAGAAAGGCAGTTAAAATCTGCCTTTGTTATATAATGACAAAAAATTATATGTTACTGAAACTTCACAAATTATTATAATTTCAGACTGTTTTGAACTAGATGTTTGAAACCAACAAATCAGTGCTTGATAAAACAAGACTCAAAATAGTTCCTGAAATACAGACAAAACATTTCAGTCAAACGCTCTAAAAAGAACCATTTCTTTCTTATTTCGAAGAACATTTGAATAATCTAAAGAACCTTTTTCCACTTCAAAGAACTTTTTGTGAAATGAAAAGATTCCATCGATGTTTAAATGTTCTTCAGAAACAAATGCCAATAAAGAACCTTTATTGTAACACTATAATTTGACTACATATCTAAATGTTCGACTTTCTGTGAGTGTCTTCTATTAAAGACTGACACGAACAAACACTTATTGCAGCAGTTTGCATGTAAACGTCATAGATTTGCATTCAAAGTGTCCAAAAATTACAGTATAAGTGCATTTGTTCAAGTGGTCACTATAAAAGTGCATGTGTTGCTTTAAGGACAATTTTTTTCCTTTTCTTGATCTGACACTTAAAAATGGCCTTAACTATATTTTTTTCTGACAATTTAGATGTTATAATATGTTTTATAATATTGAGTTGGTATAAAATAAAGCAGTATGCATGAAAACAAATGTTAATATGGATTACTATTCTTAATATACATTGATCGCAACTTTTGATCTCAACTATAAAATATATTTACAAAATATATAAGAAAAACTGTTTCTACACTTCAGTCTATTAACATATCTATACAAAATGAAGTCAGAACCTACCAGAGAGTGCAGCGAAGCCACAGAGGAATAAAAACAAGAGATAGTATTGGCAGCTCATTGCTCTTCTGAACACAGCAAATGTTCCAGAACCTTTTTCACAATCAACTGGAGGAAACAGAAAGAATTTCCTGCTTTGCGATCAGAGAGTTGGCGGTTATAAAAGTATTTAGGAAATCCAATAGTATCAGCAGAATCGCAGTTTCAGAACCAGAAGTGATGGGCGGGGCTTCATTTTCTTCTGTTAAATATAGGCTAAGCTGTTTTCACATGGATTTTGATCGGATGTCTACAATATTTAACAACAAAACTTTTAAATAAAGTCACTTTTCTGTTCATAAATGCATTAGATATCATGATGTAGGCTACAATGAGGATTTTATTTTTTAAATTACCAGGTTAATGGATAATACTAAGTGTTCATCTGCTAAAAATATTGAATCTGTTCACATCTTTGCAATTTTCAAAAGATATGTTTTAAACCTATTATTTTAGATTTTTTTATTTAAAAAAAATCCTATTTGTGTTCATACAGAGTCAGATTTCACTTGTTCTGGCGTTGTATTAAATGGTTATTTTTATTTGACATTAAATATGTCACTTAAGTATTATTTGTGTCATGAACATGAAAGAAATAATACGATCAAACATACAGTCAAATGGGAAACACTTTACAACATGTTACACATTTATTAATATTATTTGAAATAATAACGGTGTATAGTTGTAGCCTATATCCTTGATGTATAAACTACTGCGTTTGTTTCCATTCATTGACATTAAGCATGATCAATAGGCTATGTTTTAAAAATTTTCTCAACATCATTATATCGTATAATGGAAGAGTGATTTTATTTAGAAGTATTGTTGTTAAATATTGTAGACATGGATCCGATCAAAATCCATATGAAAACAGCTTATATTTAACAAAAAGAAAATGAAGTGTATAGCGCAACTATGACTGTTTAAGCCCCGCCCCTCACTTCCGGTTCTGTGGTTGAAGCGGTTCTGAATCTGCGGTTCTGTCTCGAGGAAACAGAAAGAATTTCCTGTTTGCGATCAGAGAGTTGGTGGTTTACTGACAGAATCATAAACTGAAGATGTGGGTTAAAGGGATAGTTCACCCAAAAATGAAAATGTTGTCATCATTTACTCAGTAAACTTACTTACACACCTGTATCTCTTCTGTTGAACACAAAAGAAGATATTTTTTGAAGAATTAATATTTTTTGAAGAATGTTGGTATCAGACAGTTGATGGACTCCATTGACTTCCACAGTAGGAAAGAAAATACTATGGAAGGAGTGGACTGGTCATCTGGAAGACTGACATGCTTTTTGGGCCGATTATACATCTCATAATTTATTTATTTTTGTCTGACAGCCCATAAAAAAATCAGTGACCCAATATTTTTGTTTTGCTTAAAGGATAATTCTGGTATTTAACACTTTGAGTCTATTTTGTAGCTTGTTTTGGATGAACAAGAGTGGTGGACAAAGAAATTTTGACAATGGTTCCTGTCTCGACTTTTTGACTATTTTAGAATTGCCCATGACCGCTTTAGAATGGGAGTCTATGGCCATGCACAAACATGCCCTTAAAACAACCCTTAACGTTTGTTTTCAAAACTGTTCAACTCACCGAGTGGTTAGTGGTGTTCGTTGATGATTAAAAACAAATATATCGGCGCAATGTATGATTTCAATCCGTTTATTTTTCTATAGTGGAACTATTTTTTCAGATACCTCACAACTGCGTATAAACTTCCGCTCTTCCGTTGCTCTGCTCACGCTAGCCTTCTGAGAGACAGAGAACCGAGCGAAAAGACCTAAAAGACTACAACCAAATGTAAACAGCCCCCTGTCCGTCTCCGGTAGCGCAGTAATATCAACGAGCAATGAGTCCTCCAACGGAAATCAATGGGATTTTACAAAATGCCAAATAAAACACGACAGAAACTTTATTTCGCTACGCTACTTGTTTTGGAACATCAACGAACACCACTAACCACTCGGTGAGTTGAACAGTTTTGAAAACGAACATTAAGGGTTGTTTTAAGGGCATGTTTGTGCATGGCCATAGACTCCCATTCTAAAGCGGTCATGGGCAATTCTAAAATAGTCAAAAAGTCGAGACAGGAACCATTGTCAAAATTTCTTTGTCCACCACTCTTGTTCATCCAAAACAAGCTACAAAATAGACTCAAAGTGTTAAATACCGGAATTGTCCTTTAATTGATGGATCTGGGGCCTTTGTGCCGGTATAATGAATTTGTCAAAAAAAAAAAAAAAAAAAAAAAAAATTTCCACAGACAGGCCCATGAAACCAGTTATTAATTTTAGAGTAAATATTTGGAGTGTGCTCCCCAAAACAGTAGCTGTTTTATAATATCTGACTTACGATATGACGTAGGATATAGCCTGACACCAATATTTTTATATATTGTAAATATGTAATTAAATTATACAAACAAAACTGTGATGGATACAATTTGTAATTGATCCAACTTAATAAAAATAAAATGGCACTACTGGCACAAATCTCCTTCTGAATTAAAATTTTTGTTTTCAAATAGAAGTCTTGACAAAATACATTCACATTTAACATTTGACAGAGGATTTTGGGGATATTTAATTAAATTTTATCAATCAATAAATTCCTCTTGAAACAAACTTTGTTGTATTATTTTAATTTAATACTGTGAAGCTGCTTTGATACAATCTGTATTGTGAAAAGCGCTATACAAATAAACTTGACTTGACTTGACTTGACTTGATTGAATTCAAAGTGATTTACACTGCATTCTGTGTTTACATTGCCCTGCATCAAACTCTTCACATTGGCACTAGTGCAAAACAATCCCTCTGCCTTGGTAGCTACAGTAAATAAAATCACAATGGCTGGATCCTTTCGATCAACTCCTCTTCAGGTTCCTCATCAACCTCGAAGTCAGCCACTTCTCTTCTTTCCTGGGCTACAGGAGGACGTGGATGGGCCGGTCTGGGTGGCACACCTGGAGGCAGCTTTGTAGATATTGAATCATGAAATCTCCAGACTGCAGGAGACTGCACCAAGAGAAGTTGGGACAGGATCCGCAACTCCTTCATGTGCCTCTGGGTTATGGGAAGCTGCCGCTCCAACTCTCCAAGTTTTTTGAAGGAAACGAAGTCACCATTGTGGATCATTCCAACAGAGCCCAGGAAGGCCAGCACCGTCATTAGTCGGTCTTTTGGCAAACACTTTGGTAGCCTCTCCAGAGACATCTCCATCCATGGAATCCCATGCTCCCGATACTTTACTAAGTTCCTTGAGTAGGAAAGATCCAACTCTTCAATCTTGGCGCACACGTCTCCAAGGTAAGGACGGTAGAGTTCGATGAAGTCCTTGAAGTTCCAGCGCGCCTTCTTGTTCCGGTTCTCATCCCAATGATTTTTGATGAAGAACTTCAGCTTCGACAACCGGAACTCTAAACAACGGACTGGATCTAAGCTAAAGGACGTCACCATTTCCACGGCCCTGCCAAACGTGTGTGGATAGCCCAACCCTTTACTTTCACAGACCTCCCTTGACAACTCACCAACCGTCTGGCAGTCGGTCAAATGCCTGATTGGACGGTCAGGCCCTTTCCAAGAGTCCATCGGAATCCGGTCATTCCTCTCATATAGGTCTGAGAGAAGGATCCTCACCAACTCTTCACCCACCACTTGTAGGCCGGCCAGAAGGCAATCTGACAGCGGAAAGAGGCGCAGAACTCTTAGCCTCTGGAGTTCCTCCTTAATCCATGTCTCCAGGGGAGGAGGACCTTCACCTGACACAATCACACCTGCAAAACTCTCTGTTTACGTTGGTGACAGTAAGTAATAAATAAATTAAATATCTGCATATTTAACAGTACTAGGGGTGTCCCCGACTATGGATTTTCATAGTCGAATCAGAATCGTAAAGTCTTGCCTATAGTCGACTAATAGTCGAATCATGTGTATGGGGGCGGGGCTTTAACAGTTCAAAGCCGCGATGTACAGAAAATCACACAAAGATATAGAAGATACAAAGAACAGAATATACCTTTCTTATAAATAAAAATACAAAATGAAATAAATCAGAATCAAGTCACAAGATGAGGAGCAAATGTGTGCAAAATGCCTAAAGTGCAGGGGAACATATATTCAAAACACAAGCCACAAATAGTTAGATTAGATAACCCTGACAGATCAATAAATAAAATTTAAATAAAGAAATTATGAAAATAACGATAGTAGCCAGAATTTTCTACTTTGTCTTTTTAACTGCAGAAACAACAATAAATGCTAAACTGGAGTCGCAGTCTTTAGCTAAACATGTTCACAGCATCCAAAAATCTAATTAGAATCGGCTGAAAAGTTTTGAAACCACTTGTACCCGATACCTTATCGAGAGAACAAATCCAGTCGTTCACTCTGTCTGTGTCCGTTGGAGTCTTTTCAAATAAAATACATTCTAAAACACGTAACGTGAAAAACGTTTAACGACTTAAATCTCCTAAAATAGTTCAATTAAAATATGAAAACGCTTTACTATAGGAGGAACGCGCTGCGGTCATATTCTGGGTTCATCTGCTTATCTGCACATAGTATGGTTTCTTAATAAAGTGTGTACTGTGAACATTAAGCCACGTTGAAGTGCCTTTTAAGCGTTTTAAAAGCTTTTTTCACGTTAAGCATTTTAGAATGTCCTGTGGAAAACCAACTTGTTAATGTTGGCCGGCAGAAGTGCGATCATGGTTTTCCTGATGCTAAATCCAGCCTTGGAGAATATCCTTTCTGAGGGTGTAGCCTACATCCACACTTTAGATTTTCTTATCCCAGACATTGTTAAAGATTTAAATCCTTGCCGCCAAGACGCTCCTCTGTCGGTCACGGATTGAAAGTGAAACTTAAATCTGTCACGGGGTGTTTGGATTTATTCACGCACGTAAAATGTATTTTATTAAAAGCTTCTTTCTTTGCTCATTTTTATATACAGCATTATCATATTAGGCTGAATGTTAACGTATTGACGTATTGACCGGTAGTTCTATGTGAAATCAGACATTGAGCGCCCTCATACAGCCAAAGTGGCATGATCCTCGTTTCATAACACCTCTGCGAAGATTCGACCGTGAGATCGGTAGTCGAATCAGGCTCCTCCTATCGAAGCATCGAATCTTCGACTATTCGGGGTCACCCCCTAAACAGTACATTCATATATTCATAACCTGAGGATGAAGTTCCAACACCCAGCAGACAGAAAGGTCAAAGAGCAACAGTGAAAGCTGAGAAACAGTCACAGTTCTGAAGACAGACGGTTCAGAGCTGCAGTCGATGCAGTGAAGCTGGGATTCAGAGAGTCCATGATGAGCAGAAGTGTGTGGCATCACACACACTCACAGATGCTGTTTCTGAGGGAAAACAGGTGTTTTATTTACATTATAAAACATATAGCAATGATTTTCCTCAAAAAAAATTATATAAGCTTAATCTTGCGTCTCCCGCATCAAAGGAGGCGTCTTAAAGGTACAGTATATAACAAATCAGGTGGCCGTTACAATTTGCAGTCAACATGAATATTTATTAATAAATTTATTACATTGCATATCAATTTTTTTTGAGCACATGATAAGCACAGATGAAAGAATGGAAACATATTTGACTATTTTTAAAAGATTAAACACAACAGTTGTCTTACCGTGAAAAGCTATGATAGGAAAAGGATTATAATAATCATCATAGTGATTGAAGGAATGACAGCTGCAACGACACATCCTTTGTTTGATGCTAATGTGGGAGAAAAAATATGTTATAAATCCAATTCCAGGAAAGCATATTTAAAGTTTATTAAATTATACCTTGCATTACTGATTTATGACATACTAAGAAAAACATGCAAGTTCATTGTTACTTTCAGATTTATGTGGTTAATATCCCTCCAGCGTCTCACCTTTCAACAGATCTCTCTCATAGACCCGTTCACTGGTCTCCTCACTCACTTCGTTCTTGAGTGTACAGGTGTAGAAGATTTCTGGATTTCCAATTTTTTTAACTCTAATGGACTCTCCTTTCGGGGTGATTGTCGAACCCTTCAGTGTTTCTCCAGCAGAATTCTTCCAGATGATTGTTTCATTATACTCGCATCTCAAATACCAAACACCAGGGTTATCACTCGGCTCAATTTTAATCACCGGTTTGGGGACCGGCTCTGTGATTGTGAAAGAAACAATGGTGTTGACTGATGAATTTGCACATGTTTTTTTTGTCTTAAAGCATATTTAAAACCCCACATAGACATATAAATAACACTGATTTTAGCCACAGGGATTATAAGGTTATTAAATTGCATCTTGTATTATTAAATTATTGCATAATCTAAATAAAAGCATAAGTATATTCTTCTTGCATACAGGTTGTGATTAGTGTCCATCCAGCATCTCACCTTTAAACAGATCTCTCTCATAGACCCGTTCACTGGTCTCCTCACTCACTGTGTTCTGGAGTGTACAGGTGTAGAAGATTTCTGGATTTCCTCCTTTTGTGACATTAATGGACTCTCCTTTCGGTTGGTGAGCTGAACCCGTCAGTGTTTCTCCAGTAGAATTCCTCCAGATGATTGTTTCACTGTACTCACATATTAAATACACAACACCAGGGTTATCAGTCATCTTCTTTATTTCAATCACAGGTTTGGGGACCCGTTCTGTGAAAGAAAACAAATATGAACATTCAGTCTATAAAGAAACACAATGAAATCAAACACAACTACACTAGCATTGTAAAAAGTATACTGTGACAGTACCATTGTCACGGTTCATAAATTCATTGTTTCCTTCTTGTCTCGTGTAACTGTTGTTCTGTGTGTGTGTGTGTGTGTGTGAGTGGGCGTGGCACTCATTCCGGATGATCAGCGATCCAGCTGATCTCATTCAACACCCCAGCTGCAGCTCATTCAGTCACCTATAAGACCTCACCGCATTCTTCTCTCATTGTCAGATCGTTGGTTGATGTCTCCCGTGTGTGATCCCAGTTTTGTCGACGTTCCTGTTTCATGTTCCAGTTCCTGTTCTCTGTTCTTCGGATTTCGTCTTCACCTGGGTTTCACGTTTTCGGCACTTCACCACGGACCTCGCTGACCATCCAGTCCCTGTGTCACCAGCAACTCACTCACCATCGGATCTTCACCTTCATATTCTTCAATAAACTGAGTTACTTGCATTTCTGCTTCTGTCGTTTGTTCGCCATGACAGAACGATCTGACCATGAGATGGAAGCAGCAAGTAATCCTTCATCTCTCGAGATTTTTGTCAGCACCAGTATACAACGCATGGATCACCAGGAGAAGAATCTCAATGACACAGCTCGGGCAGTTCAAGCGCTGGTGACACAGGTGTCCGAGCTCACCCAGCAATTACAGATCCTGCGAAATCCCACTGCGCCACCCACACCGCCCGTTCCCCCCACACCACCGGAGAATGCTTCCCAGTCGGAGCCACGCCTTCCCGTACCTGAGGCTTATGCAGGTGAGCCAAGTTTTTGCAGAGCGTTTTTGACTCGCTGTTCGATGCATTTCTCCCTGCAGCCAAGAACCTTCGCCAGTGAATCAGCCAAGGTGGCTTTTGTTCTGACACTCCTGACTGGGAAGGCAGCACTCTGGGGAACGGCGGTGTGGGAGAATCAAGACCCATGCTGCACCTCGTTCCAGACACTCTCCGCCGAGATGAAGAGGGTCTTCGACCGCGCCAGCACCGGGAGAGAGGCGGCTCGCATCCTAGCAGAGCTTAAGCAAGGAGAGAGGTCAGTCTCTGATTATTCTATTGAGTTTCGAACCCTGGCGGTAGAGTGTCATTGGAACGAGGAGGCGCAGTGGGACATGTTCCTGCATGGGCTGGCTGACCGCATCCAAAGGGAGATCTACGCCCTGGACCTGCCCACGTCTCTTAATGGACTTATAGAACTGGCACTTCGAGTAGACGCTCGTTTATCCCGTGTGGAACGACGGAGGTTGCCTGGTCGAATGGCGGAAGGAGTAGAGCTTCCACGGTCCAGCGGCGGGGATGCGGTCAGCCCCGTCTACGATCACGAGCCCATGCAGGTTGGGCGGGCTCGGCTTACTCGGGAGGAGAAGGAAAGGCGGAGATCCCAAGGACTCTGTCTTTACTGTGGAGCAGCTGGTCACTTCGCATTCGGTTGTCCGGTAAAAGGGCAAGCCCGGCAGTAATTCTGAGGCTACTGTCGGGTGGGATCTCCGCCGAGAAGACCTCATCAACATCTACGCTCCTCCCAGTAAGACTGAGATGGTCAGCTCACGAGCACGACGGGCAAGCACTGGTGGATTCAGGGGCAGAAGGTAATTTTATGGACTACACGTTTGCACACAGATTTCAAGTCCCCCTCTTACCACTCAACCGCAAGATTGAAGTCCGCGCACTCAATGGCCAAGATCTACCCAACATTTCACTCACCACCGGACCCGTCACGCTCATCACATCAGGCAACCACACTGAAACCCTGTCATTCTACATACTGGACTCCCCTCTCGCACCCATAGTTTTAGGACATCCCTGGCTCATCAAACATAATCCCAAGATAGACTGGCAGCAGCGCACGGTGTTGGAATGGAGTACCAAGTGTCATGAGTCTTGTCTTGTCTCTGCCTGTCCGTCTGTTTCTGTCTCTGTGTTTCAGGAGGAGGCAGGGGATTTATCTAACGTGCCCACGGAGTACCTGGACCTGAAGGAAGTGTTCAGTAAGTCTCGGGCTGCTTCTCTTCCTCCGCATCGTCCCTATGACTGTGCAATAGACTTACTGCCAGGTAAATCTCCGCCTAAGGGCAAGTTATATTCGCTTTCTGTTCCAGAGAGGGGGGCCATGGAGAAATATATTTCTGATTCTCTAGCAACCGGGTTCATCCGTCCTTCCTCTTCTCCAGCGGGGGCGGGGTTCTTTTTTGTGGGGAAGAAGGACGGGTCTCTGCGACCTTGCATTGATTACCGAGGGCTGAACAGCATCACGGTAAAGAATACTTATCCTTTGCCGTTGATGTCTTCAGCCTTCGAGAGGTTGCAGGGAGCGTCTGTCTTCACTAAATTGGACTTACGTAATGCTTATCATTTGGTCCGCATCAGGAAGGGGGATGAGTGGAAGACTGCTTTTAACACCCCCAGGGGGCACTTTGAATACTTGGTCATGCCCTTCGGGCTGTCCAACTCCCCAGCAGTCTTCCAAGCACTCGTCAATGACGTGCTGCGAGATATGGTCGACCAGTTTCTATATGTCTACCTGGATGACATATTGATTTTTTCGTCTTCTCTCCAGGAACACGTGCAGCACTGCCGACGAGTGCTTCAGAGGTTGTTAGAGAATGGACTTTTTGTCAAGGCGGAGAAATGCGATTTTCATGCACAGTCTGTTTCTTTTCTAGGGTACATTGTGTCGGCTGAGGGAATTCGGATGGATCCGGAGAAGGTTAAGGCTGTGGTGGAATGGCCAACTCCAGATTCCCGTAAGGCCCTACAGCGGTTTCTGGGGTTCGCAACTTCAGCCAACTAGCCTCGCCTCTGACCGCCTTGACCTCCCCAGAACTACGTTCAGGTGGTCAGACGCAGCTAAGGCTGCGTTTGCCAAACTCAAAAGTCGCTTTGTTTCGGCTCCCATCTTGATTACCCCTGATCCATCACGTCAGTTCGTGGTGGAGGTTGATGCGTCAGAGGTGGGGGTAGGTGCAGTGATCTCTCAGCGTTCTCCCTCAGACGATAGAATGCACCCATGCGCGTTTTTGTCCCATCGTTTGTCTCCTGCCGAATGCAATTATGACATTGGTAACAGAGAATTGTTGGCGGTCAAGTTAGCATTGGAAGAATGGCGTCACTGGTTAGAAGGGTCGGGGGTACCTTTTATCGTCTGGACAGACCATAAGAATTTGGAATACATTAAGACTGCCAAAAGATTGAACTCCAGGCAGGCTTGGTGGGCACTTTTTTTCGGACGTTTTGATTTTACACTCTCGTACCGCCCGGGTTCCAAAAACATCAAACCCGATTCTTTATCGCGAATTTTTGATCGTTCCGAACGCCCGTCTACTCCCGAGTGCATTTTACCCGAGAATCTATTTGTCTCCACACTCGTATGGGAGGTCGAATCGAAGGTCAAGAGAGCCTTAGAAGGGGTAACGCCCCAGGCCGGTTGCCCACCGAACCACTTATTTGTACCGGAGGGATTACGGTCCGACGTTATTCAGTGGGGGCATTGTTCCAATGTGGCTTGTCATCCAGGAGTTAATCGAACCAAGTTTTTGGTCAAGCAACGATTCTGGTGGCCTCTCATGGCTCGTGATGTTCACAGTTTTGTTTTGGCTTGCTCAGTTTGCGCCACTGGTAAGACTTCCAATCGTTCCCCAGATGGGTTACTCCAACCGCTGCCTGTCCCTTCGAGACCCTGGTCCCATATTTCGCTAGATTTTATCACCGCCCTCCCACCCTCTCAAGGGTACACGGTAGTTTTGACCGTGGTGGACCGGTTCTCGAAGGCGGCCCATTTCATTCCCTTGCCCAAATTACCCACAGCCAAGGAGACAGCGTTGACCGTCGTTAATCACGTCTTTCGCTTACATGGCCTCCCGACAGACGTGGTTTCCGACAGGGGACCCCAATTTGTGTCCAAATTTTGGCAAGAGTTTTGTAGATTATTAGGGGCGACTGTAAGTCTGTCCTCAGGGTTTCATCCCCAGAGCAATGGGCAAACTGAGAGAGCCAACCAAGATTTGGAGAGAACGTTGCGATGTCTGGTTTCCAAGAATCCTTCCTCGTGGAGTCAGCAATTGTCTATGGTGGAGTACGCACACAATACGTTACCAGTGTCATCTACGGGCCTATCTCCGTTTGAGTGTAGTGTAGGTTACCAGCCACCAATGTTTCCTAGTCTGGAGTCCGAAGTCGCGGTTCCCTCTGCCCACGCATTTGTCCAGAGGTGTCGTCGCACCTGGACTAGAGCCCGTGAGACTCTACTCCAGGTGGGAGCGCGCACCAAGGCCAAAGCCGATCGCCACCGGTCTAGGCCTCCCGTATAAGTTGTTGGTCAAAAAGTGTGGCTGTCACGGTTCATAAATTCATTGTTTCCTTCTTGTCTCGTGTAACTGTTGTTCTGTGTGTGTGTGTGAGTGGGCGTGGCACTCATTCCGGATGATCAGCGATCCAGCTGATCTCATTCAACACCCCAGCTGCAGCTCATTCAGTCACCTATAAGACCTCCCCGCATTCTTCTCTCATTGTCAGATCGTTGGTTGATGTCTCCCGTGTGTGATCCCAGTTTTGTCGACGTTCCTGTTTCATGTTCCAGTTCCTGTTCTCTGTTCTTCGGATTTCGTCTTCACCTGGGTTTCACGTTTTCGGCACTTCACCACGGACCTCGCTGACCATCCAGTCCCTGTGTCACCAGCAACTCACTCACCATCGGATCTTCACCTTCATATTCTTCAATAAACTGAGTTACTTGCATTTCTGCTTCTGTCGTTTGTTCGCCATGACAACCATAGTACAATGATGGTATTAGAGGGTAAAATCCAATTACTAAACAAAACCATAACTTACAGAAAAAGTACTATAATACTGAAATGGTGTTTTGGACATGTGGTATTCTTGAAAGTATCTTGGAGTACCATGTAAATACCACGGTATTAATCAAAGTATCATGGTATTACAATCTGATGCCATTATTGTACAATTACATTGTTTTTTTGTTTTTGTTTTCTGTATGTGAGGCTAAGTAAAAACAACCATAATAATAATAATAATAATAAGATGCATTTATAATATTAATATTAATGAATAATCAGCATCCACTCACCCATAACAGTCAATGTGTATCTTTGTGCCTGCTCTTTACCGCTGATGTCAATGATATAAACTCCACTATGTTCGATTTTTAGGTTCTTAATCGTGATTTGTCCAGTCTTCGTATCAAGAGTCGTGATGCCGCTGAATCTCGGATTCGGGGTTTGAGTTTTTCTGTCTTCCCATTCAATCGCCTTAACAGTTCCACCACCTTTAATGTGTTTCCATGTGATGCTGGAGACAGAAGCAGGAAGAGGTTTATCTGGACCAAAGGAAACTTCTTCACCCACTGCTTTCACCACCTCTGTACCTAATAATTTAAATATGAGAGATTATGTTAGTCAACATTCAACAATAAAGACTCTGCCATCCACTACAGTCATTTAATATTTGACAATTAGGTTACAATATTATAATAAAATTTAAAACTACAGTGTTGGGTAAAATTACTTTAAAAAGAAATGCGTTACAATGTTGCGTTCACTGTTTTTATTCGTTTTGAGGAATAGTTCATTTGTTTTGTACATGTGAGATGAGAAAATGCATGCTCTCATATAGTCCATAACAACGTGTTCTCATTAGATGCGTCTCTATAGCACGCATTATGTAGGGGAGAGCGGGGCACAAAGAAACGCTTTTTGACTTTCTCAGTTTGTGTAAATCTACTTATGGTTCAGAGTATTTATTTTTTCCCACATTAATTTCCCACATGTCTAGTACAATTATATGTTTTTGTTTTATTAATACAGTATATACTTTTTTCTTGATATACCCTCCTGAGACCCGAGAGTTTGCCTGGTGTGCATTTTATAATTGTTCTTGCTATTTGGGATAAGTAGGACCTAATAAGTATAATAACTAAAATTTGTTTTTGTACAGGAAGTAGTTTTTGCAGAAAATTATGTCCTCATGTGAGGACAGTGGGTCTATGATTTACCATATGATGTCCTCATGTGAGGACATAGTACTAGCAATCAAAAAACAAACTTAAATGGTTGTAATTCAAGAATGCTTTGGAATATAGACATATGGTTGGTCTTGTTTTTCAGAAGACATTTGCCAGATTATTGTAGAAGTGAAATAAATTATGAAAGTGAAACAGAAAAAAAGTTATATAAGTTTGAGTTTATGAAAATATAGAATGTAAAAATATAATTATTTATATTTTATATAAAATATATATATTATAAAATATATTTTACTCTAAAACTGCTAGAAAATTAAAGCCAAAAATCTAAACAAGTTGTGTTCCAAATTTTAGGTTGATATCTCAAAAAATGAGCTTTCGGTAAGATTTTATTTGGGCGCAGTACCAGACTTTTTCACTAGATGGACAGCCAGCTTCCTTACTGACCATATAAGGGCGCCTCCATTTTCATATATGTTTTGAGTGATCTGAACCATGTCTTTCCATAATTTCATACAATTTATTAAGTATACATCCTATTCAGAAATAGTATGGGTGTTTTGGCAGTATTTGATTTGATTTCAACCTCTAATAAACATAAAAAGAGCACATATGTGCGTTATAGCTCGCTGCCGCATCACAAATCGAGAATCCATAATATTTTTCTTTATATTCTAAACATTTTCAGACCTTTTTTTCTCATAACATTTAATTAGTGTTATCTTTTGAACTCTTGGCATGAAAACAAACTGAGGTTTCTACCAATCTTTCATGATTTTTCATGTTTATTTCTATTTCAAAATAAAGGCCTAAACACGCCTAATGAATATGAAATATTCTTGTTGCAAATTGATAAATTACTGCTCTTCTGTAATTTATTTTAAAAAACAGCCACCAAATATGAAAACTAGAGATTGCAAGCTTTCAAATGATATATAGTTTGTCAATATTACTTTAGGTTTTTACTAAGATATTATTGTTCTAAATATATATGGGCAAACGTCCCAGGTGGGACGGTGACAGTTAAGGGGATAACGTAATATAGTCCCAATGTCCTCAAACGAGTGCTTCACATTTACTGATGTCCTAGAGTGCTACTATTACTAAAATATGTCAACTTTTAATCCCCATATGATGATAGAGACAGTATTGTACATAAATAAATTTTTTCATTCATATAATTTGAACAGATTTTTTACCTGGGTCATTTTTCTTTCGGGAACTGGTGTAGAAGTGTTAGGGTTAGGGTTAGGGTCATTTTCTTCTCACTGACATTGGTGTAATGTTGTGATATCACCACAAGATGGTGTGGGCAGTGTCCCTAAATGTGGCCAACATGTCTAAGATTTACAAATTTGACTATCATTGTGTCAAGAGGCAAAAATGTAATGTCCTCATATGAGGACGCAGGATCTCAGGAGGATACCCCGAAAGAATGGAAGTGAAATGTGACAACATGCCCCATAGGTGGGGTACATTGTAACATGTGTGGGGCACATTGTAACATAACATATGATATGACAGCTTAAAATGTTATCTGATCTAATAAAAAAAATTATAATAAAATTAAAAAAAAAACTAAAATATTTTCTAAATAAAATACAATTAAAAAAAAATTTCATATAAAATAATGGCAATTTTTAATAATTAAATATAAACTCATTTTTGAGTTTTGACTACGAACACACAGGGGCGGCTGGCCAATAGAGGGCGCTAGGGCGCTCTAAAACACTCTGAAATCGTAAAGTTCTAAAGAAAAGGAGGGGATAATTAGGCACCTAGCTGGAACGGGAACAAGGTATTGTGTTTAGTTTGTTTAATGTTTATGTGCATTAATATGTGGGTTAATTTATTCGACTTGAAGAAGTGTTTAAATGTGTATCACTTGTCATGTGAAGTTATGTTAACATAAGCTTTTCAGCATTGTTAATACTGATTGAGGTAACGTCATTAGAGCCCGACCGATATATCGGCGGGCCGATATTATCGGCCGATATTAGGCATTTTCCAAACTATCGGTATCGGCATTTATAATGGCCGATAAATGAATATTTAAAAAATAAAATAAAAGCGGACGAAACACCCTGTAACCATGTTATGAGTGTTGGCGCTGCATAGTTTGTCCACCAGAGGGCACTCTACAAGGAAGACTGCTTACATCAATAGCCGCGTTTCCACTGTCGGGCCGGGCCGGGCCGGGCCGGGCCGTGCTAGTGCGTGCCAGTCGCGTTTCCACTGTCACTTCTGGGGCTGGATCGGGTCTTACTCGGGGCCAACGGCCAGGATTTCTGGCCCGTCGAATACCTTGGGCCAAAGCGGGCCAGCTCGGGCTAGAGGAGTGGTTACGAACAGAGGCGGAGTTCAAATGAGTCGGGAGATGGCAGCGCCGGATGATTCTGTCAGCATTAAAGACTTTTAAAAAAGGCTAATTTAACTCGCGTTCATGTTTGAATGCCTTGTGTTTGTGATGCAAAAGACTATGCGCGCTAACCATTACCATAGTAAACGCTTGAAGAAATCAGACCAATCATAAAGGCTACCACAGTCATGTTTTTATTTTATCTGTCAGTAGCCTACGTCTCGTCTCTTTATACCGGACTATCATAAAATAAAGCAACTTTTTTCGTTTCTCTGACGGAAAATATCTGCATGGGAGTCGAGAGAGTGCTAAAGCTCCTCAGGTCGTATTTTTGGTGGCATATATTTGTAGAAATTATCATTCTTTCTAAATGTGATGTAAATATGTCCTGTAACTATCCTACCAAATAAACAGAAACAGACGCGACTGAAGAAGTAAGTGTGTCCTCTTTCTTTTGTGAAATAGACCTAACGGTAATTTATTTCTGAGTGACTAATGTGCAGTTTTGACATAAATTAATTCATTATGATCAATGTATCACTTTTTATTGTAAACCTGTGGTAAAACATCGATGCTTGGGTTTTAAATATTCAAGTAAACAACAAAAATGCCAGCAAACGGCCGCTTTTATCATGTTTGTTTTCAACGCTGTTTCCAGTGATTTCTGATTAGTTTTCTGATAAAACTTCCATTTGTTGTTGAAATGATGGGTTAGTGTGACGTTGTTCCAGAGAGGCGTGTTACGGGTGTGTTTTAGTGAAGCGCTTCTGGCCTGACAGTGGAAACACAGGCCCGGTGCTATTAGCCCGAGGCTATTAGCCCGGCACGGCCAGTTTAAAGCCCTGGCTCGCACTGGCCCGACAGTGGAAACGCGGCTAATGAGCTTGGAAATCACAACGAACTTATTCTGCCTAAATAAAGTAATGATTACTGTATTTATAACTAGCATATCTGTAGTTCCAGTCTCTGCATTGTAAAATGTAAGTTAGGCACGCGAGGAGTGAACATTTAGACATAGAGAAAAAGTATCAAACATAGCCTGTGCATAAAAGTGAGCTTTTCTTTTACACGTGTGTGAAATCCAAGTGTGCGTTGCTGACTTCGTTTAGCCGCAGCATTAACGAGTCACATAATGTATTTAGTGCATCACTAAGTAGTAGATTTTAGAAAGCAGGCAACAAATGATGATTGAAAATGGTTTGTTGTAGCTTGATGGAATAGATGGATAGAATTAAAAGAGTGCAGGTAAAGGGATAAGCAAGTTGACATTGTAATTATAAGGTAGCTTATAACATTGACATTTGGCAGACGCTTTTATCAAAAGCGACTTACATTGCATTTCAAGGTACACACACACACACAAGGAGTTACCTTTGTCTTGTTTAATAATAATACAAATGATGATGATAATAATAATATTGTTTATTTTTAAACTGCATTATCATATTATTTTAGTAAGGCTGAGGACTCTACATTATGAAATTGTGAAATAAGTAAGGGATAATCCACGGCTAGCCATGCATTAAAGGATTTTAATGCACGACGTAGAGGCGAAGAACTCTCCGTTGCCTCTACGAAGTGCATTAAAATTCTTTAATGCATGGCTAGCCGTGGATTATCCCGCTTATACCTTGGTTATTTTCCAAGTTAAAAACAAGTTAAAGCTGTAACTGATGTTTACAGTGTAATTTTTTAACAGACGTGTAAAAATGACGGTTATTTTCTTAAGTTACAGCTCGTTAGTTCTAGCACTCCGTCCGCTTTAAATAAAGTAGAGCCATCGGATTGCTTTTATTTGAATGAATTATCACAAACTGAAAGAGAAGGAACAGAGAGAGAGAGAGAGAGAGAGAGAGAGAGAGAGAGAGAGAGAGAGAGAGAGAGACACATGCGTGCCCGAGTTACCTGAGTGTGTAAGTCTACAGTCCCCTCGTTGCTTAAGCATATAGCTAACTTAATGATTCTTTAATGGATTTATTACAATTATTTATGAATGACAGGCAACACTGACAGTGACAAGGCAATCTTTATTTGAACTAATCATGTCATTTATTTAAATGAATTATGTAGAGTGTTAAATAAAACCGGCGTCTCTAACCACAATTAGCCTACTATATAAAGACACATTACATTTATTGAAATGCATTAAATTAAATGAAAACAAAAAAATCAAACAGTTGGAAATTTCGATAGGGGATTGTTTTACTCATCATTATACTAACTGATGTTAAACTCCACATTTCCATTTATCGTGAAGTTAGACATGGAAAAGGGTAGGGTTATTTCAGGTTTAGGCTTGGAGGTGAAATTATGTTTCGCTTTGCTTGTTGAGGTGCTAGATGTCAGTATGTCACTCCATGCGCTCCTCTCTGACAAAGATGGGGCCCAATATGACCGCAAACTCGCCTCGCATCGGTGGCCTGTCACTGACATGATCTGGCGACTTTCTAGTCCTGCATCAGAGAGTCGTCCAACGGCAGTGCTCCGCAAACTATGGTTTGTGTACATTTGTGAGATACCTTCCACCTGATTAACAAGAATTTAAAGGTAGGGTAGGTAGGAATTGTCTAAAAAACTTATTTTACAAATTTGTTTAAACTTTATTTATATATCAATACATAATTAAAATGTAAGTACTCTGAAAAAGAAAGTATAAAAATCGAGTGTCTGTAGACCTCTCACGACTGTTTTAAAGACAGCTCATTATTTCCATTCACTCCACCCCCTCCCTTCTGGGCTCCTTCCAAAGCCACGCCCCCAAAACACATGACACAGCGACTCCGACCGCTGAACTGGAAGACGCATTATTTACCTGAGACGAGCGGAGAGGAAGGAGCACAGTGCATGTAGTGACATCATGTCAGAATCACATGTGATAAAAAAAATCTAACTTTATCATTATGAATATAAACAAATAAGATGTATTTTAGTACTCACTATCAAGCTAGCATATTGATATTGGTAAAGTTTAAAATATATATTTTTTGATTCGCTAACGAGCTAGTTATATCTATAAGGCAAAGCTAAAAACAGGTTGCATTGATACACGTTTTTCCATTACCATCAGTTACACTGTGATGAAGATGAATTTCGTGTAAGATTCATAACATATATGGTGTTCTGCATGTAAGAGTTTCCATAATGAAAGAATTGTTGACTCTGATGAGGACTACACTCCAGAGACAAGTACCACATCGTCAGCTCGAGGACAGGTCCGGGGTCGAGGGCGAAGCAGAGGAGGTCGTGCAAGAGGCCGTGCAACTAGGGTCCGAGGATATTGACACGCGTTTTATTTCTTTGTTTATCCAAAGACTTTTTGTTCATTACCTTTTCTATTACTGTCTTCCTTTTTTGCCTTGTTTGCCTTCGCTAACTGCATATGCCGGTAATGTTCATTTTGATTGCTCTTTCTCTGCCATTGTTTTGCTATTCCTAGGTTCCGTGCCTCTTGAATTCCTCAAATCAAACGGGTGCGCGCAAGTGGGCAGATCCTGTGTGGCAAAAGGGTGGTTGCCATGGTTGCGAGAGAGTGACAGTCGCCTAAGCCAATCCTTTGTTTCGTCCCGAATGGAAATAATGAGCTGTGTTTAATGCAGATTAAACGGTCTAGAGTCACTCGATTTTTATACTCTTTTTTTCAGAGTACTTACATTTTAATTATGTATTGATATATATAGAAAGTTTAAACAAATTTGGAAAAAAGTTTTTTATAAAATTCCTACCTACCCTACCTTTAAAGTACACAATTTAGATTTGGAAAATAATATAAACACAGTTTAAATTTATGGGCAAAAACGAAATATCTATACCAACCTCTTCACAAATATTTTTTAGCATATTGCCAAGGTAGTTGAGCCCCATCGGCTCCCTGGTGAACCACACTTCGGTGCTCTCGAGTTTGCACAGAGGGATGCGTCTCGGATGCAAATAGAACGCTCCGGCATTTTCTGGACACTTTGACAGATATTTTTTAAAGCTGTCCACGGGACAAAGTGGGTCGCCGGGGCTCGCAAACATAAATCCTCGTAAATTTTCCCTATCCGATGCAGTGGGATCCTTGTGGTTTTTTGTCTCTGGGTTATGCGCCAGGGTCAGGTACTCTTTCCCATTCTCGTCTTGCCGGAGAACGAAAGACTCTTTTGATAGGTTACGGTTTCCTTCTCTTCCCCTCCGTGCAAAACACAGCTGTATGTCAAACCAAACTTTTCTTACAAGTCCTGTGAGTGTGAAAGGGGAGAGTGCAGGTGCATTTCTAATTTTCTCCAAGTCAGACTCAGTAATACGCGGATGATGAACGCTGGTGTCTTTTCCATTTTTCCTGTAGCGCTTTAAAACTGATTTAAAGACGGCATTGCTTGACTTGAAGTCTTTATCACTTATGATGTTGTATTTTGTAATGTGACGGTTTATACCTGCTCTGAGACACATCAAACTTGCAACACTGTATTCGCGTCCAGCGGTAGATTGAACAGAGGCATAAAACTCCCGCAATGTCTCATTTAAAAGAGAAGCAGAGTAGGTCTCGAAATCACAATTGTTCTGTCTTTGGCGCAAAAAGTCACTGAAAGTGTTAACTGCCCATTTAGTTGTCTTTTTCGTATTGACCTCATCTTTGTCGTCTTCGATCTTATCTAGCTCTGCCGGTGTTAATTCTTTGTGCCGCTTTTTGTCATTCAACGTCTTCTCCAAGTCTTCTATTTCGTCTTGTGCCTGGGCCCATTTCTCAAAATTGCCATATTCACCATACAAATTAAACGATATGCAAAAATCATCCATTTAGCCTACCTAAATAAACGTTTTCATGTGTCTCTCACTCTGTTTGCAAGTGTAACTTTGTTACTGTGTAACTGTGTTACTATGGTTACCAATGTTTATAGTAGCAGATTAATTTCGAACTGTAATCAAACTGACTGGAACTACCTGTGCATTAAACGGTTTTACTGCACACCTTCCAGCCAATCAGAATCGAGTATTTAAACAGCCCGTGGTATAACTACAAATAACATATGTTAGGGAAATCTGTTCATGTTTTGTTACGCGTTTCTGGATTTAAAATATATATATATATATCGGCCGATATATCGGAATATCGGATTTTTAAATCACCAAATATTTGTATCGGTATCGGCCTTAAAAATCCTATATCGGTCGGGCTCTAAACGTCATAAAAAGGGTTTTATAAATGGCTATTTGTAATGTTGTTATAAATTGTTATATATATTCAATATATTGTTTAATGTGGCCTTCGGCTAATGTTTGGGTTCGTAAGAGCTAATTTTATGTTATTTATCTGTCCTGTAGCTCTTACGGTGTTTCAAGAAGAAAAGGGTGTAAGAAAATAAAAGCTTTTTGAAATATCAGTACGCTTCACCATTGTCTGGCTGGGGTTTTGCTACATTTAGCACTTACTAGCATGAAGAACAAATATATAGACACAGGCTGAGAATGGAGATCGATATAAGATTCAAACTCTCTTCGATACAAACACATACCCTGTGTGAGTTTCTGTGTTTAATGATGATCACATTATATGAAGATCCACACGATTGCGAATGTGACATTGATTTTATACAACAGTTAAACAAACGAAATATTAATATTAATGTTCATTTTCAACACAGTTGTCAATATTTTTTTTTTACAACAAAATAATAGCTCCAACGAAAGCCACAGCAGTGTTTGTGAACGAATCTGCGGCTTTGAACGAATCATTAGAGTCAATGATTCAATGATTAATTCATAAATACAGCCACTTGCTTCATTACTGAATGAATGACTCGATGACTCTCCACCTACTGGTGGTTTTAATTCAATATTTAAAAGCATCACTTCGTTTTTACCATTGCATATTTCTCTATTGAACATTTATTATGAACATTCATTATTTAAAGCATTATTTATTTTATAAAGGTATTTGTAAAGGTAAAAATGCACTGGAAAAATCGATTTAAGGGGGCAAATATTGTCCCTTACTGAGAAAGGTGTGACTGAAGAGTGGGGGTGCGCAGAAGGATGTTAAAAGCCTCATGGGGTACAACTCTAAAAAGTTTGAGAACCACTGAGACTGGGTTAAAGAATAGAACAAAATAAACATCAACATCAAAGCACAATACACACACCAAGAGCAGAAAGTAGGCCTAATATACAGAGGTCACTTACAAAGTTAGGTTAAAGACACAAAACAAAGAGGGATTCAAACAAATAGCGTATCAATAACAATGTAGAATTTACAGACTGTGAGCTGAAGAGTAATATTCAGATAAAAAAATTGTTTTTGAAGGAGAGAAGGGCGGATGTTTGACGGATGTCTTGAAAAAGAGTATTCCACGACCTCGGAGCCACTACGCTAAAAGACTCCCATGGTTACCAGACTATTGAAACCGACTGAATATGACACAGCCCCACCGAAGATATTTTTCACCAGCCGCCACTGCGAACACATGAAAACACAGCTATACAACATAGTTCAAAACAAATAAATAATTAGTCATTTCTGAACATTGACTCTCAGTCTTTATTCACCTTTTTCTCACGTTTTCTCAATAAAATTAATAAAAGTATAGAATATAATAGCATATTTCTAATAGGGGCACACTGTAACGCAGTGTTAGAACATGCCCCGCCTGCACAACTGGGATTTAAACCCTGCTAGTGTCTTCTGCTAGTTAGCGAAGCATTAAATAACTATCTCAAATGTTAAATAACATCTTGGAGATTAAAAAAATATCAGATTTGTCTTATTTTAAATAAACACAAAAAATAGAGATGAAAAATTAACTTAATGTAGCAGGAAGGGTTATGACCCCTCCTACTTGTCATGGTTTAAGGTTTGGCCAATGGCCTGGCATCCGGTGCGTATAAGAGCATGGGTTACCGGCATAGACAGTATAAGAAGTGGACAGAGCCATCTCATTGGAACTCAATTGAGACAAGTGAAGCCCATTTTTAGCGATTTTTTAGCACTTCCGTTCCTGACGCGCAGACTCAAACCGACTCAAACCGACTCAAACTAAGCTTGATGACGTGAGCAAACTGTCTGACATATGTAAATCTTCTAGTAGCTGTGCGTGCAAACTGCCAACGTTAATCTTGCAGAGACGGCGAGCTTCAGCAAAGAGTTCTTTGGCGTGAGTGAGCAGGAGTAAGTATTCTGATTAATTATTTTGACAGTATAATATATCTATGGGCTTCTCCCTTGACGTCCCCCCGATTGCCTGCGAGCTTCTCCTCCTGTCTGTACGGTAATTTCTCTACTGTGCGACAGAGAGTCGAGTGGTTATGACGCAATCGTTAGCCTATTTTTACAAAAACTGTTTCTACGGGGTCTTAATGTAACATAGAAGGTAATGGAGCCCTTTATACATTGTCGTGTTTCTTTAGAAATAAATAATGGACAAATGGAGTCTTTAAACGCCTCAGATGTAAAGTTATTCGCTGTCAAAGTGACGCCAAAATGAATGGGAGTCAATGGAATGCTAACGGGGAAGACCTAGGACACGCTGGAGGGACTATGTCTCCCGCCTGGCCTGGGAACGCCTCGGTGTCCCCCCGGAAGAGCTGGAGGAAGTGTCCAGAGAGAGGGAAGTCTGGGCATCTCTGCTTAGACTGCTGCCCCCGCGACCCGGCCCCGGATAAGCGGAAGATGTATATATGTATGTTTAGAAGTTATACAAGAGTAACAACGAAAAATGTTCAGGCACTGGCTGTAAATAAAAGAGATTTGCACTTTGTTACACAATGGTGTATTGATTTTTTTCTGTGAATTCAGACCCGGTGTCCACATATGTGGACATCATTTTTTTCAAAAAGTGCTTCATGTTCAAAGATAATATCTGGTTATTATATGTATTGGTCCCTCCTAACCCCAAAAAGCTAGAAGAAATCTAAAATGCATGCCAAACCAAAGCTCGGGTCTTAGGAGTTTTAATTCAAAATGTTTGTGATTTTAATATAAGTACATGGTTAAATATTTTACCACTTGCTTGAGCAACTTAATATATAAATCGATATAAAATATTTGTACAGGTTAAATCAATAAAGATTATAATTTTAATAATATTTTAAGTGTAATTTATGAGATTTGTTGTATTTTGAACCAAATCTTTCTTTGTAGAAGGCATAAAGTTTATCGTACTGATTTCAAAGTTAAGGATTCATTAGTTTGAATATGCACTGAACCAAACACTATCATAACATCTTAGTTGATAATTCAGTATACTTTATTTTTGACAAAACACCCCATGTTAGGGTTGTGACTGCACATTTTTGGTAGTGACAGTAATGTTTTGGTAGTGACCACAATACTTAGTTTGCCATGGCTGAATCAGATTGTCCACATTTTATGTTAATATAAATAAATAACTATGATGCACATATGCAGTCAGTACATATAGCAGACACACATCTGACAGTAAATATCTTATAAGAATACCTAGAGCTATTCTATACTTTGGGTCTTGAGGTGCAAGTGAGAAGAGGCATGCTCATAGATTTTTCTTCCTAAAAAAACAACAACAACTTACAATGTAGACTGTTTCAGAACCACTTTGTTTTATTTTCACATTTTCAACATTTTGTTTATGAGTCATTCAGATAAATCTCCAGAACCACTGAACTGTGTGTGTGTGTGTGTGTGTGTGTGTGTGTGTGTGTGTGTGTGTGTGTGTTTACATAAAACATTAATTTCAGAATAATTTTCCTCATTCAGATAAATCTCCAGAATCACTGAACTGTGTGTGTGTGTGTGTGTGTGTGTGTGTACTGCTGTAAAAAATGAATCATGTGTCTTGTAATTTTCATTAAAAAATAAAAATATTATGTATATTTTATTAAGAAAATTGTGGTTCAGTGTTTTATTGAAAATATTGAGAACATTTCACTAATAACACCAAGAGATGCATTTACCTATTTTTTTAAGGAAATATACACAATTTTAAGGCTTAAACTGAGGAACTGATAAACCTCATAAAATGAAGGAAAAGGAGCTACCTGTCACAGTGTCTGGTTGTGTTCCCCTGGTATCCACTAGATGTCCTCCTTTCCCCACGGTGTCATTCAAGAACTACCTTTCCCACAATTCCTGTATGTGTGATTGCACAGGTGTTTGTTATCTGTTCCCAGCTGTTTCTCGTTGTCATCTAGTTTGTTCATGTATTTAAAGCCCTGTTTGTTCCATGTCCTGTGTGTATCGTTGTTTATGTCACACCGCGTTTGGTTTACCGTGTTCCCTGCCTGAGTCTGTTTGTTGTTTTTGTACTGCCTGTCTGGATATCGAACCCTGCCTGTTTTGACTACTCTTTTGGATTACCCTTAATAAACCTCAATTTGACTGCACTTGGATCCACCTTGCTTTTTCCCTTGAGTGGATCGTGACAGAACGATACACCATGTATGGATCCAGCAGTACGGGGTTTCGGATCCTTCCCCCCACCACTGAGAAGGAGAGGAGGGGAAGACTCCAAAATTTAATGGCCCTACACCAGCAGGGTCAGACAGTGAGTTGTTTGTCTCAAACTTTTTGGACCTTATCGAGAGGCATGAACTATAATGATGCAACCTTGAAGGACCTTTTTAACCACTGTCTTGATGACCCGTTACCGCAATGGGAGATGAAGGGACTGGAGATCCTTGACTTTTGGGGGTTTACGAGGTATCTACACCACCGTAGTAACTGGGATACCCCAGCTTCGCCGGCATCTCCTAGCGAGATGTTACCACTGCCCAGCCGAGAGAGTGCATCACCGCTGCCCGGCCGAGAGAATGCTTCGCCGCTGCCCAGCCGAGAGAGTGCATCGCCGCTGCCCAGCCGAGAGAATGCATCGCCGCTGCCCGGCCGAGAGAACACATCGCCGCTACCTATCAGGCCCGGAGCCGGATCAGTATCTGGGCGTCTTAGATTAAGGTCCAGCGTGATGGACCCAGCGCTCATGTCAGCACAGAGGGCCCAGAGGATCAGCCGAACGGGGTTCCACAAGCTCATAGCATCCCATCAGCCTGAGCCCTCGTCACCGCTGGTCCCGTCCAGCACAGAGCCTGTGCCGGTGGTCCCAGTGCCGGTGGTCCCAGTGCCGGTGGTCCCAGTGCCGGTGGTCCCGAGTACGGTGGTCCCAGTTCCGGTGGTCCCGAGTCCGGTGGTGCCAGTTCCAGTGCCCGAGCCGGTGGTGCCAGTTCCAGTGCCCGAGCCGGTGGTGCCAGTTCCAGTGCCCGAGCCGGTGGTGTCTGTTCCTGTGCCGGAGCCAGTGTCTGTGCCTGAGCCGGAGCCAGTGTCTGTGCCTGAGCCGGAGCCAGTGTCTGTGCCTGAGCCGGAGCCAGTGTCTGTGCCTGAGCCGGAGCCAGTGTCTGTGCCTGAGCCGGAGCCAGTGTCTGTGCCTGAGCCGTGTTGAAGATTTTATTATTTAGAAAATAAGTAATTTAACTGTATTTTTGTACACTATTATCTCCTTCTGTGTGTCTTTTGAGTGACTTTGGATTGACTTTGGAAGCCTGAGAGCTGTGCTGCTGCAGCAGAAAATTCTATTTCAGTAATGTCACATGGTACAAAACTATTTCTCAAAATACCTATAGAATGTATTACCATCATGTATTACCATCTTTGGAGGAAGGAGAAGGTATATACGTTAGAGCTGATCATTGCTTGGTAGCGTCTTTCTGCAGAAGGGCGTTCAGACTTTGCTTGTGAAATAAAGTCTAATCTTTCTGGCATCTGAGATCTTTGAGAAGTCATTTCCTCGATTGCACCCCAACATTGGCACTACAACATTTGGCGTCCCTGGGTGGGCCCCTTAGGAGCTGGTGACGAACTGCGGCGGGCTGTGTTGGGACGAGCGGCACAAACTCTATTCTTGGCCAAGGTAAGCAGTTTTTGCTTAAGTTTGTGTGGTTCGCCCAGACATTTGTCCGTTACGGTGAGGCACTTAAAAAAGCTTCTTTAAATTTAACGAACTGAAAAAGAAAATTTTTTTGAATGAAAAACTCAGACTCCAGAAATTATGCATGAAGTGTGATTTCTAATAAGAAGGCCTTGAGGATATCAAATGATATGGTAAAAGCGCAGGGAGCTCCAATAGACTTTGCCAGTGCTTGGAGTAATTCTGTGTGAATTATTTGAAGTACTGGTACTGCATATTTAGCGCTAAGAGTTTTGACGTACGTACGTAAAGTTCTGTGTTTGTTCAATCAAGTGGGCCTTGAAGGATGATGAGCAAAAAGCATGCACACAGAGGGTTTGAATTTATTGGTAAGGATATAAATTATTAGACTGTGGGTTCTTGTAAGTGGGCCTTGATGGATACAAGAATAGCATGAACACAGAAGAAGTTAGGTCTTATTTCACTCTGTTGTGTTGAGGAAGTGAATCACAGAGGTTTATGGAATAAGTTTAGTTATATGTACTTTGTCAAGTGGGCCTTGATGGATGACAAGTGCACTGATATAAGGATATCAGTTATTGATGTTTTATACCTGTAAGTGGGCATTGATTGATACAGGTATAGTTTAGCTTATATAGATGGTTGATCTGCAGACATTTGTAAGAGGGCCTTGAAGGATACAAATGAGCATGATTGCAGATTAAGTCAATTTCCGGGTACCTTATTACTCTAATAAGAGTTTGCTCAGGGGAATTAAGATCATATATGACTCTTTTCTGTTGAGGGAGTGAAGAGGTATATGAATAAGATAGTATAAATAGAGGTTTTAAAAGTGTATTGTTTTTCACTGTTTTAAGTAAGGCTGACAGAGAGTGGAGTAAATATTTGTGTGTGAGTGGGCTTTGGATGCTTGTGGTTAAAAATAAGCTCTGTCTCTTGTGGAGCATGACCCCTTGCTGACCTCACAGACTGTGGTCTGGTGGTGAGGGAACTGTTCACTCGAGGAGAGATAAAGGAATGAGTGTATGAGTCCCGGGGATGAACAGCAATAAGCCCTGAGGAACAAGAATGAAAGAATAAAAATTGTCCCCAATCAATAAAGGACTTTTGGGAATGATGAATGTTGAATGACTGTGAATGTGAGAGAAATTAAGTTAGAAAATTAGCTTTGCAAAAATAGATTAATATAATAAAGTATATAAGATATCCAATTCAGTGGTGTTAAATAATTAGTTGTTCTGTTTATGCAAAGTGTAATAGATGATAATAGATAAATACTATGATCTAAATAAAAAGGTGGTGGTTTTCAATGATTGGTGATATTTGAATAAGAATTAAATAAATACAGAAAAATTTGTGTATGAATAAACATTCAAATACAAGTTAAAGAAAAGGATAGAGGAAAATTAAATTAAACGGTATATTGAGTTCCTGTTGAGAGGAGAAAAGAAAAAAAAAGATTTGGAACTTGGAATTTGTTTCTTAAAATAAATTGATTAAAGAAGAATTATGGCCTCTCCAGTGGAAATGCTGGGGTTAAAATACCCTTTGTGTAAGGAATTAATTGATAAAATGTCAATTAAATGGCAAAAGAGAACTCAAGATATGATGACAAAATGGCCAAAAGAAGGAACATTTGACGTAACATTATGCGAAGAAATGGAAACTTTGATAAAAAATCATAAGATAAAGAATAAAAGCCTAAAAAGAAAAAATAGAGAAGCTAAACGAGAAAAAGAACAGGCAGTGCTGGCATTGTTCAAACAAGAGGGAGAAGATTTTTTGAAAAGCATAAAGCAAGCAAGGAAAATAATAAAAGAGACAGACAAAGAAACAAAGAAAAAAGAGGAAATCTTTGCCAAACCACCTTCAAAAGTAATACCAGAAGGTCAATTTCCAATACTTAAGGGAATAGTAGAAGTATTAGGAGAAATGAAAATGGAGGGACAAGTGGAATTAGAAAAAGAAAAAGGAACAAAACAATATGTAAGACAAAAAATGACTCAAGATAAAACATCTAAGCAAAGCTTACCCTTAGATTGCTATAAACAGGCACGGACAGCATTAGAAAAAATAAAAACACAATATGAGGGAAAGCAAATAGAAAAGGAAGAGGAGGAGATTGATGCGGTAGCACAAATAATGGAGGATGAAATAGATAAAAGAATTAAAGAAACAGAACAATTAATAGATGACACAGATAAATTAGTCAAAAGCAGAAGTAGGCTATTGGACAGTTTAAATATAGGAAGTGAACAGGAGTTATCATTTGATGGGGAAAGGTGGACACAGGGAAGAGAAAAAGGAAGGCTTAGACCAATGGCAAAACAACTCCCAATTCTAATTAAGGGTACAGAGGGTCAATATGTGCCCTGGGCCTCACAGGATCTTGAAGGGTTAGTCACTCGCCTCCCAAACATTCATGAGGGGGCTGGAAAGTGGATCAGAGTGTTTGAAGAAGAAACAATGGGCAAATTGTTATCTGTGGGGGACATTAAAGCACTTCTGGCAAAAATTATAGGAGGATCAAAAATGGAAGAAATCCTCCAAGCGTCTGATTTAGACAGAGCTGTTGACTCTTATTACATGGATGGGACTGTTTTTGATGCATTCCGTCCAGCAGTATGGCAGGCACTGCGAGATGAGTATCCAACCAGAATAGACCCTAAATCACTAAAGGGGGAACAACTGGGAGATACAGAAAGCCCAATTGAATATATACAGAGACAATTAAAAAGATGGAAGCAAGAGACTGAAGGGAATCCAGAAGGAGACCCATTAATGGCTACACTTTTCAGAAATGCTGTGGTAGATGCTATGCCGCAAACAGTAAAGAGCAAGCTGGAGGATGTGGTCGGTCTAAATTCCAAAACACACAAGGAGTTTTGTGATTATGTCACTCATGCTGTAGAACAATACAGAAAAAATGAACTCAGACTAAAGATTCAAGAAAAAGAACTGCAAAGAAAACTGACTCAGTTACAGATTGAGCAGCTGACAAGCAATAATAAGAAAAAGATTCAAGCTACTGTAAAAAGAGAAGAGTCAGATCAAATGACAGTAATGGCTCCTATGGCTCCACAGACAGCTATGCAGCTGCCCCCGCCTGTAGCAATACCTCCAAATGTACAACAGATCCCTGCACCCACTGTCAATGTCTATGCTCCACAGCAGCAGCCAATGGGATGGAAAAGATATCCACCACAAGGGGGACAAAGAGGAAAAGGCAGGCCTGATAATATCCAAGTATGCTGGGGATGTGGCAATCCAGGACATAATAGAGACAATTGTCCCATCAATCCATGGTCACAGCCACCGAGGAGTGGAAGGGGGGGGAGATGGCAGCGCCCTTTTCGGGGTCCGAGTCAAGGCCCAGTAAACCCTTGGGGAGGTCCAAATCAGGGATATTAGGGGTGCCCAGAGAATCCTAAAGGGGATAATCAGCTGCCAATCTTAACAACTAATGCTGATCAAGAACCAATGTTAAAAATTAAAATAGAAGGTAAAACTACACCCATGTTAGTAGACACAGGAGCTGTTTTTACATGTGTAAATTCAAATTATGCCTCACATCTCCCCTTGTCTGGAAAATTTGCAAAGACAATAGGATTCTCGGGACAAACGCAGCTTATTCCTATGACTGCTCCAGTTTGCCTACAAACTAAAAATAAAAGTGTGACACTACCTGTCCTCGTATCAAATCAGACTCCTGTTAATTTGTTAGGAAGAGATGCATTATGTAAATTAGGGCTACAAATTTGGTGTTCTCCAGAAGGAGTGTATATAGACCTACAGGGAATAAGAACTCAAATGATGATCTCTGAACCAAAAGCAAATGTATACTGGATAGGACAAATAGAAAACGAAGTGAGACAAATAATTAATACATGGGGAAAGTTCATTGAAGCACAGATTTTTGAAGCACAGTTTCCAAAATCAGAATTTCATTGTACTATGATATATGACCCAGAAAGAGACGAAAAAATAGAAAAAGCATGGCAAGAGAAAACTGAAAACCAAAAGATTGAACTAAACGTAAAAGACATTATAATTGGTAAACAGGGAGCAGCAATGAGTATAACAGAAAACGAATTTATAAAAAATTGGTTTAATGTACCAGATTCTGTACCACATGTGTCCTTGTATGCAGGAAAAAATTGGGAGACAAAAGATTTAGGGCCAATGATGAAAAAAGCAGAACAATGCCAGTGGGAGCCAACAATAAATCCGTCAATTTTTCATTCGGTTGACAAAAATTTCATTAAAATTTTGTATACAACCAAATTAATGGGTTCTCCTCAGGAGATTGTCATTAATCAAGAAATACAAAAACAAATGATAACAACCAACAAATCGATAGAGACTATTGATGAAGAACTATTTAAGGAAGTTGAGCAACAAGTACCAACTGAGTTATGGTCTCAACATGACACCGATGTGGGATTGGTAAAGTCAGCTAGCCCAATAACAATAAAACTCAAGCCAGGTGTACACCTGCCTCGTAAGTCACAGTACCCTTTAAGGCCTGAAGCAGAAGCAGGCATTAAAGATACAATTGAAGGTTTGGTAAAAGCAGGAGTGCTAGTAGAAACAAATAGTTACTGTAACACTCCAATTTTGCCTGTAATTAAAGCAAACAAATCAAAATGGCGTCTGGCACATGATTTACGCGCAATTAATGAAATAACAGAAGATTGGCCAGCTGATGTTCCAAACCCACATACGTTGTTAACAAATGTACCTCCTGATGCAAAATATTTCACAGTAATTGATTTATGTAATGCCTTCTTTAGTATTCCCGTGGATGAAAACAGTAGATATTTATTCGCATTTTTATATGCCGGAAAAAAATATACTTACACAAGAATGCCTCAGGGATTTAAACACTCTCCACATATTTTTAATCAAGTTCTTAAAGCTGATTTGGAAGACCTTGTGATAGATAGCACTTTGCTGCAATATGTAGATGATTTAATGATTTGTTCAACAACACGAGAACAGTGTCATAAAGATTCTATAAAGGTACTTACAAAATTAGCCCAAGGAGGACACAAAGTATCTAAAACCAAGCTACAATATTGTCAGCCACAGGTTGAATATTTGGGTAGGTTAATTTCATATGGAACAAAAGCAATAGCTCCAAATCAATTAGAAGGCCTAAGTAAAGCACCATTGCCACAAACAGTAAAACAAATGATGACTTTTCTAGGAATGACTGGCTTCAGTGCAGATTGGATAGAAGATTATGCAATAAAAACAGCTCCATTGAGAGAAATCATGAAACAAGCAGGACTACAAAATTTAAATAATCAATTGAAATGGAATACAGATGCTATGATAGCATTTGAATCTATAAAAAAGGAATTACAAAGGGCACCTGTAATTGCAAATCCTGATTATACAAAACAATTTCATTTATATGTATCAAACAGGACTGATGGCTATGCCTCAGCGGTTCTGATGCAAGAGACTTGCAGTGGCAGGAAAAAACAGCCCATAGCTTATTATAGCACCAAACTGGATAATGTAGCTCAAGGCTACCCACCATGTTACCAACAAGGTCTTGCAGCAGTGTACTATGCATATGAAAAAGCATCTACAATAACTATGGGATACCCAGTAACTATTTATGCACACCATAAGATTGTAGAATTAATCGAACAAGGAAAATTTGTGTTAACTCAAGCTCGTATTCTAGCATATTCATCATTGCTTACGTATCCAGATGTTACCATTAAACGATGTGATACAGTGAATCCAGCAGAGTTAATTCCTTTGGACTATGAAGGGAAGCAACATGATTGTGTGGCCAATTCATTGGCATTCACCAGATTAAGACCAGATCTTGAATCTACACCAATTACTGAAGTAGAAGTAATTTACTTTGTAGATGGTTCTAGTTTTAAAGATTACCTGGGAAATCATACAGGATATTCAGTGGTAAGAAAAGATAAAGATGAATTTGTACCAGTAATATCCCAACATTGTGTACAGCCTTGTTCTGCTCAGTTAGCAGAATTAAAAGCTCTCACAACTGCGTGTCAATTAGCAAAGGGACTGACAGCAAATATTTTTACAGACTCAGCATATGCTCATGGTGTATGTCATTTGTTTGGTGCAGTATGGAAACAAAGAGGCTTCAAAAAGAGTGATGGAACTCCCATCCAACATGCAGAACAAATAGGTCAATTAATTTCTGCTATGATGTTACCAAAAAGATTGGCAATCATCAAATGCCAGGCTCATAAAAAAGGAAATGACTTTGTCACTAAAGGTAACAACGTAGCAGATTTAGAAGCTAAAAAAGCATCAGGATGTCAAGTAGCAATATTAAATCCTGTAGTTCTAATAGAACCACAACCTCAACTGGAAGATATTGTTCGAATTCAACAAGAAGCAGGCCCTTATGAACATTCAATGTGGCACCAGAGAGGGGCCAAAAAAGATGCACAAGATATTTGGCGTTCACATGAAGGACAAATTGTGGCACCAACTGCATTTTTAAATATTCTCATGACAGACGCTCATGGTTTTGACCACAGCGCGAGAGGGGAAGTGATTAGGAAGATTAAACAGCAAGGATATTGGTCTCCATATTTGTATGCAATGGTGGACAATTTTTTGTCCACATGTGAAATTTGTGCCAAGAACAATGTTAGGAAAGGAACAGCGACACCAATAGGCCACATACCAGTACCAGAAGGACCATTCAGACACTTGGTAATGGATTATGTGGACATGATAAAGCGAGTACAAGGCAAAAGGTACATGCTTGTAATAATAGATCGATTTAGCAGATGGGTAGAGGCAGTACCATCAGCGGATGAGGGATCCGGAACAGTGATTAAATTTTTGACAAGAGAAGTAATCCCAAGATTTGGAATACCATCAGAAATAAGTTCTGATAATGGGTCAGCATTCATTCAAAAGACTGTAAAACAAGTTTTGCAGCAATTAAGAATAAAACAAAGATTAGGCTGTATTTATCATCCGCAGTCGCAAGGGATAGTTGAGAAAATTAATGGTACCCTCAAGACCAAACTCAATAAAATATGTGAAAGTACTAAACTTAATTGGGTTGATGCGTTACCAATTGCACTAATGAGCTACCGCATGCAAACTAATAGAATCACTCATCTAACACCGCATGAGATGCTTACGGGTCGACCCATGCCTGTGCCGTATTGCAGAGGTCCCTACAAAGGACCGCCGTTGGAACAATTGCAACTGGAATTAAGATCCTATATGAAAAAACTAACTGCAATACATAAAGCTATATATTTACAGGAATCGAGAAAGCAGCCCAGTGAGGAGACAGAGACACATTGTCCGGTAGTTCCAGGTGATCTAGTGTATCTGAGGGTGTTCAGGAGAAAGTGGAACGAGCCCAGGAGAGAGGGTCCCTACAAAGTAGTGACAGCTACTCCGACAGCAGTCCAGGTGGAAGGAAAGACCACATGGTATCATCTGAACCACTGCACAAGAGTTCCAAAACAAAGACAGGAAAGAGAAGAAAATACACGTGGAACGGAGAGACAGGACGAAAGCGTGCAGAATATTGAAAGCTCAGAACAACAAGTCGGTGAGCAAGGTAGAGAAAATCATCAGACTGAAAGAAATGAGTCCGATAATGCGTCTGATAATGATCCTCACATGCTTACTGTATCTGATACTGCAAGTTCAAGCTTTAAGTATCAGCACCCAAACCTCCTTTCAAGTTCAAACTATAGACAACACCACCCAGACTTCCCTACAATTGACTTCTCAGCCCTCAATAACTAGTGACAACTTAGCAATGACCTCAACAAAACAAGCAGTGACTGAAGAGCAAAAGCTATCAAAACAACGTAGAAATATTGACGATGAAAACATTGAGGGAGGTAATGAAGGAGATATTTTATGGGAAACAGCACAGAATAATGATTGGTATAAATGGGCAACGTTTACAGCAAGAGAAATAGGCATGAGCAATTGCTTAATGTGCTCTAAATCCCCCTTGAATAAGGTAATAGTAGTTCCAAATCCACATGACTACGTAAAATGTGCTGTGTTCAATAGTCACTTTTGTCATACAAATGACTATTTTAGACCTTACTGCTCAGCTGAATGTTTAGCTTTTTCAGGAAATTCTGAATTGCATGAACAATTTAATAGACCACATTGGGGAACCTGGTGTCAATATTGGGATGTAAATTCAAATATTAAAATAGAAAAAGGAAAAGTAGAAATCCCAAAATGGTACAGTATAGACTACACTCAAGAATATGAATGCTTTAATAAGTCTACAGGAATTCATAATTTAGGAGAATTTGATGGAAAGTGTGATACGATATGGAACCTAGACAAAACAAATGCTTGGCATTCAAATATACCTGTAAGAGCCCCAGAACTTCAAGCACTAGGAACTAAAAAAGGGAAAAAGATAAATCCAGAGCAAGAATGTAAAAACCAAACTATAGCATTACCGTCAATAGAGCTATATGAAGATCAGACATTGGTAGTAGCAGATTTCTTTTGGGCTTGTGGAAAAGGACGGCTTCTAGCATCCTTGCCGCTAAAATGGAAAGGAATATGTGCTAGGGTAAGATTAATTCAAGAAATTACTATTGCACAGTGGGAACCAGAACAAAATGTAAAGGAAAACAATAACAGAAGTAAGAGAGCTTATCAACCAGATCCTAATGTAAGTTTAGATTCAATAGGTCAACCTAGAGGTATCCCTAATGAATTTAAAGCTAGAGATGAAGTTAAATCAGGGTTTGAATCAATATTTATATGGATCACGCAAAACAAAAATGTTGAATGGATCAATTATATTTACTATAATCAGCAGAGATTTATTAATTACACTGATGATGCATTATCTGCATTAGGAGAACAACTACGTGAAACAAGTAAAATGACATGGCAAAATAGACAAGCCCTTAATTGGCTATTGGCAGACAAAGGAGGAGTATGCGTTATGTTTGGAGATCAGTGTTGTACTTTTATACCAAATAATACCGCTCCAGGAGGAAAATTTACTGAAGCTATGCTTAAGATAAAAGGATTAAGAGCAGAACTTAAAGCAAATGCAGGAAGAGATAGCCAAATGTGGGACTGGTTTGATTTAAACTTTGGTGCAATAGGAGCATGGTTTGCAAAATTAGGAATGTTTTTAGGTGCTGCAATATTAATAGGAGGATTATTATTCTGTTGTGTACTTCCAATATTACGATCGCTTGTAGTTAAAACCACGGTTAAACAAATGGAGGTGCTAAAGTGTCAGGATTGCCCTGAAAAAACAAATTGGATCTTACAAGCATTGGACAATGAATCAAGTACCTCAAATGAGGACGAAGAAGATGATTGATGAGCCAGACCCTGGGTGTATGTGCTAGCCTAACCTCTGGCCCAAAAAGGGTGACCCTCTACGATGCGCAAAGTGTCTGGGTCGAAGAGAAAGTCTACACCTCAAGGAAAAACTTTTGGATAGTATAATGCATGATTTGAGGTTTGATGTGTTCTACATAACTGTGACAACCACAGGCAAGGCTGAACAAAATACACGCTCACGCTTATAACAATGTTTGATGTTTGATTAGGGAGGATTCGGGTCTTTTACTTTCTCCATTGAAAGAAAAACAACTGAAAGAAAGAAAAATGTATGGAGAAAGATGTTTGGCTCGATTGCTCCTCGGAGTGTGGTGGCATAATTTCAGTCATTGGAAATAAGAATGAGTGACTTAATTTAGTCACTAAGGTAGTATAAATGAGGGGACTGGATTTTGAAACTACACTCTGGAAAAGGGAAATGATTGTGGGGCTTGAGTAAGCCCCAGAGAGGGGAATGTTGAAGATTTTATTATTTAGAAAATAAGTAATTTAACTGTATTTTTGTACACTATTATCTCCTTCTGTGTGTCTTTTGAGTGACTTTGGATTGACTTTGGAAGCCTGAGAGCTGTGCTGCTGCAGCAGAAAATTCTATTTCAGTAATGTCACATGGTACAAAACTATTTCTCAAAATACCTATAGAATGTATTACCATCATGTATTACCATCTTTGGAGGAAGGAGAAGGTATATACGTTAGAGCTGATCATTGCTTGGTAGCGTCTTTCTGCAGAAGGGCGTTCAGACTTTGCTTGTGAAATAAAGTCTAATCTTTCTGGCATCTGAGATCTTTGAGAAGTCATTTCCTCGATTGCACCCCAACATTGGCACTACAACAGCCGGAGCCAGTGTCTGTGCCTGAGCCGGAGCCAGTGTCTGTGCCTGAGCCGGAGCCAGTGTCTGTGCCTGAGCCGGAGCCAGTGTCTGTTCCTGAGCCGGAGCCAGTGTCTGTTCCTGAGCCGGAGCCAGTGTCTGTTCCTGAGCCGGAGCCAGTGTCTGTTCCTGAGCCGGAGCCAGTGTCTGTTCCTGAGCCGGAGCCAGTGTCTGTTCCTGAGCCGGAGCCAGTGTCTGTTCCTGAGCCGGAGCCAGTGTCTGTTCCTGAGCCGGAGCCAGTGTCTGTTCCTGAGCCGGAGCCAGTGTCTGTTCCTGAGCCGGAGCCAGTGTCTGTTCCTGAGCCGGAGCCAGTGTCTGTTCCTGAGCCGGAGCCAGTGTCTGTTCCTGAGCCGGAGCCAGTGTCTGTTCCTGAGCCGGAGCCAGTGTCTGTTCCTGAGCCGGAGCCAGTGTCTGTTCCTGAGCCGGAGCCAGTGTCTGTTCCTGAGCCGGAGCCAGTGTCTGTTCCTGAGCCGGAGCCAGTGTCTGTTCCTGAGCCGGAGCCAGTGTCTGTTCCTGAGCCGGAGCCAGTGTCTGTTCCTGAGCCGGAGCCGGTGGTGTCTGTTCCTGGGCCGGAGCCGGTGGTGTCTGTTCCTGGGCCGGAGCCGGTGGTGTCTGTTCCTGGGCCAGAGCCGGTGGGGTCTGTTCCTGGGGCGGAGCCGGTGGGGTCTGTTCCTGGGCCGTGGCCGCCCGAGGGGTCTTCACCGCCGTGGCCGCCCGAGGGAAAGTCTCCGCCCTGGCCGCCCGAGGGACTGTCTGCTCCGCCGTGGCCGCCCGAGGGAAAGTCTCCGCCCTGGCCGCCCGAGGGACTGTCTGCTCCGCCGTGGCCGCCCGAGGGAGAGTCTGCACCGCCGTGGCCGCCCGAGGGAAAGTATGCTCCGCCCTGGTCGCCCGATGAACTGTCGTCTCCGTCCTGGCTGCCCGAGGGACTGTTCGCTTCGCCCCGGCCGCCCGATGAACTGTTTGCTTCGCCCTGTTCCCCCTCTGTACTGTCTGTGTCACCCTGGCCCCCTTTGAGTCTGTTACCCCCTGTTTCTGTGTCCCTTCATGGACCTGGCCCCCCGTCCCTCCCCCTGATCCTCCACCTTGCCACCTCCCTCCTGAACTTTTGTTTTGTTCTGTGTCCGGTCTTGGAGTGTCTGGGAGCCACTCCGTAGAGGGGGGGTTATGTCACAGTGTCTGGTTGTGTTCTTCTGGTATCCACTAGATGTCCTCCTTTCCCCACGGTGTCATTCAAGAACTACCTTTCCCACAATTCCTGTATGTGTGATTGCACAGGTGTTTGTTATCTGTTCCCAGCTGTTTCTCGTTGTCATCTAGTTTGTTCCTGTATTTAAAGCCCTGTTTGTTCCATGTCCTGTGTGTATCGTTGTTTATGTCACACCGCGTTTGGTTTACCGTGTTCCCTGCCTGAGTCTGTTTGTTGTTTTTGTACTGCCTGTCTGGATATCGAATCCTGCCTGTTTTGACTACTCTTTTGGATTACCCTTAATAAACCTCAATTTGACTGCACTTGGATCCACCTTGCTTTTTCCCTTGAGCGGATCGTGACACTACCTATTTATTTTAAGAGAATTAGCTAATTTATGTGGTTTTATTTAGAGACACCATTGTTTGTTCCCAGCATGCTTTGCACATGGCTGGAAATGGAGAGTAAATCTTGAAATTAAGTGTTATTTCATGTGTTTTTGAGTAAAGGGAAACATCTGTTAATGTTCAGGTATGTTTCACATTTGAAAGAGTTTCTATTATGTTAAAGTTTTGATCGTTACCATTGTGCAGAAGAGTAGGGCTTATGGTTAGGTTGTGAATAACTGCATTGTTTTAATATTCTGAAGCATATTGTTTTATACATGTAGCAATAAGTCTGCTAATGATAGTGCAGTAACAAGTTTGATTCTGTGCTGTCCTAGCAGCATACAGTCTTTATATAAAACAATATATCTCAAAGTTAAATATAAACAGGTCATATCCCTTCACTTGACTTCACATAATTATGAGAATAAAAAATACTTCAAATAAAAAAGCACATTTCACTAAATAAATTTAATTCATTATGTCATAGACTAAATAAATTAGGGCATTTTACATTATTTATTCAGGTAGATTCCATGAATGAAATCAAGCTTTAACTACTCAAAAATATTATGTGTAATATTGTTACCATAATTTTTTTTAAGTAAATAGCAGTAACATTTTTTTTTACACTGTAGGTGGTGTGGAAGCCCTGCAAAATGTCTCCACCTCTTTTTGTCTTTTCACCATCATCCTGTGTCTTTTCTGTCTTTTCCTCCATGCTTTTCTGGCATGTCTTTGCTCCCTGTCAGATAATTCACTGATACTCTTCAACTTTCCTTCTTCCCTTCATTTCTTATTTCTTTATCTTTCTTTCCTTAAGTATTCCTCGTACTTCACTGGGTCTTCCCTCAACCTTTGTTTGTATTCTCTCTGTCTCTCTGTTGTAGTTTTTCTATTTTTTTTAGGCATGTTGGTGTTTTATGTCATTCTCCCTGTCAAGTTAATCATAGAAATTAACATTACTGACAACAACCTTACACCTAAGCTAGTATCATGGACTGCAACCTTAAGTAATTGTAACCTCATCACATTACAGAATTTTAACAGAATCTTGCATACTAAAACACTAAAACACTACTAAAACATACTGCAGTAGTAATTATTTGCATAACTGTACTAAAATGTAGTTTATTCCTCCAAATAAAGGATTATGTGTTCCCTTTTGTCACTACCAAAACAATAATGTCACAACCAAAACTTCAAGACATGTTTCGGTTGTGACTGTTTTGGTAGTGACAATATTAGATACTTTTGAGCCTAGCTCGAAGATGTTAATCAGCACATGGTTAGCAATCACTGGTCAGAACAGTTGAACACATATAACAACTACATTTTATGGAATAACATCCCAAAAAGTTTTCTCAATTTTAGAACACATTTACCTCAAAATTATGGGATCAATCTACTCACCATATAGCACATGAGAGAGAGGGACACAGGAATATTTCCTGATCAAAAATGTAGGGGTGTGGTTAAAATCAGTCTCAGCCAATGGACTACAACATTCACTGTTTTGGTAGTGACTTCGTTTAAAAAAAAAAAAAAATATATATATATTTTTTTTTTTTTTTTTTACAAGAATGGAAAAATTTGCAAAACATTTTTCAATATCATTTTCACAAGTTGAAATTTAGGGGTTAGGGTTTGGGACAGCCACCTCCTAATTGAAAGTAGCCCATAAATGATGATTTTATATATATATAAAGCTTACTGATATCTTAAATATTATTGTGGGTTTCAATAGATAATTGAAGGATCTTAGTAAACATCTAAGATTTTAATAATTAAATGCTTTTCAAATGTGTTTTTTGGATGAGGGACAGCAGTTTGCACCAATTCTGTAGAATGGCCCATAAAGAAGTGGCCTAATGCATTGAATAATGCGTTGTTTAAATTGTGTTTAAACGTAATACATCTAATAAAGAGTGTAAATGTGTACAAAGAGAATCGCAATGCTGACAAAACTTATACTGATAACTTCTGGATTTCAAAATTAAAATAGTGAGTATGTGTTTGTGGTACAGCAGTGGATCAGTTACGGGTACAGCAGTGGATCAGTTACGGGTACAGCAGTGGATCAGTTACACACTGCAAACGCAGCATATGTGAAAGCACTATAGTGTGCTGCTCCTGCACCGCATACCACAAGGAGTATGTGAGAAATGGGCGTAAAGCCCTTCTGGATGAAAGGAAACTACTTCATCTACTGACGACGTGCAAATGAAAGAACAGATCATTTCCATAATGACCAACACAATCTACAGTAAATCACCTTGTGTGATTCATTTAAATAATCTCCTCCACCATAAATGTTGCGCCTGAAAGGAAAACTCATGCAATAATGAAGGTCCACCGAAAAATAACCCTGTCCATCCTTTTCAGAGCTAATGTCTTTTTTTTTCTTTTTTTTTTTTTTTTTTTTATACAGCGTATCTTTATTAAATCATGACAGTAGTTTTTTAACGCCAAAAGAGTAACCATAATTGCACTGGAGGAAGCTGTTAGTAAATTTGACCCTAACTGTTTAGGTTTGCCAAGAACGGCGTGTTATTTCCATGAACACGTTAATAACTCACCTGAAACAGCTCCTGTGGTGAAGAACACAACGATGGAGATCAACGTCAAGAGTTGAAGTGACATTTTTGTTAGAAAACGTAGCCTATACTTTATTCACTTGTCTTCGAGACTTCGAGACAGAGACACAAACACACCGAGGCGTGGTGTAAGAACAGAGGAAGTTTGAAAACGCCTTGCGTTTGTTGGACAATGTTTGTCTTCCACTAGTAAAGGGTCACTGCTGCCATCTTACGTTTATTGCAAATGTGTGAAATTAACCTGTTTAATCCCAAACTTTTCCCAGACATGAAAATATCCATATGAGGTGTCATTAGTTGCCCCTTAAAATATTCAATAATAATTTTTATTGTGAACAATTGTGACCGGTGGGATAATGTGTATAGTACACAGTATACATACTGAAAATTCTTATAGCCTATATCGGCCCAGTTATTTAACACATTTTAAACTCTTTCATCCACTCTTTAAAAACCTTTATACAACACTTATATAAATACTGAGATAAAAAAAAGAAAATAATAAAAATACAACCATCTATATTTTCCCACCGGTCACTATTGTTGCCATCAACATCTTTGCTCATTCTATGACCACACTCAACAAAACTGAAAAATTGTGAATTTATATATGAATACTAGACACTTTAAAGATAATGTGTACCAAAAATCTTTGTAATGTCTTTATGTTAACATTCTTTACTAACCTTTTGTGTTGGAGCTTTGATGCAGACATCATCTATGGTGCAAACAAGAATTAAACTGCTCTGGTCATGTGACATTTTGGACTTACCATGTGAAACAACACAACATTTAATTCAGAACAAGCATTGTTGTGTGTGAGGGATGTGAGTAGTATTAACATATACCATGTGTCACTTTTGGGTTGATTTATGACCCCTTTGATTGATTTATGACCCTAGTGTCACTAGTGATTGACAGGGAATCCATGTGTCACTCAAACTGACAGGTCAGTGAGTGTCAAATGTTTTTACAGGGGGAACGTCTGTATGGGGGAAACTGTTGCTGATTGTATTCCTTTGATTGATGTTCTTTTAAGTCAAGTCAAGTCATCTTCATTTATATAGCGCTTTTAACTATGTAGATTGTTTCAAAGCAGCTTTACAGAGATAAGCGTATAATTTAAGGTAACAGAGATTGTTTTGGCTTTATTGCGGTTCTTTAATAAAGTTATTTCCCTGCTAAAGTTAGTTTTGATTCGCTTCCGTTGCAACGATCATTTGTTATTAAATTAAGGGCCGCTAAGACGACACCATTCTCTCTACACAGACTTTAAACGCGAACCTGTGAGAACCGCTGATGGCGTTCACATGCGCATTAAGAATTGGTTCTATAGTTATGTGCCTTTGAATATATGTGCGCAGGTTTGGAATTCCCTACAAACCAAGCCTAAAAGTACTGGTGTTTCCTTATAAATTTTGATACATCATTTTATTTTATTTTGTCACTTCGGGGTAGGTACACAAAACGAATTTTCCCGACAACGCCTTATCTGTAGAGTGACAAATGGTCTTTTAAGAACAACTGTGTGTGTGTGTGTGTGTGTGTGTGTACCTCAGTAGGATCAGTAGTACCTGAACTTAAGGTTTTATGTTAATGCCTAAGACAAAGAATCAGACACGTTCATCAAGCCAAAGAGTCCTAATTACCCTCACACCCCGTGCTATATTCTCACCAAGAAAAGGTGTCGTTTTTTCTAGAACATCTGTATCTGTTTCCCGACGCCAATAGGATCAGTGTTAAAAAGACAAATAATCAAAACATTTATCTAACTCACATTGAAGGTGTTTGCGAGTGGAACTGGCGGGGGAAGAGTGCATCCTAAATGGGTTTGTTAATGGTTTTAGGACAGATGCTTAGGCTAGCCTAGATGTTTAAAGAATGACACTTCATCAAAAGCTTTCTGGTGATTCTCTGGGCTCACACACAAAAACATCTTTTTAGTGTATATCAATTTGGTTGTTACTTTTGTTATTTTAGTATTTTTAAAGAAAATGTTTTAGTTTTTAACCCAACCCATTGTGTGTTTGTGTGTGTGTGTGTGTGTGTGTGTGTGTGTGTGTGTGTGTGTGTGTGTGTGTGTGTGTGTGTGTGTGTGTGTGTGTGTGTGTTGCAAAACAACAAATTTACATATTGTACTACAACATTCTGAATAAAATAAGACACACAGGGATTTTAAATGTTCAAACATTTTATACATTTGTTTGCCATACAAAAAGCAAGAAAAGTTGTCTATTTCCTTTAAATAAAACTTTTACTTTATTTTATTCTTTAAAACAGACTGATGACCAGCATCTTTTATTAGTACTGTAGCCGAGCAGTTTCCTCACATGAGTAACCTTGTACTGTAATGTACCTTTTTTTTTTTTTTTGACAAACCTAAATTTCATATTATACCTCTGTGTGTGTGTGTGTGTGTGTGTGTGTGTGTGTGTGTGTGTGTGTGTGTGTGTGTGTGTGTGTGTGTGTGTGTGTGTGTGTGTGTGTAACAACCACAAGGGATACATAGCCGCGTTTCCACCGAAATTACCCGGAACAATTTGTACCAGGAACTTTTTTCCCAGGAACTTTTTTTGCCCCAGACCGGTTGCTTTCTGCGTTTACACCGCGGTCTAAAGTACCGGGAAGGTAAACTGCGCGCAACTGCTCCTCCCAGTCTGCGACGGACAGTAATCAGTTGCGCCACGTACATTTATAATAAGTATGGAGGAGATTCAAACTGTGGTGCAGTTATGTATTGGTTTACTAACGAGGTAATAAACAAAACAAAATAGACGAGCACTGATACTAAAGCGTGTTCAGAAAGCTCGTATGCGTATAAAATTAGACAACGTATGTTATCAGTTATTGTGAGATGCCTGGGACGAACGCGCAAAAAAATTCCTCTTTCGCAAATACGCTTAAAAAAAGCCTGAACCCCGTCTATCAATCATAAATAGTGACAGTCTTGTAAATAGTTGTTTGTTACTAACCTAACCTTGCAATAGATGACAATGTGTAAACATAATGACTTAATAATAAAAGCTGTGGCAGAAAAGAGACGAGCACTGATAAAGCGTGTTCAGTAAGCTCGTAATGCTAACGTTAGATATAAAATTTGTATGTTATCAGCTATTGCAGACATTGACCGTGAGATGGCTGGGACGAACGCGCAGAAAGTTTCCTCTTCCACAAATACCCTTAATAAAGCCTGAAAGTCGTCGCCAGTCCACCAGTTTTTTTTATTTTTTATTAAATTCCATATTTGCAGACAGACAACTCTTACTGCATGAAGCCACGACACGAACCGCAATAGATTTTTTAAAAAGGGAGGTTAAAAATAAATAAATGCTGCGTGGAATCATCCAACCAAAATGCGGCGTGAACACAACCAATCAGCTTGTGCAGTGCACAAGTCCCACCCCTGAAAGTTCCTGAACTTTGAAAAAGTACTACCTCATGAGCAGGGACTATCGGAGGGGGAAATATTTACCCGGAACTTCATTTAGACCCTGGTTCCTGCGGTGTAAACACATCGAGTACCAGCCCAAAGTTCCTAGTTCCTGGGGAAAGTTCCTGCGGTGGAAACGCGGCTCATGTTGACGCCTAAGTTTTGGGTAGTGCAAACATGTAATACTCAAGAAATCTAATCTTAGTGTAATCTTCGTGTGGTCAGAACACAAAACTTTGTGTTGAGTGATCCAGACAAAGCTTCATGCTAGAAAATATCATGGAAGTCACTAGCCCTTCAACATCCAGCACAAAATTAAAGAGATGAGCTTAGGATGTTTCGACTATTACCATCTTCTTAGAACCTTGATATCACCCGTTTTTGGGGGTCAATCAAAGCGACACAATATATAGTTAGATATATTTGTGTGTGTGTGTGTGTGTGTGTGTGTGTGTAAATAGTTGTGCTAAACTCTTTGTGTGCATTTTTACACACCAACATATTCTGTCAGGGGTGTGTCACACCACTCTGAAGCAAAGTGTTCACACTCTTGAATAACTTTCAAACATAATATTTATACAGGAGCTACTGTATGTGTGTCCAAAACACCTGTCAATTTAAAAAGACCAAATCAGTAAGAAAAGGGGGCACAGCATACATTGAAAAGTAACATTTATAATAAATACACAAAATCCATTCGTGAGCAATGAGCAAAGTTTGTTCATTTTGTCTTGTAAGTGTTGTTTTATCACTCCACTAGTGTCCATATTCAGATAGCACTATTTTGTTTGTTGGACTCTTCTTTGAGAACTGTCAACATTCTGTGTTTATAGGAATAAATGCAAATTAAGAATTTGAGTGATAGTCTTTCTGCTTGAGAGTGTTTGACTAAGTTGATATTTTTTTAGTGTAACTTTACAGCTATCTATGATGTGGGGTCACCAGTGCCGCTGCTAGCCATTTTGGTGCCCTAAGCATAATTCCTTTATGATGCCCCCCACCCCGACCCCGAGAAAAAAACCAGTTTGTTTTTGCCAGTTTAACTTTTTATTACCAAACATATAACTCGATATCAATAACACAATATCAGCATCACAGTATAAAACTTAAGAACACTAAAAAGAGAAAGTAAAATCTTCACAGCTTTGCTGACTTTGTAAACATATGTAGAATAGCCAACACACACTACACATTTGAAAGTGCAAACTTTTCTTCAGTAAACAGAATAGCAAAATAAAAAATGTATCAAAATAATCCAGACATGTTTTTCCCAAATTCAGTGTCACTTTGAATAAATTACATTTATTAGACAAAATATTCAAACAAAGAATCTCATACCGGAAAAAATTATAAACATTTAAAACTGAAAGCATGGCAGCCAATGAGTTCTCCCCCTTTATTCCTTATTTATCAACTATTTGATAAATCTAATCTAATCTAATATAAAAGAATAATAGAATGAGGTGCAATAATGCACACATTAACAGTATTGTTTGCTTCATATCATTCATAATGACATTTTATATTTTTTATATATTTAACAGGAATTGTTAGCCTACCATGTGCACTGCACTGACTGCTAAAGTTAACTGTTACTGAGAAAGTATTAACCACCGTCACGTCAAAATAAACCATAAACTACTGCTCAATATCTAAAGAAAGAAAGCAAGTAACAGCTAGCTGGCGTCAGTTATTTGTGAAATAGGTAATGTTTAAAGGGATAGTTCACTTTGAAATTAATTTTTGGTATGTTTTAGCTTACCTCAAGGGCATCCAAGATGTAGGTGTCTTTTTTTCCGCAGTAGTTTCAATTTTGATATTTTTAGGTCAAACCGTTCTTGTCTGTCAGTCATATAATGCAGGTCTATGGTCACTATCTCAAAGAGCATGCACAGAGTCCAAATTAAAACAATTCCCCGTCGTCCAAATTAAACAATTCCCCATTGTAAGTACACATTGATGGCCTAAGACACGAAACGAGCGGTTTGTGTGAGAAAACGAACAATATTTATATCGTTTTTACCTCTTATACACAGCCATGTCCAAGTGATCTGATCTGACGTGTACGCAGACTGGTGCATAGATATATACACTAGATGTCGCTTTAAAGACATTCGTTCCAATTAACTGCCGTAGACAAGGCGACATCTAGTGTGTATATATCTATGCGCCAGTCTGTGCACACGTCAGATCAGATCACTCGGACATGGCTGTGTATAAGACGTAAAAACGCTATAAATACTGTTCGTTTTCTCACACAAACCGCTCGTTTCGTGTCTTAGGCCATCAATGTGTACTTACGATGGGGAACTGTTTAATTTGGACGACGGGGAATTGTTTTAATTTGGACTCTGTGCATGCTCTTTGAGACAGTGACCATCGACCTGCATTATATGACTGACAGACAAGAACGGTTTGACCTAAAAATATCAAAATTGAAACTACTGCGGAAAAAAAGACACCTACATCTTGGATGCCCTTGAGGTAAGCTAAAACATACCAAAAATTAATTTCAAAGTGAACTATCCCTTTAACAGTAAAATCTCAATTTAGCTTGCACCGAAGTTATAAGTTATAATAACATAGTTTACTAACATTAACGTCAGCAAGTTCGAGGCGCGTTACGATTAGCAGCAGCACCTTGCAGCACACTTTCCCGTATTTAAGAATGATTAAACATGGACTTACCTGCAAGTGATGCACGGGCATCATCTCGCAGTTTCTCCTTCTTTCTTTTCTCAGATCCTAACTCCTGCTGTCTTTTGGGGGCCATTTCCAAAAAAGTTACCTTCTGTCTGTCAAGCTTCGTCCGCGCAAACGCGAACGCGTCCCTCGCAAAGGCGCCCGCGCGAACAACCGGCACGGACCATCCAACGTGGGGGGGCGGTGCTATCTAGACTAGAGCAATTAAATGATCTTGTTCCCCCGTTTTTGTTACATATACATGGCTAAAATGTGCCTAATAATATTTCTATAGGCTAATGAAATAATATCGGCATTATAATTTTTTTTTTCCATTAGGCTATTTTTGGTGCGCACAGCGCGTGATGCGCGTGGTGGGAGCGGCGGCGCTGGGGGTCACATGAAGCATCAGCACGAAAAGTAAGTTATTCTGTTTTACACTTAATCTGTTACAACTGAATCACATCTAACTATTGCACTGAGAGCTGCACATTCATTAACGTTTGAGGCTGGTAAACAAAGTGCCACACTCTGGTAAAACCTGCAGATAAAAAAAAAAAAAAAAAGATGTGTGGAGAAATCACCATGTAAATTCAAGACTCCAAATCACTAGGAAAATAAGTTAGGCCATACAAAAATTGTTTATGATGCATACAGAATATAGAAAACTCAAATGATGAGCAATTTGTAAGTTTGTTACACGTTTGTAAGTATGACTTTTTATTACACCACTAGATTAGTCATCTTGTTGAGATGACACTGTTCACATTTCTTTGTTTGTTGGTCTGTGTTTAGTTTTAGGTGAAGACAAACCGATGTAAGTTCATGCTATTCCACACATGGGAAAACGTGTGTGATGAACGCAGGCCTTTCATTTAAGAGGCTTTTTAAATATATGACTGAACTTTCTCTTTTTGACAAACCAGTATTTCATATTATATTACATTATACTTAATATTATATTAAGTTGTTTAACGTCCACATAATTGTTTATTTCAACGTCCCGCTTAACATTAAAGATTATAGTTTGTTTTCAATTGTTATCACCATCTTCTTTGACTCAAATAAAGGTACTATATGTGCTTAAAATCTTTGTACATTTTTTGCTCTTCTGTCAGATTTGTTAGAGGAACTATGCCACACAGTTGCAATGCAAACTCATTAAGAACTATAAAGTTACATGTCCTTGTAAAGACTATGAATAAAATGTAAACATATTTGTTATACAGGATTTATGTGTGCACAAAAGTAAATTCAAGAGGTCAATTTATTACAAAAGAGTGTAAGGCATATAGGAAAAGAGACAATTAGCCATAAAGAATACAGAAATCCTCTCTCCTGGTTTATTGTGAAAGTTTATGTCGATACAGTATGTAAAATGATATTTTTTTCCACTAATCGATGACCCGCTTTACATTTAGTTTCTTTGTTTTGTACAGTTTGTAAAGACTACTCTCTGAGCGTGGTCAAACATGTTCATAGGAATAATGAAAACATGAACAAATACCGCATTTTGAGAATTAAATGACAGTCATGACACTGCTTGAAACTAAACAAATGAAATTTATTTTAGGACATCTTTCTGGTCTTTCTCCGCTGTGGGATCGCAAGACACAATGACCCAACATGTAAAGTGAGTTATGCTGTTTTTCTGTTACCTATTCAACCATTACACTTCAAACTCTTCCAACTATTACACTTAAAACTCTGCATTTCACCGCACAGTCATAGATACACAGTTCTTTTGTGTTTGTCTCTAAACAATTGTTAAGTAAATGAAAAAAAAAAAAACACAAATTAACATATGCACTGGTGAATTGTTCGCAAAAAGATTCATAACATGCATTTATAAAGCATATGGGATGGAATTTCATTCTGTGGAGACTTTGTTAACTTCTATACCAATGATAATGTTAAGATGCTATGTCAAGTTAAAGACTTTTAGGTGACATTATCATATTAAAATTGTCTTGAGTAAAATTAAAACTCAGTGTTGTATAACAGCACAGATCGATAATAATTTAAATGTTTTTCAAAATATACAAACAGTTTTAAACAGTATTCCACAATCTGAATAAAACATGATCAAGGCTGTATCATAGAAATGCTTAGAAGCAATGGAAATTGGATCCAATCACAGTTTTAATAAACAAGAAACAAATAAACACAGCAAAGAACACAGAGATGGGGACAAGTAATAGAAACAGAAGCAACTCAATACATTACAATATCATAGAGTACAATGAACAAATCTTCAGGTTTGCTGAAACATGGCCCTATGCAATACATATTCACACCCATCACCATTAAATGCTAATCTATCATTTAGCAATACTCAAAATAAATGAAACTCAACTTTAACAGCTTTGTCGATTGTTGAGAAAACTGAAAACATAGACTCATTTTGCAGCGTTCTGATGTGTATGAGTCAGTAAGTCAGACTTAACACTGCTTTGACACGTACCACACATCGGGTGTGGTGCCATCCCAGTTGAAAAAAGTAGCAATTTTATTTTTATTTTTCACTAATACCAATACATTTTTTTTTTTTTTTTTTTTTTTTGTGTAGTAAAATGGCAAGTCTATGGCAGTCAAAAGCAGATAACCACATTCGATGTATAATCTTCGTAAGGTTCCATAGCGTAGAGTTTGACTGTGTGTGTGACCCCTTGTCAAACACAAATCTTCCTACACGATCATCAGACATCAGAAAGTCCTGTTTCACAAAATCTTTATCTTCACGTAGAAACTTTGTCAAACTAATTTTCTGGAGTGGATAGTGAAGGTCTTCATATGTTTAAGCTTGTTAACTGTTCATCTGTTGCTGTTCTTGTCGGTGTTACACACATCACTCTAGATGTTTTCAGGAGTTTTTGGAGTAGCCATTGTAACACTAGTGTTTTACTTACTATCCTAAATCTTATTTAAATACCAAATTCAGGAGGCTGGGCTGTAGGTGAGAAACATCCAGGGTTGTAATGCTCTAAGGATGTGACACCTTCAGTTGTCATAAAACATCACACTTAGTGAGATTAACCAGTATTTTTCTTCAAACAAAAGTGATTACAGTAATTTGCTGGTAAATCGTTGTACTCTGATGCACTGTATTTTGTTTTACAAATAGATTGTGAAGGTCTCTGATAGAAAGATGTCTTCATACCTTTGATTTACGGTGTTTTTAAAAAAACACTACATAGATGTTTTATTAGATTAAATACTTAAGAGTTCCTTGTGCTGCATTCTATATCCACATACCCACCAAAATTCATGGGAGCATTGTCTTATTTGAACAAAGAGAAGCCGAGAACACCTAGAGCTCACTAAAATTACAGCAGATTAGAGGAAACAGTTGTTTTTCAAAGTGTAAGGAAGACAGACACACCCCCACATCCCCCCCCCCACACACACACATACGGTTAACAGTTTCTAAAACAGTACCCCCCCCCCCCCCCCCACACACACACACATACGGTTAACAGTTTCTAAAACAGTTTGTTTCAGGAAAAGTGAGTTTGTTTCAAAAAACTTTGATGAGGCCAAGAACACTAGCACTGTTAAACATGCGTGACAATTACTGTTCCAATTCAACTCTGATGTGCCTGAGCTTGTTTCACATATAACTGTAAATTATCACAGTAATAAACAGTTCACTTGCATTTGCTAGCTAACTATTGAAATTTACGATATACTAAAACATTTTGGTACTCTGCTGATGTGAACAAAAACTGCATGTTTTCATAAAAAAAAAGGAGAACAATATATTAAGACATAAAACACACCGGGCCCTATTTTAACGATCTGAAACGCAAGTGTCAAAGCGCAAAGCGCAAGTAACTTTGTGGGCGGGTCTCGGCGCTGTTGCTATTTTCCCGGCGGGATAAATGACTCTTGCGCCAGGCGCAAATCTAAAATGGGTTGGTCTGAAGTAGCTTCATTATTCATAGGTGTGGTTTGGGCGTAACGTGAAATAAACCAATCAGAGCGTCATCTCACATTCCCTTTAAGAGCAGATGCGCTTTTTCCATAGCGGATTGCTATTGTAACGGCGGATTTGCCAGGCGCGCGCCAGCAGCGGTTCACAGCCAAGGAGAGCAACGCTCTCGTCACGGCCGTAAAAGAGAGAAGTTACATTGAAATGGAGAAACCCACCCAAATTAACTTCGGTTAATTTGGGTAAATGTGTAAGCTAGATGTATGCTTTTATAATAAATTGTTTATCTATCTATCTATCTATCTATCTATCTATCTATCTATCTATCTATCTATCTATCTATCTATCGTAATAATGTATGATTTGCAAAAATGAAAACTGCTGCTTCTGTGTAGATGAGAGAATCAAAGTGCGCGTTGTGCACACGCTACATTGATTATGGCCAAGCATGCGCCCTTAAAATAGCCTATGAATAACATGCGCAACGCGCCACTGACTTTAAACTATTTTTTCCTGGTTAGTGGCGCAATTGTTTTCTAAACCTGCAAAATAGCATGAAGGAACGTTTGCGCCGGAACACGCCTCCTCTTTGCGCTGAACCGCCCCCGGGAGCGCAAGTGTATTTCTTAGTTAACCGACGTGCTTCTGTGGAGGGAAAAGTCCGCTTTGCGCGGGTGAAAAATAGGAATGATACATGCGTCGGTGTACAAAGTCACTTGCGCTGGGTGCAAGATAGGGCCCACCGTCTGTTTTTTGGATCAAACCTAAAAGACAGACGCCTAAAACACTGGTGTCAAAGTATTGGTGTTAAAATTACTACTTATCAACTGTAGTTCATTTACTTAACAATTGTTTAGAGACAAACACAAAAGAACTGTGTATCTATGACTGTGCGGTGAAATGCAGAGTTTTAAGTGTAATAGTTGGAAGAGTTTGAAGTGTAATGGTTGAATAGGTAACAGAAAAACAGCATAACTCACTTTACATGTTGGGTCATTGTGTCTTGCGATCCCACAGCGGAGAAAGACCAGAAAGATGTCCTAAAATAAATTTCATTTGTTTAGTTTCAAGCAGTGTCATGACTGTCATTTAATTCTCAAAATGCGGTATTTGTTCATGTTTTCATTATTCCTATGAACATGTTTGACCACGCTCAGAGAGTAGTCTTTACAAACTGTACAAAACAAAGAAACTAAATGTAAAGCGGGTCATCGATTAGTGGAAAAAAATATCATTTTACATACTGTATCGACATAAACTTTCACAATAAACCAGGAGAGAGGATTTCTGTATTCTTTATGGCTAATTGTCTCTTTTCCTATATGCCTTACACTCTTTTGTAATAAATTGACCTCTTGAATTTACTTTTGTGCACACATAAATCCTGTATAACAAATATGTTTGAATTTTATTCATAGTCTTTACAAGGACATGTAACTTTATAGTTCTTAATGAGTTTGCATTACAACTGTGTGGCATAGTTCCTCTAACAAATCTGACAGAAGAGCAAAAAATGTACAAAGATTTTAAGCACATATAGTACCTTTATTTGAGTCAAAGAAGATGGTGATAACAATTGAAAACAAACTATAATCTTTAATGTTAAGCGGGACGTTGAAATAAACAATTATGTGGACGTTAAACAACTTAATATAATATTAAGTATAATGTAATATAATATGAAATACTGGTTTGTCAAAAAGAGAAAGTTCAGTCATATATTTAAAAAGCCTCTTAAATGAAAGGCCTGCGTTCATCACACACGTTTTCCCATGTGTGGAATAGCATGAACTTACATCGGTTTGTCTTCACCTAAAACTAAACACAGACCAACAAACAAAGAAATGTGAACAGTGTCATCTCAACAAGATGACTAATCTAGTGGTGTAATAAAAAGTCATTTGCAAAATCATACTTACAAACGTGTAACAAACTTACAAATTGCTCATCACTTGAGTTTTCTATATTCTGTATGCATCATAAACAATTTTTGTATGGCCTAACTTATTTTCTTAGTGATTTGGAGTCTTGAATTTACATGGTGATTTCTTCACACATCATTTTTTTTTTTTTTTATCTGCAGGTTTTACCAGAGTGTGGCACTTTGTTTACCAGCCTCAAACGTTAATGAATGTGCAGCTTTGATTGACCCCCAAAAACGGGTGATATCAAGGTAAGAAGATGGTACACACACACACACACACACACAATGGGTTGGGTTAAAAACTAAAACATTTTCTTTTAAAATACTAAAATAACAAAAGTAACAACCAAATTTATATACACTAAAAAGATGTTTTTGTGTGTGAGCCCAGAGAATCACCAGAAAGCTTTTGATGAAGTGTCATTCTTTAAACATCTAGGCTAGCCTAAGCATCTGTCCTAAAACCATTTACAAACCCATTTAGGATGCACTCTTCCCCCGCCAGTTCCACTCGCAAACACCTTCAATGTGAGTTAGATAAATGTTTTGATTATTTGTCTTTTTAACACTGATCCTATTGGCGTCGGGAAACAGATACAGATGTTCTAGAAAAAACGACACCTTTTCTTGTTGAGAATATAGCACGGGGTGTGAGGGTAATTAGGACTCTTTGGCTTGATGAACGTGTCTGATTCTTTGTCTTAGGCATTAACATAAAACCTTAAGTTCAGGTACTACTGATCCTACTGAGGTACACACACACACACACACACACACACACACACACACACACACACACACACACACACACACACACAGTTGTTCTTAAAAGACCATTTGTCACTCTACAGATAAGGCGTTGTCTGGAAAATTCGTTTTGTGTACCTACCCCGAAGTGACAAAATAAAATAAAATTATGTATCAAAATTTATAAGGAAACACCAGTACTTTGTTTAGGCTTGGTTTGTAGGGAATTCCAAACCTGCGCACATATATTCAAACGCACATAACTATAGAACCAATTCTTAATGCGCATGTGAACGCCATCAGCGTTTCTCACAGGTTCGCGTTTAAAGTCTGTGTAGAGAGAATGGTGTCGTCTTAGCAGCCCTTAATTTAATAACAAATGATCGTTGCGACGGAAGCGAATCAATCAAACTAACTTTAGCGGGGAAATAACTTTATTAAAGTCAAGTCAAGTCAAGTCAAGTTTATTTGTATAGCGCTTTTCACAATACAGATTGTATCAAAGCAGCTTCACAGTAATAAATTAAAATAATACAACAAAGTTTGTTTCAAGAGGAATTTATTGATTGATAAAATTAAATTAAATATCCCCAAAATATCCCCAACTGAACAAGCCAAAGGCAACAGTGGCAAGGAACCGAAAAACTCCATCAAGTGACCTAATGGTGTCCTAAAACTCCATCAAGTGACCTAATGGTGTCCTAAAACTCCATCAGGTGACCTAATGGAGAAAAAAAACCTTGGGAGAACCCAGGCTCAGTCGGGGGCCAGTTCTCCTCTGGCATTTATGAGCTAGAGGCCGGATTGTAGTTTGAACTGTAGGATTATAAGAATGCCTGGCTGAAGAGATGCGACTTTAATCTAGTTTTAAACTGGGAGAGCGAGTCTGAGCAACGAACAGTATCAGGAAGACTATTCCAGAGTTTTGGAGCCAAATGTGAAAATGCTCTCCCTCCTTTGGTGGTTCTGGATATCCTAGGTATGACCAAAAGCCTTGAATTTAGTGATCTTATAGAGCGCGATGGATTATAGGGCGATAGAAGATCCGTTAAATAGACTGGAGCTAAGCTGTTTAGGGCTTTATTAGTCAGTAGCAATACCTTGTAATTAATACGGAACTTTATAGGTAACCAATGCAGTGATGATAAAATCGGTGTTATATGATCATATTTTCTTGATCTCGTAAGAACTCTAGCGGCGGCATTTTGGACTAACTGTAGCTTGTTTATTGAGGATGCAGGACAACCAGCTAATAAGGCATTACAGTAATCCAGTCTCGAGGTCATGAATGCATGAACTAACTTTTCTGCATCAGAAACTGATAGCATATTACGTAGCTTAGCAATGTTTCTAAGGTGGAAAAAGGCTGTTTTTGTAACATATGAAATATGATTTTCAAAAGACAGGTTGCAATCGAGTATAACACCCAGGTCTTTTACTGTAGAGGATAAAGTAACAGGACATCCTATGATGTTAAAGTTGTATTGTGCAAGGTTTTGTGGGCGGTGTTTTGAACCGATAAGTATTACCTCTGTCTTGTCTGGATTTAATAAAAGAAAATTACGCGTCATCCAATCTTTTATATCTTTAACACACTCTGTCAATTTGGAAAATTTAGCGTTTTCATCCGGCCGTGATGAAATATATATTTGAGTGTCATCAGCATAACAATGGAAACTAATTCCATGTTTCCTTATAATATTTCCAAGTGGCATCATATATATTGAAAATAACAGAGGGCCTAATACAGATCCCTGCGGCACTCCATAGTTTACTGGAGTTATGATCGATTTTTCTCCATTTAAATAGACAAAATGGTAGCGGTCAGATAGGTATGATTTGAACCAGCTTAGTGCTTGTCCTTGAACACCAGTATAATTTTGTAGTCGATCTAAGAGTATTGTGTGATCTATAGTATCGAACGCAGCACTAAGATCAAGTAAAACTAGTATTGAGATACAGCCTTGGTCAGAAGCTAAAAGTAAATCATTTGTGATTTTAACGAGCGCAGTTTCAGTGCTATGATGCGGTCTGAATCCAGACTGAAACTTTTCATAGATATCATTTTGTTGCAAGAAAGAGCCCAGTTGAGCAGACACCACTTTTTCTAACAGACATAAATGGAAGATTTGAAATGGGTCAATAATTTGCTAGATTATTATGATCTAATTGTGGTTTCTTAATGAGAGGTTTTATAACTGCCAGTTTAAATGTTCTTGGAACATGACCTAAAGATAAAGACGAGTTAATAATATTGAGGAGATATAAAGAACCGCAATAAAGCCAAAACAATCTCTGTTACCTTAAATTATACGCTTATCTCTGTAAAGCTGCTTTGAAACAATCTACATAGTTAAAAGCGCTATATAAATGAAGATGACTTGACTTGACTTAAAAGAACATCAATCAAAGGAATACAATCAGCAACAGTTTCCCCCATACAGACGTTCCCCCTGTAAAAACATTTGACACTCACTGACCTGTCAGTTTGAGTGACACATGGATTCCCTGTCAATCACTAGTGACACTAGGGTCATAAATCAATCAAAGGGGTCATAAATCAACCCAAAAGTGACACATGGTATATGTTAATACTACTGCCATAATTGCACTGGAGGAATCTGTTAGTAAATTTGACCCTAACTGTTTAGGTTTGCCAAGAACGGCGTGTTATTTCCATGAACACGTTAATAACTCACCTGAAACAGCTCCTGTGGTGAAGAACACAACGATGGAGATCAACGTCAAGAGTTGAAGTGACATTTTTGTTTGAAAAAGTAGCCTACACTTTATTCACTTGTCTTCGAGACTTCGAGACAGAGACACAAACACACCGAGGCGTGGTGTAAGAACAGAGGAAGTTTGAAAACGCCTGGCATCGTGTTGGTCTTCCACTAGTAAAGGGTCACTGCTGCCATCTTACGTTCATTGCAAATGTGTGAAATTAGCCCGTTTAATCCCAAACTTTTCCCAGACATGAAAATATCCATATGAGGTGTCATTAGTTGCCCCTTGAAATAATCAATAATAATTTTTATTGTGAACAATTGTGACCGGTGGGATAATGTGTATAGTACACAGTATACATACTGACAATTCTTATAGCCTATATCGGCCCAGTTATTTAACACATTTTAAACTCTTTCATCCACTCTTTAAAAACCTTTATACAACACTTATAGAAATACTGAGATAAAAAAAAAAGAATAAAAATACAACCATCTATATTTTCCCACCGGTCACTATGAATACTAGACACTTTAAAGATAATGTGTACCAAAAATCTTTGTAATGTCTTTATGTTAACATTCTTTACTAACCTTTTGTGTTGGAGCTTTGATGCAGACATCATCTATGGTGCAAACAAGAATTAAACTGCTCTGGTCATGTGACATTTTGGACTTACCATGTGAAACAACACAACATTTAATTGAGACCCTTTATTCTCTCCATATTTGCCGGAAATGCACTAAAACAGCAGTCAGTAAATTTTTTAGAGCTTCATAAATGAAGACTTTCTTTACGGTCACTATTGTGACCAGTCTGGCACAACACAAGTGTGTCTGCCTCCAGCAAGACTACAAACCACAACCATAATGCATGAAAAATAACCACACTAGATGCATTCACATTTTACATTTTACAGAGGATTTTATTCAAAGTGATATATTGCCTTCTCTGCTTTTCTGCACAAAAGAAAAATGAATAGATGATTTGTTTATGTATACGCTACTCTCTGTTTGGTGCAAGTAAGATATTCTCATCTTATCCCTCCTTGAAAAAGCATTTGCATATTTAACCATAGATTTATATATTCAGAACCAGAGGAGACAGTAAAAGTTCTGAAGGCACAGACGGTAAAATGTGTCGAGAAGATCCACATGTGGCTTTCCATTTGAAGGTTCATGATGAGCATCAGTCATTCACTCATGAATGTCATTTCTGAGGAGAAAAGAAAACTGTAAAAAATGCTTGTTTTTAAATGTACATTATAAAAAAACATACAGTATTAGTTCCTTGGACGCTGATTGGTCACAGCTGCACAGAACCCATAGAGACCAAGATTAATTCATTGTTTTTCTATAAAGTTGCATACAGTAAACAAGGGACGTTTACTTCAGACGTCATGATCCTTATTCTTAAATCGATCATAGAGGGTTTATGAACCGCTCTTAGTCTGACCAGTCACCTAGGACCTGTTTACCTTGGGAGACCCTACCAGAAAATGGCGTCGGTGAACTGCAATGTACAATGACCACGCGGTTCACTTTAGACATTTATGACTACTCGGATTTTAAGAGAAAATAACCAGTCCACAGCAACTAATTTACTGTTTAGTAGCAGTAATTATATCTTATTATGAAGTGATAGTCTTTTTATCATTAATTATATGAAATTATATGATGATCAGATTATGAAACCATGGTGCTTTGTAAGTACTTTCAGGAATACCATGATACATGTCCAAAAACATGGTAGTACAATGGTTCTTTTTTTCTTTTCTTTTTGTTTCCGTTATGGTTCGTATTAAAATTTTGTAATAAATATGCCATTGAACCCAGACCACTACTCTACATGTTTTGGAAGTTTAAAGTCCATTTACAAAAAAATATATTTTATAAATAAGCCTATAGCCTATGTTACATGATCATATATTCTGACACATAAATAGCTCTGTTGATAATTTTACAATTAGTATTAATATAATTGTTACATTTAATTTATTGTAAATTAAATGAATTTAATAATGAATTATATTATCAGAAAACTTAACATTTAGCGTTGTCAGGCTTTTATTTGTGCTTAATGGATAAAACAACGGCGCTGTGCACTCGGGTTTATGGCTGCTATAAATTTGACCTGCCACAAGGTGGCGCTGTTTTCGACACTTCGATGCTTCGAATCTTCAATCAGGGGAAAGGCTTTATTTGCCCATCCCTACCTCAAACGTTTCAGAAAGCATCGGTTTCCCATCACTATTTTTGAGAGGTCAGTTCTTCTGTTACGGTTCGGTGGTTGTAAGGCGCACAACGAAGGAAATGGTGAGAATAACAATGTTTTTATTCAAGTAACACACTCAGAAGATGATAACCACGTTCACACAAACAAGAACCGACAAGGGAGTGAACAGAAAATGGAGTGTATATACACACATGGTAAATGAGGACACTAAACAGCAACAGCTGGGCTAAATCAGAGACCATGGCAACTAATGAGAATTAATACAGACGACGCAGAAAATTAACTTAGGGGCATAGGCTATACGACACTTCCCTTGTGCCGTGACAGTTTAAAATTTATTTTTTTATAATACAAAATTTTAGTAGCTATTTATTTACCAAAGATACTCTCATCTTGTTCTTCCTTGAAAATCTGCATATGTAACAATAGATATATTCAGAACATATGTTATTCATAAATGGTCAGAATGTTTGTTTTGGGTTTTGAGCAAATGATAAGCATAGATGAAAGAAACCAACACATATTTCAAATGTTTTAAAAGATGAAATTTAATATTACAGTCTTACAGTGAAAAGGAATAATCAGGAAAAGGATGATAACAAATCACAGTGACTGAAGGAATGCAACAACAAATCCATGCTTGAATTTAATGAAGAAACAAAACAAAAATTCAGTCCTGAGACACACAGTTGAATGATCAGACTTAGGTTAGTAAATTACATTTTGCATTACTGAATTATTGCATAATATAAAGAAAAAACATAAGCATATTCATACAGTTACTTTTATATGTTGTTAAGAGACTCTCTGCTGTCTAGCCTTTAAACAGATCTCTCTCTCTCAGAGCGGATCACTGGTCTCTTTACTTGCACTGTTATCGGGTGTATAGAGGTGGGTGGGACCAAGTCATTGTTTTGCAAGTCACAAGTCAGTTTCGAGTCTTTGCATTCAAGTCTCGAGTCAAGTCTCGAGTCAAGACAGACAAGTCCAAGTCAAGTCGCAAGTCCTCGAGTTTAAGCTTCAAGTCTTAAACAAGTCATTAGTGCTTTTTGCACAAAAAATTGTCTCAGTGTTAATTACTATAGTGAAGGAAATGTATACTAATTTATATCAGGAAGGCTTTTAAAATATGTTCATGACCTTTCACTAAGGGCACCCATCTGTCTCAGTTCAATTTAGGGATTGTTCTTAGTTACATGTGACAAAATAAGGAAAAGGCAGTGAAAAATTGTATTGGTTACAGAGTAACAAAGGCAAAATCATTTCATTGAAATAACTGCTACACATTTTGTATCCAAGCCATTATTTGGATCCTAAAATAAACCGAATAAAAAAAACTAACTTTAGTTTTAAAACTTAAATGTACAATATGTAAGAATTGTATAATAAAATATCCCAAAATCACTTGCACAGTGTGATATTTTTCCTGCAGTTGTGTACTTACAATATCCCAAAAGTTCCCAAAGATTGATAATTTCAGAGAAATTCCAATTTTAAATAATTGGCCGTCCCGGAATCCCTGTTCACCTGTCGCCTGTCACTGACATAATATCCGCGTTATCCCTGGTTTCCGCTCGTACTGCCATAGTAACCATGGCGACAGACGTGGACAACAGCGTTATGTTTAGCGGCACGCTCACGCTGTTGTTGTTTCGCTCAAACATTATGGATCATGGCAAGCAGACTTTGGGGAAAAAAGGAGAACTAAAGCAAGGATCAATATCAGCGTGGCGTTTTCGAGATGCCGAGAGCTAGCGTCCGCGGCTAACTTCGACTTGACAGAGCTCTTACATGTACTTTATTAGACAGGTGAGCAAATGTACATAAAACTAATCAATGTTATACAGCTCAACATGATGAAATGTTAGAATATGATCAGTATGTTATTCTAATGTTGATCTAGCTTACTGCTAGTTTCATACAGCCAAACTAACGAATAGAATAACATAACTTTCAACACACTCATATGCAGTTTAGTGTGATAGTGTAGAAACAGCGCTGCGTTACCTCACAAGTTTAATTTGTCTAATAAACTAACCTGTGGGTGTGAGTATTAATTCAGCACTTGCGGGTAGTTTGGTGAAATGAAATGTCCTTATTCCTTTATACCAGCGAGGCTCGCGGGACGCGCGTGTGGCGCTGATACCTGTCTCTTATTAGCAATCGCGCCCTGCTTCAAACCACAGTCATGATAAAAACATCAATGTATTCACTCATACATAAACATTATTAGATCCTTCAGCTTGACGACAAGTTCCATAATTCCGCAGGAAATTTTGCGTCATCAACCTACGCCTTTGTTATTGTAAGAGGTTAGCGACCCCTAGCGCAGAAAAAAATTACATATTGTATCTTTAACAAAATTTAAATTAATCGTGATTTGCTATACATTAAGTTTAAAATATTGAGTCCCTGGTTAAATTATTTTGTTAACGCGACAGTAATTGTAGAACATTCCTATTTCCATGGCGAAGTGTGTGTCCAAATGTAAATCCATCCATTTCTCCCGAAAGACATGTAAGTGAGTGGCTGGTGAACAGGGGGAAGACTTTATAGTTCCCTATAGGCTAAAATGTTGTACAAATTTGTTGTAAAAAAAAAAAAAAAAAAAACTCTCAAAATTATTTGAAAGGTTTATTATTTCTGCTTACTAATTGACATCAGTGTGTTTTTTTTTTTCTCAAATTATAAATGGTTCGCTAGTACTTGTGTATTTAAATGCCTGAAAAAAAAACCCATTTATATTTGGTTGAAAACTGTCTGACCGTGTGATAAATGACAACTGACAAGCGCTGCTGAACTCTGGCTCAGTGCCAAAAGTGCAGAAATCAGCGCTGTGATCATGCGTCAATGAGACAGTGTTATACTACAGTGATTACAACTCTGATCTGTGGTTTTAGAAGGTAGGTCAAGTCTTTCCAAGTCACAGGGCTCAAGTCCGAGTCAAGTCGCGATTCATTGTTGTCAAAGTCTAAGTCGAGTCGCAAGTCATCTTTGATTATGTCAAGTCGAGTCGCAAGTCATCAAATTTGGGACTCGAGTCCAAGTCAAGTCCAAGTCATGCGATTCGAGTCCACACCCCTGGTGTACAGGTGTAGAAGTTTTCTGGATTTCCTTCGTTTTTGTCTGTGATGGACTCTCCTTTCAGGTGGAATGCAGAACACTTCTGTTCTTCTCTAGTAGAATCCTTCCCAATGACTTTATCACTGTTCTCGCATCTTAAATACACAACATTAGGGTTAGCAGCGCTCTCCTCAGGTTTGGGGACCGGTTCTGTGAAAGAAACCGTGAAGAACATTCAGTCCATAGACAAAACAAAATGAAATCAAACACAACTACACTAGCCTTGCACAAAGGGTTGTGACAGTACCATAGTACAATGATGGTAGGAGATACTGTGGTTATTTAAGTACTAGAACACTACACTGGTTTTTGGACATGTAACATGTTCATGGAAGAACCATGTAAATACCATGGTATTAATCAAAGCACCATGCATTATTGTACAATTGCATTGTTTTTTAGCATGTGAGGCTAAGTAACATCAAGCATAATAATATGATGCATTTACATGTGTTGCATGTTGCATTTACACAACAATGGTTTTGGCTTTTGTAGGTTACCTTTGACCGTTCTGATTTAATAGTCTGCCTTACGCAGATCCCCATTTGTGACAACTTACCCCGTACAGTGTGATGAAATAATATAATATTGAACTGTGTTGTCTAAAGTTAGTGTCTGAACCGAAACTGACTTTTAAAAAGAAACCCACCCTGAGAATTATTCATTCTCTGTTTTTTTTCTCATAGTGAACCAAACATGAGCAGTTGAACCCTGTTGAGTTTTATTAAATACTAATATGATTTAATTTATTATAGTCTCAACAAAGACATTTTGCACATGGTTTTTGACTTAAAGCATATTTAAAACCCCACATAGACATATAAACAACACTGGTTTTCACCACAGGGGGTCTTAAAATGCCTTATAGGGTTATTAAAGCAACACCAAAGAACTTTTCCTCTTCGGTCCCCCTACAGGTTGGAAGTGGAATTGTCCATTACCGTTGTCGTAAATAATTTAGCCTATTTATAGTGCGGTTATAGCAGATATAGGGCCGCAAAGTAGAGATGCACCGATTACAGTTTTCTAGGCCGATTCCGATTTTCGATTTTTCATTGAGTTTGACCGATTTTAGCCGATTCCGATTAAATTTTTTCTAACCAGCACACACAAATATTTATTATCTATCTTTTCTTTAACAGAACATTTTACATTTTGAACAGATAATCGCTATAAAATATATATATATATATATATATAAATTATATATAAATTACTCCTGGTGTGGGAAATTCACACACATCTAAAGTGCAGTGTTATGGAAGAACCATTTCTTTCTTTTCATATCCAATATCCAACTAAAAAAATTTGATATATTTAGCAAACTAAACTTCTGTATGAAAACAGGTAATGGCAATAAAATAATATATATATATATATATATATATATATATATATATATATATATATATATAAAAATTCACTACTGCTCACGCGCTGCTCCTGCTCCCGGTGGGAATGCACTCATTGATTAACATGCACGCCGACAAAAATACGCACTGCTCACGCGCCGCTGGCGCTTGCGGTGTGAAACGGGCGTAATTCACGAGGTTTCCTACATGTGCGTTTCGTGTGCACGTGTGATGCTGATATTTCGCGATGTTAATCATGCGGCGCCCGAGTCAATTACGGTCACCAGCCGATCAATCGGTATATACAACAAAGCGAACGCAGAGGTGCGCTTCACCCTGTTACGAGTTGATGAACCACTGAAACGATTTTGGAAACATTATTTTAAGGTAAAAAATGATCTTTAGTGTTGCTTTATGCATCTTGTATTATTGAATGATTGCATAAATAAAAGCATAAGTATATTCTTCTTGCATACAGGTTGTGTTTAGTGTCTGTTCAGCGTCTCACCTTTAAACAGATCTCTCTCATAGACTGGATCACTGGTCTCCTCACTCACTGTGTTCTGGAGTGTACAGGTGTAGTAGTTTTCTGGATTTCCTTCTTTTTTGACAGTAATGAACTCTCCTTTCAGTTGGCGCGCTGAATCTGTCAGTGTTTCTCCAGCAGAATTCTTCCAGATGATTTTATCACTGTACTCACATATTAAATACACAACACCAGGGCTATTAGTCCACTTCTGTATTTTAATCACAGGTTTGGGGACCTGTTCTGTGAAAGAAAACAAATATGAACATTCAGTCTATAAAGAAACACAATGAAATCAAACACAACTACACTAGCATTGCAAAAAGTACTGTGACAGTACCATAGTACAATGATGGTATTAGAGGGTAAAATCCAGCTACTAAACAAAACCATAACTTACAGAAAAAGTACTATAATACTACAGTGGTTTTTGGACATGTGGTATTCTTGAATGTATCTTGTAGTACCATGTAAATACCACGGTATTAATCAAAGTGTCATGGTATTACAATCTGATGCCATTATTGTACAATTACATTGTTTTTTTGTTTTTCTGTATGTGATGCTAAGTAAAAACAACCATAATAATAATAATATGATGTATTTATAATATTAATATTAATGAATAATCAGCATCCACTCACCCATAACAGTCAATGTGAATCTTTGTTCATGCTCTTTACCGTTGATGTCAATGATATAAACTCCACTATGTTCGACTGTTAGTTTAGTAATCGTGATTTGTCCGGTCGCTGTATCAAGAGTCGTGATGCCTTTGAATCTCGGATTCGGGGTTAGAGTTTCTCTGTCTTCCCATTCAATTACCTTAACAATTTGAAAATCTTTTATGCGTTTCCATGTGATGCCGGAGACAGAAGCAGGAAGAGGTTTATCTGGACCAAAGGAAACTTCATCACCCACTGCTTTCACCACCTCTGTACCTAATAATTAAAATATGAGAGATTATGTTAGTCAACATTCAACAAGAAAGTCTGTTCTAGCTGTGTAATTTCAAGGAATTGAATATATATATATATATATATATATAGCCCTTGCTTGATGGTAAATTAAATTAGAAAATAAAAATAAGGTCAATACAGAAACTCTTCAGACTCTTCCATCATTAGATATTCATGAAATTGAGTACAATACTATGATAATAGTTATTAGTTATGTAACTAACTTATAGGGACAGATTTACTAAACAGGGAAAATTAGTGTGAGAGCGCAATCCCAAAACAGTGTGTAAAGTTTAGCGAGTGATCTACTGACGACGTGCAAATGAAAGAACAGATCATTTCCATAATGACCAACACAATCTACCAGTAAATCACCTTGTGTGATTCATTTAAATAATCTCCTCCCGGCATAAATGTTGCGCCTGAAAGGGAAACTCATGCAATAATGAAGGTCCACCGCAAAATAACCCTGTCCATCCTTTTCAGATCTAATTTTTCACAGCGTGTCTTTATTAAATCCACTGGAGGAAGCTGTTAGTAAATCTGACCCTGTTTCGGTTTGCCAAGGACGGCGTGTTATTTCCATGAACACGTTAATAACTCACCTGAAACAGCTCCTGTGGTGAAGAACACAACGATGGAGATCAACGTCAAGAGTTGAAGTGACATTTTTGTTAGAAAAAGTAGCCTACACTTTATTCACTTGTCTTCGAGACTTCGAGACAGAGACACAAACACACCGAGGCGTGGTGTAAGAACAGAGGAAGTTTGAAAACGCCTGGCATTGTGTTGGACTTCCACTAAGTAAAGGGTCACTGCTGCCATCTTACGTTCATTGCAAATGTGTGAAATTAATATCTGGCACAAGTGTGTCTGTTCCCAGCAAGACTACAAACCACAACCATAATGCATGAAAAATAACCACACTAGATGCATTCACATTTTACATTTTACAGAGGATTTTATTCAAAGTGACACACGGCATTCAATGTTTACTATTTTATTGGTTCATGTCCCTTTATCAAACTTATCATATTTTGGATGTGAGCGCAGAACAATCCCTTTGCCTTTGTAGCTTCATGAAACAGAATTAAATGCATTCTCTGCTTTTCTCCACAAAAGAAAAATTAATAGATGATTGGTTTATTTATACGCTACTCTCTGTTTGGTGCCAGTAAGATATTCTCATCTTGTCCCTCCTTGAAAAAGTGTTTGCATATTTAACCATAGATTTATATATTCAGAACCAGACGAGACAGTACAAGTTCTGATGGCACAGACGGTTAAGAGCAGATGCTTTAGTAAAATGTGTCGAGAAGATCCACATGTGGCTTTGCATTTGAAGGTTCATGATGAGCATCAGTCATTCACTCATGAATGTCATTTCTGAGGAGAAAAGAAAACTGTAAAAAAAAAGCTTGTTTTTAAATATACATTATAAAAAACATACAGTATTAGTTCCTTGGATGCTGATTGGTCACAGCTGCACAGAACCCATAGAGACCAAGATTATTTTATTTTTTCTATAATGTTGCATACAGTAAAGATTTTCCACGAGGAATTAAGAAAATACACTTACTCTACTAGTGTGTCTCCCAAGCTAGCAGCAGAAACACCTTAAAGAACAACAGTGACAAATTAATAATTTACACTAGTCGTTTACAGTCAACATGACATTATAATCAACCCAATTTATACTAAATACACATTCTTATTTTTACTGCGAATGATTAATGAGCTGCTGACAAAATTAAGTCCTGTGTAAGTCCTAAGTTCAATCAAGTCCTGCCTTACAATATCTGCTTTCACAAAGAATGTGACATTATGGAAGTAAAAAAGGTTGCAAAAAGTTACCAGCATTCTAGTGACTTTCTTCGGTAGAAAAAATAAAACATAAACAAATAACATCCTCAATGAAAAACCAACAATTAATATTAGCTTTAGAAATACAATAGAAACTCTAATCATTCCAGAAAAGTGGCACAACACAAGTGTCTACAATCGTCTACAATGGCTCCGCCGCGTTCGGACGACGTTCTGGTTGCTCCGTTTAGACTGTGTTTTTACTTAGAACTACTTTTTCCTTTTGTACATGTAACATCTGCAGTGATTATGTATGATAGCATAACATTTTTAACCATTGGAAATCACTTTAATTACCTATTTTGCGATGTTTTATCCATCGACCCAGCGTGGCCACCGGAGATTCTTCGTGCGATGGATGGGAATAATAGCCAGGAGAGAGCCCTCTGAAGCGACGGAATAAAAAGCACAGAGGGAAACGTGCAGGGGTTCGGAATAGACTGAGGACTAGAGCGCATAGTCCACCTTTGCCCATTATCCTGCTTGCCAAAGTCCAGTCGCTTGAGAACAAAATGGATGATCTCAGGGCCAGGATAAGATTCCAGCGGGATATAAGGGACTGCAGCATCCTCTGTTTGACCGAAACATGGCTGACCCCGGCGATACCGGACGCAGCTGTAACACCATCCGATAACTTTTCAGTTTTTAGGATGGACAGGACAACTGAGGCTGGTCAAATCAGGGGTGGTGGGGTATGTTTCATGATTAACAGCAAATGGTGTGACCCAAGAAACATCATCACTCTGTCAAATTCTTGCTCGCCTCACCTGGAGCATTTAACAATCACACTGCATGAAAAGTGGGATTTTCGACAGTTACCGGCGCTGTAGATTGTCGTGGAAGTTCAGGTTTACGACTGCAAACGGCAATTTACAGGCAACACTGCAAACTGTCGGAAATTGTCGGAAATTGACGTGGGACTTGCTTGCCCCGTGACCCCCCTCCCTCTAATGCTTTAACATGTAAATGAGACTGCTGTGAGCTTTACAAATGCAAATGAGGGTAGCAGGGGGAGTTTTATCCCAGGTGACTAAAAGGTATTAACTTAATTCTAAAAAAAATACAGTACAATACAATATTTATTTATAACGCACAATTAAAAACAGCCAAGGCTGACCAAAGTGCTGTACAGGGCAATAGATAAAATGCAGGGCAGAAACAGGACAATAAAAAAAAGAATAAAAAAAAAGGCAATAGTTGTATCATAGTCAAGGGGTATTAAAAGCAAGAGAAAATAAATAAGTTTTCAAGGATGTTTTGAAGATGGAAATTGAGGGAGCTAGTCTGATATAGAGGGGTAGACTGTTCCAAAGTTTTGGGCCTGCAGTCGCAAAAGTGCAGTCGCCTCGTTTTTTAAGTCTGGATCTGGGCACTATAAGAAGACAGTGATCACTGGATCTCAAAGTACGAGATGAAGTGTACGGGCAGAGGAGATTGGTCAGATTTTGGGGGGCCGGTTTGTTAAGAGCTTTATACACAAATAGTAAAATTTTAAAATCAATCCTGAATGTGACAGGTAGCCAGTGGAGTTTGAATAGCGCTACCACTTTTGGAGCAATGCACAACATGTTGCAGAAATTTTCACTGCCCTTTTTGTGATAGCAGTATTATTAAACAGACAAAATGGGACAAATTGAATAACCACATTAAAATCCACTTTAAAAGGCTGTTGTTCATGAAGGAACATCTGGACTTACAGTGTACAGTGGCAATATATATTATTTTACATTTATCCATTTGTCAGACGCTTTTATCCAAAGATAGATGGTTTTCTGCATGATTTAGGCCACATTTACACATAGCCGGGTATTTAGAGAAACGAATATTTCCCCCCCTCCGTTTTCAAAAATAACATCGTGCACACAACATCGTTTTCAAAAAAGTTGTCGTTTACATCAACCCGCATAAATACGCCGTCGAGCGGCATCATAACTATGCCAAACCTATGGGCGGCAGTGTAGGGAGAAGGAAAAAGCCATGCAAGCCAATCAGAATCCTCAAAATCGACAACAACGAATAGCACGAGCGACTTCCTGTTCCTTTCAAAACAACAGATATGGCGCGAGGTTCGTTTGTGTGGACAGACAGCGAAGTTGAGTTACTCCTTAAAGTCGCGTTAGACTACAAGGCAAGTAAATCCCAAGACAATGTTGACTGGGAATCTTGCCAGTCCAAATATGTCGATATGTTGGCGCAATTCTTGGAGCAATACCCGTCCGAGACCAACGATGAGTTTCCTCATGTAAAGGAGGAGATAACGCGAGCCCATCTGACAACTAAACTTAAGGCAATTAGAGGGAAATACAGAAATTCAGTGGACACTGGACGCAGGAGCGGCCACGGAAGAGTGGTGCTCCTCTACTTTGAACTGTGCGAGCAGGTTTGGGGTGGTTCCCCAGCTACTACGACCATTGCCTCCGGCATCGAGACCAATGAACTGGAGGATTCCTTTTCTCCTTCCCCCGCCACATCTGCTTCGTCCTTGGTGGAATTCTTGGACGCCGAGTCTGAAGCAGAGGTTCAAGATGTTGATGGAAGTGTGACCATCACCCCCACAGTGAAGCAGAGGAGAGACCTTCTTCAGGTATGTATTTATTGTCATGTATGTATTGTTGGCTTTGTTTAAATGAGTGTATGTATCTGTGAAATCAAATGTAAGATAATATAAGAAATCCTTCAGCAAAATAATTCATCCTGAAGAAATTTTTTGTCACAATAGTTCCGGCCATAGTCTGTAAACATACACGTAAAAAAAGTAGTGGTGAAAGGCAAAAATAAAAAAAAGTAGGCTAATGAAGAGAAGTCACGTCAGTCGTTCTCATACAACATTACAGCAACGGGGAAGTGTTGCACAGTTTAATGTCTATTGGCAAAAAAAAAAAAATTCCTGTGTCTGTCATGTACATTTTGGGGAGATTAGCCTTCCATTGAAAGTATGTTTTAATTTCTGTATTCCTATAGTCTGTTGAGAATCGTGACGTTTCGTTTACTGTTAAGTACTTGTTCATAGATTGATTATGCTGAGGGAATATAGGCCATCATTCATCATGGTAATATGAAATGTGATTATTTTTGTATAGGTTTACTTATGCAAATGAGCATGTTTTAATACATTTTCTTTGTTCTACTCTGTAAAGGCTAAACTGAAGGGACACCGGCATGAACGGTTCAAGAGGAAGCTGCCAGCTGAAAACCAGTGGCTGAATGCCATTGAGGATGACAAAAATGTCAAGAAGAAACTTGTGGAAATTATTGAGACCTCAGAAAAGCAGGCATCCGAAAATTTCTCTAAAATAACAAATACCCTGGATAGGCTAACATCATCAATTGCAGATGGGTTTGCTCTAATGCGGCAAGTTGTGCAGACACCACCACATTACAATATCCCATTTGATGGAAGAGGTCCTTATGGACCAGTTTATGCACACACGCCACCACTACACACACACTCCTATTTCCAAAATTCAGCACCAATTCAGCACTCATTCCCACCCAACTCGTCAGCTGACAACAGACCACCCAATGCAGTTCCACTCAGCACCATCAACATAACTGATTTGGCACACACACCTGTTGAGGTCATGCAGGGTCAGTTTTTATATACCCAAGCCCTTAAGGAGGATTAGCGATATTGAGACATACAAAGTTTCAATTGATGTGCAATTGTAATTTGTAGAAAAAAAATTCCAATACTGGTATTGTATATTGGTACTGTATTTTGTTCATAACCTTATTATGTTATGTTTGTGGATGTTTTTATAGTGTGAAATGTTACCCTGAGCAGTTCCAATATTTTTGTACCAAGAGTTTAAAAATGGGTACTATATAGGTAGCCTTGAGTTAAGGCCTCTTGATTTTATTTTTATTTTTTTACTTAAAGTGCCCATTGCTTAAAAAGCAGTACTGAAGAGGCAGCTTATATGCACTACTTTAGTCAATTTGTGAATTCCTCTTGAAGTCTTAAGTTTACTTGAAATATGCCTTTATTTATTATTTGACCATTTGCACTACAAATGCCACTTTGTTGCACTTCTATGCTTGTCTGATTTTCTGGATTAATGACAAACATCTCTTCAGAAATAAAATGTCTGAAAAATTAAGACGTGTGTTTGTGTTTATTTAATATGGTTCAAACCAGATCAACCTATTATAGAAAGCGTTCACACAGGACCATTTAGAATTTCTCATTCTTTATGTGGATAATGGCATTCTAACAAACAAATAACATTTACACTTGGCAATGTCGATACATTACATCCAAGTGACTTGTAAACATGTACAATGTAAAGAATAGAAAACTAAACATATTTGCTTTAACATGTTGTAAATTTAAATGCTTAACACATTGAAATGTAGCCAAAACATACTGCCTAAATGCTGGCATGTAAGGAGCACACAGTGTTTAGGTCTGTGATGAGCAAAAGCAAAATATTGTGAACTATGACAATAAGAACTTTAAACTTTGAGATGTCATACAATGTCATACTGTCTGATACCCCACACACAATGGAGAGAAGATTGTCCCTGTTATGGATCCAGGAATTGAGTGAGGATTCTCCTGACCCTCTTCCCTTCTGATGTCATGCAATCAGCTCTGGCATGTGGTTGTGTGTCTGGCTGGTTTTCCCTGTCATATTGAATTGCCTCAGCAACAGTGTTGTCATCTACCGTGTCCTTGGAAGCCTCACAGTAATTGTGCAGCACGAAACATGCATAAATTACAAAGGGAAGATCAGCCAGATTAATGTCCATGGCCCTTCTCAGGGCTCCGAACCGGGCTTTTAGTCTCCCAAACGCACATTCTATCACCATCCTTGCTCGGCACAAAGATAGTCCAAAATACTGCTCCTGGGCAGTGCTTCCCCCATTGACATATTCCTTCATAAGATATGGGAGCAGTGGATATGCAGGGTCGCCTAGTATGTAAACCGGTATGGCCTCTTCATCTTCGATGATTTGCCTTGGACAGGGAGGGATGCTTCTATCTTTCAAGGACGTGTTAAGAGTGGAGTTAGCAAAAATGCGTGCGTCGTGCACGCTCCCAGGCCATTTCACTACCACATCCATGAAGGCATATTTATAATCGCAGATGGCTTGAATGTTTAAGGTAAACCTCCCTTTCCTATTGATGTAGTCACTGGAATTGGCTGGTGGTTGCTTTATCTCTACATGCGTCCCATCCACAGCACCTAGGCACTGAGGGAGGCCATGAGCTTCTTCAAAACCCTGCACAAGTTGCTGGACAGCATCTTCGGATTTCGGCAGTGTTATATACTTAGGACCCAAGTGGACAGTTATTGCTCTACACACTTTTCGGATTATTATTGAAACTGCCGATCTAGACAGGCCGAATGCGTTGGCCGTCTTACGTAGTCTACCCTCATCAGCTAAATAGTATAGGGTGAGGGCGACTTTTTTCTCTACACTGACCGGCGACCGCATGACAGTAGTCTGACCTTCTATGGAGGGATGTAGTAACTCCGAAAGCGTCAGTAGAGATGACCGTGACATTCGGAAGTTCTCATGCCATTCCTCCGGTAGCACGACTTCTTTCTCAAAGTTTTCCCACCAGACCGCGGTTCGCCCAGGTCGGATCCAAAACCGGCGACGGCGACGTTGGCAGGCAATATACCGGCGTCTTGGAAGGGAAAGCTGCTGTAAAAATGCTGACCTTCGTGTACTCCTTCGCCTCTGCTCCTCGATATAATACAGCAGTTGTGTTTGCAAATGCAAACAGGCCAAAAGCGTTTGCACAAACGTAAAAATGAGTACCACCTTAACAGCATCCATGATCAAACAGTAACGTTACCCAAACAAACTCTAAACATAGGGCGCTCACATGACGTTAAGCATTTTCTGGCGCATAATGTGACGTTTGAGAACCTAAAACCCCGTTTTTCCCAGTTGACACGGCAACACATAACCGGCGTTTTCAGAAATCTCCACTTTGGCCGGAGTTTTTAGAAATAATCGTTTTCTGCGATAAAAACGGCGTTTTCGTGTAAATGACAGGCCAAAACGCAGGGAAATATCTGCGTTTTCCTATCGTGTAAACGGGGCCTTAGACAAAATATTAAATTATCTTCATTAATGTCTAAAGGTTACACAAACAATCCACACTGAAACTTAAGCTAACAAAACACAAACAATTATATATTCCTGTATTTTCTGTATTGTTTCTCACAGTAAACTGCCATGCAGGCTAGAATTGCGAAACATTATTGGATAAATCTTATAATTTACATTTCTCTGGGCCAATCGGAATCTTAGCACTTTTTCTCTTGGCCAATCGGAATCTTAGCACTTGCGTCATAATCTTGAAGCACACACACAGCGTCAACAACAGCTGAGCTCGCCATTTGCCTGGCTACCGTGCGAGTCTAATGGAAACTCACGCATGAATTTTCCTGCATTGAACTTGTTTTAGCGCCTGCCAAAGTCTTATTTGATCGGTGAGTAATGTAGATGAACGGCTGCGTTTGTGACGGGGCGCATGTTTTAACTAAAAGAACGACCAGAGAGAGAGAGCCGGTCGCGCGCGCGCACTCTCTGTGTAAACAACTTCTCGTTAGCTTTTGGCGCTTTTTTTTTTTTTTTAAGTTAGCTTGCTGCTCATGGTTCATGTTCAGTTTCCATGTTATTTTAGCTGTACACGAGAGAATATGTCAATTTGGGATACTAAACTGCACGTAAACCGATAGCAGCATGGCATAGAGTTCTGAGTCTGACTGGCTAACTTAGCTCTTTGCTAACTAAGTTAGCTTGTCCATATAGCAGCTTGCTACGGGGTTCACAGATGATGCAAGGTGGGTTTAAAGGTGAATTGTCTAATTTATAAATGTGCGTCGTGAATGTGACACCTAACGTAACAACGTTACCAGGCAGAGGAGAAGGACGATGAGGTGATTAGATCTAACTTAACGTTAACTTAACGTTACAAGGAAGCACACAAAAAAAAATCGGAGGGTTCTGTTAGAAATGGTATTCTTATTTTCAGATATTTTATACATTTGAAATATAAAATCGGTTGATACAAATTGGGCCTGAAATTTTATACAAATGATTGATTTTATTTTTATTTTGCAGTATTATTGGATTCGGATGAGAATATCAGGGGTAATCGTTTTCTCTTAACTTATAATTGCAGTTTAAAAATTAAATCCTTTAACTTTTATATATTTTATTTTACATTACCTCTGTATAAGCGTCAAGATATAACGTTACCCCCTTCAATAATGTACGAAGGAAGCTGCAGCCCATTGAGGACACCAGCATGTTGCACAATACTGGTGAGTAAGTTACTGATGACAACTTAAACATAATATTGTGTTGTGTACAACATAAGTCACAGGCTTATTCATGTGTTTTATCTAATAAAGATTGTGCCATGTCTAGCCAAGTGGAGCGTCCTGGCAGTGAAATGTCCACTCCTGGTAAGTACTTTTCCCCCATGCACAAAACATTGCTCTGCACAAAGTCACACTCCATTCAAGACAAGTAGTTTTTTACTGCTTGTGAATAATCTATTTTAAATATATACAGTGCTGGTCAGAGTTATTTAAGCCGCTTAATTAAGAGTGAGAACCTACTCATCTTGAATGGACAAAATAAAGCTAATGTTTTTGTCTCATCTTTCCATAGAACATTTGAAAAGTAACTGACACTACTGGAACTTCAAACGTGCAGCGTTCTATGGTCAGAGTCTGGTCGTCCCTCTGCCCGTTTGAAGCTCCAGTAGTTTCAGTTACTTTTCAAATGTTCTATGGAAAGATGAGACAAAAACATTCGCTTTATTTTGTCCATTCAAGATGAGTAGGTTTTTCTCACTCTTAATTAAGCGTAGTAATGACTTCAGTATTACATTATTAATTTAGTATAGGCAACATGACCGTACTTACTGGCTGACTCATGTGTTTCAGACTCTAAGTCAAACTTTGAATGTCTTGTGGAAGCCTTCTCTGACCCGGAGAAATGTGCAGCCAGATTTCAGCGCAAGGAAATTTCCAGTGAGTATTCACTTTATCTGTTGCCCCAACCTTTATTTCTTTTTTCAGTGGAAAATAAATTTAGTTTTGAGGAATAACATTTCAGTATTTTTCTACAGAGATTGGACTTTAATGGCAACCAACAATCCCAATGTTCAAAGAAGGTTCAAATGTCTGTAATGCCAGCAGACTAGCACAAGACAAACAATTGTTTAAAAAATACATAAATGTGTATATATAATTTTAGAAAATGAGAGATGGTTTTGCTAGATAAGAACCTGATTTCTCGACTGGGATTGTGTAGAGACTCTAAAGCTGCATTGAGACGGACATTTGAACCGTCTTGGAACATTGAGATCTTTGGTTGCCATTAAAGTATATGCCATTAAAAATATGGAAATGTTTTCCTTAAACTTAATTTCTTTTCCACTGAGGAAAGACAGACATGGATATCTTGTCACTCAGTGTGAGTAAATTATCAGGAAATGTTCATTTTGAGGTGAACTAATCCTTTAAGGCTGATTTATACTTTTGCGTCAGACCGAAGCCCGAGCCTCTACGCTATAGGCTACACTGTTTCATTTATACTTCTGCATTGTTGTCCCTGTTGACGCACAATTACACCTGCAGAAAGAAGCCTGTGAAACCCGAGGGAGGCGTTCTAGACCAATCACAGCGCTTCCGTCCACGTAAAATTGACGCATTGTTACATTTTGGGAGAGGTGCACGTCAGGGTGTGCTAAAGGGTACGCTATGTACACAGCCTACTCTGTAGCTACAGCGGGAGGTCGACGCATAACTATAAATTGGTCTTTACTTACTGCTTGAGAATCAAGTTTGGTAACAGTTTATTTTATTGGCTTAATGACATGTTTCAGACAGTCTTGCTTAGAAGAGCATATTATATTGCTTAGAATATTCTTTGTTTTTTTCGCCCTTAAGATGCTAGCGCTCCTCTGAGCAAAGACCTGTTGACACCCAGTAAGTATTCATCTCATCGGTCACTTTTGTATTTTGTCAGGCCTTGTGAAATGTAAGAATATTCAGTTTTTCATGATTTCATCATAAAGGAAGAGGTCATGGGATTGATGGCTATTATTTATTTAATAATTGTAAATAATCCTGTAATTTACAGGAAGCAGTATGCCATCTTCACAACTCTGAGACAAATTGTGGGCGCTACGAACTGGGGCAAGGTAAAAAAAAAAAAGAATCTTACATTCTTTTATTTTTTTACTTTCTTAAAAACTTACAAACATTTTAAAGGTAAGATTCAAAGAATATGCTTTCATTCTCTTGTATAAGAAAATAGATCCGTTATAGTTTATGATCTTAATCATACATTTTGTTTCCATAGAGTAACCTCGCCTCATAACGAGGGCGTAACCTCACATTTACTCAGAGCTATGTCTGCAAGTCCAGATTTTCATGACGCTGATCATGACGACATTGTAAGTAACTTTTACTATTTTCTCCTTGTTTCATTTTACTGTGACTTGCGTTGTTTTTATTCATATCACTCTCATTTAATTGTTTTCCAGCTGCCTGTAAGACGTACTACGAGACAGTACGCAGGAGCTTCAGGTACAAACAACCAGATCTGGCATTGCAGGCCGAAGCTGTGAAGAGTTCAGCTCGGAGTCGAGCGAGAAGAAAGAGGGTACGATTTTTAGTCAATGTGACTATTTTTCAAGTGCATTAATAGATGTTTTGTGTCCATACACAGTGCATCACAGTACTGATTGTCTGTATTGGTTGTTTTTACAGCTGCTAGAAGCGAGACGGTGTGCTAGGTGAGGATGACGTGGGCATTTGGAAGTGCGCCACCATAGATCTGATGTCCGATGAAGTTCAACCACCAGCCAGGAGCTCACAGAGCTCTGTGCTACGCTGCAGTCGAGATTAGAGGCGACTCCTAAATACAGGGCAACGCACCACAGACGTTTTCAAAGTGGATCGAATTCAGAGAGAACGCCGCTAGTCACCTACAGCTCCGAAGATGAAAACAGACACTGAGCTTCCAATTTGTTGTGTGTGCAGATGATCTATGCTTTGTACATAGGTGTATATTGTTTTGTGTTTGTGCTAATAAAGCTCTTTCTTTGAATAAACAGCATGTCCCTGGCAAATTTTCCTTTCCTTTATAAATTCATGTCCTTGATGGTAATAATAGTGTAGTCCATAGGTTAACAATGACATGAATATACCACAGAATAGCATATTATGAATATAAAAAAATATTTTATATATTATTATTTATATGAATATTATAATTTTTTGAATTTATAATGAGCGAGGGTGACCAATAGTAACAGATCTGCCAACCAATCACGAGTGATTTTTCTTGTTTAAACCACGTGGGTTCAACCAATAGTGAGTGAGGAAATTCAAGCCTTTCTCTGGCGGGAGCTGCTATTCATATGGTAATTAGAGCCATTCACACCTCCGGCGCGAGCGCTCTGCATACGTCATGGTTCGTTTCCGACAATATTCGGCACAGACGAACGCAACGTTCACAGGCTGTAAATTGTCGTTAACTGCCGAAAATTAGGGAGATTTACGGCCGTTTACGGGGTCGGAAATCCCAATTTTCATGCAGTGTCAGGTGCTGCCCGTTTTATCTGCCTCGGGAGTTCACGTCGGTCATTACAACGGCCGTTTATATCCCACCTCAGGCGGACACAGATACGGCCCTGTCTAAGCTCCATGATGTGCTCAGTGTGTGTCTAAACAGTCATCCGGACGCTGCCATCATTGTGACTGGAGATTTTAATAAGGCAAAACTCAGACAGGTAATGCCAAACTTTTATCAACATATCACCTGTCCAACTAGAGGGAAGAACACATTGTATCACTGCTATTCTTTATTCAGGAATAGTTATAAAGCTAACTTGTCAGATCATGGTGCTATCTTTCTTATTCCGAAATATAAACAAATGCACGTGCGGGTGGCTCCAGAGAGGCGGGTTGTGAAACATTGGTCTGCCCAATCAGAATCCATGTTACAGGATGCGCTCGATGACGTGGACTGGGATATGTTCAGGGCTAGTTCTGGTGACGTCAATGAGTTTGCGGACGCAGCTATCAGTTTGTTGGCACTCTGGTTGAGAAAGTAACACACACCATCAAAATAAAAACTTTCTCTAACCAGAAACCATGGGTTGATAAGACGATCCGCACAGCTGCGTACAATGCGGGACTTTTGTCGGGAGATATGAACAATTACAAAGTGTCATGTTATGCAGTGCGAGCCGCAAAACAAAAGTACAGAGAGCGAGTGGAGTCTCATTTCCAACTTAGGGTGTATTCACACCAGGAAAGTCCGATAGTTCACTTGCTTTGGTCCAGACCAAATAAAATGTTTATTTTTTTGGTTGGTACGGTTCGCTTTCACACTGCTCTTTTTGCAAGTGAACCAAAATTTGTAAACAAAACCACACGTGTGCTAAGGTCGTCCATTCATTGGACAAGGATTCTCAAGTAGGGAAATCAGGAAGGGGGGAAAAAAAAAGGCTCAGCACAGAGATATTTCGTACTGCAATATTTGTTCTTTTACTGATTTTGTGTTATGCTCTACAAACGCAATATGAAGAAACTAATGAGTCTCATATGATACAATGTCATCATTTTATTTTTTTTATTTTTTTAACCTTTATTTTTACAGGCAAGTCATTAAGAACAAGTTCTTATTTACAATGGCGGCCTGACAAGTGAAATAACCACTTAGGGAAAGGGGAAGTCGAGTTAAAAGGTACAAAACATTATAGATACTTACGGGTAAGCAATTACATAAATACAATTGAAAACTCAACACAGTAGACAACAGACCACATTGACCAGCTATATGTATATAGAAATGATGAATGGAGCTACAAAGAAATTTTATACGATGTTGTAATTCGGATTGAGAAGACGACAATGTGCTGAAAGACGGTTCCGTCAAGCATTTATTTGCGATTAGACTAAAGAGAACGCTCTGTATGTGAATGTCCTGATGCACACACTCATTCATTCATTCCATTCCAATGATGCACACACGACGCGCAGAAAGACGCGCAACAGCATCGTGTGGCCAGACAGCGCGCCGGAATGGAATTCTCTTTCTTACTTGAACGAACAATAACACAAACCATTATGCCAAAATGTCCGTTGTTAAGTATCCTCATAAGAGCATAAGAGCAGTCAAATAATTAAATGAACGTAAAGGCGCAGTGCTTTCTTGCAATTGGGTCGGTTCATGTTCACATCGTAAACGAACCGTACCAGAGTAACCACCTCTTCAGCTGGGTCTCGGTTCGATTGTTTGGTCCGCACCCGAGTTCGATTGCTGTATTCACACCTGCCCAAAAGGTCCGCACCAAGGGTGGAAACGAACTAGAGTTCGATTCAATCGAACCAAACAAGGTAGGTGTGAATACACCCTTAATGACTCCCGACGCATGTGGCAGGGACTGAGGACTATTAGCGCATTCGGAGGGGGACACAACCGCTGCAGTAAGTGTAGACTCTTCTCTGGCTGATGAACTGAACATCTTTTATGCGCGCTTTGCCAGTGTGCAACACTGGGGAAATAAACAGTTGCGTTGGGAAGGAGCGTACGATCATGGTATCGGAAGATGAAGTTCGTAGAGCTCTGAAGTGTGTGAATGTCAGGAAAGCAGTTGGGCCGGACGGCATCCCGGGTCGAGTGTTGAGATCCTGCGCTGATCAGTTGGCTGGCTTGTTTACATCTATCTTTAATGAGTCTCTCGCTCAGTCAGTGGTACCCACTTGTTTTAAGAAATCTGTAATTGTTTTTGAGAGGCTTATCAAGAACATAATGTGCTCCTCCATCCCAAACAACACTGATCCACTCCAGTTTGCTTATCGTCCCAATAGGTGTACTGAGGATGCTGTCTCTCATATTCTACATGCTACTCTGACCCATACTGACAGCAATAAAGGGAATTATATGAGACTACTATTTATAGATTATAGCTCAGCTTTTAATACTATAGTTCCCCTCAGACTGGTCTCCAAGCTCAAGGACCTTGGTATGAATGCCCAGCTTTGTGATTGGGTTCTGGACTTTCTCTCGTGCAGAACACAAGTAGTGAGAATGGGTCAGACCCACCACAAGGATGCGTTTTGAGTCCCCTGCTCTTCTCACTCTATACGTATGACTGTATGTCCTCTCATAGCTCCACTGTTAAATTTGCAGATGATACAGTTGTGATGGGTTTCATTACTGACAACAACAAGACTGCATATTTGGATGAGGTGGAGAAACTAACAACATGGTGTCAGTTAAACAATCTCTCTCTGAACGTCAGGAAATCCAAGGAGATGGTTGTTGATTTCCGGGAAAAGGCAGAAACGGCATTATACCCCCCTCAACATCGGCGGGACATCAGTAGAGAGAGTGAGCAGTTTCAAATACCTTGGAGTGCATATATCTGAGGATTTGACCTGGACTCACCATATTCAAGCCCAAGTAAAGACAGCCAGAAAAAGGCTAATACCATCTGCGATTGCTGAGGAAAGTTGGGGTTTCCCCTGCAATTTTAAAAACGTTCTATACTGGGGCAATATAAAGTATATTGACTTACTGCATCTCATCGTGGTTTGGAAACTGCTCAGCCCAGGATTGTAAAGCCTTAAAGAGAGTGGTGCACGCAGCAGAGAGTATAACTGGAAATGCTCTTCCATCTATGCAGGATATTTAAATCCGACGGGGGCAGAGTCAGGGCTGTCAAGATATACAAGGACTCCACTCACCCTGGAAATTCGTTGTTTAAATTGCTGCAATCAGGTCTGATGGCTAAAACGGAGAGGCTCAGGAGGAGCTTCTTTCCTCAGCGTTCCTCTGGGTCTCCTCCTGTTGGGATGTGCCCGGAACACCTCCCCGGGAAGGCGTCCAGGAGGCATCTGGAACAGATACCCGAGCCACCTCAACTGGCCCCTCTCGATGTGGAGGAGCAGCGGCTCTACTCTGAGCTCCTCCCGAGTTACCGAGCTCCTTACCCTATCTCTAAGGGATCGCCCAGCCACCCTGCGGAGAAAGCTCATTTCGACTGCCTGTATCCGGGATCTTGTCCTTTCGGTCATGACCCACAGCTCATGACCATAGGTGAGAGTAGGAACGTAGATTGACCGGTAAATCGAGAGCTTTGCCTTGCAGCTCAGCTCTTTCTTCACCACGACAGACCGGTACATCGACTGCATTACTGCAGAAGCTGCACCGATCCGTCTGTCAATCTCCCGTTCCATCCTTCCCTCACTTGTGAACAAGACCCCAAGATACTTGAACTCCTCAACTTGAGGCAGGAACTCTCTACCAACCTGAAGTGGGCAAGCCACCCTTTTCCGACTGAGAACCATGGCCTCGGATTTGGAGGCGCTGATTCTCATCCCAGCCGCTTCACACTCGGCTGCAAACTGTCCCAGTGCATGCTGGAGGTCCTGGTCTGATGGGGCCAGCATGACAAAATCATCCGCAAAGAGCAGAGATGAAATAGTGTGGTCCCCAAACCTGACACCCTCCGGCCCCTGGCTGCCCCTAGAAATTCTGTCCATAAAAATTATGAACAGAACCGGTGACAAAGAGCAGCCCTGCCGGAGTCCAACATGCACCGGGAACAAGTCTGACTTACTGCCGGCAAGGCGAACCAAGTTCCTGCTCCGGTCGTACTGGGACCGGATAGCCCTTAGCAAAGGGCCCCGGACCCCATACTCCCAGAGCACCCTCCACAGGATGCCGCGAGGGACACAGTCGAATGCCTCCTCCAAATCCACAAAGCACATGTGGATTGGTTGGGCAAACTCCCATGAACCCTCCAGCATCCTGGAGAGGGTATAGAGCTGGTCCAGTGTTCCACGACCGGGACGAAAACCGCACTGTTCCTCCTGAATCCGAGGTTCTACTATCGGCCGTATTCTCCTCTCCAGTACCCTGGCATAGACTTTCCCGGGGAGGCTGAGAAGTGTGATCCACCCTATAGTTGGAGCACACCCTCCGGTCCCCCTTCTTAAAAAGAGGGACTACCACCCCGGTCTGCCAGTCCAAAGGTACTGTCCCGGACCGCCACGCGATGTTGCAGAGGTGTGTCAGCCAAGACAGCCCCACAACATCCAGAGACTTGAGGCACTCAGGGCAGATCTCAACAGCTGCCCACCTCCACTGTAAACAGCGTTGGTAGGGCACTGCTTCCCTCTCCTGAGGCGCCGGATGGTTTGCCAGAATCTCTTTGAGGCCAACCGGTAGTCCTTCTCCATGGCCTCACCGAACTCCTCCCAAGCCTGATTTTTTTCCTCCACAACCACCCGGGCTGCAGTCCGCTTGGCCTGCCGGTACCCGTCAGCTGCCTCAGGAATCCTACAAGACAGTCAGGCCCGATAGGACTCCTTCTTGTGGCCGCGACGTCAATGGAGGTGGAGAACATGGTCCACTCGAACTCAATATCTCCAGACTCCCTCGGGATCCGGTCGAAGCTGAAGATCTCTCTGACAGGGGATTCGGCCAAACGTTTACAGTACTTCCTCCCCCGCCATCGGGTCCAACTCACCAGGTGGTGATCAGTTGACAGCTCCGCCCCTCTCTTCACCCAAGTGTCCAAGACATACGGCCGGAGGTCAGATAAAACGACCACAAAGTCGATCATCGACCTCCGGCCTAGGGTGTCCTGGTGACATGTGCACTGATAATTGAACATGGTGTTCATTATGGACAAGCTGTAACTAGCATAGAAGTCCAGTAACAGAACACCACTCGGGTTCAGATCAGGGGGGCCGTTCCTCCCAATCACGCCCCTCCAGGTGTCACTGTCGCTGCCCATGTGGGCGTTGAAGTCCCCCAGTAGATCGACGGAGTCCTCAGTCGGAGCATTTTCCAGCACCCCTCCCAGAGACCCCAAGAAGGCCGGGTACTCTACACTGCCGTTTGGCCCATAGGCGCACACGACAGTGAGAGACCTATCCCCGACCCGAAGGCGCAGGGAAGCGACCCTCTCGTTCACTGGGGTGAACTCCAACACATGGCGGCTGAGCTGGGGGGCTATAAGCAAACCCACACCAGCCCGCCACCTCTCACCCATGGGCAACTCCAGAGTGGTAAAGAGTCCATCCTCTCTCAAAGAGTGTGGTTCCAGAGCACAATCTCAGGCTCCTTCCCCGCCAGAGAGGTGATGTTCCACGTCCCTAGAGCTAGTTTCCGTGTCCAGGGATTGGGTTGTCGAGGCCCCCGCCTTTGACTGCCGCCCGATCCACTAAGCTTCACGAATTTTCATCTTGACCTTCCTTGAAAATACATATGTAACAATAGATATACTCAGAACATTTATGTTATTCATATATGGTTAGAATGCTTGTTTAGGGTTTTAAGCAAATGAGAAGCACAGATGAAAGAAACCAAACACATTTTAAATGTTTTAAAAGATTAAATTTAATAGCAGTGTTACGTTAAAAAAGGAATTATAATAAATAAATAAATAGGATGATAAAAATCACAGTGACTGAAGGATTGACATTTGCAACAACAAATCCTAGAAAGAAACAAAACAAAAATGTAGTCCTGAGACACACATTTAAATGATCAGAATTAGGTTAGTAAATTATATATTGCATTACTGAATTATTGAATTATATAGATAAAAACCATAAACATGTTTATCTAGTTGTACTTTTATATTTATGTTGTTAAGAGATTCTCTGCTGTCTAGCCTTTAAACAGATCTCTCTCTCAGAGCGGATCACTGGTCTATTTACTTGCACTGTTATTGGGTGTACAGGTGTAGAAGTTTTCTGGATTTCATTTTTTTTTTACTGTGATGGACTCTCCTTTCAGGTGGAATGCTGAACACTTCCGTTCTTCTCTAGTAGAATCCTTGCCGATGATTATCACTGTTTCTCGCATCTTAAATACATCAGTGTGTCCACCTCTTCTGCGAACACATTTCATAGCGTGGGTTCGGAGTAGACAACTTGGCGATGTTTGTATCCAAGGTGGTCAATGAGACAATTCCAATGAAGACCTAGAGATGGCTCTTGTGGGACTGAACTATGCTCAGTACGCCACAATTCGGTCCTGGCTGCTCTGGCTTCAAGTGGGAGGTGTTCTACTACAGAAAGTACATTACTGGCCCACTGGCGGATTTCAAAGACACCAGAAGACAAAAGACTGTGCATACTGTCGATGAGGTTACGAGCCTTTAGCCTGGTCGTAACTGAGAGTGGGTCTGGGGAAGCTTCATTCACATCCCATTTCCAAAGGGGCGTCACCAACGGACGTTGCTCAAATGCCTCTAGGCACAATTGGATAGACCTAAAACCAATCAGAGCGATCGTCATCGTGTAAAGCCCACCTCAACGTTTGTGATTGGTGCCAAGATTTGGAAAGATTGGAAATGGGCTTGAATGGGCTCTTGGCCAGACTGACTTGCAGAGCAAATCTAAATTTGCCGAAAGTTCGTCTGGGTTTTCCCAGGCTAACGAGCCTTCTCTTTGGAGTCAAGACTTTGCAAACCATTGTCAACATAGAATGGCTGCTCTATAGACCTTTGAACATCTTCGCAGCCTTCGCTGTTGTCCTTAAAAGGTTAGTTCACCCAAAAATGAAAATTCTGTCAGTAATTACCAAGCGGCAACATTCTAATCTGAAAAATGAAGCCTACCCGGAAGTGCGAAAAACTGCAATACATCGAAAATCCGCTAGGGGAAGGTCCCAAAAGGAAGCAAATGTCCATAGACCCCATGTTAAAATGTCAGTTTTCACAGCATAAATTCATGTTTTTACAGGTTGGTCCCATGGACTTTTATTGTATTTTTCGATAGGTTCCGAGTGCCTGACAACTGTGAGGGGGGTGAATTTTTTTCTAACTCGTTAGTTTAGATCGTATTTAGATATAAAATGTATGACAAATAAGGGCATGGTTAACTTTGATTGACAGCTTGATTGACAGCTGATAACGAGCATAGGCTGCGCCAAGGAGAATGACAACATAAGAAGCGCCATTTTTTAACACAGTTGAAATATAATGTATCATAAAATGTAGTTTTAAGAGTTTTTCAGGCGAGAATGTAGTTGTTTAAAGCTCAAATCTGTGGTTTATTTATAAAGATTTATGAAAATGTTATCCAGGTTGTGAGATCCAGCGATGACCGGGCACTCGGCGTTCATGTACCCCGCCTGGAACAGCCTTTCCTCGGCTAGTCGTTCTGACGTTTGCCGCTGACTCTGGCGTCTCTGTAGTGGTTAAAAATGAGATATAGGCGATTTTTGGTCTTGTGAATCTATTATTTGTTCCCTGGCCAATCGTTTTGGCTGAGGGGAAGTTTCATAACTTTATAAGCTATTTAACTTTACCGTTGTATGGTTAGACTGCACTGAATTTGTATGTTTGACAGAATTGTTTGCTTTATTTGTATAGCTTCTTGTACCTTTTACTTATACTTTTATAATGGCTAATATTGATAAAACTGAAATTTAACAAAAATAGACTGGGTTGAGTTTTGTCATTTAAAATTTTAATACAACGAAGATGATCTGTAATGTTGTTTACTGCAACATCTGTTGTTTAGTACAAATTAACATATTGCCTGGACCATATTAAAATGTTTAATATTTTTATATTATATTTAAAACGAAAAGATGCAGGTTTGTGTTTTATATTTCGTTTTGTTATAAATAGGCAAACGTTATATGCAGTGAATATAATACGCGTTGCCTGAACCACATTTGTGTGGCTATAATGTTTAAGATTTCTTTAAATGAAAACGAAAAGAGTTAGTATGGTGTTTTATAACATACTTCGTTGCCTAAAATATACAGAGATAACTGGGGGCGCAACGCTGCTTGTGCGACTCGTGACACAGGCTCCGTGTTTGATGTTTGTTTTGTTTGTTTTTATACCAAGTGTTTTTTAGTTTTGCTTATTTATTTATTTATACGAGATGGCTAACTTCTGGGTTATTCTGGGCCTCCTGATGTTTATTTCTCAACCAATATTGGCTATGTGGACAATGCCGACAACGCAGACTGGAGCATTAACGGTGAAAAACCTGGCTTATTCACGTGGACTGCTGTTGGATTTGCGCCCGCTTGCTGTTTTGCCGTCTATGGATTCAACACTTTTTAAAAATGTCCCGAAATGTCTCTTGGTTGGCATCAGTTGGAAAAAACTCAACGCTAAAGTGAAACGAAGGAAAAGGGGTTCGAGAGGAGGAATACTCAAAAGGCTACGGAGAAGAGGTAGTAGATTGCCCTTACCTGCTATCATATTATCAAATGTGAGATCCCTGAGAAATAAAACTGACGAACTGCCGAACACCAATGCTACATTTTTCTAAATGTCATGATCATTTGTTAACAAACAAGTATTCATTACTTCAATGAGCTCATTGTTTCTGCATTAAAATACATTGTTTAAATTAATACCTTTTTCGCTAACTGTGATTTTGTATATGTACATTTCTGAAATACATAACTTAGACAGTTACCTCTCATAACAGATCACTCTAAATTGTAATGTGGACTCATGCATATTCTGTAAAGCTACTTTGAAATGATGTGCATTGTGAAAAGTGCTTTACAAATAAATGTGAATTTAATAGTGAGTGTTCAGCATTATGCAGAAGTACTTTGACTACCTTAAACACGACCTGTTGAGGACGGTTGGGATGGTCAATATAAATGGTGTCTGGAGCGGTACTAACCATGAGGACTTTGTTGGGCCCCTATATAGTTACATCATGTAACACAGTAAGATGCTGCTTTTGACATATTTTACAGGGCTTCTTGAGGGTACAAGGCTCGGGTTTGTGTCTTTAAGCCACTCTGTGATTTGGATAGTTGTTAGTGACTTGAATTTTTAACAACAACTGAAATAATGCTCACGCATGTCACAATAATGGCAATTAGGTTTAGGCTTGTCTTTGGGCTTTAACAGGAAAGTGCGGTGAGTCTGAGAGGTAAGGGGTAATTTATAACTAAAAGTTTGTTTACATGTGAACAACATTTCAGTAAATAGCCATTCTCACTCTATAAGGAACGAAGCATGCCCACGAGAGCATGTACGGACAGTGCAAAGTTATCAAACGCTCTCTATTCAAATTCACTCTGTACAAGTTGGCGGGGTTGCCCATATTTGTCTTGGAGGGCTTGCAATGCAGTCGTGTGTAGAGTGTGGTCATGCGTGTAGGCTTGAGCTAATTTGTAGGCACTTGGCACTTTTAATCTGTCTAGAAGCACTTGGCACTTGGGTTTGTGGCTGTTCACATGGAATACTAGGCACTGAAAATAGCTGTGGGTCAAACTGCATTTGCCTAACAGGTTGATGTAACTGACCTGTTGGAGGATGAGGTTGAGACTGGACTGTGCCTGCAAAAGTAGGTGGCTGGGCATAGCTGGTCCCTGTGGAATCCTGAGACATATATGGTCTAGGCAGAAAGGTTGGGCACCTGAATGGCCAAGACTAGAGGTTTGTCTATTAAAATACAAGGAGTGCTGCACTGTTGTAGGAGGGTAAACATCTGCAGTAGACAATTTTACCTGTTTTGCAAGCTTGGTGATGCTACAGCATATATAGGAGAAGGAACAACAATTACAGGTTCTGCATGTAATGGTTTGGATGTAGAGGGAGGTGTAATGTGCTCAGGAATAGAGTGTGAAGATAAGGGCTGAGGGTTAACAGAATTACTCTTATGTTTGTAAGGTGTCGAGTGCTGTGGATTATCAGCTAACTGATGCGGTATGTGGTGAGCAAACTCTACCTTCCGTGAACAGAGTATATCAGTCTCTACCTGCCCTGGGTCAAGTTCACTTCTGGTTTGTGGAACAGCTGTTGCATTTTCATTCTCTGATTTTCGAAGAAGTGATGCAATGAGGCACGTTTTCTCCAGCTCCATATTTTTTTTCTCTTGCTTAATGCGGTGCTGGGACTTAATTCTGTATTGAGAAATAAACTCTGTATGAACACACACAGCTTTAAAGTTTAGATGCTTATCCTGACCAAGCATGTGCGGTGTATAAAGCGCATTGTCTTAAAGGGAAATGGTTATCAGTAAAGTGAAAGATATGTGCCCACTAGTGGTATTGTAAATCATGAAAAATTGACTTCAGAAGACTTGGAGTATAGCGCACAAGTTGTAAAGACTTTTTATTAAAGTTAAGCTTATAAATCACCAACTACTTTCTTTCTATGGACAACAACAGTTTGGAAATTCTGCCTAAGACGAAAAAAAGAAATAATAGTTTAGTAATGATAGCTAACAGTTTGGAACAACATGAGGGTGAGTATATGATCGAATGTTCATTTTTATAAAACTCTTTCTTTAATGACACTAAACTACCATCAAAATATGGATTTTAGTCAATGAAAACCATTATAGGAAAGTCCCATATACTATCGCTCAGTCTCATTCCATTGGTCGGTACGGCTCTTGATTCCTCTTGGTTCGGTGCTGTATGTTCCTCGGCCGAGGTAAGCAAGGCGGATCGTCCTTGTGAGGCGGTGGGGTCGAGCATGGATCTGGGCTTTGGGTTGAGTCTGGGTTCGAGGCGGGGTTTGCGGAGATGGGCTGCAGGGTATGGGGTCTTCTTACAGGATGGGGGCCGCCGGTTGCTCTCTAGTGGTCTGTTAGGAGTTGTTTGTACTGGTATGACCTGGGGTAAGTTCTGCTAGCCTGAACTCCTTTTTATCTGGAAAATATCAACAGAATGTTTAGTATTCTGGTAAGTTTGCGTGCACTGGGAATTATATTTTCTCAAATTAATACCAAGTAATGTTAAATCTACATACGGTAGACAGTGAATATGATATATTTGATGATCAGCTATTCTACTCATTTTTGAAAGTGTGGATTCTTAGAAAATGTCTTGGGTTACTTGATTGCGTTTTGAGAACACCTTTGTGTGTGACCGGTTGTGAAGTATGTGTGCAAACATGCCAAGGAACTTAGCCTCAGATAACATCTGACGATGACGTCACTGGAATTGGGGCTTTTTAGAGGCTATAAATAGATGTGAAACAGGTGCGCCTTCAGGTATCACTTTGTCTGAAGAGACGTCTGGAAAAATCCTCAGTGCGGCAATGTAACGCAGCATCTCGTTCCTACTTTTTCAGGGAACAGGGTTACAGTCAAGTAACCAGAGACGTACCCTTTCAAAAGCTTCTCTCAATGCTGCGCTGCTAGCGCTGTGGGAATGAGAATACCAACAGCGCAAGACTGGAAGTGTCTGGACCCCTCACGGTTATGTAGAGTGTGCTCACAAGCTCATGAAAGTTCTCAGACATGAGCTTGGGATGTGGACTCAAGGATATGTGAGCCTTGAGTCACATGAACATCCAAACTATAAAATCTGATGAATGTATGCGGAGAGGACCAGCCTGCTGCATCACATACTTGTTGCAAGGGGACACCCCTTGCCAAAGCTTTGGAGGAAGCAACCCCCCTGGTAGAATGAGCACTAACTCCTAGAAGTGAAGCTAGAGAAAACTGGGTCTGCAAGGCATGCAGTGCACCACCTTCCAAAGACACCCCATTTCCAGGCACCCCACCCCATTTCCAGGCACTAGGACATGGTAGCCCCTTAACTGCTGGAGGAAGTACTTCAGGGCCAGAAATACAGCCATCAATTCGAGGCAATTGATGTGCCAATTGAGATGATGACCTCTCCAGATCCCTTGGGCTGAATGGCCATCTACGACCGCATGCGAAGAATAGCGAATTAACGTCATGGAGGTCCTCAAAGAAGGGGCAGTCGAGCTGTAATCTGTCGAGTAACTTATCATGCACTTTATAATTGCGGGAGGAGCACTCGGAGGTGGTGCTCTCAAAGGCCTTTTATTTTAGATGCCTATTTCACTATTTAATTCCTCATAATTAAATGTAGCCAGAGAACAGCGAGACAAGATATTAATACAAGCATCTAACTTCAAATCAGATGAGTATTTATCATTTAATTCCTCAGCATTAAATGCAGCCAAATATCAACCAGACAAGTAAACACGGTCTAGATGAAAGGTAACACCGCCATGGTGTGGAGCGCAGTACCAGCCTGACTCACTGACTGAAATGCTTATTTTTGGGGGTTTTTTTTATGATGATGCGCTCCAAGGGGAGAGATAGGCCACGATCGTCTCTTCGATCTGAGGCAACATCATATAACCGCGTGCCTTTGCACCTACAATAGTTGAATAGGTCGACGTTGAGGTCATAAAAGACACACAATTTATATATATTTTTATGAACAAGTTAACTCATCATGAAGGCTAACTATAAGCGTTTGGGGGTATCTTGTTCCTGTGGCCAGTCCAGTTGTAACTGAGCGGCAACCTCCCTGTCTCTCTCTTGAAACCAACACGGAAGTGACTTAAACTGCAATTACAGTTTTTCTCAGTCGCTTTGGTGCATTTCTCACATCACTATTTACATTTGCACAACAGTTAATGCAGTTCTCAAAACAATTAGTACAAACTGCAAAACCTAGTTGATAACCTGCAAAAGTGTGTCACTTGCTCAAAATGGATAGCTCATTCCTCAAAAGCAAGTATTCATGTCAATGAAAGTGTCAGTGTCAGCAAGATGAAAAGTCCTGACACCATTGTTTATTAACAAGATAGTCAAATGGCTTTGTCATGTTTTCATTATGACAGTTTACTCTGTAAATGTTTTCCAATGCAAAAAAGTCAGATCTTGGTGACACTACCTGGAAATGCTCAAGACAGCACTATATACTATTTGCACAGCCATTTGAAAAATACAGTAAAGTTACACATTACTGTATTTAGTGAGGAAGACACTGAATATGTATGTTTCACATTTTTACTGCATATGCTCTTTGCAATTCTAATTTGTTCACAGCATTGTGCAAAAGAAAAAATACACCCTTATTTACAATAAACATAAACTCCCTTTGGGTAGAGCTGTGCACAACTGGAAACAATATTGCAGTACATATTGGAACTGAACATACAACATACATAGTACTGTAATCATTCATGCACATCCAGACGTTCCTCTCTGTCTGGCCACATATTTTCATCTACATCACAGCGAATATCATCTCTTGCAATGCAGCGAGGAAAGTATCTCCTCGAGTGGCGATTAAAAAAGATTTAAAAAAAATTGTAAAATTTGCTTGACAGATTTTGACAACTAGTTCAACATTTTTGTATGTAATGACTCAAGCAATGAAACGAGGACTATTGGTTTTATATGGAATGACTATTCAGCATTCACAAGTATAGTTAATTTTGACAGACATGACATAAGCAAATGATAATGTTATAAAACAGCAGAGAGTTGTATGCAAGCAATTGATGCATGACCAAAAGCATTTGCAATTTGTTGGAAGGAATGAGAAACTGCTACTATGATGTGCACAAATTACTAAATGTTGTGGAGGTTGAACTAACTGTTGTGCAAATGTAAATAGTGATGTGAGAAATCCACCAAAGCGACTGAGAAAAACTGTAATCGACTGGCCGCTGGAGGCTGGATGCAAAAGAGAGTCAAATCTGTATCTCCCCCATGTTAAAATGTCCAACTTTACAGCAGAAAAAAAATGTGTTCACAGCCTGGTGCAAAAGTGGTTTTGGTCTATATCTACCTAATTTTGCCTTTCATGACAACTGTGAGGGGGGTGAATTTTTTTTATAACTCATCCGTTTAAATGATATTAAGTCTTAAAGTTCTGCATAATTAAGGGCATGGCCACTTGAGTGACAGGTGGATTGCCGCTGCTGTCACTGCTAGCCGTTTGTCTGTTAGCGTCACGTTACCACAGCTAATCTCAGATGCTGAACTTGCAATCTCTGCCGTGTTTGTGCTTTTTTCGGGATTATTTAAAACAATTTAATACACACATCGACATTATACCTTCGCCCACAGCGTTGGATTCCGTCGTTGTCGAGTATGGAGAGAACAACCAGCGCTGTTTTTCAGTTGTTTTCCTCTGTGAACATGCACTCATGGATGACTGACAATTTCGTTGCTTTTTGGAGTTCAGATTTAAAAACGTCTCTAGATATAGAAGCTACACTCGTTCTGCGTTACCGTTGCTCTCACGGAACAGATGGACTATATATGCTTATTTAACTTTTTAGTGTTAAATAAAAAGTACTGTCAGATGAAATCCTGCAGGTGTCAGTGCTTTCTCACCGTCCATGCAATACATGCATTTTGAATTAGCGCAGATTTCTAGCGCATTTACTTGAACTTCTGAAGTAAATGGACTTAATAAAGCTCTCTATGAACTTGACGTGCGATGCCGCACTGACTGACATCATGCGCATGAATCACTTTCACACGCTCAGAGCAAAATTACTGCATATTACATTTTGTACTTGCCATGCTCTTCCCCCATACACTCAAAGCAGAAATCATGTATATCATTAACAGCAATGGGCCGTAAACAGGGAGGCACGCATCCCCTGATTGTTTGCGACATGATGTTCTTTTTTTTTTCTCTTCCTCACACTGAGAAATTTTCTCCACACCGACAACTGGAATTCCAACTCCTAACAAAGTGGACTGACAGATAAGCACACACACACACAATGCGGTTTCTGAAGACAAAGAAACCTGGAACGTTCAGAAATGTTTCATTTGATTTAAATGACTGTATTTAAGAGTTGGCATTGAAATACGTTGATGATTGTGCCGGGAACTTTTCAAGCTCAACAAGGACAACTACAGCTTCAGTTTGATCTTTTGTTGAAAACGCAAATGCTCATTGATTTATTTAGAGGCGATGGAGACGTTGCTAACCTTGTTGGTGCTTAGTACGTTGCCGACAGCTTCGATACGCACAGAGGATGAGAACACAGATCAGCAGCAGCAGAAGTGCTCCTCCGCCGGCTAGGATGCTTACCATGACCCAGATATCAATGCAAATGAGTTTACTAAGACCTGGATTTGAACCTGTAAGACATGGTCATGAAATCAATAACAGCAGGGCTGGACTGGGCAATGGCATAGCAATACCAGTGTTTCTCACAGGATTTTTGGTAAAACTGTGGTGGGTGGAGCTTGGTTCTTCTAGGGGGGTCCGGGGGCATGCCCCCCCGTGAGAAAATTTTGTGCATTTTAATGTTAAATTCATCAATCTGGTGCACTTTGAGAGTTCAAAATTAAAAGCTCAAACCCATATTCAGTGTGCAAATTAAACGAAAAATTCAAACCTCTTTTAGTTAGTGTCTATTTACATTACACCAACTACATAATAATAGTTATAATATTAATCCAATGACAGTAATATCCATATTTTGTAAAAACAAATGCACTAAAAAATAAAGTAAACTTTCATAATTAGTTTTGTACCAGTTTCTATACTTGAAAGAGATAAGCACATGATCTTTAATTTTGACGCAAACTGCATCAAGCTTTTATTTTGGCGGAAAACATGGTTTACAAACGCCTCTCATTAAATTTCTAGTGAATTGCGGTAATCGTCTTTATATACTGTCTATGTAATCGTCAACTATGCAATGTGGAAATAATCTGTAACTGGGTTATGGGTTCCTACACTCGATCATGACATAGCTTAAGTGTTTTGAAAGTAGTTCTGCTTACTGCAGGCTCTACACTTTCTCATCTCTCTCCTGATCCTCCTCACTATCATCATCATCACTGGAGCTGATGAAGGGCAGAAAACATATATTTTGACACATTTTACAGTGTCTGCTTTAAGGGCCTGGTTCTATTTTTTCACGCTATTTCTCTGCACAATCCTTGCGTTTCTTCTCCATCTCGCAGACTATTTTGACAGATACACACTGACACTGCTGCACGCTCGCTCACTCGTTTAAAGTTGTGATTGGGCCAGCCCAGTGTCAATCAAAAAAAGAACCAATGGGCCGCTGATCTACGTGTTTCATGGGCTGGTCTGTCAGAAAAAAAAAAACTAACACTGACTTTTTTTGACCACTGCATTACACCGGCACAAACCCAGCGCCGCCAATTAAGCAAAACAAAACAAAACGAATGGGCCGCCGATGTACAAATTTTATGGGCCGTTAAAAATAAATAAATAAATAAAAATTATGTATGAGTATGAGATGTATCGGCCCAAAAAGCACGTCGGCCCACCGGGCAAATGCCCGGTATGCCCGATGGCCAGTCCAGCCCTGAATAACAGACAAGTGGATCATTAAAAAAACATCTATTTTTAGCTGCTTAAAATCCTACAATCTGCATCATGGGTAATACTTGTGGTAGATTTTCCCCTACGCACCTGACTTAGGTTGAACCGGGTGTCCTTGACACCTGAAAATATTATACTCAGTTGAGTTACCTCTGAACGCACGGGTTGACGCCTATAAGACGCAATCCAACCCCGCCTAAGAGCATCACAAAGAGTCGAACGACGTCTCGCTCCCTATTGACACTATCACTTGGGAAAAAGGTCTTTAGTTTCTAACCTGTACCTTGTTCCGCTAAGGCGCTAACTAACTTGCTGCAGCAATAATAACAGACAGACTTCAGTTAATGTCCTTTAAATGCTTTAATCACGGGCGGGAGATCTCAGAGAAGTTCTCCAGAGCATCTCACCCAAAAAGAAACATACATCAGGTTCCCTTTCAAGGGAACTCGCGTTGCGTCGAATTGACGCTATGGGGAACGCTTTGCGTGATGACGTCTTGAAGCACATGTAAAATCAGTCCAATGGTGTGGCGGAACGTCAGAGGCGGGTGACGTCACGTACCAGGAAGCTATAAAAGCCGGCCCGAAACAGAAAACGAAAGCTTTCTGAGTCTTCAGTTGCGCTCTGTGTGAAATCTGTCTGTATATTTGGTGTTGTCTGTCTATATCATATATATATATATTCAGTATGGCGAGCAAGCAGCAGTTTAGAGTGTGTGTCCATCCCTGCCCGCGTTATTTAACGGGAGGTGATACTCACACTCTTTGTGTTGTTTGTTTGGGTGAGGAGCATGCCCAGTCAGCACTCGAGGGTGGTGACTGTGTGCATTGCGACGCGCTTCCATTGCGTTCGCTCCGATCCCGCTTGGCTCGGTTCAATCCCGATCGCGTTCCCCAGGGCTCGGGTCCCGCCGCTGCCGAGGCACGGCGGCAATCACAGACCTGGGGTTCGCAAATGGATCTATCAGTGGATGTTGAGACGGGCTCTGCCTTATCTCAGCCTCCTTCTGATAGATCCAGTGCCTCTCATCAGGGTGTGGAAGCACGCGTTGCGGTTTCTTCCCCCCCGATGGAGGCACCAATACTGCAATTGTCCAGCTCTGAGGAGTTGGACGTTGTTAGTATTGACGCTGAGTCTGAGGATTCGCCACCTCAGTCTCATGCGTTTGAAGAATTGCTTGATGTTATCACTAGAGCTGTCGAGCGATTATCTATTGAGTGGCCAGAAGATAGGCAGGGCGCTCGTTCGAAAAGCAAGCTCGACGAACGTTTCCTGCCATCTCGTGCACAGCCTCAGTGCAGAAGCCTTCCGTTTTTCCCCGATCTCCACACCGAGGTGTCGAGATCGTGGGGGAAACCAGTGTCATATCGAGTGTATACTGCACAAACATCACACTATTCATCCATTCACAATTATAAAAAGCATGGTTATGGGGAGATGCCGAAGGTGGAAGAGACGCTCGCGAGCTATCTCTCTCCAGCAACGGCATCTTCTCTGAAGGCTCCTGCACTTCCATCCAAGCCAGTAAAAGTTACATCTTCCCTGGTTCATAAAGCTTATGCCGCCGCCGGTCAAGCTGCAGCGTGTTTACATACAATGTCCATAATGCAGGCTTACCAGGCTGAGTTATTGGGTGATTCTGAGGATGGTGGGGGTATTAGTGCTGATACGGTGTCTGAACTGCGTAGAGCCACATATTTGTCTCTCAGGGCCACCAAGGAGACGGCTAAATCCATCGGCCGCTCTATGGCAGCCCTGGTGGCCACTGAGAGGCATCTGTGGCTCAACTTAAGTGACATAAAGGACAAAGAAAAACATGTTCTTTTAGATGCACCAGTATCCACGCAAGGGTTATTTGGAGACGCAGTTAATAGTGCTGTAGCGAAGTCACAAGAAGCTTCAAAACAGGCAGCTGCACTTCAGAAACTTCTCCCCCGCCGTTCTTTCTATGAGGCTGCTGAGCGGGAGCAGCCTCACTCCTCTAAAAAGAGCGCTGAGCACCGCGCCACTCAGAAACAGAGCGTTTCCTCCCGTGCTCCCCCACAAAAATCTCGGGGACACGGAGGGCGCTCTCAAACCCAGCAGTCTTTGAGGGGTAAAACGGATCTGCGGACCGTTATTACCGCCAAGAAGGCTGCTGGGAAAAAGTCCTGATGTCTGAGGGCTCAGGACAAATGAGGGTGTTCCCCCCCCGAAGCAGAGCGGTTAACACCTCTTTTCACGGTGCCCGTCTCTCTTCGGTGCCCTCAGGGGACCGTTCTGCCAACCCTGCCGCCTCCGGTGTTACAGGGCGCAGCGGTCTCCGGCGAGCACATATCTCAAGGTCCACCCGGAAACGTAGTGGCCTCGGGATGCCCGCCCCCTCTGAGGAGGGTGCTAGAGCAGTCTGTTCGGTCGTTCCCTGCCGGTGCGCCGTTACAGGGCGACGAACCGACTACTCAACAGCAACACAATCCAGAAACCAGTCTCGAGAGGCTGGTACCTCTAGTAGAATCTTTGACAGCGTGGAAGCTACTGTCAAATGTTTCTCGTTGGGTCCTGCAGACCGTGGGAAAAGGGTATCAGATACAATTCTAGAAACACCCACCTCGGTTTATGGGGGTCCTGCCCACAGTGGTGGGCCCCGAGCAGGTTCTGGTTATGGAACAGGAAGTAAACACTCTGTTAGAGAAAGCGGCCATAGAATATGTACCTCCCTCCAACAGGGAAACCGGGTTTTACAGCCGGTACTTCATAGTTCATGAACTACATCGACGATTGGTTGATTTTAGCTCAGTCGCATCAGATGGCGGTTCAACATCGAGATGTTGTTCTCGCCCATATGAAAGAGTTGGGGTTACGGCTGAACGCCGAGAAGAGTGTGCTTTCTCCTTTTCAGAGGACCACTTTTTTAGGCGTGGTTTGGGATTCAGTGTCGATGCAGGCGCGCCTGTCACCGCCACACATAGATTCCATCCTTGCAGCTGTGAAAAGTGTAAAGCTAGGCCAGCTACTCACTGTCAAACAGTTCCAGAGACTGTTGGGTCTCATGGCAGCAGCTTCCAACGGGATACCTTTTGGACTACTGCACATGAGACCCCTGCAGTGGTGGCTCAGGACCAGAGGGTTTTCCCCGAGGGGCAACCCATTTCGCACAATCAAGGTCACGCGGCGATGCCTACGTGCCTTGGTTATGTGGAAGAAACCTTGGTTCCTGTCCCAGGGCCCAGTGCTGGGAGCTCCTTGTCGTCGCAAACTGCTAACGACGGATGCTTCCCTCACGGGTTGGGGAGCGATCCTGAGGGTCGCTCATCTCAAGGTCTGTGGGAAGACCATCATCGTTCCTGGCATTCTATAGCCTAGAGATGTTAGCTGTCTTCCGGGCTCTGAGGAGCTTTATCACAGGTCTCAGGGGACACCATGTGTTAGTACATACGGACAACACGTCGGTAGTCGCCTATATCAACCACCAAGGGGGTTTGCGCTCGCGCCCATTATCCAATCTGGCACGCCATATCCTCTTGTGGTCCCAGGGGAAGTTGCTGTCTCTCAGGGCAGCCTACATCCCCGGGGTACAGAATATAGGAGCAGACACTCTGTCGAGACAGGGGCCGAGGCCCGGGGAATGGAGGCTCCACCCCGAGGTGGTGGAGCTGATATGGAGGGAGTTTGGCCAAGCACAAGTGGATCTGTTTGCGTCTCGAGAGACGTCTCACTGTCCACTTTGGTTCTCCCTCACGCATCCAGCTCCTCTGGGACTGGATGCTATGGTACAGACGTGGCCGAGGCTACGTCTGTACGCCTTTCCCCCAGTTGCTCTGCTCCCGGGAGTTCTGGAGAGAGTTCGCAGGGACCGGGTTTGCCTGCTTTTTATAGCCCCGCGCTGGCCGGGCAGAGTATGGTTTCCCGATCTTGTGTCCCTCCTTGACGGGCATCCTCTGGAGCTTCCTGTCAGGAGGGGCCTTTTGTCCCAAGCAGGGGGCTCAATATTTCACCCCCGCCAGAACTGTGGAACCTGTGGGCTTGGCTTCTGAGGGGGCCCAGCTCATAGAGTCAGGTCTCTCAACTGAGGTTGCTGAGACCATTCTACAGTCCAGAGCTCCCTCCACGAGGAAACTTTATGCCCTGAAGTGGAGAGTTTTCACTTCTTGGTGTAGTGACCGTCGGTTGGATCCAGTCAACTGCCCAATTGGTACAGTTCTGGAGTTCCTGCAGGACCGGTTCACTGCAGGTCTGACCCCGTCCACTTTAAAGGTTTATGTGGTGGCCATAGGTGCTTACCACATTCCTTTGGGTGGAATGTCTGTGGGGAAAGACCCTTTGGTATTTCGTTTCCCTCGTGGCACTTGGAGGTCCTCCTCCCTTTCGAAAAGCGGATCAGGAGGCGAATAATTTGCTTTGCCCTGTTCGGGCATTAGACACATATGTCCACAGAGCTGCCCTGTGGCGTAAGAGTGATCAATTGTTTGTTTGCTTTGGGTCCCCTAACAAAGGGGGTCCAGTGTCTAAGCAAAGGATGAGCAAGTGGGTGGTCGAGGCTATCTCACTTGCTTATGAGGCGGCTGGACAGCCTTCTCCTTTGGCTGTCCGGTCGCACTCTACTAGGAGTATGGCGGCCTCTAAGGCCCTTATATCAGGAGTATCTTTACAGGACGTTTGTGATGCGGCAGGCTGGTCCTCACCGCACACCTTCGTCAGGTTCTACTCTTTAGACCTAGACTCTACTCCAGGGTCTCAGGTTTTGTCTTCCTAGTGCTGCGCAATTGATTTCACACAGGACAGACATTTGTAGCTATGGTGGCGTTGGTATAGACGTTCCCCATAGCGTCAATTCGACGCAACGCGAGTTCCCTTGAAAGGGAATGCCTCGGTTACGACTGTAACCTCGGTTCCCTGAAGAGGGAACGAGCGTTGCGTCACCTTGCCATATCTCCTTCATGCCTGTCAGCACGACTTCAGACTCTACGAAGCTTTCGTTTTCTGTTTCGGGCCGGCTTTTATAGCTTCCTGGTACGTGACGTCACCCGCCTCTGACGTTCCGCCACACCATTGGACTGATTTTACATGTGCTTCAAGACGTCATCACGCAAAGCGTTCCCCATAGCGTCAATTCGACGCAACGCTCGACCCCTCTTCAGGGAACCGAGGTTACAGTCGTAACCGAGGCGTTTTATAGGATAAAGACAGACACATCAAAATAGAATCAGCATGACTAATATGTCACGTTCTATCAATATGATTGGTTAAATTGATAAAGCAAGCATAATATTTCCTGGTTCTGTTCAGAATCCTAGCGGAAGTGTTCTGTATGAGCTGCAACTGTCTTATGGTATTTTTGGGAAGGCCAGTGAGGAGTCCATTACAATAATCCACCCTGCTGGTGATGAAAGCATGCACAAGTTTCTCTAAGTCTTGTTTGGAAACAAAGCATCTAATTCTTGCAATATTTTTGAGATGATAGTATGCTGATTTAGTTATTGCTTTGACATGACTACTGAAACTAAGGTCTGATTCTAGTGTCACACCAAGATTCCTGACTTGATTTTTTGTTGTTTGACCCCTAGAGTGAAGGTATGCGTTCACCTTGAGAACTTCATCTTTGTTTCCAAACGTAATGACTTGAGTTTTGTCTTTGTTTAACTGAAGAAAGTTTTGGCACATCCAACTGTTGACTTCATCAATGCATCGGCACAGGGAGTCAATGGGGCTGTAATCGTTAGGCGATAGGGCTAAGTACAGCTGTGTGTCGTCTGCATAGCTGTGGTAAGCAATTTGGTTCTTTCTCATTATTTGGCTCATTGGGAGCATATACAGGTTGAACAGGAGTGGCGCAAGAATTGAGCCTTGAGGGACTCCGCATGTCATGGATGTCCACTCAGACTTATGGTCTCCTATACTCACATAATAACCTCTCCCATCTAAGTAAGACCTGAACCATTTTAGGACTATCCCAGAAAGCCCCACCCAGTTTTCCAGCCTGTCAAGAAGTATATTGTGATCTGTTAGTGACATCAGCAAAAATATCTAAAATCTTCGAATAAACATTGTAAAGGGTTAATAGTTCAGTTGATCATAACATAAATACAGACAAAAAACAGAACGTTCTGGTACATTGTCCAAGGTTACATTATTCAAGGTTACATTGTGTCAAAAAATTGTCAGAAGGTTAGATCTAAAAAAGGAAGTAAGATTTATTTTGTTATTTTGTAAGATCTAGAATGGGAAGTCAGGTAAAAGTTAGTCATAACATTAGACCCAAATAGGAAGTCAGGTGAAAGTTTATAATTAGGTTAAAGAAATCTAAAGTCAGATTTTTGTAGTTAGTAACAGAATTAGTTCCAAAAACTAGTTTACTATCTTTTCTATTAAAAATCTGTCACATACTGTAAGATCCAACATTATTTCATGAGGGGGTCAAATGTTTGGACACACTTCATTGAATTTGCTCTTAATTAACTTTAAAAACAATTTGAGCTGAAAACTTTTTTTTTGTAGGTGAATATAGTTGATGTGTGAATGTATACTGTGATGGATTTTTTAATTAATCATAACTAACATTTATTTTTCTTGCAGGATGTCTAAATATATATCTATATAAATATATATACTCGTGACTTTGAGTAACAAAGTGAAGTAATTAAGAAATACAGATTTGCTGTAACAGAAGGGTTTTCTGAATTATACATGAAGTACATATTGTAGAAAATCTATGTAATGAATCATGTCAACTTTGCCATGCTTCTAATCTATAAAAACTGTTGTACTCTTTTTGGTGGAGGGATTCTCTCTCAAGGATTGGTCTGAGGTCCTCCGGCCGTGATTGCATGTTGCATACTGTACTTGATGATGCTTTTACGTCACTATCCAAATGTGTTGTGGTAGAAATTCCCCTACACACTAGCCTAGAAATCTAGACGCACCCTAGCGGCAGCAAAATTTATTTTGCAGCCAGTGTGGTCTAGCAACTCTCCGTTGACTTTCGAGCTTGAAAAACCAAACTCAGGTCAGGCCAATCACATCGTGTATAGAGTAGGCGGGGCGGGCTTAACATAATGACGACAGAGTTGCGACGGTTCCCCGCTACTTGAAAACAAAGAATGGCTGCTGCTGGCGAACAGTCTTTCGAATCGGCTTTGGCCGCGACTCTGGAGGACTTGGAGTTAAGCTTTTCTTTGAGAAAAGAGCAAAGAACGGCACTTAGTTAATTTTTAAAAAAGGAAGATGTGTTCGGAGTTTTGCCGACTGGATACGGCAAAAGTTTAATATACCAACTAGCCTTCTTCGTTGCTCTGATTGGTTGAAGCGCTATCCTATTGCGTGCAGAGGGATCTTGAGAGACAACCGTTTATCCTGCCCCTCGGATTGAGCCGTGCCAATGGTGAGTTGCCAGACCTAACATCTTGATGTAGGTCTGGCTTGCCAGGCTACCTACACACCTGACTTAAGTTAAACCGTAATCTAAAGTATTAAATCTACAGTATTACCCAATACAGTACCAAGTTAACCTTATTTGGGTTGTATTTTCTCTTACTTTGTATAGTCTTTTTCCTTGTAAAGATGAGGGAATGTCAAGCATGTTGGCAAAATCAAATACCATTGAGTCTGAATGAACACAAGCATTTCTGTTCCCTCCCCTTTTTGTTATTGGTTGCTGTGTTTCTCCCCTCTGTTGTTGGTTTCTTCCTGTTTTTTTTCCCGCTCTCTGCTAGCTTTAAGTTTAAGTAGCTTCAAGTTCAGAGGATGTCTTACCTGATCTAAATAGTACCAGTCCGGACAGAAGAGAAAAGGAAAGTACGTCACGTGACATACACCTTACATACACGTAGAATTACCATTGTTAAAAACACTAGGGAAGGAGCGTGTGCAACTATGAGTACGTTTTTGTTTGGTTAGTTAGTGAAGTTTTAGTTTACTGCGTGTTAAGCGCTGAAGAATCCTTTATTTTCTGTTTTTGTTTTTAGTTAGTTTAGAGAGTTGGGGATTAGTTAGCGTGTGTTTTGGTTTTGTTATTTTGTTTGTTTAGCACCGCTTATCTTCTTTCTCTCTGTGAATTATTTCAATGATCATTTTTCATTATTTTTGCTTAAATTGTATATAGCTGTAAATAAGTTTGTTTGTTTTCATTTATGCTAAGTGTAATGTTCGTATTGAAAATAAAGCGAACCACCTGCTTGCAGTTATTTGTTGTCTTTGAGTCATTCGCCCACAGTACTTCCCAGAGACCAAAAACTATAGGAATGTGTTTTAATTTTATGATGTACGTCTTCCTCATACCTCTATGCCATCAGGGGACGTAACAACAACCTTTGACATCAACACAAAGGAAACTTTTTCTTCTGTTCATTTTATCTGTTAACTTTTTTTGGTGACTACATAATTCCCAGACTTGTGTCATTTCATGGTTTCCATGACTCTGATGTTAAATAAAGAACACTATTGAGTGTTTGTGCTGCCTTAATTTTAAGTTATATTCAACTTGAATTGTGAAACTGTATTAAGTGACAACTTGGATATTTGAGTTATCTCAGCAAGTTCATTCTAGGGAAGTTATTCTAATGCTTAATTTTAAGTTGTGATAGCTAATTGTGAATAAATGAGTGTGTCCACACTTTTGACCTATCTTCAGTAAGTTCACAGTTTACCACCATTTTGCGGTTACGCACCAAAATACGGTTATTTTACTGTCATAGATTCATGATTGAAGGTCAGCAGCAAAAACAGGAAATGGGCCAGAAACCAGTTCATATACTTTATGAGACTAAAGTGAAACCGCAAAAAGTCACTCAGACAGTTTACAGACATGTTTATTTTTAACATCAATATTTCATTTCAGATATGTTCAAAACTCTTAAAGGTCATGATTTAGATGTTTTATCTTGTCTTTGAGACAACACACACATTTATTTTATTATTTTAAAAGATAAAGATTAAGTAATTATAGCACAAAATCAGAACATTAAGAATAAAAAGCATGTGAAATGAGAAATACTTACATGATACTGTAACACTCTCACTTTTGCCTTTGCTGACAGGATTGTGTGCCTCGCATGAGTACGGTTTATTCTCCTGGACTTCAGTAGATGACAAGAACACCTGAGGTTTATTTACGTTCTCGATAATTTTGTCTTCTTTATACCAGGATAGTGTCAGATCTTCTCTTTTTCCGATGTCACAGATGAGAGTCGCATTCCCATCTTTTGTGCAGCTGATCTTCACAGCAGGTTTAGGGGCCTTTTCTGTAACAGAAACATGGTGGTTATTTCCTAATACTGTAACTACTATAGAAATATACAGTCTGATTTTGTTATTATTATTGTGTTGGAAGGGTAGAAATATTTGTCATCTTACCATATACTTTAATTTCCACTTCTCCTCTACCAATCTCTGAACCAGCATCATTAAATGCGTTGAATGTATATTTGCCCGTGTCCTTCAGACTAACACTTGAAAATTTCAATGATCCATCTTCTTCCATAGATACACCTTCAGACTCTGCTTTGATAGCCCCACCTTTCCTGCGAATAACGGTGCCGTGTGTGTCATGGACCCATCTAATCTCAGGAGGTTTCTCATTGTTTCTTGTTGTCAGCTTAATGATGCAGGACGTTCCCACTAGTAGATCTTTTCCACATGTCTCTGTTGAGACTATAATGAATAAAATTAGATTAGAATTTAATAAAACTTAACGGTTCAACTGCTCATGTTTGGTTCACTATGAGGAAAAAGCATAAAAACAGAGAATGAATAATTCTCAGGGTGAGTTTCTTTTTAAAAGTCAATTTCGGTTCAGACACTAACTTTAGACAACACAGTTCAATATTATATTCCCGCATTATATACACACACTGACTCCTAACAACAACAGGATCTTTCATCACACTGTACGGGGTAAGTTGTCACAAACGGGGATTTGCGTAAGTGCCTAATAAATCAGAACTTAAACAGTAAAATTATTATAAAAACAGCTGAAAGGTAAAAGGTAACTTAAAAATACCAAACCATTGTTATGGCCAACAGAACTTAAAGTTGTGTAAAATTACAGCACAATATGCCCTGACCTGACATTTATATATCTATAAAGAAACCGTTCTTATTTAAAATCTGCCTTTGTTATATAATGACAAAAAAATGATATGATACTGAAGCTTCACAAATTCTTATAATTTCAGACTGTTTTGATCTAGATGTTTGAAATCAACAAAGATTTTTTTCCACTTCAAAGAACTTTTTGTGGAATGGAAAGATTCCATCGATGTTTGAATGTTCTTCAGAAATATAAAGTCCAATAACCCTTTATTGTAACACTATAATTTGACTACATATCTAAATGTTCGACTTTCTGTGAGTGTCTTCTATTAAAGACCGACACGAACAAACAGTCATTGCATACAGTATGTATAGTATAAGTGCATTTGTTCAAGTGGCCACTATAAAAGTGCATGTGTTGCTTTAAGGACATATTATTCTTGAAACTTAAAAATGCCTTAACTGTATTTTTTTCTGACAATTTAGATGTTACAATATGATTTATAATATTGAGTTGGTATAAAATAATGCAGTATGCATGAAAACAAATGCATTCTTAACATCCTTTGATCACAACTTTTGATCTCAACTACATAATATATATTTACAAAATATATAAGAAAAACGGGAAGTCAGAACCTACCAGAGCGTGCAGCGAAACCACAGAGGAATAAAAATAAGAGATTGTACTGGCAGCCCATTGCTCTTCTGAACACGTTCCAGAAACTTTTTCACAATCAACTGGGAGGAAATCCAATAGTATCAGCAAAACCGCAGTTTCAGAACTAGAAGTGATGGGCGGGGTTTCGCCTTCTTCTGTTAAATATAGGCTATGTCTGCGTTCGAAACCGTACTTGATACTTCCCTATATAGTAGGGGGAAAGCAGTAGGCGAGCGAATAAGTATGTCCGAATCCTTAGTATCCATAAAAGAGTAGGCGAGAATTATCTTTCCTGAGCTGAATCCTGGAAATGGTGCCATGGATGAGACCCTCCATCACTCCACCCGCCCTTATTGCCTCAGATTGTGAAGCCAAGCAACAACCTCAGGCACAAAAGGCACGGCTCACCTGCACAAGCACCAGCTTGTTATCGGCAAGTTAAAACCCCTTACCTGTCAGGGATCACTGGTGATCCTGGATTATTTTAGTTCAAAATATGTTTGAGCTTATATATCTCAATATTAATAACAGTCTGGTTAATTTTGAGTCTTGAACTATAAACTCTCAAGGGTTGGCTTTCTAAATGTATGTGTGTTATGTTTCTATTCAGAATTACTTATGAGCAGTAACCTTTTTATTTTGGGCATTTCATGTATGCAGCACTTGCCAAAATTGGGGGTGATGAGGAATTAAAGGCTCTCTCTACTATTCTTCTCTCACGGGAGTGTTTGCAGTTGAGACGAGTCTCACAGATTCTGTACAGGCTCTCTGTATGAGGTGATGAGGCAGACGGTGCTCTCAGGCAAAGATAGCCTCGATGTCCCTTTCCCATCCATGATCAGATCCCAGTCTGACTGCAGCAATGAGGGACATGATGGACGGCAGAGACAGGTGAAGGTGGGAACGGTGGTCAGCTGAAGAATGAGAACTGCTGTGTTGAGATGGCAGTAAGATGTGGGGTTCACCTCCTGTAAATATGTGATTGTTAGAACAATAAGTATGAATAAATGGAACACCTGTACATACATTAATGCAACACATGAAACAAAGCTTTATTCATACTTATTGTTCTAACAATCACACATTTACAGGTGGTGAACCCCACATCCTACTGCCATCTCAACACAGCAGTTCTCATTCTTCAGCTGACCACCGTTCCCACCTTCACCTGCCTCTGTATTGTCAAGCATGGGTTTGCATACATCATAATATAAGATTATATACACAGGGGGGAAAAGCACAATGACAAGGATAAATATCTTTGAATAATTCATCATAATACATAAAAAAATATTTATTTTTATTTTTTTTGTGCTATTTATAAGCCTGAGGGATAATACGAGAGTTAAATCATATATATAAAAAATGGTTATAAATGGTTAAACCATGGAGATTTAAGCGACTTTTGCTTGTGGGCGGAGAAATTTAACAACATATTCAAGAGATAACGATTTGGGGGTTTCGTAATAAAAAATAATATCTTTAAGAATAAAACTGTGGGTCACATTAGTGGGTTAAAAATATGCGAGCCGCATATTCAAAAAATCAACCCATAATTTATTGGTTATACTACAATCACAAAATAAAAGGGCAGCTGTTTCTTCAAGACCACAAAATGAGCAAGTTTCGTCAATATCAAGATATTTAAACCTGTCGTTCATATCTTTTAAGTTGTTGCACTTGTGATATTGGCGTACGTCATATGTCAACATGGCGGATGATGTACGGCTCGCATTCATACTTAACGAGATCTGGCTGTAAAGTACCTACTCTTTTAGCGCTCGTTAAGTAAGTACTTATTGAAATTAGGTACCTACTCAGTGAGTATGCGGTTTCGGACGCAACCTAAGCTAGCCTGGGAAAACCTGTTTTACTGTCTATGGGGAAAACCCAGATGGACTTCCGGCAAATTTGAGATTTGCTCTGCAAGTCAGTATGGCCAAGAGCCCATTCAAGGCTCATTTCCAATTTTTCCAATTTTTCCAAATCGAGGCACCAATCACAAACGTTGAGGCGGGCTTTACACGATGACGATCGCTCTGATTGGTTTTAGGTCTATCCAATTGCGCCTAGAGGCATTTGAGCGACGTTTGTTGGTGACGCCCCTTTGGAAATGGACTGTGAATGAAGCTTCCCCAGACCCACTCTCAGTAGAAGGGTCTGGTGTCAACCAGGCTAAGGCTAAGCTGTTTTCACATGGATTTTGATCGGATCTATGTCTACAATAATAAAGTCACTTTTCTGTTTATATATGCATTAGATATCATGATGTATGCTACAATGAGGATTTTATTTTTTAATTACCAGGTTAATGGATAATATTTTATTCATGTTGTTGATATTAAATAGGTCTTTCTGCAGAAATGGCATGTTAACAGTCAACAGTTTTGTGTTTTAAGATAATTTTTTTGTTGTTTGCATGTTTTTATTTTTATTATGAGCCGTTTAAATACGTTTTGTTAAATGTATTTTAACAAAAATATTTGTTTTCATACAGAGACACGTTTCACTTGTTCAGGCTTTGTATTAAATAGTTATTTTTATTTGACATTAAATACGTCACATACTCGCTGTTTAAGTATTATTTGTATCATCATGAACATGAAGGAAATAATACGATCAAATGGGAAACACTTTACAACATGTTACACATGTGTAGGCTATAGTTGTGTCATTGAAGTAACAATAAACTACAGTGTGTGTGTGTGTGTCCATTTACATTAAATCTTCCCATACTCTGTGTCGTTAAGTATAGGCCTATTATTTGTAACGACATGAACGTGAAGGAAATAACACTATCACATATAGGCCATATACAGTCAAATGGGAAACACTTTACCCATGTTACACTTTTATTAATATTATTTGAAATAATAATGGTGTATGGCCATATCCAACATCATGATATCGTATAATGGAAGAGTGATTTTATTTAGAAGTATTGTTGTTAAATATTGTAGACATGGATCCGATCAAAATCCATTTGAAAACAGCTTATATTTAACAAAAAGAAAGTGTATTGCGCAACTATGACTGTTTAAGCCCCGCCCCTCACTTCCGGTTCTGTGGCTGTGGTTGTGGTTCTGTCTCGGGGAAACAGAAATAATTTCCTGTTTGCGATCAGAGAGTTGGTGGTTATGCTGACAGAACCATAAACTGAAGATGTGGGTTAAAGGGATAGTTCACCCAAAAATGAAAATGTTGTCATCATTTACTCAGCCTCATGTTGTTCCGAACCTGTAAGAGTTTCTCTCTTCTGTTGAACACAAAAGAAGATATTTTGAAGAATGTAAGAACCAGACAGTTGATGGACCCCATTGACTTCCACAGTAGGAAAGAAAATACTATGGAAGGAGTGGACTGGTAATCTGGAAGACTGACATGCTTTTTGGGCCGATTATACAGCCCAGAAAACATCGGTGACCCATTATTTTTGTTTTACTTAATTGATGGATCTGGGGTCTTTGTGCCGGTGTTGTGCCGAATTCCGGTGATGCTGCAGCACCCCCTGTTTTCACAGAATTGTAAATGCAACGCACATGTTTGTTCATTAACATTTATAATTTTTTATCATTTAGTAATTTATTTGTAATAAACACTTTAAGTGGGCTATTTAAAAAGTGTTATTTATATGTTAAATTATGTTTTTAAAACATACGCGCAGAGTGTTACGTATTGTGTGTGGGTCGAAAGAATTTGTCCACAGCTGCAAAAAAAAAAACTAAAAAAAAAACCCCAGAGCTACTCCTGAGCGCAAGTCCACTGTCAGTGTTGTGTAAGTTTAGCACTAGGGCTAGGCAGGTTTTTTTGTGTTCATTTCTATATTTCTATTAATATCAGACAATATTTTCACGGTCCGGCCTTTAAGATGTGTTGGATAAATAGCCTACAACAAAATAAAATGATACGACCGAAAAAAAGCACCTAAAAGCTATCACAACGAACCGGCAAAATGAATGATTATGAATATGTAAAATATAGCAGGAGATATTTTAATTGTTTACTAATATGCGTTGCTGTGTCGGCTGGAAAGATGAGGTCCCGGGGGTTGGGAACCCCTGCTTTAAAGGATTAATTTATGTCCCGTTGACCGGTCCATTGCATTACGAATAAAAGCATAATCAATAAAGTCAAAAATGTGATGTGAAGTCAGGTTTGAGTGTGTGCTGTTTGTGATTTGTGTATTTTTTTACTTTAAGACCGGGGTAAAGCAAGGAAAACTACAATTTACCTCAACAAGGCGACATAATGAACAACACTCGTCTCATTCATGGAGGTGGTTATGTGTGACATGCAAGATTTGTTGTATTAAAATTTCAATGCAAAAGAAAAGGCATGAGAGTCGGCTGTTTTTGTCAGTTTTAAGTTTGAATTAAAACATTTTCCGATTTTATTAAAAGTAGGCTACATGGTTAAATATTTTACCACTTGCTTGAGCAACTTAATATATAAATCTATGTAGAAGTAGCATTGAATAATATGTTGTTTAAATTGTGTTTAAACGTCTATTAAATAGTGTATATGTGTCAGGGATCCACCAGATCTGCACACTCCGCCCACTTCTTCACTCTCCCCGGAATACTGATTCACCACACCTGCACCTCATCACCTCATCATTCACTCCCTTTATATACAACCCTTCACCTTCTGTTCAGTGTCTGGTCTCGTCTTTTCATGGACACACAAGACTCACTACCTGTTACTTACCTGATCTACCATCCTGAGATACTCATCTTCATTCTTCATTCTTCATTCCGATCTGCCATCTGCCTTCTCCGTTGATCATCATCCGTTCTCCACTCTGGTTTCCACTCCACCTGCAAAGACATTCATATTACTATTCAGCTAAGTTTTATCTTCATCTCAATTTTGCAGTACCTACTCACCATTGCATCTGCTGGTTTCGTGCTTCTGTTCTCAAACGTTGTTTCTATTTACTCACCTGTTTGAGTTTTCTCTTAACCTGACAATATGTGTACAAAGAGAATCGCAATGCTGACAAACTTTTTTTAAATAAAAGTTGCTGATAACTTCTGTATTTGAAATTAAAATAGTTAGTATGTGTTTGTGGTATAGCCGTGGATCAGTTGAGAAGCACCTGGCTGCATCCTGCAGATTTGGGCGGGGGTGCACCTGGGCCGGGGCTGCACGTTCTCATTGGTTAGTGGCAAAGTGATGACGTCGATCGAGGCGGGGCCGCACCTGGGTCGGGGCTGCACGTCTCTTCCTGCCAACATCTCCCAACATCTCTTCTCATTGGTTAGTGGTGTCATGACGTCGATTCTAGCATGTTTTCATTTCCGCTGTTCATCGCTGCATGGTGAGTACATTACAGGCAAGCTATTCTTTTTTATTTTATTTTTTTTTTTATTTTTTTTGACCATTTTTAATTCTTAAGTGGCGTTTAGTGTGATGTTAAAATGAAGTGTTGTAAAAACGAGATCGGGTAACTTTACTCATCATATCACACAAATAACTAGGGCAGCGTGTGTGTGTGTGTGTGTGTGTGTGTGTATATATATATATATATATATATATATATATACAGTATATACATATATATATATATATACATACATAGTGTGTGTGTGTGTGTGTGTGTGTGTGTGTGTATAGTGTGTGTGTTTGGTTTTGGTGGGATTAGGTTCTAGTGTTAAAACAAGGCCCTTAAAAAGAAATACATTGGCAAAACTGACCCAGGAGAAGAAATCTAGGATTTAAGAGTTAATAGTAACAATATACAAAGTTATATTGTAGGAAAACATTTTTCTATGAATAAATTGATTAAATGTATTTTGATATTATTGCTATTAATAAGTATACATTTATTTAATTGAACATGAAACTACATTCAATGGTAATACAAATTCAACAAAACTCCTTGAAAGTAGGGTTTGTTTTATCTATTGCATACTGTTACTTATACTGCTATACAGTATATGCACTGTCCAATCCTGCTGCTGGAGGGCAACTGTCCTGTAGAGTTTAGCTCTAACCCCAGTTAAACACACTTGAACCAGCCAATCAAGGTCTTACTAGACATAGCCTACTAAAAACGTCCAGGCAGGTCTGTGGAGTCAAATTGGATATATACTCTGCAGGACAGTGGCCCTCCAGGAGTGACTTTGGACACCCCTGCACTAGAGTAATAAAATAATAAAACATTTTATGCTAATTCTGATGCTCTATACATCCTTCTCTTTGCAGATCCTTGGCATTGTCATCCCCATTTATATTCCCCGTGTACCACTTTTGCTATTTTACTTTATATTATTTTTTGTTTTGCTGTGTTAATTATTCTCTAACTCTTACTAGTCCTCCATCTCTCTCACCTATTTTTTGTTGTTGTTTATTTTATAACTCAAAGGCTCTTTTAAGAGCCCCCCCCCCCCCCCCCCCCCCCCTGCAAAAATGCACACAACTGTGTTAAGCAAGGGGGAGTGTGAGCAGTAGTAGTAAGTAGTAAGACTGTAGTAGTAAGTGCCCATTCTGCCAGTATACCAGCATGCCACAGCTGATGTATTACCACATCAAAAATCACTTTCAGTGGGCAGTGCAACATCATGGTGAGTTTAACAGTGTTGCTTATGTCACTTTATTTAGTTTATAATATAGTGACGAACCAGCCAATAATGCTCTGTGCATGCTTCTGATTTCATTGCTTTTGAATTTGTAATATAGTGTTTAATTTTAAGGCTCAGGTAAACTTCATTTTCTGCATTCCACACAGTCACAGTTTGAGTGTGCAAACATCCAAAAGCATATTCCATTTACCATGGGTCTTTGTTGCTCAAATCACAAAAATGTGCTTGCACTCCGTTCCCTGTGCGCTATTAACTCTGACTCTGACTGGGCTAGAATAAGCCAGTCGTCCAGATAGTTCAGTATTCGCATTCCCCGTTGTCTCAGGGGAGCGAGCGCTGCATCCATGCACTTCGTGAATGTACAGGGTGCTAAGGACAGACCGAACGGCAGGACGGTATACTGATAGCTCAGACCCTCGAAGGCGAATCGCAAGAAAGGCCTGTGATGGGGTGCTATCTGGACCTGAAAATATGCGTCTTTCAGATCCACAGACATAAACCAGTCCCTCGGGCGAATTTGCGCGAGAATCTGACTGGTCGTGAGCATTTTGAACGATCTCTGCATAAGGGCTTTGTTCAGCCGTCTGAGATCTAGGATGGGTCTGAGACCGCCATCCTTCTTTAGAACGAGGAAATATCTGCTGTAAAAACCTGACTCGCTCAGTGTGTGAGGGACGGTTTCTATGGCTCGTTTCTCTAACAGTTTCGCAATCTCGGCGCAAAGTAGGTGTGCTACTTCGCTGTTCACCGTGGTTTCGACCCTGGCTCGGAAGCGAGGGGGTCTGCGAGCGAACTGTAGTGAATAGCCTTGTTCTACCGTGTTCAGTACCCATTCTGACATGCCCGGCAGCTCCCTCCATGCCTTTATGTGAAAGGCTAGAGGGAGAATAACGCGCGGGCTGTTGTCGCTGTGTGTGTGTGGCACATATCTCACAGCGCCTGAGAGAGAGCGCGCGCTCATGGACATAACACAGCTCGTGTCTGGTAGAGGGTGATTTACACACGGGACACGTTTTGTGTTTATTGACGGGGGCTCTGAATGAGTGCTTATCACAGAGCAGCCCGTGTTTGTGTGAAGGGATGAGCGCTGTACAGCGGGCACCTCTTCCACATTTGAAACACACACGGCGTGAGCCGAGTTTATGGATATGGGCCGTGAATGAGTGTGAATCACTGAACCGGCCGTGTTTGTATGTAGGCGCGAACAGTGTGGAGTGGGCACATGACCTGCATTTATAACACCATCGGCGTGAGCCGGATAAACAGACAGAATGCTCTTTCTGTGATATATTTGGGCGGCCGGAAAAACGGCCTTTGGGTACAGGCGAGCGTGTTGTGTAACGGGCTCGTTGGCTGTGAAATACACATCTCCGGTCACCTCCTCTGAGGGAACTGTGAGAGCGAGGCGCGCTGATTTCGATGACGGTCCGGCCGCAGCGGGACTCGACCATCTTCGTCTTCCTTGCACGGTCAGGAAGACTTTGAGGGCTCTGCCTTCAGCACAATCTTGGACCGGGGTCCCCGAGGGGGAGGCGGTCTGTGGCGGCTGGAAGAGCGTGAGCGCTGCTGGGAGTCCCTCGGCTGACGGCGCTGTGAGGCTGACGGCGGGGGAGGCTGTGGCGCTGACTTCCGATTGGACGGCTGCTTAGAGCGGCCCATAGCGGAACTGGAGCGCTTCGGCAAGAAATGGCGCATAGCCTGGGAGGTTTTTTACCGCTCCGAAAACCCCTTGACAGCCGGGCCGAAGAGACCAGATGGCGCCACGGGCGCGTCGATGAAAGTGGCTCTGTCGGACTCCTTCATGTCGGACAGTGTCAACCACAAGTGCCTCTCAGTGACAGTGAGAGACGCCATATTCCTCCCGATGGCCTGAGCAGCAGACTTAGTGGCTCGTAGCGCTAAGTCGGTCGCGCTCCTGAGGTCAGAGAAATTCTCAGGGTTCGGGCCCGCCTCGTCCATTTTACGGAGAAGGTCGGCCTGATACACCTGAAGCACGGCCATCGTATGAAGTGCAGACGCGGCTTGACCGGCGGCGGTGTAGGCGCGACCGATCAAAGCCGAAGTAGTCCTGCAGGCTTTGGAAGGCAGCGAAGGATGAGACTGCCATCCGGCGGAAGGCGGGCAGAGGTGCGCGGCTACGGGTTCCTCGATCGGAGGAATGCAGAGATAGCCTTTGTCTTTCGCGCCGTCCACTAGAGAGAGCGTCGAAGAGACAGAAGAGCGCAGCCTGGCAGAAAATGGCACCTTCCAGCTCTTAGTGAGCTCCTCGTGGAGCTCCGGAAGAAAGGGGGCAGGCCTGGTGTGAGGCGTCGAGCGGCGGCCTGGCAGAAAGCAACCGTCCAGCCTGCTGGGTGCAGGCTCGTCAGGAAGCGACCAATCGAGGCCGAGGTCCTCCACGGCCTTAGTAAGCAGGCAAAGAAGCTTGGCGTCAAACGTAGACCGCACACCGCTCGATTCCTGAAGAGAAGGGGCGGGGTCCGGAATGGAGCCCGACCATTCTTCGCAGTCAGAAGCCAGAATAGAGCAGCTGTCCCCTTCTTCGTCATCTCCCCCGACTCGATATGCACAGCGGGCGGCTGGGCGGCCGTGATAGAGGTGGGGGATTCATGGAGCGATGCATACGGGGAGAGGCATGCAAGCGCTCGCGGCAAATGCCTCCGGCGTTCTCTGTGAACGGAGCTTTTTATGGCACGGCCCAGAGGAGAGAAGCGGAGGGGCGGGATCCACGCTGAAAGATGCTAGGCGAGCCCGCAGGGTCGCCATAGACATCGCTTCACATTCCGGGCAGCCGCCCAGGGAAAGCGCGTGGTCCGCGTGAGTGAGTCCCAGGCAGGAAACACACAGGATATGGCGGTCCCCGTCGCTGAGATCGGCTCGGCAAGAGCCGCACTTCTTGAAAAGAGGCATTTGAAACAACGCCTCGCTCTTTTAGGTGCAAGCGTGTGTAACGTAACACGCGGAATGAAAAGGATATCGGCGCCGGATAGCGCAGCAGGAACGGCAGAGGAAGCGGCGAGATGGCCGGCTTGAAGCTCGTCCCGCTGAAGGCTCTTCGACGGCGCAGCTTCTCCGGAGAACAGCGAGGTGAGTGTCCACTTCGCTGAAGAGTTGAAAAATCAGAGAACAACCTCACGGGCCTGCTTTTATAGCCTGTAGCCACGCCCATTCTGGCGGGACGTGACACGCACGGGCGCCCGCGCCCTCATTGGTGCTTCGTCACGAGCAGGTCCTGGATGGGTTGCAGCAGTTGCTGCTGAGCAACCAATAGGCGCGCGAGTCGCTCTGCCTAGGTCTGCTTATGCAGCAATGCGTTTTAAATTAATGCAAAATTAAGGATAATTTTTGGCTTCAGTATTCTCGAGAAAAGGGTTTTTCCCGTAGCGTAAGCTAGCTTACGCAACACGAGAGTACTCTCGTAAGAGAACTATTATTACACTGTTGGCTGCATAGCACAGTGGTATGTATAGGGTCTCTTCATAAATATTATAATTTTATAGTAATTTATTTTTGCTGAACCTACTCACAAATTTGCATATTTGATCAGATTTGCGATTTGAAAAAGCTATGTCGACAGTGTGGGGTCGATGATGTTGGATCCAAAATGGATTTCATTCTCAGGCTTCGCAATAAAATGTCAAACAGAGTGACTTACAACAAGGTGTTTGAACAGGTGTGGGGTGCTTCTGGTGAGTGATGTTTTTTTGTTACTCAATGAAGTTAACAATACAGTACTACAAAATAAACATTAATGAAATATAATATGACAAACTGCCTAAAACAGCAATTACTCATACCTATATCATTTCAAATGTGTTATTGAAATGGTTTCCCTGATCTTTCAGAAAATGTAGTTTTCATTCAATTGTTTTGAATGCTTTTAGGTGGCCTGGGTGTAATAATGTGTCCTTGTGGTATTGTGTACTCCATTAAATTTAACTTGAGAGCAGAGAGTCCCCGTGACTTTGCAGACCTTCTCTTGTCTTGGAAACACTTTCCAAATATCACAATTTATGATTACCCTAGAGGATTGGTGGCACACACAAATAAGCGCAAACCACTTCACCCACCTTTCCATCCCTTTGAGGGCAGAGTACAAGACCCCTCCTCTGAAAACATACAAAAAGCTAAAGAAGGAAAGCTAAAGGTTCATCTTCCCTGGCTGGCTCACAAGAAGAAAACTATGGATCCTGACTGCCACCCATTGACAGGGTCTTCAGAGCACTATTGCCTGTGTGATGTTTTCCACCAAAGCAATAGTAAAGACAAGAGAGATGTGCTGCACACTATTGGTCTTGTACCAGAGCTGGCTGGAAAGATCAATAGTCAGTGTGCAGAGCAGCTGTTTTCTGAAGTAAAGAGAAACAATTACTTCATGAATATGCTAAGACCTTCTGCACACATTTTTCTTGCTCGAAACATCCTTCACCATCGGAATCTCACACGGAACAGGAAGAAGTTGGAACAATTCAAGAAATTGTTCAGTGGCAGTCCTCAGACTCCAATGGTCATACTTGGTAATGTATAAATATTCTATTAATGTGCTGCATGTGAATAGGTCATTCCATTATATTAATTGTACTAACTATATCTTTATAACACATGAGTAGGAGCAGAACCAGAACCAAATGTGGGACCAAATTATCCAAAGACAACCCAAGCTTTGAAAACAACTCTGAATGAGAAGGAAATGCATACAGGTTGAGGTTCTTTAACTCATTGAAGATTTGCTTACATTTTAAGTGAATTTTTTATTTAATTGTTTTATATATTTTACTTATGTACAGCTGTCCAGTCGCAGTGTGAGCCTAAACTTTTTTCAAGTCCTGTGGTAACAAGCCTGAACATTGTTAAATCAAGCAAAACATTTTGGGGGACCATGCCAAATGAGATGCAACAGCAGTTGGTAAGTGAATTTCAGGGATTTTATCTTTACAAAATACTGTTCATCAGCCTGAGCATTTATGTATTTCTATCTGAATGTTAGCTAAACAATGCTTTGGATGTCAGAAAGTGCAAAGATGAGCTATTGGCAACTGTATACAACACAACGCTAAACCGATCAGATCTGTGCTGCCTGGGACTGGAAAGAGACGTTGAGGGAACGGTACACAATTCAAAGACATTATATTTGAATACAGCAATTACTGGTGAAAGTTGTTTATATTGAGTTTCTATATTTTATTTAAACGCAGATTCTCAACTGTTGCCTGAAAGTGGTAGAGACCATATCAAAATCACAGGTGTAATAGTCATATAAATAGTCAAAATAATATTTTGTGCTCAATTTACTTTAGCTGCTTAAAGGGATAGTTTACCCAAAAATGAAAATTGTCATTTTAGTTTATTTCTTCTGTTGAACACAAAAGATGATGACGACTGTTAACCAAAGAGTTGCTGGTCCACATTGTCTAACCATATATTTTTTTTTTTACAATACAATGGAAGTATATACATACATTTTTATTTATTGGTGAACTATACCTTTAAGCAGCCCCTTATCTGAAATATACATACTTTTGTAAATGTGCTTACAGTGGCCAGAATGTTAATACTCCCAGATGTGTATTTTAAATTCTCAATTTTGTCCTAGGTTAAATTAAAGTATGTTACATTTTCCAAACAGAATGCGAATGTTTTTGCGGCCAGTTCACATCAAATTGAAACATGGCCAAACAGGACTCTTGAAGAGCAACTTCTACACCTGCCTGTATGTATTATAGTCAGTCCTGTTTAATATGAAACCCAGTCACAGTTTCTAAATTTCAGTGATGAATGATATTATTTGTTTTCAAGCTGGATGAAAACATCGACTGGTTTATCTTCCCAACATGGATACCAGGACATTGGATGGTTTGTGTAAGTCATTCTGAATCTGTAGTGTTTACCTGGGATAACTTATGTCTGCATAATTTTTAGATACTATATGATATATAAACTGCAATTGTCTTTCAGTGTGTATATATTGTGACATATCAACAGATTATGAAGCCTGGAGAGCATGACATTTTTTTTCCTTGATCCTCTGCACGGCAAAACATTCATTAAGGAAGAATACATGCTCATCTACAGGTTTTTTAGTGCACTGTTCAGAGTTCAGAGATTGTGGTCGTTCCTAACCACATTTTGATAAGATTGTGGTCGTTCCTAACCACATGTGAATAAAATTGTGGCCATTAGCACATGTAGGGTTTTATGTGACTTGTTCATCTGACTTATAGGATCTAATTATTTTTACAGATCACTTTTTTTGTAAAGTGTCAATGAAAACGATATTATAATACTCATGGCAAGTTCTGGTTCTGCCTCACATTTCAGTTCTCTTGTTTTGTTTGATGCAGTGCAGTAACGGTTTTGTTTTTGTCATCACAGAAACATTGCACAAATCATGTCTCCTGGGCCTTGGCATGAATACTGTGTCGACGATATTATGGTACCAATATTCATTTGAATAAATAACTGTAAAAGCATTGGAAATTTGTTTATTTTTTCAAGGTGGATTGACTCTGTGCATGGCAACATTAACAGGGCCTTCCACAACAACATCAAAGCAACAGCTGTGGTGTCTTTGTCCTGATGGTAAGTTTATAAAGAGGATGTGTTGCTTATTAGGTTTTTATCCAGTATATGTATCTGAGCAAATTTATTTGTTTAATTTACATTTACATTTACATTTAGTCATTTAGCAGACGCCTTTATCCAAAGTGACTTACAAATTAGGACTAAATTCAGCGAGTCATCATAAAGAGGCAAAAGCAACAACAACGCAAGAAGTGCTCAAAATACGAAGTTCAGGTATTATTCAGAGTAGCATAAGCCTGATAAGTGATGTTTCAAAGGGAAAGGGTTTTTTTTTTTTTTTTTTCTATAAGGTTAAGTGCTCACGGAAGAGATTGGTTTTCAGCTGTCTTTTGAATGTTGTCAGGGATTCTGCATTCCGGATGAGGGTGGGGAGAGCGTTCCACCAGCATGGAACTGTGAATGAGAATGTTCTGGAAAGTGATTTTGTGGCTTTCTGTGATGGAACCACGAGACGTCGCTCGTTGACCGATCGTAGGTGTCTGGTAGGGATGTAGACTCGTAGGAGTGAGTGAAAGTAGGAGGGAGCTGAGCCTGTGATGGATCTGTAGGCAAGCGTCAGTGCCTTGAACTTGATGCGAGCAGCGAGAGGTAGCCAGTGCAGAGAGATGAACAGAGGAGTGACGTGGGCCCTCTTGGGCTCGTTGTAATGTTTACCATTTCAGTATTCACTGAGCTTTGTGACAGCAGGGGCCTTTGATTTTACAGAGGTAAGTGAAATATGCAATGGAAACCCCCGATATTATTAAAAGTAAACTAACTGAGTATTTATTTTTAACTTAGCCTGACATGCCTTGCATCAGGAGGTGGTGGTGTCTGCTGCTTTTGGAGAATTTCCCATTGAAGTGTGTTTTTCTTCCTTTTTTTTAATCCACATTTTGAACTTGCACTCTAATTGTTGCTGTGCTGTCACACTATACATACTGTTCATTGAAGCTTCAATTACCAAATTCTTAAATTTAGCAGTTCAAAGTAAATAAGTGTTTTTAACTATAGATTGATAATAAATTCATTACATGTATCGATCTAAACAAGTGGATTTCAATTATGGTCCTGGGGATGTCATTAAGGACAAACTGTCTTTATGAGACTTTATATTTTAAACATTTGAAGGTCAGACGCTGAAAGAAAGTAACTCCGGAAAAAGAGGAGAGTAGAGAGAGCAAGTATTGGTTCCCACTTTAAATATTGAACACTAAATAACAGAGATTTGAAAATTATGCTACTCTTGTTTTTAATCTCCAATTTAGTGGTGATGGAAACCCCCCTGCCTGTTTGTTGATTGACCAAGGTAAGCGCAGTATAAACTCCTGTCAATCTATCAGTTACCCTTTTTAATAAGTCGTATGTAAAGTTACATTTTGGACTGACTGTTGGCTACTTTGGACAGATGCCACCTGACGTCCTCTGGCGCATCCTGATGGGAGTCGTCACAGACGACGGCGATGTGGCTTTCTGGAGACTTTCACTGACGTGCAAGGTTTTCAGAGACGTCGTCAGCAAGCCCAAATTCAGGGAAGAGGCCCACTTCGCATGGTTGGACAGTAAGTTCTTTAAATCTGTGAGTACTGTAAAAGGTACTTGAGAAAGTCTGTCTGTCTGTCTGTGTAATCTGTCTGTTCTTCCTATCTATCTATCTATCTATCTGTCTGTCTGTCTGTCTGTCTGTCTGTCTCTGTCTGCCTATCTATACTTATGTCATGTCTATCCGTCTGATAAAACTTTCAGCTTGAAAACTACTTTGATCTACAAACTGAAAACCTTCAAGCTTTTAAAACTATTTCAAACTTTTAGGATAGGCTTTCTCAAGCCAAATTAAAGTTTGTGTTGACAAACTTTTTTTAACTAGTTTGTTGTTCATAAACAAAGTAAGTATCTTAGGTACTTTACAGACAAAGCCTATAACACTCAAGCATATCTTGTCTAACATTTTCCTATAATATATTTAAAATATAAATAAAAAGAAATTCCTTGTATGACTCTTGTATACTATGTTAATGCCTTTCTTCAAAATTATTCAATATTGTTTGTTCTGTATTTTATCTAAATTAGGCGTTGTGAACTGTAGTGCATTTTCCAGACAATATAGGCAAGAGTTCCGGGTGCCCTACTCGCTGACTCTGTGCTTGCAATGCACTGAAGTATACAAGCACTGCCCACCTGGATATGTGGGTGATGGCCGAAGGGGAGTCCTGCAGGGTTTTTATTCTGAGAAGGAGGTTGAGGGGTATTGCTCGGTTGACTGTTTTTTTTAATGATGGAGGGGAATTTCAGGTTGAGTAGATTGTGTGTGAGTGTACGTACGTGTGTGTGTGAGTGTACGTACGTGTGTGTGTGAGTGTACGTACGGATATGCGCTCTACTACTTTTTGCTGCTTTCGTTAATACTTTAGAGTTGTTTTAATACTTTATCATTTTATTAAAGTAGTATTTCAAATTTGCGCATGCGTTTTTAAGACGCATTACGTCACCACTTAACACAAATACGACGCATGCGCTGTCAGCGCGATATGGCGCATGCGTTTTAAAGACCGCATTGTTTTCAACCGCATTTCCTGTTTACCGTGGCGTCGACGTCATTACTGTGCCACTAACCAATGAGAAGCCCCAGGTGCGGCCCCGCCTCGATCGACGTCATCACTTTGCCCCTAACCAATGAGAAGCGTTATGGGGATCAGTTACGCACTGCATCACTGCACCCACTATCTGGGTTCTGGATCTCTTTTGCCCGGACATTAATTTTAGAGTGAATATTTGGAGTGTGCTCCCAAAAACAGTAGCTGTTTTATAATATCTGACTTACAGTAGGATATAGCCTGACACCAATATTTGTATTTATTGTAAATATGTAATTAAATTATACAAACAAAACTCTGATGGACACAATTTGAAATTGATTCAACTTAATTTTTTTAAAAAAGACTTAAATACTGGCACAAATCTCCTTCTGAATTTGAATTTTTTTTTTTTTTCAAATAGAAGTCTTAACAGAATACATTCACATTTAACATTTGACAGAGGATTTTATTCAAAGTGATTTACATTATATTCTATGTTTACATTGCCCTGGATCAAACTCTTCACATTGGCACTAGTGCAAAACAATCCCTCTGCCTTGGTAGCTAAATAAAATAGAATAAAAAGCCTTCTCTACTTTCCACCACAAACGAAAAATGAAGCAGAACATTTACTGTAAAATAGTGTCAAATGTATTGTCATGTATTTTTTTCAATATTTTTCTGAACAATATACATTTAGAAGCAATTTATTTCTACACAATCACACCTGCAAAACTCTTTTTACGTTGGTGACAGTAAGTAATAAATTAAATATCTGCATATTTAACAGTACATTCATATATTCATAACCTGAGGATGAAGTTCCAACACCCAGCAGACAGAAAGGTCAAAGAGCAACAGTGAAAGCTGAGAAACAGTCACAGTTCTGAAGACAGACGGTTCAGAGCTGCAGTCGATGCAGTGAAGCTGGGATTCAGAGAGTCCATGATGAGCAGAAGTGTGTGGCATCACACACTCACAGATGCTGTTTCTGAGGGAAAACAGGTGTTTTATTTACATTATAAAACATATAGCAATGATTTTCCACAAAGAAATTAAATAAGCTTAATCTTGCGTCTCCCGCATTAAAAGGAGGCGTCTTAAATGTATATAACAAATCTGGTGGCCGTTACAATTTACAGTCAACATGAATATTTATTAATTCATTTATTACATTACATATAAAAAAAGATTGAGCAAATGATAAGCATAGATGAAAGAATGGAAACATATTTGACTATTTTTAAAAGATTAAACACAACAGTTGTCTTACCGTGAAAAGCTATGATAGGAAAAGGATTATAATAATCATCATAGTGATTGAAGGAATGACAGTGAAAACGACACATCCTTTGTTTGATGCTAATGTGGGGGAAAACATTTTTTAAAACCAATTCCAGGAAAGCACATTTAAATGATCATAGTAAGTTTATTAAATGATATCTTGCATTATTAAAGCAACACCAAAGAACTTTTCCTCTTCGGTCCCCCTACAGGTTGGAAGTGGAATTGTCCATTACCGCTGTCGTAAATAATTTAGCCTAACGCAGCCGACCGTCACACGCTCGCTGTTTATCCAGCACCGGCATTGGAATGAACGATGTCCACAGACAAGGTAGAGTATGTTGCACGATTTTATGAAAGTATGATGTATTGCAACATCAGAAACGAAGAAAAACAAAATAATGACCAGCGCCGCCGCTCCCACCACGCGCATCACGCGCTGTGCGTAGGGCACCAAGTGCTGAGGGGGCACCAAAAATAGGCTAATGAAAAAAAAATTATAATGCCGATATTATTTCATTAGCCTATAGAAATATTATTAGGCACATTTTAGCCATGTATATGTAACAAAAAAGGGGGAACAAGATAATTTAATTGCTCTAGTCTAGAAAGTACCGCCCCCCGCGTTGGATGGTCCGTGCCGGTTGTTCGCGCAGGCGCGTTCGCGCGGACGAGGTTTGACAGACAGACAGTAGGCAAATTTTTGGGAAATGGCCCCTAAAAGACAGCAGGAGTCAGGATCTGAGAAAAGAAATAACAAGAAACTGCGAGATGATGCCCGTGCATCACTTGCAGGTAAGTCCATGTTTAATAATTCTTAAATACGGGAAATGTGCTGCTGCTAATCGTAACGCGCCTCGAACTTGCTGACGTTAATGTTAGCAAACTATGTTATTATAACTTATAACTTCGGTGCAAGCTAAATTGAGATTTTACTGTTAAACATGACCTATTGTACAAATAACTGACGCCAGCTAGCTGTTACTTTCTTTACTATTTTTCTTTAGATATTGAGCAGTAGTTTATGGTTTATTTTGACGTGACGGTGGTTAATACTTTCTCAGTAAGTTAACAGTTAACGTTAGCAGTCAGTGCAGTGCACATGGTAGGCTAACAATTCCTGTTAAATATATTAAAAAAAATATAAAATGTCATTATGAATGATATAAAGCAAACATTACTGTTGAATTGTGTGCATTATTGCATCTCATTCTATTATGCTTTTATATTATATTATATTTATCAAATAGTTGATAAATAAGGAATAAAGGGGGAGAACTCATTGGCTGCCATGCTTTCAGTTTTAAATGTTTATAATTGTTTCCGGTATGAGATTCTTTGTTTGAATATTTTGTCTAATAAATGTAATTTATTCAAAGTGACATTGAATTTGGGAAAAACATGTCTGGATTATTTTGATACATTTTTTATTTTGCTATTCTGTTTACTGAAGAAAAGTTTGCACTTTCAAATGTGTAGTGTGTGTTGGCTATTCTAAATATGTTTACAAAGTCAGCAAAGCTGTGAAGATTTTACTTTCTCTTTTTAGTGTTCTTAAGTTTTATACTGTGATGCTGATATTGTGTTATTGGTATTGAGTTATATGTTTGGTAAGTTAAACTGACAAAAACAAACATTTTTTTTTCTCTGGGTCGGGGTGGGGGGCATCATAAAGGAATTATGCTTAGGGCACCAAAATGGCTAGCAGTGGTGCTGATAATGACTATTGTAACGCTTGCCGTAAAGCAAGTCAAATTTGTCTCATTCAAACTACAGATCCGCTACCCGATCTGTCAAACTTGCATATTGCGGTTATAGCAGATAGAGGGTCGCAACGCGAATGCAGAAGTGCGCTTCACCCTGTTATGACTTGATGAACCACTGAAACGATTTTGGAAACATTATTTTAAGGTAAAAAATAATCTTTAGTGTTGCTTTATGCATCTAGCATTATTGAATGATTGCATAATCTAAATAAAAGCATAAGTATATTCCTCTTGCATACAGGTTATGATTAGTGTCCATCCAGCGTCTCACCTTTAAGCATCTCTCTCACATAGACTGGATCACTGGTCTCCTCACTCACTGTGTTCTGGAGTGTACAGGTGTAGAAGATTTCTGGATTTCCTCCTTTTGTGACATTAATGAACTCTCCTTTCGGATGGTGTTTTGAACCCGTCAGTGTTTCTCCAGCAGAATTCCTCCAGATGGTTGTTTCACTGTACTCACATATTAAATACACAACACCAGGGTTATCAGTCATCTTCTTTATTTCAATCGCAGGTTTGGGGACCCGTTCTGTGAAAGAAACAATAAAACAAATATGAACATTCAGTCTATAAAGAAACACAATGAATTCAAACACAACTACACTAGCATTGCAAAAAGTACTGTGACAGTACCATAGTACAATGATAGTATTAGAGGGTAAAAATTAATTAATATAATAATCAGCATCCACTCACCCATAACAGTCAATGTGAATCTTTGTTCCTGCTCTTTACCGTTGATGTCAATGGTATAAACTCCACTATGTTCGACTGTTAGTTTAGTAATCGTGATTTGTCCGGTCGCTGTATCAAGAGTCGTGATGCCTTTGAATATCGGATTCGGGATTGTAGTTTCTCCGTCTTCCCATTCAATCGCCTTAACAGTTCTAACACTGTTTATGTGTTTCCATGTGATGTTGGTGACAGAAGGAGGAACAATTTTGTCTAGTTGAAAAGAAACTTCATCACCCACTGCTTTCATCTCATTACCTAATAATCAAAATATGAGAGAGTATGTTAGTCAACATTCAACAAGAAAGTCTAGTAAAGCAGTGTAATTTCAAGGAAGTGAATATATGGGGCACTGGTGATATTTCGAGCACAGTTTTATGTTGTGTCAAGCCTTCTTAGTGTTTTAAAAATAGCGACTTTGATGCTATCATAGAAGTGCCCCATTCACTCCCATTCAAAAGGCATTTTGACCTAAAATGAAAATACGGTCAAACTTAAAAGTGGCATTTCCATTCTAATTATGCTTTTACACGAAAGTTTGACTTGGGTAGATTAAAAAAAAGAGCCTAGGTTCAATTTTGGCGAGAGTTACGCTTTAACAATAATTTATTTTCACACAAAAAAGTATCATGATCAGTTTTTTGGCTGTGTTGGCTGTGTCTGATGATGACAATCAGATTACTGCGGAAACTGTTGATAGTGGCAAGACAGGCGGTAGAAGATAGTGTGAAAAAAAGAGGGTTGAGGACATCGAAAAAACAAACAACATGGATAAAAAATTGGGGAGCAGTGGAGCCACAAAATGGAAAGCTAAAAGGGAGAAGGATAGCAGAGAGGATTTAATAAGGAGTAATATTCCAACCATCTCCACTTTTTTCAAAAGTTGTCTCGACCAGATAAAGAGCCTTGCGGCGCCTGCGCCTGCGCCTGCGCCTGCGCCTGCGCCTGCGCCTGCGCCTGCGCCTGCGCCTGCGCCTGCGCCTGCGCCTGCGGTGATGCTAACAAAGAGGAGTTTAGCACAATATCCAGCCTTGCTATTTCAGATGAACCTGAGCATCAGCACCAGCACGACAAGACAGAGAACCCCAGCCCGGCTGGAGTGACAGACACCTGTTCAAGTGCCCCCCCCACCACCACAGTCTCCGACTCCGCTTGAGACCAGAACCAAAGCAGGTGCTTCGGAAGCCGCTGAAGGTGGCAGAGACCCGGCGGTGACGGATAGGTTAACGTACATTACCAGTTTGACAGCCTCAAAATCTAGGCCAATCTATTACTTTTTCCGTTTATTAAAAACACTGATTAATATTATAGATGCCCGGATCGGAGCAGAAGCCTTCCGAATCCGCATCCACCGACCCACCTAAATAAATATTTTTTCTGATTTAGCTAGAGCCCAGCACCCGCATTTCACCACCCCTCTGTCCCCGTATGATGTGTTGCTTTCTAAATCATGTAACGTTGTTGTATTAATGTTGACTGTTCATTTTTATGACCAGATACGCGTTCTAGGCTTATCAATGCATAATATGTGGGACTCATTCTCTAGTTGAGGGTACTTTCATGTAGGGCTGTAGTCAAGACCACCTTTGTCGAGTCCAAGACCAGGACTAGTCGAGTCCAAGTCAAGACTAAGTCCAAAGAGGTTAGAGTCCAAGACAAGACCGAGTCCAAAAAGGACTCGTCATCCACTCACTCGCGGGACTCCATCATGAGCAACACCAGATGCTGGTGGACACGCGGGAGGATCAGGAATGCCGTTTTCAAGTCCTTGTCCACGCTCAACAGAACTGCAAGCTGTTCCGGAGCTGGATGGACCAGGAGGTTCAGGCTGCGGGGACTCCATCTACCCATGCCCTGCCCACTCACATGCCTCTAACGAAGATGGGTCCTAAGGATGACCCTGAGGCGTTCATTGATCTCTAAGCCTCATTAGGTTCACAAGGTTCATTTAAGCCTATGTGGTTGCCCTGCACGCTTAATGAACAAACTACAGCTGGTCCAAAACGCAGCAGCTCGAGTTCTTACCAGAACCAGGAAGTGAATCAATCAAAACTAACTTTAGCTGGACAATAACTTTATTCTAGAGCTGCTGTAAAGCCTAAACAATCTCTGTTACTTTAATTTCCTATTATCACTGTAAAGCTGCTTTGAAACAATCTATATTGATAAAAGCACTATATAAATTAAGGTGACTTGACTTGACCTAGGTCTCCGGATGCAGCCCATATTCGATGCATCCTCGATATCAAGAACACATCCGGCCACTTTCATGTGTCCTCTGTCCTTGCGTTCTTGAGTATTAGAATTGAACTTCGACGGTTGATGATGACTTTTAAGAGTGTAATGCTATAACTATAATACATACACTCTCAGAAAAAAAGGTACAAAAGCTGTCACTGGGGCGGTACACTTTCAAAAGGCCTTGCCTAAAGAGTGCATAATAGTACCTTCATAGTTACATATTGGTACCAAAAGTGTACATTTCAGTACATAAAGAAGTCTGTAAAGAAAATAATAAATTTTAAGTGTTTGTAGTGCCGTAATTTTAAGTTATATTCAGCTTTAAATTTGAAACTGTATTAAGTAACAACTTGGATATTTGAGTTATCTCAACAAGTTCAATCTAGGGAAGTTATTTCAATGATACATTTTAAGTTATGATAACTAATTGCAATAATTTTTTTACAATGAATAGATAAGTGTTTCTAAACTTTTGACTTATCTTCAGTAAGTTCACAGTGTGGTAGATTTTTTAATAGATAAAACAGTAAACTGTATATTAAACTAACCATGTCTCTAACATCTAACCTTACTTCCTTTTTCAGGCCTAACATGATAACACTTTGAAACACAATGTACTAAAACGTTCTGTCCTGTGTTTTTGAATGTTGTATGTTGTGTTGCCATACCCCTTTTACTTTGGTTGTGTGAGTGTATAAATAACAAATATGGGAATTGAAACTAGACAGATGACTAAATTTGAACCTTGTGATTAACAATTAAGTAATCATTAAAACAAAGTTTGCTTTAGCTGGTAACAGAAGGGTTTGTCTATGAAAACCAATCAAATTGTGGGGAAATTTTGTAATGCAGCATGATATTTTTGCCATACCTACTTATTCTATAAAAACTGTTTGTAACCCGCATGTAGTAAGTCTTTTATTTTGGCGGGCCCACTTCCTGCGCTTTCCCCGAACTCCCGAATTCCTCAAAGTTATGCGTCACCGAGTTCACTTCCTCTCTGTCTCCACTGTGGCTGTGGCATGGTCTGTTCGGCGTCCCCAAACACATCTATAAAGTGCTCCAACTTTAGCGATTCAAGCTCTGAATACTCGGTGAGTCTTTTTTTTCCAACTGTAACATGTTCAGTTCAGCCATGTGATTGATCACCGAAGCATTATTTTGACTATAGTTGCTGCCGCTTCCCAACCAGAGCTGTTTGATTCCACTCTGTTTAGACGTCGGGCTGTGCCTGGAGACCCGCGTTAGTCATTCCGATCTCAAAGGTAAACGTTTTACCTGTTATATTATGAAGGCATTGATTTAATAGGTTAGCACGGTTGCTAGTTTAGAGCATTATTGCTGTTTTGAGCGTGTTTTGTCACTGTTGTGACTACCGCTGAAATGGCTACATGTATTGGCGGTCATTGAAGCTTATTGATTTTAACGTAGCTACGTATTTACCTTTTTGATATTGCGCAATACCTTTCATGAATACCAAATTCTGTTTTAGTGTTTTGGGTAATTTGGAGACTAATACTTTTGTTTATTGGAATTTGAAGGTGCACTTTGTATTATTATTTTGAATGTCAACTTTGAGTACGTGTTTTGATTCTGAAAATGACTACATTTAGATTAGTTGACTATGAAATTCAAGTTATGGTAAAATATCACAGAACATGAGATTAGTTACTTTACTTTATTATACTTATTCCATATTTTTGAATTCTCGACTGTCCCAACTTAAGGACTCCGATCGAGATGGCGAGCCAAAAGAACTCGGACCTATACGTGGTAGGATAAGCGAACCACACATCCACCGTGACTGAACCTTTCCCTATTTGGATTATCTATGGCTCAATCCGTAATTAACTGACATTTCACCAGACTTTGTCTCGGCCGTGGAACACATTGCGTCGGGGGTTATTTTTTTCCCTTCTTTTCCTGTTTTTCTTTTCCATTCATTGGCAGTGCATTAATCTGCCATTGAATTGAACTTTACGTAGAATTGTGTTTTGTATGTGTCATTGAAGGTACTTTGTTTATGTTGTTTATGTTTTGTTTATGTTGTTTATGTTTTGTTATTTACTGAATACACACACTCAGACTAAAATCTATGACTCCGGTGTACTCATTCACAACCCAGGCTCTGTGACGATCCATCTTCTGTTGCCAGATAGCATCCGCAGTCAATTGCCTAGTCTATAACTGTTACATCTTGTATTCTTTTAGCTGGTGGGATTCTCAATGGATCCTCCAGCCTTGCTTCTTCTTGGGGGAGATTCTCTGAGAACTGCTCGAGAGATCCTCCGGCCGTGATTAAAGCATTTAAAGGACATTTGCTAAGGTCTGTTTGTCAATTATTCCTGTGCAGGAAGAAAGCTAGTTAGGGAAGCAAGTTAGTTAGGTAGACTATATATTAAGCATCGATTGGAGACGTTAGGGATCGTCGATTGGAGACGGCCCAGGTATTTATTAAGCGTCGATTGGAGACGGCGCAGGGAGAGCGTCGATTGGAGACGGCCCAGGGAGAGCGTTGATTGGAGATGTCCCTGGTAGACTTAGGTCAGATGAGATAGGACTTAGTTAGGTTTAGGGAAAGTCAATGTGAAAAATATTGTTGTTTTACTGTCATAGATTCACGATTGTATGTCAGCAGCAAAAACAGGAATCTTATGTTCCCTATCGTCCGGTCACTACGACGTACGTCATGGTGATCGACGAATAGGAATCTCACTAGAGAGGCCAATCTACTTAGAGTGAAACTAAACGAGCCAATGCATATTGGTGTGCAATCATTTGCATCAGCTGTGCAGCCTCGCAGCGTGGGTATTTAACGAGCAGCTGGTGCGATTGCACTTCAGCTTTTTGCTTCGGAGCCGAGCGTTTCGATAGTGTTTAATCTACTAAGTGATCAAACAACAAGTTTGTTCGTGGGTGGTTCATGTTTTCGCACAGGAACATGACTACGTCGGCACGCCGGTCAACTCTTCTTTCTCCGGGAAAGCTTGAGTCCCCTCTGCTGTTGGCCAGCCTCTGCTTGTGTGTATAAGCACAGCTGCAGGTCTGCTCGACACTGGGAGACCGCGGAGATCGGCGAGCTGCCGGGCTGCAGCGAGGGTTATCACGGCAACCCAGCGCTCGCTCGGCACTCTAGGTGCGCGGCCTCCTTGTCTATTCTCCATTGTAGCGCCCTCCCTGGTGGCCACCAGGAGAGGTCTACTTCAGTAGAATGGCTTGGGTGATCTGAGAGCTGAGGGCTGCTCCTTCGGGGAACCAACTCCTTTGGGCTCCTCCCTCTCTTGTGCATCACAAGTTGTGCAGCTTCTGGATGGGATTGCTGGTCCTTCAAAATTGGAAGAACCTAGCGTTTCATTCAGGGCTCCAGCTGAGGGCAGTTGTCGATTGCTGCATCGGAGAGAGGGCCTGTTTCGTTCTGGAAATGAGGGTGATGCTGAGTTCCCACTGTAATAGTGTGTGTGCTTATGCTGAATCAGATTCAGAACTGACAGCCATGCTTTCCTGGGTCTTTCTCGGATGTGCATTGAAAACTTAGCAGTATGGAGCTATATTGGTGCCAAAATATGGAACACCAAAAGTCCCAAATTCTGCATACGTTTTCACCTCTCTCGCTACCCTCGATGGTGGGATGGCTGTGCCTCTGGCGAACCAACTCTGCCCTGCATGTGAGGCCAAGGCACTATTATTGCATGAGGGAAGTTCTGAGGCGGAGTTGATTGGTAGTTCTCGGCCAGACGATGTCTACCTTGGTGGTCCAGAAGCGCCCCTGGCTGTCCTTGCAGAGGTGCGAGAGGTCGTCAAAGTACGCTTTCTTGATGCTCCCATCTCACAAGGTGGCCTTTTCGGCGACACTGTTGAGAATTGGCCCAGCAGTTCTCCGCAGTCAGCAGCAGACTGAAGCTCTTCCCCCGACGTACCACCAGTGTGCCTCGTGGGCCGCCCTTCAGTCTACTCATCACCATGGGTGTCATCCCCTGCAAAAAAAACAAAACAAAAAACACTCCGGCACAGCCTGCTCTACTGTGTCCGCTGCAGGAGGATAACACCGCCCGTCTCAGCCGCTGTTTAAGTGGTCGGTGAAACAATCACCCATGAGATGGGTGACCCGGAGATGGGTGGAGCTGCTTTCTCCCGGTGGAGGGCCGGGGAACGAATCTTTTGAGTGTTCCACCACTGGAGGCACAGTGGTACCTAAATTCTCAACAATAAAAAAAAAAAGGAAAAAAAAAGAGCAGTTTCTCTATCCCTGGGTCTGAAGAGGGCCAGGAGAGCAGTGGGAGGAGAGAATCCTCACCACTCTCATCCGCCTCTTCTATCGCCAGCAGGCAACAGTGTGCGGTTCGAGAATGCAGCCAAGCCGCCTCCTGCACCTCCTGCCCCGTGGAACCAGGTAAGTGTTGCTCAGCACACTCAGACTCCGCTACGGGCTGCCTCCCAGAGAGAGCCTCCCGAGCTGAGCCCCTGTGTTCCACCTCGCTGCCCCACTCCAGGTACGCCTACGGTCCCTTTGGTCCCGCTTGTACGGTCTCTGCGAGCCTGGTTAGCGTTCCCCAGTCTGTCTCGCTGGCTCATTCGGACCATCAGGCTCGGCTATGCGATTCAGTTCGGCCGGTATCCCCCCAAGTTTCGGGCCATTCACTCCACTACAGTGAGAGCAGCCGATGCCCATGTCTTGCGTGCGGAGATCACGGTCCTACTGGCGAAGGACGTGATAGAGCCGGTCCCTCCAGCTGATATGAGGTCAGGATATGAGGTGGTGGGTTACGACCGATCTTGGATCTGCGACTTTTGAATTGGAGCCTTCACAAGCTACCGTTCAAAATGCTCACGCAGAGACGCATTTTTGAATGCATCCGTCCCCGAGATTGGTTGCAGTGATCGACCTGATGGACGCGTACTTTCATGTCTCGATTCTTCCTCGACACAGGCTGTATCTGCGCTTTGCGTTATTATTATTATTATTATTATTATTTTGTTTTTATTTTTCAACTATTTCGACGACTGGCTCATACTGGCACACTGTCGAGATCAGTTATGCGAACACAGGGACCTCGTGCTCAGGCACCTCAGCCAGCTGGGCCTTCAGGTCAACTGGGAAAAGAGCAAACTCGCCCCCATGCAGAGGATCTCTTTTCTCGGTATGGAGTTGGATTCGGTCACTCAGACAGTGCGCCTCACTGAGGAGCGTGCTCAGTCGGTGTTGAACTGCTTGAACACGTTCAAAGGCAGGACGGCGGTCCCACTGAAATTCTTTCAGAGGCTCCTGGGGCATATGGCAGCAGCAGCAGCGGTAACCCCGCTTGGACTGCTCCATATGAGACCGCTTCAGCACTGGCTTCTCGGCCGAGTCCCAAGATGGGCGTGGCATCACGGCACTCACCGGGTGGCAATCATACCGGTGTGCCGCCAGACCTTCAGTCCGGGCAGGAGTCCCCTTGGAACAGGTGTCCAGGCATGCTGTGGTATTCACAGATGCCTCTGCCACCGGCTGGGGTGCCACGTACAATGGGCATGCAGTGTCAGGGGTGTGGACGGGCCCCCAACTGCATTGGCACATCAACTGCCTCGAGTTGCTTGCAGTATGTCTCGCTCTGAGCCGCTTAAAAAGGCCGCTTCAGGGCAGAGACGTGCTGGTCCGTACGGACAACACTGCGACCGTTGCGTACATCAACCGACAAGGTGGTCTACGCTCCCGTCGCATGTCGCAACTCGCCCGCCATCTCCTCCTCTGGAGTCAGAAGCATCTGAGGTCGCGTCGAGCCATGTATGTCCCCGGTGTGCTCAACCGTGTGGCCAACGAGCTATCACGAGCTGTGCTTCCGGGAGAATGGCGACTCCACCCCCAGGTGGTTCAGCTGATTTGGAGAGAGTTCGGGGAGGCTCAGGTAGACCTGTTTGCCTCCTCAGAGACCTCACAGTGCCAGCTGTTTGACTCCCTGACCGAGAGCTGGCCCCGGGGCCTTCGCAAATATGTGTTTCCCCCAGTGAGCCTTCTTGCACAGACACTGTGCAAAGTCAGGGAGGACGAGGAGTAGGTCCTTCTTGTGGCTCCCTATTGGCCCACCCGGACCTGGTTCCCAGAACTTATGCTCCTCGTGACAGTCCCTCTAGCGAGATTACTATTCGTCGATCACCACGATGTACGTCTCCATTCATATTATGTAACCGAGACGTTTTATATCAATATTTAAGGTCAGGTCTGTTCAAACCCATAAAGTTCTAGACAATGTTGTTTTCGTCAACGATGACGATAACGAAATGATTTCGTTGACGCACCTTTTTTTTATGACGATAACGCGACGATGACTAGCTAAAAATGGCTCTAAGGTGACTAAAACATGACGAGACGTTTTCGAGTTTTCGTTGACGAGACGAGACGAGACGGAACGAAAATGATTATAAGTCTGACGTTCACAATGCATGTCATTTCTGCCTATTTTGCGTGAAATCTGTCTGTTTTGAGCTAAAAAAAAAAAAGTATCAGCAATGCTGCTGCTTCCTATCCTTGTTTTGGATACGCCCACCACCCGGCTGCCGCCATGCCGCGCACCAGATTCCACACAACAACAGAGAAGCACCTGGCTGCAGCCTGCAGATTTGGGCGGGGGTGCACCTGGCGTGATTCTAGCATGTTTTCATGTTCATCGCTGCATGGTGAGTACATTACAGGCAAGCTACTCTTTTTTTGTTCTAATTTTATTTACATTTTATTTTACCATTTTTAATTCTGAAGTGGCGTTTAGTGTGATGTTATTTGGTGTAAAAATGAGATCGTGTAATGCTAACTTTACTCATCATATCACACAAATAACTAGGACAGCGTAGGTCTAAGTGTGTGTGTGTGTTTGTGCGTGCGTGCGTGCGTGCGTGCGTGCGTGCGTGCGTGGTGTGTGTGTGTGTGTGTGTGTGTGTGTGTGTGTGTGTGTGTGTGTGTGTGTGCGCGCGTTTGCGTGGTGTGCGTGGTGTCTGTGGTTTTGGTGGGATTAGGATATAGTGTTAAAACCATAGGTTAAAACAACAGAGGCCCTTAAAAAGAAATATAGTGGCAAAACTAAACCAGGAGAAGAAATATAGGCTAGGATATACAAAGATATATTGTAGGATATTCTTTTCCTATGAATACATTGATTAAATGTATTTTGATATTATTGTTATTAATATATATAAATATATATATAAATATAAGGTATATATTAAAAATATATATATATATAAAAATAACCTTCAAGCTTTTAAAACTATTTCAAACTTTTAGGATAGGCTTTCTCAAGCCAAATTAAAGTTTGTGTTGACAAACTTTTTTAACTAGTTTGTTGTTCCTAAACAAAGTAAGTCTCTTAGGTACTTTACAGACAAAGCCAATAACACTCAAGCATATCTTGTCTAACATTTTCCTATAATATGTTTAAAATGTATAAAAAAGAAATTCCTTGTATGACTCTGTACTATGTTAATGCCTCTCTTTAAAATTATTCAATATTGTTTGTTCTGTATTTTATCTAAATTAGGTGTTGTGAACTGGAGTGCATTTTCCAGACAATATAGGCAAGAGTTCCGGGTGCCCTACTCGCTGACTCTGTGCTTGCACTGCACTGAAGTATACAAGCACTGCCCACCTGGGTCTGTGGGTGATGGCCGAAGCGGAGTCCTGCGGGGACTTTATTCTGAGAAGGAGGTTGAGGGCTATTGCTCGGTTGACTGTTTTTTTTTTTCAGGCTGAGTAGATTGTGTGTGAGTGTACGTACGTGTGTGAGTGTAGGTACGTGTGTGAGTGTACGTACGTGTGTGAGTGTACGTAGGCAAGGCAAGGCAAGGCAAATTTATTTGTATAGCGCATTTCATACACAGCAGCAATGCAATGCGCTTCACACAAAAATGTAAAAAATAAAAACAACAATATGAAACTACATACAATTTTACAATATATAAGACACCAACCAAATAAATAAATAAATAAATATAATTATTTATTCACACATTAACTGTAAAAAGCATCTGAAAAAAGTTTGGTCTTTAATCTAGTTTTAAAAATTGTGATAGTTGGAGCGTTTTTAATGTTTTCTGGAAGCTGGTTCCAGAGATGAACGCCAAAATAGTTAAAAGCAGATTCCCCTTGTTTTGTTTTAACAATAGGTTTTACTAGAAGCTGTTTATGTTGTGATCTAAGGGGTCTTGGTTGAGTATACTGTTGAAACATATCACAAAGATATTTTGGTCCCAACCCCTTTATTGACTTAAAAACTAATAAGAGTGCCTTAAAATTAATCCTATATCTAATTGGTAGCCAGTGTAAGGACTTTAAGATTGGAGTAATATGATCTATTCTTTTAGTTTTAGTAAGGATTCTGGCTGCACTATTCTGTACCATTTGAAGCGGTTTTAAATTCTTTTTAGGGAGTCCTGTTAAAAGCACATTACAATAATCAATCCTACTCGAAATAAAAGCATGTATGATCTTTTCAAGATCCTCCTTAGACATGAATCTTTTAAGCTTATTAATATTTTTAAGATGAAAATACGCTGATTTTGTGATTGTTTTTATGTGATTATTAAAATTTAGATTATTATCTATTAGGACACCAAGGCTTCTTACCACTTCCTTTGCTATTAAGCCCTTTGTTTCTAGCAGGGTAGAGATTTTACATCTTTCCTCATTTCTTCCAAAAACGATAACCTCAGTTTTATTTTTATTAAGTTGGAGAAAGTTCTGTGACATCCAAGTATCGATTTCTTCAATGCACTGACAGAGAGTTTCAATGGGGGTATAGTCATTAGGCATTAGAGGTAAATAAATTTGTGTATCATCAGCATAACTATGGTAAGAGATTGAATTTTTCTTTATGATTTTACCAAGTGGTAGCATATATAGATTGAATAATAGTGGACCCAAAATTGAGCCCTGGGGAACTCCACAGGTCAAAGATGTTAATGTTGAGGAACAATTTCCAATTTTAACAATAAAACTCCTGTCACAAAGATACGATTTTAGCCAGCTGATCACAACACCGGTGAAACCAACCCAATGTTCCAGTCGATGAAGCAATATGTAATGGTCAACAGTGTCGAAAGCCGCACTGAGGTCCAGTAATACTAAGATGGATGCCTTGCCTGCGTCTGTATTTAGTCGGATGTCACTTATGACTTTAGCAAGAGCTGTTTCTGTACTATGGTGAGTCCGGAAACCTGACTGAAACTCGTCTAGGCAGTTGTTAAGTTTTAAAAAAGATGTAAGTTGATTAAAAACAATTTTTTCAATAATTTTGCCAATAAACGGTAGGTTTGAAATGGGCCTATAGTTGCTTAATATGGATGTATCCAAGTTATTCTTTTTGAGAAGTGGTTTTATAACCGCAGTCTTTAGGGATTTAGGAAATGTACCCATTTGTAAAGATGAATTGATAATATTAAGCAATTCTGGTGCTAGAATATGAAAAACCGATTTTAAAAAGGTGGTGGGTAGAGTATCTAGTGTACAAGTGGAAGAGGAGAGGCTTTGTACTGTTTTATTCAGTGTTTCAGTATCGATCAAACTGAAATTAGCCATCCTGTTTAATATTCCTGTAGTTGTTTGTTCTGATTGCATTGTAGTATGTTTTTGATGTATTATATTCAATCTGATTTGATCAATTTTGGATTTGAAAAAGAACGCGAACTCATTACACTTTATGGTCGAGATGAATTCAAGTGGTAGTTTTTGAGGGTGGGTTGTCAGTTTTTCCACTGTCGAGAAAAGAACACGAGCGTTATTTAGATTTTGATTGATAATGTTAGAAAAGAACAACTGTCTTGCTTTACCAGTTCCAGTGTTGAAGTTTTTAAGCTTTTCCTTGTAAATATTATAGTGTACTGGGAGTTTGGTTTTACGCCACTGTCTTTCTGTCCTCCTACATTCTCTCTTCAAGAGCTTAACTGTTAAATTAAGCTTCCATGGGGCTTTCTGTTTTCTATTAACTTTCTTGAGTTTTAATGGTGCTATATCATCCATAATATCTATCATTTGTGAATTAAAATGATCCATCAAATCATCTACTGATTTTGATGTGTGGCTCAAAAATTTAGAATGAAAAACTTGTTCAAAAAGAGCATTGGTGTAATCATTAATCATTCTTTTTTCTATCATCACAGAGGTGTTAGACTTATGAGGAGACATGGAAACATCAAAGAAAATGCAGGAATGATCAGATAATGCTAAATCCTTTACAGTCACAGAAATATCAATCCCCCTTGTGATCACCAGGTCAAGTGTGTGACCAAGGGAATGTGTTTTTTCCTGTACATGTTGAGTTAGGTTAAATGTGTTAAGCAGTGAAAGTAGTTCACTAACATAGTTGTTATCTGGATTGTCAACATGCAAATTGAAATCCCCAGATATTAAAACACTGTCAAACTCTAAACAAATAAAAGAAAATAGTTCACCTAGTTCATCAAGAAAAACTCTAGGGGAATGCTTTGGTGGTCTGTAGATGATCAGTAACAGAATTTGAGGAGAACCCTTAATAATTCCACTTAAATACTCAAAAGAAACAAATTCGCCAAAGAATAACTGTTTGCATTCAAAAGATGAATTAAAAATTGTGGCTATTCCACCTCCTTTTTTGTTAAAACGAATGGCACTTAGAAAATTATAATTAGGAGGGGCTGATTCAATAAGGGTAGACACATTATTTGCTAGGTCTAACCAAGTTTCGGTTAGAATTAAGAAATCAAGGTTATATGCACAAATGAGATCATTGATTAAGAAGGACTTATTAAGTAAAGATCTGATATTTAAAAGAGCAAATTTCACTATGGTGATATGATCTGCTTTAGAAATCTGAGTTTGTTTAGTTACTCTTTGAAGATTTACCAGATTTACCCCATAGGCTGGATGTACTCGATTTCTCCTATCACTTATTATTACTGGGATAGGCCAATTTGGGACACTAACATTAGATGGCACAAACTGAGTGGATGGACAGAGACATAAAGGATTTTCATTTTCGTTTCCAGCAGGACATTCATAACTTATAGATTGCAAAGTATCTGAGAGCACAGGGAGAGTGTCTAGCTGGAAAAACTGTCAATGTATACCAAAGGCCATGTAATTTAAAAGGATAAAAGTCAATTTTTTTACTCCTTCTCTATTTGGATGAAGGCCATTTCTTCCAAACAGATCATGTCTAGTCCAAAAATAATCAAAATTTCCAATGAAATTAAAACCAGCAGCAATACAAAAATGTTTTAACCATATGTGCAATCCAAAAAGACGGCTAAAAAACTCACATCCCCTAGAGGGCAATGGAATGGGACCTGATATGATGAGTTGTTTACCTAGGGAGTCAGCTTTAAAACAGAGGTTCTCAAAATCTTGGTACAGTTTTGCTGACTGCCTATCCATTACATCATTTGCCCCAGCATGTACAATGACTGATTTTACAGAAGGATGAAGATCAAGAAGTTTAGGTAAAAGGAGGACAAAATACGTACGTGTGTGAGTGTGTGTGAGTGTACGTACGTGTGTGAGTGTGTGTGAGTGTACGTACGTGTGTGAGTGTTTGTGAGTGTACGTACGTGTGTGTTTGTGAGTGTACGCATGTGTGTGAGTGTACGTACGTGTGTGTGTTTGTGAGTGTACGTACGTGTGTGTGTTTGTGAGTGTACGTTCGTGTGTGAGTGTACGTACGTGTGTGTGTTTGTGAGTGTATGTACGTGTGTGTTTGTAAGTGTACGTGTGTGTTTGTAAGTGTACGTACGTGTGTGAGTGTACGTACGTGTGAGTGTACATACGTGTGTGAGTGTACGTACGTGTGTGAGTGTACGTACGTGTGTGAGTGTACGTACGTGTGTGAGTGTACGTACGTGTGTGAGTGTACGTACGTGTGTGAGTGTACATGCACACATACAGATAATCACGTACATCAACCGTACACACACACACACATACGTATACACACAGACAGACGCATACGTACACACGCACACACACACGTACGTACGTACACTCACGCACGTATGTACGTGTGTGTGTGTGTGAGTGTACGTACGTGTGTGAGTGAGTGTACGTACGTGTGTGTGTGTGTACGTGTACGTACGTGTGTGTGTGTGTGTGTGTGTACGTACGTGTGTGTGTGTGTGTGTGTGTGTGTGTGTGTGTGTGTGTGTGTGTGTGTGTGTGTGTGTGTGTGTGTGTGTGTGTGTGTGTGTGTGTGTGTGTGTGTGTGTGTGAGAGTGTACGTACGTGTGTGAGTACGTACGTGTGTGTACGTATGTGTGTGAGTGAGTATACGTACGTGTGTGAGTGTATATGCACACATAAAGATAATCACGTACATCAACCGTACACACACATGCGTACATACACACACGCATACACACAGATAGACGCATACGTACACACACACGCACACACACACACACACGTACGTGTGTGTGTGTGTGTGTGTGTGTGTGTGTGTGTGTGTGTGTGTGTGTGTGTGTGTGTGTGTGTGTGTGTGTGTGTGTGAGTGTACGTACGCATGTGTGTGTGTGTGTACGTACGTGTGTGAGTGTACGTGTGTGTGTGTGTGTACGTACGTGTGTGAGTGTGTGTGTGTGTACGTGTGTGAGTGTACGTACGTGTGTGTGTGTGTGTGTGTGTGTGTGTGTGTGTGTGTGTGTGTGTGTGTGTGTGTGTGTGTGTGTGTGTGTGTGTGTGTGTGTGTGTGTGTGTGTCTGTGTCTCTGTGTGTGTACGGTTGATGTACGTGATTATCTGTATGTGTGCATATCTCTTTTATACAATTATTTTTGTTTTGAAATAAAAGTTATCACTGGTATGAGTTTGGTTTTTTGAGTTGGCATGCATAATATGGGATACAGACAGAGATTGACAATGTACTGTATGTAGTTAGTTTAACTTAAAACTACTTTATTGGCATAAATGTTTTATAATAACCTAATGCACAAAAATAAACAAGAACTATTACAGAGGAATGATTAAAATAAGAAATATATAAGGTGCCATTAATGTTTACAGTAATTTTGTAATTTACACAGTGAAGTGCAACAGAATGTAAAAAACTTTTAAAATACTACACAGATATTGCACAATATATAGCCTATACTCTGTAATTCCTTATGTTTACCTTAGATCAGACATAGTTAAAACTATGGATATATGCTCAACTACTTTTTGCTGCTTTCATTATTACTTTAGAGTTGGTTTAATACTTTATCATTTTATTAAAGTATTATTTCAAATTTGCGCAAGCGTTTTTAAGACGCGTGACGTCACCACTTAACGCAAATACGACGCATGCGCTGTCAGCGCGATATGGCGCATGAGTTTTCAACCGCATTTCCTGTTTACCGTGGCGTCGACGCCATTACTGTGCCACTAACCAACGAGAAGCCCCAGGAGCGGCCCCGCCTCGATCGACGTCATCACTTTGCCCCTAACCAATGAGAAGCGTTATGGGCGGGGCTGCACGTGCAGCCCCGCCCCAGGTGCAGCCCCGCCCCGATCTGCAGGCTGCAGCCAGGTGTACTTGCAACAACAACACACCTGCGGCTGCGGCTAGTCACTCGTCACACATCTTCGATATGAGGCGCCGGACTGGACAAAAGCGAAACGAACTGCGCGAGCGAGACCGAAAGTGCGCGAGAGAGACCCGAGTGTGTCCGAGCATTAGTTTAGTGGGCTAATTAGTACACAGTAATATATAATTATTATATAACTTAGATTATAACATAAATTATTATTTAACTAATTATATAATAAAGCCACAATTGCCAAAGTAAGAATGTTAGTTTTTGAGTAAAACAGTGATTCCACTGTTACCACTTTATCTGTGTGTAATGTTGTAGTAGCTCAAAGTTTTTTGCTGTTTAAACTGTAAACCATTCCTTTATTACTGTGATTACTGGTGAAAATAGCCAATGTGCTGACATTTTAGAAGATCATCAATTCATGGAAAAAATATAACTTGAAATATGGGGATAAAAGGTTTCTGCCCAATGCGACAATGAAGTAGCCTACAGCTTGGCAGCACTGCATCTCCATCAATGAGAAAGTCTAGTTTATTATGCAAAGGTTTTAAGGTTAACTGTTGTTTTATGAATTGCAACACTTGCTACAACCTGTCAAACCTAAGCCCATTTCCAATACTTTTTAACCTAAATTAATTTGTTAAAGACTACTTTTTTTTTTTTTTTTACTAAAATTGACTAAAACTTGACTAAAACCTTTTTGCGTTTTCGTCGACTAAAACTTGACTAAAACTATCAAGTTTATAAGTGACTAAAATGTGACTAAAACTAAAAAGCATTTTCGTCCAAAAGACTAAGACTAAGACTAAAACTAAAAGGGCTGCCAAAAACAACACTGGTTCTAGATTTACAGTAGATATGTTTCCTTACAGAAAACACAAGAGCATTTTTAACAATTTCAAGAATAAAAAGCATGTAAAATAAAAAGAACTTACATGACACTGTAACACTCTCACTTTTGTTACTGCTGACAGGATTGTGTGTCTCGCATGAGTACGGTTTATTCTCCTGGACTTCAGTAGATGACAAGAACACTTGAGGGTTTTTTTCATTCTGGATCATTTTGTCTTCTTTATACCAGGATAGAGTCAGATCTTCTCTTTTTCCGATGTCACATGTGAGAGTCGCATTCCCATCTTTTGTGCATATGAACTTCACAGCAGGTTTAGGGGCCTTTTCTGTAACAGAAACATGGTGGTTATTTCCTAATACTGTAACTATTATAGAAATATACAGTCTGATTTTGTTATTATTATTGTGTTGGAAGGGTAGAAATATTTGTTATCTTACCATATACTTTAATTTCCACTTCTCCTCTACCAATCTCTGTACCACCATCATTAAATGCGTTGAATGTATATTTGCCCGTGTCCTTCAGACTAACACTTGAAAATCTCAATGATCCATCTTCTTCCATAGATACACCTTCAGGTTCTCCTTTGATAATCCCACCTTTCCTGCGAAGAATGGTGCCGCGTGTGTCATGGACCCATCTAATCTCAGAAGGTTTCTCATTGTTTCTTGTTGTCAGCTTAATGATGCAGGACGTTCCCTCTAGATCTTTTCCACATGTCTCTGTTGAGACTATAATAAATAAAATTAGATTAGAATTTAATAAAACTCAACAGGGTTCAACTGCTCATGCTTGGTTCACTATGAGGAAAAAGCATAAAAACAGAGAATGAATAATTCTCAGGGTGAGTTTCTTTTTAAAAGTAAATTTCGGTTCAGACACTAACTTTAGACAACACAGTTCAATATTATATTCCCGCCATAAAACAGTTAATTTAACACACACTGACTCCTAACAACAACAAGATCTTTCATCACACTGTACAGGGTAAGTTGTCACAAACGGGGATTTGTGTAAGACAGACTATTATATCAGAACTTAAACAGTAAAATTATTATAAAAACAGCTGAAAGGTAAAAGGTAACTTAAAAACACCAAACCATTGTTATGGCCAACAGAACTTAAATTTGTGTAAAATTTCAACACAATATGCCCTGACCTGACATTTATATAACTATAAAGAAACCGTTCTGAGTTAAAATCTGCCTTTGTTATATAATGACAAAAAATAATATGATACTGAAGACTGTTTTGAACTAGATGTTTGAAACCAACAAATCAGTGCTTGATAAAACAAGACTCAAAATAGTTCCTGAAATACAGACTTTGTGCTGAACTATGAAAGTAAAGGGAGCTTCAGCAGCGATAGAAAAAACATTTTGGGTCTCCAAAGAACATTTCTTTCTTATTTCGAAGAACATTTTTAATAATCTAAAGAAACTTTTAATAATCAAAATAAAAATGTTCCACTTCAAAGAACTTTTGGTGGAATGGAAAGATTCCATTGTTGTTTAAATGTTCTTCAGAGAAACAGATGGCAATAAAGAACCTTTATTGTAACACTTACATTTTGACTACATATCTAAATGTTCGACTTTCTGTGTGTCTTTTATTAAAGACTGACACGAACAAACACTCGTTGCAGCAGTTTGCGTGTAAACGTTATAGATTTGCATTTAAAAGTGTCCAAAAATTACAGTATAAGTGCATTTGTTCAAGTGGTCACTATAAAAGTGCATGTGTTGCTTTAAGGCAGTGGTTTTCAAACCCTCGGTCTGATTCGACCCAGACTTAAAAAATGGGTCGCCAGGATGATTTAAGGAAAATATAATTAAATTAAAAAACAAAATTTGTTTTCATAAAATCATAGTCTATAGGCCTATATAAAAGAAATATTTCTGTGAGGCGCGGCGCCTCACAAACAAGTTGACGGAAAGGAAACCAAGACGGCAGTTTGTTTGTTTTCTTTATTTTACAAAAGCACAATGTTGTGTTTTATTGCGAGTGTACACAAATCTAAATAAATACTTTGCAGTTTCGAATGATGTCCTGAATGAACAAAATAACGGAGTATATTTGTATGATTCCATCGCGCCGGTGGCGCCTCACACACACACAACATATTCCAGCATTGCAATCTTGACATCGCAGCCGATTCAATATCAAAATAAAATAGTCGACCTCACATAAAAATTACACTGCTCTCTTTAAATAGTCAGTAGCCTACAATTCGTGCCATTCAGCGTAAGCACCGCTCCACTGTGATGTTTCCAAGCACATTTTGCTCATGTGAAGAGGGTGATTTTTTTTTTGAAGAGGGATCGATATTGGAACGCGAGTGAAGTACAGAGAAGCCCACGGGCGTAATTTCCTATGGGGACAGGGGGACATGTCTAAAGTGGCAGCAGCTAATTCTCTGAGAAAATTACTAACTGCTCTTGGCTAAAGAATGCATATAGCTTTAATACAGATTTATCTATATTTAGTTTATAATTTATGCAGTGCGGAATGTTTTGATAACCTTATCCAATTTCTGTATATTTCATATCTGTTAGACAGGAAAGGCACAGGTAAATATGACATAATGGGTTTATGTAAGGTTTGTTTTAAGTTCACTTAAATTAAAAGTTTTTATATTTTTTGAAGCCTAATAAATATTTAAAATTTGGGGGGATAATCATTTTCATTTTTTCTTAGAAGCCTATAATAAATAATAGTTTAGCATCCAAATAAATCGCGAATATGGAAAAAAATGTATTCGAATGAGAGAGTTACGTGAGCCCAACACCGCTGATTTTCACTTTCTCTTTTAATTATTTCGTTTTGGCTTGTTTATAGATATTTTTTTCATTCTCGTTCTGTTCTGAATATCATAAAATTTAAAGGATTTGTTGTGGAAAATTTTTAGTGAATTTTTTAAGCATACATCAAACGATAGTAGGCTATATTAATTGGTTAAAATTCTTACACTGTAAAAAATTTCTAACCCTCCCAAATCAAAAATTTCAAGTGACCGATAACATCTACATTTTTCAATTGGCCCAGGTGAAATTCTTGTTGCAATAGTCTGTTAACATTGGCTCAATGAGAAATAATACGTCAGACTAATTGAAAAATTTAGATGTTATCGTCACTTGAAATTTATCACTTGGGGATGTAATTTTTTTTTACAGTGTACAATGGTTAATGGTTAACCGGTTAATTAGCATCCCTGTAGCTTTAGCTAGATCAAAAGAGTGCAGAATCAACTTTGCTGCGATCGCGTCATGGATAAACCACTGCATGTACATCATCAAAAGTGGTTGTTAAGAAAAGGCTTAAGAATAGGCCTATGGGTCGCAAAAAAAAAAAAATGTTCTTGATCTGACACTTAAAAATGGCCTTTACTATATTTTTTTCTGACAATTTAGATGTTCTAATATGATTTATAATATTGAGTTGGTATAAAATAAAGCAGTATGCATGAAAACAAATGTTAATATGGATTACTATTCTTAATATCCATTGATCACAACTTTTGATCTCAGCTATAAAATATATTTACAAAATAATAAGAAAAACTGTTTCTCCACTTTAGTCTATTAACATATTTCTATACAAAATGAAGTCAGAACCTACCAGAGAGTGCAGTGAAGCCACAGAGGAATAAAAACAAGAGATTGTATTGGCAGCTCATTGCTCTTCTGAACAATGCAAATGTTGCAGAAACTTTTTCACAATCGACTGGAGGAAACAGAACTCATTTCCTGTTTTGCAAGTGTCAGTATTCATTTCGTTTGATCTTCGAGGCGCGGGGGCGGGGGGGGGGGGGGGGTCTTTTTGCAGAAATGGCATGTTAAGAGTCAACAGTTTTGTGTTTTAAGAAGATTTTTTTGTTGTTTGCATCTTTTTATTTTTATTATGAGCCATTTAAATACATTTCAAATCTATAATTTTTTAAATATCCTATTTGTTTTCATACAGAGTCAGGTTTCACTTGTCCTGGCGTTGTATTAAATGGTTATTTTTATTTGCCATTAAATACGTCACATACTCGCTGTTTAAGTTTTATTTTTATCATCATGAACATGAAAGAAATAATACGATCAAATATACAGTCAAATGGGAAACACTTTACAACATGTTACACATTTGTAGGCTATAGTTGTGTCATTGAAGTAACAATAAACTACAATGTGTGTGTGTGTGTGTGTGTGTGTGTGTGTGTGTGTGTATCCATTTACATTAAATCTTCTCATACTCTGTGTCGTTAAGTATAGGCCTATTATTTGTAACAACATGAACGTGAAGGAAATAACACTATCACATATAGACCATATACAGTCAAATGGGAAACACTTTACAACTTGTTACACATTTATTAATATTATTTGAAATAATAACGGTGTATAGTTGTAGCCTATATCCTTGATGTATAAACTACTGCGTTTGTATCCATTCATTGACATTACACATGATCAATATGCTATGTTTCAAAATTTTGCTCAACATCATGATATCGTATAATGGAAAAGTGATTTTATTTAGAAGTATTGTTGTTAAATATTGTAGACATGGATCCGATCAAAATCCATATGAAAACAGCATATATTTAACAAAAAAGAAAATTAAGTGTATAGCGCAACTATGACTGTTTAAGCCCCGCCCCTCACTTCCGGTTCTGTGGCTGTGGTCAGAGCCCGTCTACGGAGAGCCCGGCCACTCCCTATTAAGTCCTATTGTACCGAATTTTGGTTGTAGTTCCACCAGAGTTCCACTGGGGGCGATCGCCCATGAGCGCAAAATGAATGGGAGTCTATGGAGCTAGACGGCTAAATTTGTCTCTTTCACCTGATTGCCGTTGAGAAATCTCAGATTTGATTGTAGGTTTTGCAAGTTCAATATGGGTTATAGGTCGAAAGTTGAATGAACGAGTACTTATGTCCTTTCGATTTCTTACAGGTGGAGTTGTCGTTGCCCATAACACGCTAGCATTCTGCTAATGAACGCTGATTGGTCAGTGAAGGACTGATTACGACCGCTTGATGGTCTTTTAAAACAACAAAACAAAACCTCTTCTAGCACGTGTATTTACCTGTGTCAGCTGTGTTGTGTTTCCCTGTGTCAGCTGTGTTGTGTGTTTACCTGTGTCAGCTGTGTTGTGTGTTTACCTGTGTCAGCTGTGTTGTGTGTTTACCTGTGTCAGCTGTGTTGTGTGTTTCCCTGTGTCAGCTGTGTTGTGTGTTTACCTGTGTCAGCTGTGTTGTGTGTTTACCTGTGTCAGCTGTGTTGTGTGTTTACCTGTGTCAGCTGTGTTGTGTGTTTACCTGTGTCAGCTGTGTTGTGTGTTTACCTGTGTCAGCTGTGTTGTGTGTTTCCCTGTGTCAGCTGTGTTGTGTGTTTCCCTGTGTCAGCTGTGTTGTGTATTCACCTGTGTCAGCTGTGTTGTGTGTTTACCTGTGTCAGCTGTGTTGTGTGTTTCCCTGTGTCAGCTGTGTTGTGTGTTTACCTGTGTCAGCTGTGTTGTGTGTTTCCCTGTGTCAGCTGTGTTGTGTGTTTACCTGTGTCAGCTGTGTTGTGTGTTTACCTGTGTCAGCTGTGTTGTGTGTTTACCTGTGTCAGCTGTGTTGTGTGTTTCCCTGTGTCAGCTGTGTTGTGTGTTTACCTGTGTCAGCTGTGTTGTGTGTTTACCTGTGTCAGCTGTGTTGTGTGTTTACCTGTGTCAGCTGTGTTGTGTGTTTCCCTGTGTCAGCTGTGTTGTGTGTTTACCTGTGTCAGCTGTGTTGTGTGTTTCCCTGTGTCAGCTGTGTTGTGTGTTTACCTGTGTCAGCTGTGTTGTGTATTCACCTGTGTCAGCTGTGTTGTGTGTTTACCTGTGTCAGCTGTGTTGTGTGTTTACCTGTGTCAGCTGTGTTGTGTGTTTACCTGTGTCAGCTGTGTTGTGTATTCACCTGTGTCAGCTGTGTTGTGTGTTTACCTGTGTCAGCTGTGTTGTGTGTTTACCTGTGTCAGCTGTGTTGTGTGTTTCCCTGTGTCAGCTGTGTTGTCGATGCCTCGAGAGAAAAGAAAGTGCAGAGCGTGAAAGCACCAAAGTGACTGAAGGATTGCCGTAAAGCAGTATCTCTGGTCGTACGATGTGTATAATGTCATTGACACTTTAAAAGACTTTTTAAAGCAAATAAGTGACTCTAAAAAATCTCACGCCCAGAAATGTGTAATTTCTTTGCATCTCCTTTCGAATACAACATTCAAATTACTAGACAAAATAATGTATCCTGAGAAAAGTGGATTTTGAGGGGTATAGCGCCATAGACCTCCATTCATTCTGCTCTCGTCCTGTGAGCGCCCTCATATGGAGCCAGAGTGGAACTGCAACCAGTTCAGAAGCCGGAAGTTTACTGAGAGTTAAACTTCTCCTCTTATAAGACATTCTCTGCTGTGGTTGAAGTGGTTCTGTCTCGAGGAAACAGAAATAATTTCCTGTTTGCGATCAGAGAGATGGCGGTTTACTGACAGAATCATAAACTGAAGATGTGGGTTAAAGGGATAGTTCACCCAAAAATGAAAATGTTGTCATAATTTACTCAGTAAACTTACTTGCAAACCTGTAAGAGTTTCTCTCTTCTGTTGAACACAAAAGAAGATATTTTTTGAAGAATTAATATTTTTTGCAGAATGTTGGTACCAGACAGTTGATGGACCCCATTGACTTCCACAGTAAAGAAAATACTATGGAAGGAGTGGACTGGTCATCTGGGAGACTGACATGCTTTTTGGGCCGATTATACATCTCATCATTTATTTATTTTTGTCTGACAGCCCATAAAAAAAATCAGTGACCCAAAATTTTTGTTTTGCTTAATTGATGGATCTGGGGTCTTTGTGCCGGTATATTGCATTTGTCAAAAAATAATAATAAAAAAATAAAAAAATAAACAGACTTATGTTATGAAACCAGTTATTGGTGCCAGGTCTTTCTCCATCGGTTTGGTCTTTTTTGGGTTCAGCATTTACAGTTCTGCTGCCATCTTGTGTACACTCATGGCAAATGTTTGATATCAGTGTCTGGCACAAGTGTGTGTCTATCCAGCAAGACCACCAACCCATAACATATGAAAAATAACCACTGCATAACAAAAGTGCACGGCATAAACTACTATAATAACACAAATGAACTCACTGGGTTCTGGATCTTTTTTGCCCGGACATTAATTTTAGAGTGAATATTTGGAACTGTGTTCCCAGAAACAGTAGCTGTTTTATAATATCTGACTTACAGTAGGATATAGCCTGACACCAATATTTGTATATATGTAATTAAATTATACAAACAAAACTGTGATGGATACAGTTTGTAATTGATTCAACTTAAGAAAAAAAATAAAAAGAAATATTTCACTACTGGCACAAATCTTCTTCTGAATTAAAATTTTTGTTTTCAAATAGAAGTCTTAACAGAATACATTCACATTTAACATTTGACAGAGGATTTTATTCAAAGTGATTTACAGTGCATTCTGTGTTTACATTACCCTGGATCAAACTCTTCACATTGACACTAGTGCAAAACAATCCCTCTGCCTTGGTAGCTAAATAAAATAGAATAAAAAAATAAAAATAAAAAAAAAACGCAAATGAAGCAGAAAATGTACTGTAAAATAGTGTCTTTCAAATCAAAGTCAAATCAAAGATTTGGTAGCTAAATAAAATAGAATAAAAAGCCTTCTCTACTTTCCACCACAAACGAAAAATGAAGCAGAACATTTACTGTAAAATAGTGTCAAATGTATTGTCATGTATTTTTTTCAATGTTTTTCTGAACAATATACATTTTTACAAGCAATTTATTTCTACACAATCACACCTGCAAAACTCTGTTTACGTTGGTGACAGTAAGTAATAAATAAATTAAATATCTGCATATTTAACAGTACATTTATATATTCATAACCTGAGGATGAAGTTTCAACACCCAGCAGACAGAAAGGTCAAAGAGCAACAGTGAAAGCTGAGAAACAGTCACAGTTCTGAAGACAGATGGTTCAGAGCTGCAGTCGATGCAGTGAAGCTGGGATTCAGAGAGTCCATGATGAGCAGAAGTGTGTGGCATCACACACACTCACAGATGCTGTTTCTGAGGGAAAACAGGTGTTTTATTTACATTATAAAACATATAGCAATGATTTTCCACAAAGAAATTAAATAAGCTTAATCTTGCGTCTCCCGCATTAAAAGGAGGCGTCTTAAAGGTATATCACAAATCAGGTGGCCGTTACAATTTACAGTCAACATGAATATTTATTAATACATTTATTACATACACATTTTTTGAGCAAATGATAAGCACAGATGAAAGAATGGAATCATATTTGACTATTTTTAAAAGATTAAACACAACAGTTGTCTTACCGTGAAAAGCTATGATAGGAAAAGGATTATAATAATCATCATAGTGATTGAAGGAATGACAGCTGCAACGACACATCCTTTGTTTGATGCTAATGTGGGGGAAAAAATATGTTATAAAACCAATTCCAGGAAAGCATATTTAAATGATCATAGTAAGTTTATTAAATGATATCTTGCATTATTAAAGCAACACCAAAGAACTTTTCCTCTTCGGTCCCCCTAGAGGTTGGAAGTGGAATTGTCCATTACCGCTGTCGTAAATAATTTAGCCTAACGCAGCCGACCGTCACACGCTCGCTGTTTATCCAGCACCGGCATTGGAATGAACGATGTCCACAGACAAGGTAGAGTATGTTGCATGATTTTATGAAAGTATGATGTATTGCGTCATCAGAAATAAAAACAATTTAAATAAAAAAAAAGACTATTGTAACGCTTGCCGTAAAGCAAGTCAAATTTGTAGTTTCTTATGTCTCATTCGAACTACAGATCCGCTACCCGATCTGGCAAACTTGCATAGTGCGGTTATAGCAGATAGAGGGTCGCAAAGCGAATGCAGAAGTGCCGTTCACCCTGTTACGACTTGATGAACCACTAAAACGATTTTGGAAACATTATTTAAAGGTAAAAAATTATCTTTAGCGTTGCTTTATGCATCTAGCATTATTGAATGATTGCATAATCTAAATAAAAGCATAAGTATATTCCTCTTGCATACAGGTTGTGATTAGTGTCCATCCAGCATCTCACCTTTAAACAGATCTCTCTCATAGACCGGATCACTGGTCTCCTCACTCACTGTGTTCTGGAGTGTACAGGTGTAGAAGATTTCTGGATTTCCTTCTTTTGTGACATTAATGGACTCTCCTTTCGGATGGTGTTTTGAACCCGTCAGTGTTTCTCCAGCAGAATTCCTCCAGATGATTGTTTCACTGTACTCACATATTAAATACACAACACCAGGGTTATCAGTCATCTTCTTTATTTCAATCACAGGTTTGGGGACCCGTTCTGTGAAAGAAAACAAATATGAACATTCAGTCTATAAAGAAACACAATGAAATCAAACACAACTACACTAGCATTGCTTCAAGTATTGTGACAGTACCATAGTACAATGATGGTATTAGAGGGTAAAATCCAGTTACTAAACAAAACCGTAACTTACAAAAAAAGTACATGTTTTTTTGGACGTGGTATTCTTGAAAGTATCTTGGAGTACCATGTAAATACCACGGTATTAATCAAAGTATCATGGTATTACAATCTGATGCCATTATTGTACAATTAAATTTTTTTTTTTTTTTTTTCTGTATGTGAGGCTAAGTAAAAACAACCATAATAATAATAATAATAATAATATGATGCATAATAATATAATATTTATAATATTAATATTAATGAATAATCAGCATCCACTCACCCATAACAGTCAATGTGTATCTTTGTGCCTGCTCTTTACCGCTGATGTCAATGGTATAAACTCCACTATGTTCGATTTTTAGGTTCTTAATCGTGATTTGTCCGGTCGCTGTATCAAGAGTCGTGATGCCTTTGAATCTCAGATTCAGTGTTTCAGTTACTCCGTCTTCCCATTCAATCGCCTTAATAGTGTCACCACCTTTAATGTGTTTCCATGTGATGCTGGTGACAGGAGGAGGAGGAGGTTTATCTGGACCAAAGGAAACTTCTTCACCCACTGCTTTCACCACCTCTGTACCTAATAATTAAAATATGAGAGATTATGTTAGTCCACATTCAACAAGAAAGTCTCTGTCATCCACTACAGTCATTTAATATTTGACAATTAGGTTACAATATTATAATCAAATTTAAAACTACAGTGTTGGGTAAAGTTACTTTTAAAAGAAATGCATTACAATGTTGCGTTCACTGTTTTTATTCATTTTGAGGAATAGTTCATTTGTTTTGTACATGTGAGATGAGTAAATGCATGCTCTCATATAGTCCATAACAACGTGTTCTCATTAGATGCGTCTCTATAGCACGCATTGTGTATATCGTGCAATGTATACGCTAAAATTAGTTATGATACGCACTGTAACGCCCGTTTCACACATACTCCGTTTGCAGTGCGTATGCCGTGCGTATTTCTTTCCGTACGCATGTTAACAGGTTAGAGCTTTCACACTGCACACGGATGCGGTCCGGCGATCCGTTCCAGGTGCGGTGTGTATATAGCAGTGCAGAGATGGTCTATTTCTGCTGTGCTGCACGCGCTGAATTAAAGTGACAGCACATGGTTCGTGGTCAAAATTAACACAGATTGACATGAAAATATAATAATCTATCTCACCATAAAATTTAGTAATATCATCATAAATGTATTTAATTAAATAGGCTACTATTTTTCACAGTCATCTTTTTACTTTAAGACCGGGGTAAAGCAAGGAAAACTAAAAATTTTACCTCAACAAGGCGACATAATGAACAACACTCGTCTCATTCATGGAGGAGGAAAAACAAGTTCTTTGTGACATGCAAGATTTATTGTATTAAAATTTAAATGCAAAAGAAAAGGCATGAGAGTTGGCTGTTTTTGTCAATTTTAAGTTTTAATTTAAAATGTTTGTGATTTTAATATAAGTACATGGTTAAATATTTTACCACTTGTTTGAGCAACTTAATATATAAATCTACATAGAAGTGGCCTAATGCACTGAATAATGCGTTGTTTAAATTGTGTTTAAACATGAATACGTCTATTAAAGAGTGTAAATGTGTACAAAGAGAATCGCAATGCTGACAAAACTTTTTTTTTATATAAAAGTTACTGATAACTTCTGGATTTCAAATAAAAATAGTGAGTATGTGTTTGTGGTACAGCCGTGGATCAGTTACACACTGCAAACGCAGCATATGTGAAAGCACTATAGCAGGCCTATACCAGATTTAAAAAAAAAGTCAACAAAAAAAAATATCTACGAATCTACCGCGGCGCACAGACAAGAGTACAGGCGGAGCAGGTCGTCTCCATGGTGACAAACACTCAGTCTCGATGATTCGATGTTCTCACGCTGCCTATGACACATGCATCTAACATGGCGTTGTCCAAGCCAAACCGCAAAGTTGACAGAGAAAATCGTAAGTTTCAGAGTGAATGGACGGAGAAGTACTTGTATACTGTGCCAACTACGGCAAGCAAGCGAGGGACCGACAGACCTGTGTGTTTACTGTGCAACGAATCAGTGGCTGTGGCCAAAGAATATAATGTGAAGAGACATTTTACTACAAAACATTCGTCTTTTTCTGCGCAATACCAAGAGGGCTCAGAGAAGAGACGTAAAATAGACAGACTGGTAACTTCTTTTGAGCAAAGTCAGCGTGCAATTGGCGGGTTTTGTACAGAACAAGAGAGAGCTTTCATTGCCTCTCTACGAGTGGCGTGGATACTCGCGAGAAAAAAGAGGCCCTTCACTGAGTCAGAGACTATTAAAGACTGCATGCTGGCGGTTGTTGACGAAATGATTGTTGACCAAAAAATGAAAGACCACGTGTCCTCCTCTATTAAAAAAGTACCACTGTCAGACACCTCAGCTCTTCGTCGAGTGGATCTACTAGCAAAGGATGTATTTGATAAACTACTGGAAAACATCCAAAAAACGGAGCTGATGTCCATTGCTATTGACGAATCGACAGATACAACTGATGTGGCCCAGATGTGCGTTTATGTGAGATTTTACGATGGAGTTCGCTTTCGTGAGGAGCTTCTGGGACTCATTCCACTGGAGGGACATACGACAGGTGAGGTGCGGTTTCAAAATGTTGTCGCGTTTTTCAGTGAGCATAAACTGGATTTACAAAAGGTTTGCTTGCTAGTAACTGATGGAGCACCAGCTATGCTCGGAAGAGTGCAAGGACTAGCAGTCAGACTGTCAGCTGTGGCACCTCAAATGCAGTTTTTACACTGCATTATTCACGAGTAGGGGTCGACCGATTAATCGGTCGGACGATTAATCGGCCGGACGATTAATCGGCCGATTTTTTGCATTTTTTAACATAATCGGCATCGGCCAATATCCAGTATATCAAGCCGATTATTAGGCGGGCGCATCTGTGGGCAGCCTAGTGTTGTTGTTGTTGTGGAACACGTGTTCGACGCACGCTGCGCCTAGAGTCATTCTCCAGCAGAGTGAGCAGACCTCATCCAGTGCCTAAGGAAGGAGCTAAGTTCCTTGGAGAAAACTCCTTTATATTTAATTAAAACCTTTTGATATGTTACTGCCAACATCGAGAAAAAATATGAATAGGCGACATGACGTTCGGCTACTTTGGATATTGATAGCGTAGTTGAGGTTGCATTAGCACAGCAGAAGGGTTGCTATCATGTCACAATAAGTAAGCAAGAATTTTGCAATTACAGACAGAGAATCTGATACTTTTATTTGTTCTGTTCTGTGTGTCTTATATTTGAGAGGGTTGTCACTCAATGCAGAGAAATAAGTAATAAAAAAGTGACCATAGGTTAGTGAAGGACTGGCTTTGCTTTGCTAGCGTCGTCGCTAGGGTTGGGTAGCTACAGACAGACCCGGTGCTAATACGGCACTGGTGCCTTAATGACCGTTATTTACCGGACCGAATATCAATGCGGATTTCTTTGCTTCATTTCGGTGCTACTGTTATGCCTGTGCTTCTCTTAGATGCTCTGTACTGTTAGCTAGTAGCTGGATTAAACACGGTTAAAATGCTGGCCAAACAGTGTAATGTGTGACTGTATTTCACTGTAGACTAGGGGTGGAACGGTACATGTATTCGTATTGAACCGAAACGGTACGGGCGTCACGGCTCCGTGTATAAATTTACACGGAGAATAACGTTACATGGTATAAAAATAAATAAAACTCGCGTGCAAATTAATTAATGTAACGTAAATGCCTCTGGGTTAATGCGAATTAGCTCAAGAATATAGGGAATTTTAGGAATATTAATATTTATGACTCATGGTCATAATTCATAAATCGCATATGCATTTACTTTATCAATTATCGAGATTACCTTGTTCTGTACTGTCTGATCATTACAGTTAAGAAGGGGGGTATCTCTTTTCAAACTCCAAGAAAGTTTATCTTCTGGCCACGAAGACAAAACCTCTTTGGGTTTATAAATTAAAACTACTCAAAGTAGTTTTATAATATAGAGCCTGTAGCTTTATAGATCTTTTGTTTCATTGACTTTATAAAAAGTGGGTTTTCAAACACAGAGACAGTTAAAAGTATAAATGGGTTTATTAATAAAATGGCACACACTAGAGATTATATAAACTACAAACATAAACGTACGTAAAAATGCAAACAAACACAAACATTTAACCGAACAAAACATAAACATAGCGTGATCAGAATGAAAATGAAAGAAAGAAAGAAATAAAGAGTTAAGAGATAGAGGGTAACTTAATTCACAGACCTACAAGCTAAACACCAGGAATCAGCTGTTAGAGAGAAAGATACTTGCGAGATGTGGTACTCTTTCAGTGTGATGCTGAAAGAGGACGCGCGCGTGCGCGTGTCCGGCTGGTTTGCGTCTAGCTTTGTCTTCTGGGTCGTTTCGCAAAACGATGTAAAGGCTCACTTGAATTTAACGTTACCGAGAAAGTTCAGATTCGTCTCCCGGGATGGGAGAGGCTGGAAATCTTAGTTGCAAAGACCGGCTGTTACGACTCGAACATGTGCTCGCTCGATGGAGAAGGCCAGGGCCTCCTTCAGATGTTCCTTTGGAGAAGCGCTGCGCCGAGGAAGAGGGTCCAGAGAAGTTGGATGAGTTGAGAGGGGGATGAGAGAGGAAGCGATAAGAGAACGAGAAGTGGGGGAATCTTCCTTTTAACAGACATCTGTTTACGCCCTGTTTTGGGGACAGAGCGAATCAAAACTTCTGATTTGTAGCGGGAAGAAGTCTTCTTTGTGTGAAGAAAAACACGCCCCCTTTTACCATATGTCTTATGAGGGAAAGGATTCATACTTAGAAATATGATATTTCCTGGAACAAATGCATATTATTGTACTTTGCAGTCAAGATTCGTCTCCGTGAGATGGAGAGGATTACAGAGATATCAATTATGACAGGTAAAGATTGGGGAAACATAACGTCACACTTATATGCATAATTACACACAAATAAAGTTTGATTAAACACACAATAAAGTTGTCAGTGTTTCCGTTATGGCAAGTGACGACACTTTGAGAAACATAGGAATACATATCAACATTCAGTGGCTTGTTATGTGGGGGAATATCTGTTTCCAAAGTTCCAGAGTGTGTGTGTGTGTGTGTGTGTGTGTGTGTGTGTGTGTGTGTGTGTGTGTGTGTGTGTGTGTGTGTGTGTGTGTGTGTGTGTGTGTGTGTGTGTGTGTGTGTGTTCTGGAATGCCTTTGAGGCTTGGGTCGTAAAGTTTTATGGTCTGAGTTCGGGTTACCAGACACTATGGAGTGAATATTCTTTCAATGAATCTTCAGAATTAAAGATTTTACTCTAGCAAAACACACCTCTATTATAAGGCAAAGCTAATCACACACATACATATCGGAAGGTATACATTCAAGAGCCATATTTCTACATGACGTTGCACTTTAGTGGCTTTCGTGTGTGTGTGTGTGTGGAATGTCACGAGTCTGTGAAAAGTCACAGGGAGTCCATGCTGAAATGGGGGTTTTAGAGGGGATTCTAAGAAAACAGGGTTTCCTTATGTGACTCAAATGTCCCTCGGGGGATACGAGTCACATGGGCGCTGGTAAATTGGTCCTCGTGGGGCAATTATTAACCAGCAAGGACAAAGACGATGTGTTTTGCCATCACATGATCCACTTAATGCGAAAAGCAGATGCCATTGTTGTTACATTAATGTAATGCGGAACTACTGTTAGATACGCGGGTTCTTTGGGGACACCTAATCTGTAGCTCCGCCTTAGCTCTGAAGCAGGCTGCGATGTAAAGATTGCAATGCTGGAATATGGTGTGTGTGTGTGTGTGTGTGTGTGTGTGTGTGTGTGTGTGTGTGTGTGTGTGTGTGTGTGTGTGTGAGTGAGAGAGAGAGAGAGAGAGAGAGAGAGGGGCGCGATCGAAACGTTGCGTGTGTTTAAAGTCACAAAGTGTTTACTTATATTTGTGTGTGTGTGTGTGTGTGTGTGTGTGTGTGTGTGTGTGTGTGGATGCGATCGAACAGTGGAAACATAAAAACATACTCTGTCATTTTGTTTATACAAGACATCATTCAAACTGCAAAGTGTTTAAGTTACTGTTAATTAAAATTTTAAGGAAAACAAATATATTAATCTGAAATGTAGCAAATTAATTTTCAATTCATTCAGGTACAATTACCAAACATATCTCAAGGTCACAACAAGTGCAGATTGGTCAAGTGTTCAATAAATGTTTTTGTTGAGAAATCTTGTCTAAAGTGAACTATCCCTTTATTTGTGTTATATTTTATCTTTCAAATAGAGGTTAAAAACAAGCACATAATCGGCCAAATATCGGCCAAAATAAATCGGCAGCATTAATCGGCCATCGGCCGACCCGGATTTCAAAAGATCGGCATCGGCCTGAGAAAACCCATATCGGTCGACCTCTATTCACGAGTCTGTTCACGGGTCACAAGCATTGTCAACTTCATCCGCTCAACTTCAAGCCTTCAGCATCGTCTTTTCCGTCTGTTGCTTGATGAGACTTCTGCTGAGCACGCTGACTTACTGGCTCATTGCGATGTCAGGTGGCTCAGTAAAGGAAAAGTGTTGGATCGTTTTTGTGATCTCCGCAGTGAGATTATTTCTTTCCTTCGCACATGTAAACACAAACGAGCAGCTCATTTCTTGGAGCACATGCTTGATGAACAGTTCATGACACAAGTTAATTTCCTCTGTGACATTTTTGGACACTTACAGTAAACTCACTAAATTCAGAGTTACAGGGGCGAGAGAAATGTATCGCGGATTTGGTTGAGAGATTGTGTGCTTTTAAAACAAAGCTGAATGTATTTGTGTCTGACCTAACAACAAACAAGTTGATGCACTTTACACACCTTCGTACATTTTTGAGCAGTACACCAGGGGCACAAGTCATGCCAACTATGATTGAATTCATGACAAAGCTGACTGAAAACTTCAGTGACAGATTTCAGGGCTTTAGTCTCCCAATGGAGGTTATGCAGTTTACTCGCGATCCATTCTCAATAAACCATGACTCAAACTTCATTGCAAAAGTTAAAGAGCTCATGCCTAACATTGATGAGAGTGCTCTTCAGCTAGAAATGATTGATATCCAGTCTTCACTTGCTTTGAAACTGCACTTGCAGTCTGAAGGTCCAATCAACTTTTGGTGTTACCATATTAGCCAGGCTAAATACCCCACAATTAAGAAAGTGTCTGTGCTGATACTGACAATGTTTGGATCCACCTACACATGCGAGTCTAGCTTTTCTCATATGAATGCAATCAAAACAAAGGCACGTTGCTGCCTGAGCAATGAGAAGTTATCCCAGTGCCTGAGAATTGCACTTACCACATATGAGCCAGATTATGTTAAAATGGCAAAAGCAAATCGTTGTCACTTCTCCCACTGAGTCACATACTCTCACTGATAAATAAGGTAAACTAAATGAGGAAGAGAGTATGTTTTTTCATCAAGAGTATGTTTACAGCACATAGTTAGCAGATTTGTACTTACTGTACACTTGAAATGTTTTTTCTAGTTTTAAAATGTGTACTCATTGTCTGAAAGATATACTTCAGGGATATTTGAATGTTGTTATTTCCCCAAATAAAATTTGATACTTGAAACTGCAGTTGCAGTTTTGCACTTATGAGAGCTTTATTTTGATTGTTTGATTTTTATATATATATAGCTATAAGCTATTACTTATGTTTACTGTTTTAAGGGTAAAAGCTGTGTATATGTCTCAGTATTTGCAGTTTTGCACTTTGTTGTAGGCCTAATCAATACAAGTTGAATGTGTAGAAATAATAAAGGAAACCAAAAGAATAATGTACCTTATTTTATTTCATGTATTATGTACCTTAGTATATAGTATATTTAAATTTCCTTTAGCTGATATCAATTTGTCCGTCCGGCCCTCACAAATTTTAGAATTTCCTAGTTTGGCCCCCCTGCAAATGTATTTGAATAGCCCTGCACTATACGCTGATTTCACGCAACCGTTATTTTGAAATCGAAAGCGAGGCTCCGGTGGGAAGAAAACCAGAAGTGTCGCCTTTAATCACAGGAGAGTCGTGAATGTGATGGCGTATTGTTGTGTTTAATGATGTTGTGTCAATTCTAAAAATGTACAAACATTTCTTTCATACTTTAGACTATATACAGTGAAATTCATTTATAAATTAAAGCTGCAAGCAGCGATGAAAGGGCCCTCGCACCCGTGCCATCGTCACTCGTTGGCTTTAGGAAGACAGAGCATGGTTGGGCAATGTGCATTTAAGGAGGTATACAGTATATAGTAGTTGCTAGCATGTTTAGTATGTTTTTAGCATGCTTAGTACACAATAGGTATGTGGTTAGTACTGCATTACTGTGTTAACCAGTTCAGTTTCTGTTGGCAGTAGGTGGGGTTATATATCTGAATATTGCTTTGTAGATGTGTTCAGTGCAGGACTTTTATCAAGTATGTGAAGTTTGGGGCAGATTGGATATTGTATGTTTGAGTTACAGCAAATTCATATTTAATTGTAGTAATAGTATGGTTTAGTACTTATAGTGTTTACTAGTATGTTTTAGCATGTTTCTAGTATGTTGGTAGGATGTTAAGCACCTACTGGCATTTTTTTTTATATGTTATTAGGAGTCCACAACAGTGTTTAACATGTCACTTCCTGTTGCCAGCAGGTGGCGCATTGACTGTAACTGAATATGAGCATTGTCATGTGTTCAAGACAGAACGCTTATCAAAAGTGTGAAGTTTGGCGCAGATTGGACATTGCCTTCTTGAGTAACAACAACATCCTGTTTCATTATATTAGCATGCTTTAGCACTTAGCTTAGTATTGCTAGCATGTTTTAACATGTTTCTAGCATGTTTAGAAGTCAATGGTATTTTTAACATGTTGCTAGAACGGCATCAACGTGTTAAACATGACACTTCCTGTTACCAGTAGGTGGCACTATTACTATAACTGAATATTCTCATGTAGATGTGTTCAGGCCATGACTCTTATCAAACGTGTGAAGTTTGGGGCAGACTGGACATTCCGTGCCTGTGTTACAGCAAATTCCTATTTAATTGCAGTATTAGCATGCTTTAGCACTAAGCTAAGTGTTTGCTAGCATTTTTTAACATGTTTCTAGTATGTTGTTAGCATGTTTAGCACATGCTGGAACTTTTTTATATGTTATTAGGAGTCCACAACAGTGTTTAACATGTCACTTCCTGTTGCCAGCAGGTGGCGCTATGACTGTAACTGAATATGAGCATGGTCATGTGTTCAGGACAGAACGCTTATCAAAAGAGTGAAGTTTGGCGCAGATTGGACATTGCCTTCTTGAGTAACAACAACATCCTGTTTCATTGAATTAACATGCTTTAGCACTTAGCTAAGTTTTGCTAGCATGTTTTAACATGTTTCTAGCATGTTTAGAAGTCAATGGCATTTTTAACATGTTGCTAGAACGGCATCAACGTGTTAAACATGACACTTCCTGTTACCAGTAGGTGGCGCTATTACTATAACTGAATATTCTCATGTAGATGTGTTCAGGCCATGACTCTTATCAAACGTGTGACGTTTGGGGCAGACTGGACATTCCGTGCCTGTGTTTCAGCAAATTCCTATTTAATTGCAGTATTAGCATGCTTAAGCACTAAGCTAAGTGTTTGCTAGCATGTTTTAACATGTTTCTAGTATGTTGTTAGCATGTTTAGCACATGCTGGAACTTTTTTATATGTTATTAGGAGTCCACAACAGTGTTTAACATGTCACTTCCTGTTGCCAGCAGGTGGCGCTATGACTGTAACTGAATATGAGCATGGTCATGTGTCCAGGACAGAACGCTTATCAAAAGTGTGAAGTTTGGCGCAGATTGGACATTGCCTTCTTGAGTAACAACAACATCCTGTTTCATTGAATTAGCATGCTTTAGCACTTAGCTAAGTATTGCTAGCATGTTTTAACATGTTTCTAGCATGTTTAGAAGTCAATGGCATTTTTAACATGTTGCTAGAATGGCATCAACGTGTTAAACATGACACTTCCTGTTACCAGTAGGTGGCGCTATTACTATAACTGAATATTCTCATGTAGATGTGTTCAGGACAGAACGATTATCAAAAGTGTGAAGTTTGGGGCAGATTGGACATTCCATGCCTGAGTTACAGCAAATTCCTATTTAATTGCAAAAATAGCATGCTTTAGCACTTAGCTAAGAGTTTGCTAGCATGTTTTAGCATGCTTCTAGTATGTTGTTAGCATGTTTAGCACTTGCTGGCACTTTTTTATATGTTATTAGGAGTCCATAACAGTGTTAAACATGTCACTTCCTGTTGCCAGCAGGTGGCGCTATGACTATAACTGAATATGAGCATGGTCATGTGTTCAGGACAGAACGCTTATCAAACGTGTGAAGTTCGGGGCAGATTGGACATTCCATGCCTGAGTTACAGCAACTTCCTGTTTCATGGCGAAACATCGAAATTTGTCAGGCCGCCGAGGACCCGCCCTTCGACGAAAACTCAAGATCTTCGCAATTTAACGTCGCAAAGGCCTTAAGATTACACTCACCAAATTTGAAGATGATCAGATTAAAACTGTAGGAGGAGTTCGTTAAAGTACGAGGCATGAAAATGGCAAAAACTGCACAAAAATCTGAGAGGAAGTTCAAAATGGCTGACTTCCTGTTGTGTTTAGGGCTATGCTCCAAGAGACTTTTTTGTAGGTATTAGGTGATTACATGTATGTACCGAATTTCGTGCACGTACGTGGAACGTTGCGGGAGGCGCACTCCGTTGAACTTTTATAGGTGGCGCTATCGAGCCATTTTGCCCCGTCCAATTCTGAAACCTATATCAGATGTAAATTTTCGCCAGTTCTGACGCGTGTGCAAAGTTTTGTGAGTTTTCGAGCATGTTTAGGCCCTCAAAAATGCAATTAAATGCGGAGAAGAATAATAATAATAAACAGAGCAATTCCAAGAGGGTCCTCACACCATCGGTGCTCGGGCCCTAATAAAATATTTTTTTTATATATAATTCAGAATGTAAAAAACGAAGCAGGAATGAACTATATACATATCCTATATTGGATATTTACATCCAATAGTGTAAATCGCGGCAGCAGCTTCAGGTTGGTAATCCAAGGCATTGTTGTTTATCTTTACTTCCGGGGTTCTTCCCACCGGAGCCTCACTTTCGATTTCAAAATGGCGGCTGCGTGAAATCAGCGTATAGCGTGCTGCTCCTGCACCGCATGCACATACACACTGCACTGTAAAAAAATTCCGTAAAAATACGGTACAAAGTACCATAATAATTTGAAGGAATTTTCCGTATTTGTCTTTTACAGGACTTTTACCCATATTTTTAATTACGCGTTGCATTGTGGGAACTAGAACCTGATCGGCGCGAAAAGTTTGAGACGCAAGCGCCATTACACACACAGATGACGCAGCCAAAGTTGCATTTTAAAGTCAGATTTCAGATGTGTGGAAGCCATTCTGACACTTCTGTGGTAAAAACCGAAAATTATATTTTGCTAAATGTCAAATAAGCTGTTTACGTAACGTTATTTAGTTGCCACCCGGCTTGTTAGGCAATGTCCGAGCCGTCGCGTTTATCGTTTTATGCATATCGTCACACATTGAAAGATTTAGTTCACACTTGTGGAAGTTCCCCTGATTGTATGTGTTATAGTGTCCTCGTCGTAACTGGTTTATTGGCTTATTATTTAGTCAGTGATGCGGTTTATTTCGTGCCGAGCGCACCCGTTAACCAGTATAAAGTGCAGTAACGTTAGCACTCGTGTTTTTGGAGCAGTTTAATGGCTTCAAACAAAAGCTACCAGATGAATCGTCAAGAAAAGGAAAGGCCATTTAAGACTTGCTTGATTTAAAAGGCCTGAAGATACAACGTGAAGAGACTGTGTGTGAAGATGCAGTAACGTTACAGCTGGATCAAGGAAAACACCACATTTTCTGCCAAATGAGGTACGTTAATGTTATGTTTACGTTAGACTTTTTATTGTCTCGTCTTTTAGACAACACAGAGACACACTTTAACATATTATTTGACTTTAAACCCCAAATAATGACCTTGAAAGATTAATTTACATTTAACATGACTGCTGTTATACTTCTGCCTGTAACGTTAGTCATTCTTTATCAGCTCCCTCCTCATTAGTTTGTTTCATAGTGTTTCTGTTTCTGTTTTCTTATCTATTGACAGCACTTTGCTGATGTACTGTGCATCCCAAGCACCACCCTGCATGCTCCTTATGGGTTTGTATTTTGTTTTATTAGTATATATATATATATATATTTTTTTTATCATTATGAGTATTAAATATTGGCAAAACACATTTAAATTTAAAGTCTGAGGGAAAATGTTTATAGAAAAAGTTGGTTGCTGAATACCCCCTTCAAAGATTTTATGCTTATATGGTCAATAGAAAAAACATTGTATAGGGAAGATTTAAACAACTATTTTTGGAGCGGTTTTCTGAAGTGATCGTGTAATGTTTGTCATTTTGTAATATCTTATTTGTTTAAGGTGATGGGCATTCAGGATTGCTGTCATTCAAGAAGTTATTATTGACCACATCTCCTACCCCATTGAGGCAGTGAGCTACAAAATACCCAAAGAAAATGGCACTTATCCTGGAGTTCATATAAAGGTAAGCAACACATTTTTAATGAAAACTTTTTATAGAGCATGTTGTTGTGTTACTGTTTATATAAATGAAAATAATGAAACATAAGGTACAGTTGAGCAGACAAGCTAACATGACATGCAATTGGAGTCCATTGGAAACAGAAGTCTTAGCATTTTATACAGTGTTTGAATTTGAAAGAATTAGGGAAGGCAGTTGATAATTTAACCATAGGCGTAAATTGCGGGTGGGACGGGTGGGACATGTCCCAACCACTTTTAGCCAGGGTCGATATTGTCCCCACCACTTTTTAAAACATCTCGCGGCACGAATGTACCAATTCTACAAATAAATAAAACATCTCCAGTTAAAGGGTTACTTCACCGTTTTTTCATATTAAACTATGTTATTCCCTTAACTAAGACGAGTTGATACATACCTCTCTCGTCTCAGTGCGTGCACTCAATCGCTCTGTCTTGCGGCGAAACTTTGTTAGCACTTAGCTTAGCCCAGTTCATTCAATATGGGCCAAGCAGAGAAGCTACCAAACACCTCCACGTTTTCCCTATTTAAATACAGTTACTCGCGTAGTGTAACTCGACCTAGGTCGGTGACACAAAACAAAACGTTGCGCTTTTCTAAGCGTGTAAAATGGATAACTATATTGTATGGCGGAATACCATAGCAAGTGCTTGTAAGCACTTCGACTTGGCGCAGTAATATCTTCACTAGAGGGAGCGGGGGCCGGTGAGAGGATTTTTCACGAGTGAAGATATTACTGCGCCAAGTCGAAGTGCTTACAAGCACTTGCTATGGTATTCCGCCATACAATATAGTTATCCATTTTACACGCTTAGAAAAGCGCAACGTTTTGTTTTGTGTCACCGTCCTAGGTCGAGTTACACTACGCGAGTAACTGTATTTAAATAGGGAAAACGTGGAGGTGTTTGGTAGCTTCTCTGCTTGGCCCATATTGAATGAACTGGGCTAAGCTAAGTGCTAACAAAGTTTCGCCACAAGACAGAGCGATTGAGTGCACGCACTGAGACGAGAGAGGTATGTATCAACTCATCTTAGTTAAGGGAATAACATAGTTTAATATGAAAAATCGGTGGGGTATCCCTTTAAGTGGCAGAGCATTCATTTCGTTAGTTTTTTTTTAGTAGAGACGATCTAGCGCTGAAATGTGTTTTTTTAAATCAAGTGCTCAAAGTGCTCGTTGCCGCTGCGATCAGTGGCGCGGATACACTGTTTTCGCGTGTGGTCTAGTCTCGACTAGTCGAGCCACGAACGCCGTGCTACGTTAGATTTCACAAACATAATTCCTATCGACCAGCTCACTTAGCACGGCGTTCGTGACTCGATTAGTCGAGACTGAGATGACGCCTGCCTGTAAACGCGTAATGTACTGTCTTTATAAAATATCTTCTTATTAAACTGCCTGTACACTTACAAAGTTCTCAATGCTTCGGATTGCATGCAGGGACCCTCATTATGCTACCGTGTTAGTGTGAGGCTATTTTGAGCCTTGTTAGTGGTGTTAACTAGCGATTTACTTTTACTTACTCTGTGCCCCATATACTAGCGTTATAAGCTAATCTGTTTTTAGAGATAAAACTCTTTACATTCGATTTTCATGAAAACGCATCCCAGGGAACGATCGACTCGGTAACCATGTGTTAATTACCCCTAGGTTCATTTTTCACCGGAATTGTCCTTTAAACGACAAATTAAAACCCCATGTTGCCTACTATTTAAATCAATTACTGGACATCGTAATATTATTGTACATATATCTGATTTAGCATTATTAGCAACCCCCACCCCACCTGTCCCACCCACTTTTTAAAACAAAGTTACGCCACTGAATTTAACGAATGTAAAATACTGTACATTTGTTTTTCAACCTGGTCTGTATGATACTTTGTAGTTAAATTTCCTTTATTTAATTTCTTGTGTAGCTAAAAACATAATTGTTTTTCTTCATATCCAACTTTCCTGTGCAGAAATCCTGAACGAAGGTCGAAAAGGCTGAGATGAAGGAAACCAAACGTCTACACACTCCTCCAAGACTGCTGAAGTTCCTGTATGAACAACTGAAAACCCATGTTAAGTTTAAGCTTTTGTCAAATCTCGTGATGGACCTTTAACTGAACATACCGAAGAAGGAAAGTTTTTCACGCAAGTTCAAAATGAAAATAATGTCATTAATTACTCACCCTCCTGATGTTCCAAACCTGCAAGACTTTAGTTCATCTTCAGAACAAAAATTAAGATATTTTTAATGAAATCTGAGAGCTTTCTCTTCCCCTGTTGACAGCTTACACAACTACCACTTTCAAGCTCCAGAAAGGTAGAAATTACTTCATAAATTTGAGGTTAAACCACTGGAGTCACATGGATTATGTCTGTATACCTTTCTGAACCTTGAAATTGGTAGTTGCGTAAGATGTCAGTGGAGGGACAGAAATCTCTCAGATTTCCTCAAAAAGATCTTACATTTTTGTTCTGAAGACGAATGGAAGTCTTGTGGGGTGTGGAACAACATGGGCGTGAGTAATTGATGGCAATTAAAATTTTGGGTGAACTAACCCTTTAAGGAATATGGTGTTCTCTTACAGGAAAATGGCATCAACACTAACATTTCACTCTACTATTGACTGTCTAAAGCTATTTTTAATGATAAAAGCAGCCGACCTGTATTCGTTTTCCATTTGTTTTTGTTTGTTTGTTTCTGTATTGTATTTGTATTGTATTTGAAAATGTTTTGAATCTTGACTTTCACAGTTTATGAAGTTTTTTTCAGAGAATTTTGTGAGCTATTTGGTGCAACACCAATATTGTGCAAGTACCTTCTCATGTTTTCTTTTTTTAATTCTGTCTCTTGTTTGTTTAATGTCTAAAAACTTATTCCACAATGCAAGCACTTTTTAATGGTGCTTTGTACATGGTTTCATTTGTCATATATATATATATATATATATATAAATAATGTCTTTACCCATTTAATGTATTTAAGAATGTTTACATGAAAATTTGTACAAAAACAAACCATGTTCAATTTGTATATATCGTTCTTGAATTATTTGCCACCAAAATATATGCTATAAAATTTCTATATAAGGTATATATTCTATATATATTCTATATATTCTATTTCTGTATAAGGATTATCCGTTAATAGTACAGAAAATGTACTGTTAATATACAGAATTTTCCGTTTTAGAGGTGAAGGAACTGTCCGTAATTTAACGGAAAATGTCCTGGTAATTTTCTGCCAGTAAGGCAGATTTTTTACGGAATTATTTTTAAAATAAAATTATTTTAATAATTAATTAATTAATTAAATAAAAAAATGATTTAATTTTCCGTTTTTTTACGGAATTATTTTTTACAGTGTGCACACGGAGTATGTGATAAACGGGCGTAAAGCCCTTCTGGATGAAAGGAAACTTCATCACCCACTACTTTCACCACCTCTGTACCTAATAATTAAAATATGAGGGATTATGTTAGTCAGCATTCAACAAGAAAGTCTAGTCTAGCTGTGTAATTTCAAGGAAGTGTGTATATATATATATATATATATATATATATATAGCCCTTACTTGATGGTAAATGAAATTAGAAAATAAAAATAAGGTCAATACAGAAACTCTTCAGTCTCTTCCGTCATTTGATATTGTCACGGTTCATAAATCCATTGTCTTCTTCTTGTCTCGTGTTCTGTTGTCATGTGTGTGTTGTGCATTGATTGTGTGGGCGGGTCGTCTGATCAGCGATCATCAACAATTAAGCTCATCACTCCCGTCACCAGCTGCAGCTCATCTCATCACCCCATAAATACTCACCACTTTCTCATTTCCCCTGTCAGATCGTTGTATGTGGTTTCCCGGTTGTGTTCCCAGTCTTCGTGTCGAGTTTGTGCCTGCCCTGTTCCTGTTCCTGTTTGTGTTCCCTTGGATTTGGATTACTCGTCACCTGGGATTCTCACCGCACCACTTCACCGTCTGCACTGGAACATCTGACCATCGGGGTCCCTGCGTTACCATCCTGTGTCTCAGCTGTTATTTGTTCCTTGTTCTGTCACTTCAATAAATGAGTATACTTGCAATTGCTTCCTCATCTTTTACCGTTACAGAACGATCTGACCAAAAGCATGGAAGCAGCGAGTGGTTCCTCCAGTCCCATGGAGGATTTTCTGAATCAATGCATGAAGAGAATGGACACGCAGGAGAAGAATCTCCATGAGACAGCTCGCGCTGTTCAGGCTCTGGTAACGCAGGTGTCCGGGCTCACCCAGCAGCTACAACAACCACAGGTTCCCACTGCGCCACCCGCACCGCCGATTCCCCCACCACCATCAGCGGACCCATCCCAGTCAGAGCCCCGCCTGCCGATTCCGGAGGCTTACGCAGGTGAACCCAATTACTGCCGGTCTTTTCTGACCAGATGCTCTATGCATTTTTCTCTGCAGCCCCGTACTTTCCACGACGAGCGAACCAAGGTCGCGTTTGTTCTGGCGCTTCTGACTGGGAAAGCGGCGCTTTGGGGAACGGCGGTGTGGGAGAATCAGGAAGAATGCTGCTCCTCGTTCCAGAGGCTCTCCGAAGAAATGAAACAGGTGTTCGACCGTTCCGTGTCCGGACGTGAGGCTGCCAGAGTATTAGCCGACCTTCAACAAGGAGAAAGATCCGTATCTGACTTTTCGATCGAGTTTCGCACTCTGGCAGCCGAGAGCCAATGGAACGAGGAGGCGCAGTGGGACATGTTCCTGCATGGGCTGGCTGACCGCGTCCAACGAGAAATCTACGCCATGGACCTTCCGGCCAGATTGAGTGATCTCATTGCCCTGGCGATAAGAGTGGATGGTCGTCTTTCTCGAGCTGATCGACGTCTGCAGTCCCAGCGGGTCCCGGGAGGGATCGAGGGACAACGATCCAGAGAGAGGGACGCGGTCAGTCCCGTCGAAGATCACGAGCCCATGCAGGTGGGTCGAGCCCGGCTTTCCCGGGAGGAGAGGGAAAGGCGGAGATCCCTGGGCCTTTGCATGTACTGTGGAAGAGCGGGACACTTTGCTTACAGCTGTCCGTTAAAAGGCCCAGCCCGGCAGTAAATATGAGGCTACTGTCGGGTGGGATCTCTGCCGAGAAGACCTCATCCACATCTACTCTCCTTCCGGTAAGGCTCCGATGGTCCTCTCACCTTCACGACTGTCGAGCACTTCTGGACTCTGGGGCTGAAGGTAATTTCATGGACTACACTTTTGCACTCAAGTTTCAAGTTCCCCTCAGATCCCTCACACATCAGATTGCAGTCCACGCACTCAACGGTCAAGAACTCCCCACCATTTCACTTGCCACCGAAGACATCACCCTCATCACATCAGGCAACCACACCGAAACCATCTCATTCTACATCATGGACACTCCTCTTGCACCCATCGTCCTTGGTCATCCCTGGCTCACCCGTCATAACCCCAGAGTGGACTGGTCATCACAATCTGTGTCTTCGTGGAGTAGCTTTTGTCATAAGTCTTGTCTAGTGTCTGCCTGTCCGTCTGTTTCTGTCCCTGTGTTTCAGGAGGAGACAGTGGAGTTATCTAACGTGCCCGCGGAGTACCTGGACCTGAAGGAGGTGTTCAGTAAGTCTCGGGCTGCTTCTCTTCCTCCGCATCGTCCCTATGACTGTGCTATAGAGTTATTACCAGGTACGTCTCCGCCTAAGGGCAAGTTATATTCACTCTCTGTTCCGGAGAGAGAGGCCATGGAGAAATACATTTCTGATTCTCTAGCAACGGGGTTCATCCGTCCTTCCTCTTCTCCAGCGGGGGCGGGATTCTTTTTTGTGGGGAAGAAGGATGGGTCGCTGCGACCTTGTATTGACTACCGGGGGTTGAACAACATCACGGTAAAGAATACTTATCCTTTACCGTTGATGTCTTCAGCTTTCGAGAGGTTGCAGGGAGCATCTATCTTTACGAAATTGGATTTACGAAACGCTTATCATTTGGTCCGCATCAGGGAGGGGGATGAGTGGAAGACCGCTTTTAACACCCCCAGGGGGCACTTTGAATACTTGGTTATGCCTTTCGGCCTTTCCAACTCCCCAGCGGTCTTCCAGGCACTTGTCAATGACGTGTTACGAGACATGGTCGATCAGTTCATTTATGTCTACCTGGATGACATATTGATTTTTTCTTCGTCTCTCCAGGAACATGTGCAACACGTCCGACAAGTGCTTCAGAGGTTGCTAGAGAATGGGCTTTTTGTCAAGGCGGAGAAATGCGTTTTTCATGCACAGTCTGTTCCTTTCTTAGGTTACATCATCTCGGTTGAGGGAATGCGCATGGATCCTGAGAAGGTTAAGGCTGTGGTGGATTGGCCAAACCCAGATTCCCGTAAGGCCCTACTGAGGTTTCTGGGGTTCGCCAATTTTTACCGGCGTTTCATTCGCAACTTCAGCCAACTAGCCGCACCTCTGACCGCCTTGACCTCCCCCAGTACTACGTTCAGGTGGTCAGACGCAGCCTCGGCTGCGTTTGCCAAACTGAAGGGTTGCTTTGTTTCAGCCCCCATTCTGATAACCCCTGATCCATCACGTCAGTTCGTGGTGGAGGTCGATGCGTCAGAGGTGGGGGTAGGTGCAGTGTTATCCCAGCGTTCTCCTTCAGACGACAAGATGCATCCTTGCGCGTTTTTGTCACATCGTTTATCCCCTGCCGAACGTAATTATGACATTGGCAACAGGGAGTTGTTGGCAGTCAAGTTAGCATTGGAGGAGTGGCGCCACTGGTTAGAAGGGTCGGGGGTACCTTTTATCGTCTGGACCGATCACAAGAATTTGGAATACATTCGGACTGCTAAAAGATTGAACTCCAGGCAGGCTCGGTGGGCTCTTTTTTTCGGTCGTTTTGACTTTACTCTCTCGTACCGCCCGGGTTCTAAGAACATCAAACCCGATTCTTTATCGCGCATTTTTGACCGTTCCGAACGCCCGTCTACTCCCGAGTGCATTTTACCAGAGAATCTATTCATCTCTTCACTCACATGGGAGGTCGAATCGAAGGTCAAGAGGGCCTTAGAAGGGGTAACGCCTCCGACTCGTTGTCCACCGAACCGTTTATTTGTGCCTGAGGGTCTACGGTCCAGCGTTATTCAGTGGGGTCATTGCTCCAATGTGGCTTGCCATCCAGGAGTTAATCGTACTCAATTTTTAGTCAAGCAACGATTCTGGTGGCCTGGTATGGCTCGTGACGTTCACAGTTTTGTTTTGGCTTGTTCAGTCTGCGCCATGGGTAAGACTTCCAATCGGCCCCCGGATGGGTTACTTCAACCGCTGCCGGTGCCTTCGAGACCCTGGTCCCATATCGCTCTAGATTTTATCACCGCCCTCCCACCCTCCCAGGGTCACACGGTAGTTTTAACCGTGGTGGACCGGTTCTCGAAGGCGGCCCATTTCATTCCCTTGCCCAAATTACCCTCAGCCAAGGAGACAGCGTTGATTGTCGTTAACCACGTCTTTCGGCTTCATGGCCTGCCGACAGACGTGGTTTCTGACAGAGGACCCCAATTTGTGTCCAAATTTTGGAGAGAGTTTTGTAGACTTCTGGGGGCGACTGTCAGCCTGTCCTCCGGGTTCCATCCCCAGAGCAATGGTCAGACCGAACGAGCCAACCAAGATTTGGAAAGAACGTTGCGATGTTTAGTGTCCAAGAATCCTTCCTCTTGGAGTCAGCAACTGTCTATGGTGGAGTACGCCCACAACACGTTGCCAGTGTCATCCACGGGCCTATCACCGTTTGAGTGTAGTGTAGGGTACCAGCCACCTATTTTTCCTAGTCTGGAATCCGAAGTCGCGGTCCCCTCCGCCCACGCCTTTGTCCAGAGGTGTCACCACACTTGGACTAGAGCCCGTGAGACTCTACTCCAAGTGGGGGCACGCACCAAGGCCAAAGCCGATCGCCACCGGCGTAGGCCTCCCGTATATGTCGTCGGTTCCAAAGTGTGGCTTTCTACTAAGGACATTCCGCTCCGCTCCGTTTCCAATAAACTTGCACCCAAATTCATTGGCCCGTTCTCTGTCACTAAGATCATTAGTCCGGTGACAGTCCGCCTCAATCTTCCTCCAGTGTACAGGAGGATTCATCCCGTCTTTCATGTGTCTAAAATTAAGCCCGTTTTTTTTGCACGCATTAATCCGCCAGCCCCGGTTCCCCCCCCGCCGCGACTCGTAGATGGGGAGACTACTTATTCGGTTAATCGTGTTCTGGACTCGAGGCGAAGGGGACGCGGATTTCAGTACTTGGTGGACTGGGAAGGTTACGGTCCGGAGGAGAGAAGTTGGGTACCTGCTAGAGACATTCTGGATCACTCCCTTATCGATGATTACAATCGACAGGTAAGGGAGCCTGGGAACGCCAGGAGGCGTTCCTAGGGAGGGGGGTACTGTCACGGTTCATAAATCCATTGTCTTCTTCTTGTCTCGTGTTCTGTTGTCATGTGTGTGTTGTGCATTGATTGTGTGGGCGGGTCGTCTGATCAGCGATCATCAACAATTAAGCTCATCACTCCCGTCACCAGCTGCAGCTCATCTCATCACCCCATAAATACTCACCACTTTCTCATTTCCCCTGTCAGATCGTTGTATGTGGTTTCCCGGTTGTGTTCCCAGTCTTCGTGTCGAGTTTGTGCCTGCCCTGTTCCTGTTCCTGTTTGTGTTCCCTTGGATTTGGATTACTCGTCACCTGGGATTCTCACCGCACCACTTCACCGTCTGCACTGGAACATCTGACCATCGGGGTCCCTGCGTTACCATCCTGTGTCTCAGCTGTTATTTGTTCCTTGTTCTGTCACTTCAATAAATGAGTATACTTGCAATTGCTTCCTCATCTTTTACCGTTACAGATATTGAGTACAATACTATGATAATAGTTCACTGATTCTTGAGAGTCGGGACAAAACACGTTTTAAAAAACTTTTTTTAAAAACACACACTATATCAATTAGTTATATGTTTCTGCAGAGAAAGGTCTTAGCTATTTAACCATGTAAAGGAACAGGTTCTAAATAAAAACAAATTTTTAACAAATAAACATGTTTCCCTTCAGAACTGGATTTGTGTCAACTCCGTCAGACACACTAAAAAGTATACAATTTTAATTCTTCCAATCCAACAAGAATCTAAAGTTCTGAAGTATATTGTAATAGTGTTTAGTTACTCTGATATGTAAAAAAAATCCAATATATAAACTTAAGTTGTGATTTCACACTATTCTGAAAACTCAGATTTCTAAATATTTGCATTTTCAAACTTTGATTTTAATTTTAATATTGTAAAAACAAATTCCTTAAAATAAACATAAGAGGATGTAGATCAGATGGTCCTTTATTACAAAAACAACATAAACTGAAGGAAGAATATTTTTTCCCGCAAAAAAATTTACAAAAACATTCATACATCAAACGCTGTTGACGAAGATCTGACGGTGTTGACGAAAAATGTTTGAATGTTTTACCTCAGATTTGTGAAATGTTCACCTGTTTGTCATGATATGTTCCGACAATAAAGAGTAGTTTAAAACCACAATTAACGCTCTGTTTTCTACAACTTTCACTTAGGAGCAAAAATCTGCCTTTAAACTTGAAAGAAAGAAAGATTTGACATTTATCGTGATAATTATCGATATCGACTGATATAAAAAAAAATTATCGTGATCATTTTTTTTGGCCATATCGCCCAGCCCTACACTGGCTTCTCATTTCTCTATCTCTGTCTCTACATATATAAATATATATATTAAAGTGCTGGCAAAGTTACACGTTACACAATAATAAGCAGACCACTGCCTGCCCATTCTCTACAAGTCAGATGCGTATGGTTAAATAATGTAATGCATGCTATGTATGTGCATTTATGTGTAGTGAAACCCTGAAATAACAGTTTAACCCTTCACTATATTCACAAATAATATTATATTCGCACATTAAGAGTTGACATAAGGGCATGTATTTTCCCGCCAAAACATGTATTGTACACTGCAGCTAGATAGTTTTTCCTCAGTTGCTAGCTGTCCCAATAACCTCACTAAACTGCTTAAATTCAATCCACTATGGTTTAAAAAAAAGTATCTTAACAGAAAGATGGTATTGACATGGTGCAGCTGTGACCATAGGAATATTGACATTGTTTGTCTAAAATATATAAAAAAAAATGTAAAACGCACCAAAGCATGTGTGGTAGTGCTGCATTCACCACAGGAAGGGAGATGAAAAGGGGTCCTCAGGGATATAGCTGACCATGCTATTTCCTGATTTAAAGAGCTTTATGAAAAAATCTGACGGAGTTGACAGAAACTGAGGACACAACTTTAATAGGCAGATTTTTATGGAAAATATTGTTTGATGTTCACTTCATGCATTGTTTTTTATATTTATACCCCTTATTTTTTATTTGATATATATGTTTTCACAATTGTAGAGCTTTTTTAAAGTTTTTTGGGATGGTTAATATTGTGACCTCTTGCTGAGGACAAGTGCAATAACATGGACCTTCTAACCACAGACTATACATTTAAACAAATTTTCCCCAAAAAGATAAAAAAGTTTATTCTAAAAATCAGATAGGTATATACAATTCCTTTAGATTTAACTTTGTAAGTATGTCAATCATGATGAATTTCTTAATTTTTGCTATAAATTAGACTTTTCTATGTGGGACATGTTTTGTCCCGACTCTCAAGAATCAGTGAGTTATTAGTTACTTATAAGGGCAGATAAAGTTCAGCGAGTGATCTACTGACGACGTGCAAATGCTAGAATGCATTTAAAAGTTAATGGCTAAACGTATCTTTACAAAAGTTCACAATGCCGCTGCAGATGAAATATAATGTGGACAACATTGAAAAAAATACATTTTTGTCAGGTTAGATACTGATAATTAATCACTCAAACATGTCTGTAGTTTTTTTTAACACTTTTCACTCGTGTTTGTTGTTCTAACCGAATCCTCATCCAACGCGCGATGGGTTGTGGGCAATACATAATGACCAACACAACAGCATAATGACCAACACAATCTACCAGTAAATCACCTTGTGTGATTCATTTAAATAATCTCCTCTGCCATAAATGTTGCGCCTTAAAGGAAAACTCATGCAATAATGAAGGTCCACCGCAAAATAACCCTGTCCATCCTTTTCAGATCTAATTTTTCACAGCGTGTCTTTAGTAAATCCTGACAGTAGTTTTTGAACGCCAAAAGAGGAACCATAATTGCACTGGAGGAAGCTGTTAGTAAATCTGACCCTAACTGTTTAGGTTTGCCAAGAACGGCGTGTTATTTCCATGAACACGTTAATAACTCACCTGAAACAGCTCCTGTGGTGAAGAACACAACGATGGAGATCAACGTCAAGAGTTGAAGTGACATTTTTGTTAGAAAAAGTAGCCTACACTTTATTCACTTGTCTTCGAAACTTCGAGACAGAGACACAAACACACCGAGGCGTGGTGTAAGAACAGAGGAAGTTTGAAAACGCCTGGCATCGTGTTGGTCTTCCACTAGTAAAGGGTCACTGCTGCCATCTTACGTTCATTGCAAATGTGTGAAATTAACCCGTTTGATCCCAAACTTTTCCCAGACATGAAAATATCCAAATGAGGTGTCATTAGTTGCCCCTGGAAATAATCAATAATAATTTTTATTGTGAACAATTGTGACCGGTGGGATAATGTGTATAGTACACAGTATACTGACAATTCTTATAGCCTATATCGGCCCAGTTATTTAACACATTTTAAACTCTTTCATCCACTCTTTAAAAACCTTTATACAACACTTATAGAAATACTGAGATAAAAAAAAAATAAAGAAAGAATAAAAATACAACCATCTATATTTTCCCACCGGTCACTATTGTTTCCATCAACTTCTTTGCTCATTCTATGACCACACTCAACAAAACTGAATAATTGTGAATTCATATATGAATACTAGACACTTTCAAGATAATGTGTACCAAAAATCTTTGTAATGTCTTTATGTTAACATTCTTTAGGCACAGAGGGTTAAGAGCAGATGGTTTAGTAAAATGTGTCGAGAAGATCCACATGTGGCTTTGCATTTGAAGGTTCATGATGAGCATCAGTCATTCACTCATGAATGTCACTTCTGAGGAGAAAAAAAAAACTGTAAATAATGCTTGTTTTTAATGTACATTATAAAAAACATACAGTTCCTTGGATGCTGATTGGTCACAGCTGCACAGAACCCATAGAGACCAAGATTAATATTTTATATATATATATATATATAAAGTTGCATACAGTAAAGATTTTTTTTCACAAGGAATAAAGAAAATACACTTACTCTACTAGTGTGTCTCCCAAGCTAGCAGCAGAAACACCTTAAAGAACAGTGACAAATTAATCATTTACACTATAGGCATTTACAGTCAACATGAAATTATAATCAACCCTATTTATACTAAATACACATTCTTATTTGTACTGCGAATGATTAATGAGCTGCTGACAAAATTAAATCCTGTGTAAGTCCAATCAAGTCCTGCCTTACAATATCTGCTTTCACAAAGAATGTGACATTAGAAAGTAAAAAAGGTTGCAAAAACAAAAACAGTATTCTAGTGACTTGTTTCAGTAAATAAAAATTTTAAAAAATGAAACAAATGAAAGAAAGCTACAATTAATATTAGCTTTAGAAATGCAATAGAAACTTAAAGGGATACTCCACTTTAAAATGAAAATTCTGTCATACTCACCCTCATGTTGTTTCAAACCTGTATGAATTTCTTTCTTCTGCTGAACAGAAAGGAAGATATTTAGAAGAATGTCAGTAACCAGACAGTTTCTGGTCCCATTGACTTCCATAGTAGGAAAAAATATATACTATGGAAGTCAATGGGACCAGAAACTGTCTGGTTACTGACATTCTTCTAAATATCTTCCTTTCTGTTCAGCAGAAGAAAGAAATTCATACAGGTTTGAAACAACATGAGGGTGAGTATATGATGACAGAATTTTCATTTTAAAGTGGAGTATCCCTTTAAATCATTCCAGAAAAGTGATGAAACATAACAAGAAGAAAAAAAAAAAGAACACTTTCATTGGTTTCATTTATGGCTTAAGGTTTATATATCAATTACATCACAGTATTTAAACGTGCACTGCAAGGGAAGATTTTATGCAGGTTTTCAACATGCATTTTTCTCATTTTATTGGGTATGCAATATTTGTATGGTAATAACCAAGTTTTCCTCCACTGAATGTCATATATCATAGTAATTGAGTTTCGAGACTGAGAAAGTTGACGAATACATTTATTATTACATTCTTTAAAAACGAAACACGTCACAAACATAAACTGAGATAGTCGTTTAGATATGACTCGGGGGTAAGGGATGCTTTCATCAAAAACATTATAAAGCTTGGAATAGAATTCATCACAGAATTAAATTCTTTAAACGGAACAGGATATTGGTATATACAGTATTCATAAAACTTTCATATGACAAAACATTACAATTAGGGTAGAATAGATCAGCAACAAAAAAATAAATAAATTAAACCAATTTTTTCACAATTTGCACTGATCTTTGAAATGAATACCTAGCAACCATAAGAACAGCTGAAACAGCAAGTGAGGGAGAGATGGTACAAATTGAAAATATTGACTATTATGTATGACAATAAAGGTAAACTCGGTTTGGAGGACAGTCAACTCCTGAGTCAAGCTGGAACTGAGGAGGGAGACATTCTCTCCAGACGGCACATTCATTTCAGTAATTTTCTCCTCTTCTCAGTGACCGTTGAAGCTTTATACTACTTCTCTCCCGTCACCAGCCAATCACAACAGGTAAAAAATCCACAGAGTGAATAAGATGGCAGTCATGAGGACCTGTTAGTGGAAAGCATGTCCTCATGATGGGAAAATGCCATCCATCCAGCCATTTTCTTCCGCTTATCTTGATACGTCCAGACTTCCCTCTCCCTAGACACTTCCTTCAGCTCTTCTGGGGTAATGCCGAGGTGTTCCCAGGCCAGCCGGGAGACATAGTCCCTCCAGCATGTCCTATGTCTTCCTCGGGGTCTCCTCCCGGTGGGACGTGCCTGGAACACCACCCCGGGAAGGCGTCCAGGAGGCATCAGGAACAGATGCCCGAGCCACCTCAGCTGGCCCCTCTCGATGTGGAGGAGCAGCGGCTCTACTCTGAGCTCCTCCCGAGTGACTGAGCTCCTCACCCTATCTCTAAGGGAGCGCCCAGCCACCCTGCGGAGAAAGCTCATTTCGGCCGCCTGTATCCGGGATCTTATCCTTTCGGTCATGACCCACAGCTCATGACCATAGGTGAGAGTAGGAACGTAGATCGACCGGTAAATTGAGAGCTTCGCCTTACGGCTCAGCTCCTTCTTCACCACGACAGACCGGTACAGCGACCGCATTACTGCAGAAGCTTCACCGATCCGTCAGTCAATCTCTCGTTCCATCCTTCCCTCACTCGTGAACAAGACCTCGAGATACTTAAACTCCTCCACTTGAGACAGGAACTCTCCACCAACCTGAAGTGGGCAAGTCACCCTTTTCCGACTGACAACCATGGCCTCGGACTTGGAGGCGCTGATTCTCATCCCAGCCGCTTCACACTCGACTGCAAACCGTCCCAGTGAACGCTGAAGGTCCTGATGCGATGAGGCCAACATGACAACATGATCCGCAAAAAGCAGAGACGAAATCACGTGGTCCCCAAACAGGACACTCTCCGGCCCGTCTGCGTCTAGAAATTCTGTCCATAAAAATTATGAACAGAACCGGTGATGCACTGGGATGACTTACAAGTCTGAATTACTGCCGGCAATGCGAACAAAGATATTTTTTGAAGAATTAATATTTTTTGAAGAATGTTGGTATCAGACAGTTGATGGACCCCATTGACTTCCACAGTAAAGAAAATACTATGGAAGGGGTGGACTGGTCATCTGGGAGACTGACATGCTTTTTGGGCCGATTATACATCTCATAATTTATTTATTTTTGTCTGACAGCCCATAAAAAATCAGTGACCCAATATTTTTGTTTTGCTTAATTGATGGATCTGGGGTCTTTGTGCCGGCGTAATGCATTTGTCAAAATAAATAAATAAATGGAGTGTGTATTTAGAGTGTGTTCCCAAAAACAGTAGCTGTTTTATAATATCTGACTTACAGTAGGATATAGCCTGACACCAATATTTTTATATATTGTAAATATGTAATTAAATTATACAAACAAAACTGTGATGGATACAGTTTGTAATTGATTCAACTTAATTAAAAAATAAATAAAAATGAAATACTTCACTACTGGCACAAATCTTCTTCTGAATTTTTTTATTTATTTTCAAATAGAAGTCTTTAACAGAATACATTCACATTTTACATTTGACAGAGGATTTTATTCAAAGTGATTTACACTGCATTCTGTGTTTACATTGCCCTGGATCAAACTCTTCACATTGGCACTAGTGCAAAACAATCCCTCTGCCTTGGTAGCTAAATAAAATAGAATTAAAAGCCTTCTCTACTTTCCACCACAAAAGAAAAAAGAAGCAGGAAATTTACTGTAAAATAGTGTAAAATGTATTGTCATGTATTTTTTTCAATGTTTTTCTGAACAATATAAATTTTTTGAAGCAATTTATTTCTTCACAATCACACCTGCAAAACTCTCTGTTTACGTTGGTGACAGTAAGTAATAAATTATATATCTGCATATTTAACAGTACATTCATATATTCATAACCTGAGGATGAAGTTCCAACACCCAGCAGACAGAAAGGTCAAAGAGCAACAGTGAAAGCTGAGAAACAGTCACAGTTCTGAAGACAGATGGTTCAGAGCTGCAGTCGATGCAGTGAAGCTGGGATTCAGAGAGTCCATGATGAGCAGAAGTGTGTGGCATCACACACACTCACAGATGCTGTTTCTGAGGGAAAACAGGTGTTTTATTTATTACATTTATAAAACATATAGCAATGATTTTCCACAAAAAAAATAGATAAGCTTAATCTGTCTTAAAGGTATATCACAAATCAGGTGGCCGTTACTATTTACAGTCAACGTGAATATTTCTTAATACATTTATTACATTACATATTTTTTTTTAAATTGAGCAAATGATAAGCATAGATGAAAGAATGGAAACATATTTGACTATTTTTAAAAGATTAAACACAACAGTTGTCTTACCGTGAAAAGCTATGATAGGAAAAGGATTATAATAATCATCATAGTGATTGAAGGAATGACAGCTGCAACGACACATCCTTTGTTTGATGCTAATGTGGGGGAAAAAATATGTTATAAAACCAATTCCAGGAAAGCATACTGTATTTAAATTATCATAGCAAGTTTATTAAATTATATATTGCATTATTAAAGCAACACCAAAGAACTTTTCCTCTTCGGTCCCCCTACAGGTTGGAAGTGGAATTGTCCATTACCGCTGTCGTAAATAATTTAGCCTAACGCAGCCGACCGTCACACGCTCGCTGTTTATCCAGCACCGGCATTGGAATGAACGATGTCCACAGACAAGGTAGAGTATGTTGCATGATTTTATGAAAGTATGATGTATTGCGACATCAGACACGAAGAAAAACAAAATAATGACTATTGTAACGCTTGCTGTAAAGCAAGTCAAATTTGTAGTTTCTTATGTCTCATTCGAACTACAGAAACGCCACCCGATCTGGCAAACTTGCATAGTGCGGTTATAGCCGATAGAGGGTCGCAAAGCGAAAGCTTAAGTCTCTCCCTGTTACGACTTGATGAACCACCGAAACGATTTTGGAAACATTATTTTAAGGTAAAAAATAATCTTTAGTGTTGCTTTATGCATCTTGCATTACACAATGAAATGAAACACAACTACACTAGCATTGCACAAAGTACTGTGACAGTACCATAGTACAATGATGGTATTAGAGGGTAAAATCCAGCTACTAAACAAAACCATAACTTACAGAAAAAGTACTATAATACTACAATGGTGTTTTGGACATGTGGTATTCTTGAAAGTATCTTGGAGTACCATGTAAATACCACGGTATTAATCAAAGTATCATGGTATTACAATCTGATGCCATTATTGTACAATTACATTGTTTTTTTTGTTTTTCTGCATGTGATGCTAAGTAAAAACAACCATAATAATAATAATGTAAGACTGAAAATACTGGTTGAGGCCTGATTTATGGGACAAAAGGGCCCTGCTGGCTGATTAACATTTGACCTCCCCCAATACAGCCTTTCTTCCTCTCAGAAACTAAGAACCCACACAAGAGCATGGTTTAATGCGAATATTTATCATTGACTGTTATGCTTTTGGTGTCATTTGAAATGTCTCAAAGTGAGTGGTACAGATATCTCATATCCAGATAGATAAAATAAAAGGAAATAAGGTTTATAGAAGTTCATAGGAAACTGGTTTAGAGATAATGCCAGATAAGGCAACCCCCCTTCTGTGGGATAGAAGCCATTTGAGGGTGGTCTCACCCCACCCCCCTTCTCACCTGGTCAGAGGATAAAGGAAGGTGTTCTGGCTCTCTCTGTCTCTTTCTTCTTGGCTGGACGTGGAATTGGATAGGTGATTTCTCTCTCTCTCTCTCTCTCTCTCTCTCTCTCTCTCTCTCTCTCTCTCTTTCCCTTTCTCTCTCTCTATCTCAGGTACAAGCTGGGTAAGATTCTTTGGTGTAACCAATGTATAACCATGTTCTAGATATTTGAATTGATTGTGGAATTGATCTCTGATATCTGAAATATTAAATTGTTACATGTGATTATTATAACTGATTTTGACATTGTTCATTTAATGGTTAAAGGAATAGTCAAACATTCGCTCACTTTTAGTGAGGCACAGATATTATTAAAACCTTTCATTTATGGAGTCAGATGAATTAACGAGTAAATACATATGATTAATGTATTGCAAATTTAACCAACCAATACTTTGCATGAGTGAGGACAGAACACGTGACAACCTTCCCCGTGTATTGGCGAACCGGCAGATTGGGCCAATATAGCGGGCCTTACAAAATGGTGACCTCGGACGTGATCTCAAAACAGATCAAAACAGTTTCACGAGAAATGTCCTTTTCAGCAAGTATTTGGGATTTTAAAATCAACAAGAGGTTTGAACATCTTCTCTTTCTTCCGCCGCGATGGTAAGTAAACTTTTTCTGCCCTTTATAGAAGTGTTGAAGAAATGTTTGCATTGTTTACGGGTCGGAATTAAAGCCCTTTGTTTAGAACGTGATGCGGCAGCCAGATGAAGAATGAAAACCCTTGTGCATTAGATTTTAAAGATCTCCTTGTTTTGCCTAAGCAACAAGAAACGAAACCTAAAGTATAGCATCTTCCAAATAATGAATAATCGATGAAGAGCTAAAAAAGTAAAGCCTAAAAGTTTTAAAATCAGGCGCATGTTTTCCGGCCATTGTTGAAACCAGTTACACTCGAAGAGAATGAGCAAACTAACAGAAAACAGAGAAAGAAAAATCTAAGTTTGTAAAAGATCGGAAAACGTGATTTTATAAATAAAAAAGGCAGACGATAAAACAGGATGATATGATTTACAAGCTAAAACTCAAATATCAAGGCTAATGCTAAGTGCTATTGTCAATGCTAAGCCATGCTGTGCCCAAGGCTAATGCTAAAGGCTAAAGCCATGCTGCGTCCAAACACTTAAACCATGTTTCGTCTCACTGGCTGGGTAGGCCCAAAAGCCACATTGAAAACATTAATATCCTATACTAAACCTAAACTAATCTTGACAAACTCTATATTCCATTAAAATCTTAAACTTTGACACAGATGGAATTAAATTAAGTAATTCAATTTAATTTGGCTTATTTAAGTTCCTCTGAGAAGTAAACCCCTAAAGTATTTGATATGCTGGGATGGAGATCGATCTTTTTTAGAAAGAAGACTATCTAGTCAAAAATCTGGGAAAATTAACTGTAAGCCCATTATTGTGAAATCATGTGTACTGATCATGTCTTGTTTACATTATGGGCCGAAAAGGTTCAGCCTACACTGTACAAACTCAGTAGAAAAGGTCTTAACATGGATGCTATTGACAATGAAATTTTCACTTGGTGGAAAACAGTGGGTAGTAAACAGAAGAAATCAAAACATGGTGAAATAATTGAGGCTTTAAACTTCATAAGTCATAAACGGCTAAATGAGTTAACAAAATTTCTATCTTCGCTTATGGATGCTAAATGTGAAGAAGTGCATTCTAAAAATGCAGAGGCACAAAAGTCTGAGGAAAAGATTCAAGATCTTCAAACACAGCTAGATAAATTACTAGATGAGCTGTTAGCCCTGACTAAAAAGTGTAAAAATCACAAAGACACCATTGCAGATCTTAAGGCTAAGCTAAATGCTAAAAGCAAGTCTCCCAACAAGCTTAACAGCGATTGGGCAAAAAATGTACACTTCTTAGATGAGGCAGCCTGCTCTAATAATCTTGTATCTTTTCAGACAGATGAAGCATGTGATAAAGTTATGAAAAGAGTGCCTGTTTCTGCCCTTAAGGTGATACAGCACCCAAACGGCACAGAGTCACTCATTCGGCGTCCTTTAACAGTAACTGAATGTAGCTTGTTTAAAGCAGAGATCGGACCATTCCCTTTAAAAGGGCCATTCGAACCATGGTGGAGACACATTGTTAGTCTAAAACATGCATTTCAGCTCGAACCAAAAGATATTTGGCAAATTGTTATCAGCTCAATTCCAGATGTTCTGAACTATAAGATACCACAGGTTTTGATGACAGGCACCATTGTGCAGTCAATGCATCAAAATGAGCCTGAGAGCGAAATCTTGAATAGACTAAAACAATGCCTTCGCGAGCTGCGTGGTTGTAGTCCTGTTGGATGGGAATTGATTTTCAATCGGAAACAGAGTACTGAAGAATCGTTTGAGACATATGCAGAAAATATGTTTGAACTTTTTGAGGAGTATTCTGGAATTGAGGGTGTTAACCACAACAATGTAATTGTCCTTGAATTCCTGCTTACAAATGCAGGGCCGCGTGTACAGCAATCACTCATGTGTGGTGCTTCTCCAGCAAAAAACACATTCGAAGGTATTGTTAGTTGGGCAACAAGAATTGAGTCACGAAAACAAATGCATGGTGAGGTAGCTGTGTTAGAATGTCATGAAGATCCTCCATCTGCAGGAGAATTCAGAAAGCCACACTGTGGAAAACTGAACAGATTCTGTAATTCCTGTCACAAAACAGGCCATACAGAGGAAAAGTGTTGGTCACTGGGCAGAGGCAGACCTCCACCCTATTTCATAAAACGCAGACAATCACAATCTAATGACAAAAACCAGCACTCTGCAAGTAACCAAAGCTCAAATGCATCTAAAACTCTTACTGACCTAACAACTTTGGACGCTCGAGGCCTTCAGCTATTAGCGTCATTTGCTAGTCGGGTAGCAGCCCAATAGCAAATAGCTTAAATGTTTAACATCTAAATTCATTGAACCTGTCTGCATTTTCAAATTTGAAATTGTGCTTAACACATCGTGCCCTACACATCGTGCACATAGAACACAATTTGGTTGTTTGTGCTACAACATGCACATAGGCTAATTTAAAGTTTATTCTTTAAACACAGGATTGCTTTACTGTAAGTGTAGTTGAAACACTTAGGCAAAGGTGATATAGATGTTGTATTCTATTGTTTTGCTGTGGGTGTATTTGGAACACTTAGGTAAAAGGGTTGTAGATGTTGTATTCTAGGCCATGTGTCCTGTGTTAACTGAAGTGAACGCGTGTGTCTGTGCTGAATTTGATGGCTATAATGTGATTCACAATGAATTTGAAAATCAGAAACAGTGAACGCATCTCATTAATCCTGAAACAAAAAACCTTTTCATATTTAAGGCTTCAGAGAACGAAATATTGTTATGTTTGAATGTATTCTGAATTACTCTGAGATTAGTTTTTTCCAAAATAGATTAACGGATTCGTATGTTTCCACAACATCAGGAAGTGTGCGGGCGACTTGGATGAGAGGATGGGTTAGTCCGACTAGGATCAGCTTTACGCTGGTTGATTAACCTAGCTTGGACGCTTCCGATGACTTCTGTTCTAATTTAATAGTTTTGGAAAACGGTTGAATTGAGTTCCTGAAGGGCATCCAAGAGGGCTACTGAATATATCTTTGATTGTTGCGCGTTGGGATTACGGCAACGTCCTAGATATTTAGCCATTGCCTCAGCTTCTGATCTTCGGGACTGACCACTTGTGTCGTGCATCCTTAGGAGAAGGACTGCAAAGCGATATAGTTTCCTTATCTATAAACGGAAAAATATAAAGTAAGAGTAAATAGAAGAATCAAACGTTATAATGGCCATTTAAAAAGACTAAATGAGAAGAAAAGGTATTTGAAACCTAGCAAAGGGAAAAAGAAAAACAGCGAATGTACATCTTATCAGCCCTGAGCCAAAAGGCCTTTTAATATTCAAATGTATTGACATGAGAACAAGTAGAGATTTGACCATGCGTTAAGTTGGTCCAGAGACCGAAAACAATATAATTTGACTTGTATTGTTAAAGAATATAATTATATTATAACATGAATTATAATAAACATTATATTACACTCGCCGAGCAGGACAATAATTGGAGAAGTGTGACTTTCATCATTAAAATTGAATTTCTGAAACAGAATTTCATTTGTGTGCTACCCAGTGCCAAAAAGGGTCGGAGTATGCTTTTATTTTTCACCGTTAGAAAACACGGCTAGGAGTGTGGCACAGGTAATAGCACGCTAAATAATCCTTGACTGGGGTGCACCAACTGAATTGAATCTGATAAGATAAGTAGATAAGTAAATTTACGAGGAGGGTGTGAAATGCTAAACAGCAGAAAGAAGCACCACAGTTTTTTGCAGGTCAAAAAATATCTGCACAAATTAAAATGTGTGAATGCATTGCACATGCAGCGGACTGAAGGCTGAACTGAAAAAGCAGCTTCAGGTGTCACAACACACTGAGACAACAGCAACAATTCAGACGTGGTCAATGAAACTCGGTTTCATGTGACATCTGGAATTAAAATTGCTAACAAGTAAAAGAATTCTACACGTCTGAATTTAATGCTTTTGAAATATTGGAATTATCTGTGGTTCGCTCTCCTCTGTTTTCTGTCTCAGGCTTAGGCTACTTCTGCAAAATGGTGGAGCCCACCTGGAGCAAATCCAGGACAGCGGCATTGTTCGAACATAACCTGAGACTCGGGAGATGGGTGAAAAGACATTATAAAAGGCCTTTTCACACGTCACACTATCACACTACTGCATAAATATGGCCTCCCAGTTTAGAACTGGATCGAACTTTGCAACACAATTGTTATAGATTAGATTCCACCCATCTCCTAGACATGAACACTGAACACACCCCTCCATCACTATACCCTCACAGCAACATCACCTGGGGTAGATGGTCTATCCAGGCTGAACACTACACATCAGACGAAGATGTGTCATCTTCACACTAACAGATCCAGATAGCTTCACACACACAGGGTGGAGCTGATCTCATGATCATGGTCTAACAGAGACACAGAGAATAGCATACGCTATTCACAACAAACTGCTAACTAATGTAACACACATGGACAACTGAATGGCTACAGTCACAAATCAAGACAAATTCTAAGGCAGACCTGCCATTAAATTTCAAACTCTATGATTGTTGGTGGGAGTTGGAAGATCAGAGGGCCCCTGATTTCTCAACTTACCACTAATAACAGAAACATAAGTAAAATGGATAAATCTGAAGTGAGACCAATTCAGTCAAGTACAAAAATTTACAATTCAACTCTGTCATCGACTGTGACTTAGCCAGATCAATACACACACTCTCAAACACACTCTCAAACACACTCTCTCACAGACACACACACCAACACACACACCCACACACACACACACACACACACACACACACACACACAGACAAAAACACACTCTGACATTCTAAAAAAAAAATTCTCACACAAACACACAAAACCATTGATTGGTTTACACCGACCTGCATTTCTGAAACCTATTTTGATTTTAATTTTTTGAAACTTATTTTGATTTCTGCATTTTTTCCTTTGAGTAATTCAGAAAAACATTTCTGAAACTTATTTTGATTTTAATTTCTGAAACTTATTTTGATTTCCTTTGAGTAATTCAGAAAAACATTTCTGAAACTTATCTGCATATTGTCCATTTTACTTGCAACAATGTATTTGGACATCAATTCAATTGAATCTCTGTTTGGTTACACCAAAATAGCACTGGTTGTTTTGTTAGAATGCCATTTATTTAAATGTTTCTAGAAACAGGGTAAGAGCTTGTAAGATCTTCCTTTGTCCTTCCTTGACCCTCTATAGGAGTACTATTGACGTGGTAATTTAAAATCAGGTAATTAATGAGACCAAACGTACCACTCACAATTGCTGACATGAACATGGTATTTTACATTGAACATGACATGATTTTTCCTTATTGCATTATGCGTTCCTATGCATTTCCTTACGACTGTAAGTTCATATGTGCTCAATCGTGAAGCGGACATTGAAGATGCTTTTCAGGTGTCTCACACAAAGCCGTGAGGACCAAAGGAGAAGCCCTTCATCCACTGAGGTCTGCCCAGACAACCGTACCGCTGGAGGTGACAGGGTTGGTCAAGAAGGGTCAGATCATCATCGTGGAGAAGGTGCCAGGGAAGCGGAAGTTTCTCCATGAAGGAATGACACGTCAACTGAACAAGTCACAAAAGGTCCAGATTGACTCTATGAACTTTACTCACGTCACAGGATTACAGGAAGAGAACCTGAATGCATTCGTCCACCAGCTGGACTCAAGCTATACACCTGGTGAGAACAGGTGTTCTGCAGGTGAACACTGCCCACTGAGCTTCTACAGATGCCAACATTGCAAAGACAACTTTTGTGCTACATCTTCAAGGATTATAACAAACGTCTTACTGTGACCCCGTAAGTGTTCATCGGAATGTGACCCACGGGATCAAGGAGGGAAACTGTAAGACTGAAAATACTGGTTGAGGCCTGATTTATGGGACAAAAGGGCCCTGCTGGCTGATTAACATTTGACCTCCCCCAATACAGCCTTTCTTCCTCTCAGAAACTAAGAACCCACACAAGAGCATGGTTTAATGCGAATATTTATCATTGACTGTTATGCTTTTGGTGTCATTTGAAATGTCTCAAAGTGAGTGGTACAGATATCTCATATCCAGATAGATAAAATAAAAGGAAATAAGGTTTATAGAAGTTCATAGGAAACTGGTTTAGAGATAATGCCAGATAAGGCAACCCCCCTTCTGTGGGATAGAAGCCATTTGAGGGTGGTCTCACCCCACCCCCCTTCTCACCTGGTCAGAGGATAAAGGAAGGTGTTCTGGCTCTCTCTGTCTCTTTCTTCTTGGCTGGACGTGGAATTGGATAGGTGATTTCTCTCTCTCTCTCTCTCTCTCTCTCTCTCTCTCTCTCTCTTTCCCTTTCTCTCTCTCTATCTCAGGTACAAGCTGGGTAAGATTCTTTGGTGTAACCAATGTATAACCATGTTCTAGATATTTGAATTGATTGTGGAATTGATCTCTGATATCTGAAATATTAAATTGTTACATGTGATTATTATAACTGATTTTGACATTGTTCATTTAATGGTTAAAGGAATAGTCAAACATTCGCTCACTTTTAGTGAGGCACAGATATTATTAAAACCTTTCATTTATGGAGTCAGATGAATTAACGAGTAAATACATATGATTAATGTATTGCAAATTTAACCAACCAATACTTTGCATGAGTGAGGACAGAACACGTGACAACCTTCCCCGTGTATTGGCGAACCGGCAGATTGGGCCAATATAGCGGGCCTTACAATAATAATAATAATATGATGCATTAATAATATTAATGAATAATCAGCATCCACTCACCCATAACAGTCAATGTGAATCTTTGTGCCTGCTCTTTACCGCTGATGTCAATGGTATAAACTCCACTATGTTCGATTATTAGGTTCTTAATCGTGATTTGTCCGGTCGCTGTATCAAGAGTCGTGATGCCATTGAATCTCAGATTCGGGTTTAGAGTTTCTCCGTCTTCCCATTCAATCACCTTAACAGTTTCACCATCTTTAATGCGTTTCCATGTGATGCTGGAGACAGAAGCAGGAAGAGGTTTATCTGGGCGAAAGGAAACTTCTTCACCCACTGCTTTCACCACCTCTGTACCTAATAATTAAAATATGAGAGATTATGTTAGTCAACATTCAACAAGAAAGTCTGGTCTAGCTGTGTAATTTCCAGGAAGTGAATATAGCCCTTGCTTGATGGTAAACGAAATTAGAAAATAAAAAATAAGGTCAATACAGAAACTCTTCAGTCTCTTCTGTCATTTGATATTCAAGAAATTGAGTACAATACTATGATAATAGTTATTAGTTATGTAACTAACTTATAGGGACAGATTTACTAAACAGAGCAAATTAGTGTGAGAGGGCAATCCCAAAACAGTGTGTAACGTTTAGCGAGTGATCTACTGACGATGTGCAAATGAAAGAACAGATCATTTCCATAATGAGCAACACAATCTACCAGTAAATCACCTTGTGTGATTCATTTAAATAATCTCCTCCCGCCATAAATGTTGCGCCTGAAAGTGAAACTCATGCAATAATGAAGGTCCACCGCAAACCCTGTCCATCCTATTCAGAGCTAATTTTTCACAGCGTGTCTTTATTAAATCCTGACAGTCGTTTTTAAAGCCAAAAGAGGGTTTGCACTGGAGGAGGAAGCTGTTAGTAAATCTGACCCTGTTTCGGTTTGCCAAGGACGGCGTGTTATTTCCACGTTAATAACTCACCTGAAACAGCTCCTGTGGTGAAGAACACAACGACGGAGATCAACGTCAAGAGTTGAAGTGACATTTTTGTTAGAAAACGTAGCCTACACTTTATTCACTTGTCTTCGAGACTTTGCTCAGAGACACAAACACACATGGTGAGGGGTGGGCGGATCGATCCTGAAGCATCGATACTTTCGATACTGACGTGGTATCGAAAAGGATCGATCCTCACATAAAAATATCGATCCAAATGTGTGTGTTTATTTTAATTAATGTAATTTAAAAAAAATAATTAAGCACGCAATTCAGTGCGTAAAATAAGCTTCTAAGTGGAAAAATAAGCGAATGTTAGCGGATAATTGTGTAGGACAGAACTTTTTCTCCTAGTGGATACAAGACAAAACCAATCAATCACAGAGAGCGTTCGATGCTGGTGCCTCGCTGAGCTCACAAGCCCAGTGCGTTTGGGAAAACCTTGCTTTAGATGACAGAGAAACAATCGGGAGTTATTTCGCAATAAACAAACCAAAAGTGTACATACCGGTTCAAAATGTTGACGTCAGTAAGATTTTTTTTAATGAAATTATTTATTTTTATTCAACAAGGATCGATGCATTCAATTGATCAAAAGTGACAGTCTAGGGTTTTACACTGTTAAAAAAAAATCGGCTTTATATAAATGCTGTTCTTTCAACTTTGTTCATCAAATAATTCTGCATAAAATGTATCATGGTAATAATAAGAAATGTTTCCTGAGCAGCAAATCAGAATTAAAATGAATTATCATCATGACTGGAGTAATGATGCCAAAAATTCAGCTTTGATCACATGAATAAATTACATTTTACTATGACATAGAAAACAGATAGCCTTTGTTAAATTGTAATATTACAGTTTTTACTGTATTTTTGATCAAATAAATGCAGAAGAGAATTAAAAATCTTACAGACCCCAAACTTTTGAACAGTAGGCTAGTACTATAATTAGGGTAGTTTTGTAAAAGTCACTGACTAATTACAGGCGAGTTGAGAGCACAAATCACAAAATATTTAGACCTAGTAGTCATGAAAACGTATTCAGATTTAGCATATTAATGATGCATTCACCTCATAAATCATGACACACTGCTCTAGCACAGGAAAGTGCATACAAGTTCAAGTGCATGCTTTTAAAATGAAAAAGTATTGGTATCGGTATCGATATCGGCGATACTGGCCCTGTATTTACTTGGTATCAGATCGATACCGAAATTTGCAGTATTGCCCACGACTAGTGTAAGAACAGAGGAAGTTTGAAAACGCCTGGCATTGTGTTTGTCTTCCACTAGTAAAGGGTCACTGCTGCCATCTTACGTTCATTGCAAATGTGTGAAATTAACCCGTTTAATCCCAAACTTTTCCCAGACGTGAGAATATCCATATGAGGTGTCATTAGTTGCCCCTGGAAATAATCAATAATCATTTTTATTGTGAACAATTGTGACCGGTGGGATAATGTGTATAGTACACAGTATACTGACAATTCTTATAGCCTATACCGGCCCAGTTATTTAACACATTTTAAACTCTTTCATCCACTCTTTAAAAACCTTTATACAACACTTATAGAAATACTGAGATAAAAATAAATAAAATAAAAATACAACCATCTATATTTTCCCACCGGTCACTATCATTCTATGACCACACTCAACAAAACTGAATAATTGTGAATTCATATATGAATACTAGACACTTTAAAGATAATGTGTACCAAAAATCTTTGTAATGTCTTTATGTTAACTTTCTTTACTAACCTTTTGTGTTGGAGCTTTGATGCAGAGATCATCTATGGTGCAAACAAGAATTAAACTGCTCTGGTCATGTGACATTTTGGACTTACCATGTGAAACAACACAACATTTAATTGAGACCCTTTATTCTCTCCATATTTGCCGGAAATGCACTAAAACAGCAGTCAGTAAAATTTTTAGAGCTTCATAAATGAAGACTTTCTTTACGGTCACTATTGTGACCAGTCTGGCACAACACAAGTGTGTCTGCCTCCAGCAAGACTACAAACCACAACCATAATGCATGAAAAATAACCACACTAGATGCATTCACATTTTACAGAGGATTTTATTCAAAGTGACACACTGCATTCAATGTTTACTATTTTATTGGTTCATGTCCCTTTATCAAACTCATCATATTTTGGATGTGAGTGCAGAACAATTTGTAGCTTCATGAAACAGAATTAAATGCCTTCTCTGCTTTTCTCCACAAAAGAAAAATTAATAGATGATTTGTTTATTTATACGCTACTCTCTGTTTGGTGCCAGTAAGATATTCTCATCTTGTCAATAAGCATTTGCATATTTAACCATAGATTTATATATTCAGAACCAGACGAGACAGTAAAAGTTCTGAAGGCACAGACGGTTAAAGGGATAGTTCACTTTGAAATTAATTTTTGGTATGTTTTAGCTTACCTCAAGGTCTATGGTCACGGTCTCAAAGAGCATGCACAGAGTTCAAATTCAAACAATTCCCCGTCGTCCAAATTAAACAATTCCCCATCGTAAGTACACATTGATGGCCTAAGACACGAGACGAGCGGTTTGTGTGAGAAAACGAACAGTATTTATATCGTTTTTACCTCTTATACACAGCCATGTCCAAGTGATCTGATCTGACGTGTACGCAGACTGGTGCATAGATATATACTCACTAGACGTCGCCTTAAAGACATTCGTTCCAATGAACTGCCGTAGCCAAGGCGACATCTAGTGTATATATCTATGCACCAGTCTGCGTACACATCAGATCAGATCACTCGGACATGGCTGTGTTCAAGAGGTAAAAACGATATAAATACTGTTCGTTTTCTCACACAAACCGCTCGTTTCGTGTCTTAGGCCATCAATGTGTACTTACGATGGGGAATTGTTTAATTTGGACGACGGGGAATTGTTTTAATTTGGACTCTGTGCATGCTCTTTGAGACAGTGACCATAGACCTGCATTATATGACTGACAGACAAGAACGGTTTGACCTAAAAATATCAAAATTGAAACTACTGCGGAAAAACAGACACCTACATCTTGGATGCCCTTGAGGTAAGCTAAAACATACCAAAACTTTTTTTCAAAGTGAACTATCCCTTTAAGAGCAGATGCTTTAGTAAAATGTGTCGAGAAGATCCACATGTGGCTTTCCATTTGAAGGTTCATGATGAGCATCAGTCATTCACTCATGAATGTCATTTCTGAGGAGAAAAAAAACTGTAAATAATGCTTGTTTTTAAATGTACATTATAAAAAAAACATACAGTATTAGTTTCTTGGATGCTGATTGGTCACAGCTGCACAGAACCCATAGAGACCAAGATTAATTGTTTTCTATAATGCTGCATACAGTAAAGATTTTCCACGAGGAATTAAGAAACTAAGACACTTACTCTACTAGTGTGTCTCCCAAGCTAGCAGCAGAAACACCTTAAAGAACAACAGTGACAAATTAATCATTTACACTAGTCATTTACAGTCAACATGACATTATAATCAACCCTATTTATACTAAATACACATTTTTATTTTTTACTGTGAATGATTAATGAGCTGCTGACAAAATTAAGGTCTTTACAAATTCTGCCATTTTTCACAATTTAATAAATTCCCAGATACAATCAAGTCCTGCCTTGCAATATCTGCTTTCACAAAGAATGTGACATTATGGAAGTAAAAAAGGTTGCAAAGGGCAAATTTCTTCAAGTGTGGGGCAGTGGTTCAAATGCTGTGTTGAGCAAATGATAAAGAAACACATTTCAGATGTTTAAAAGATTAAATTCAGTCTTACCATATAATCAGGATCAAGAACAGGACCCCAGCGATGAAAGGGACGACAATTGCAGTGACTAATACTGTGTTTGAACCTTCTGTAGAAAAAAATTGGTTATTACAGTTGGCATGAAATGAAAATTCACTTATCTGTTTTCTAAATGCATGTTATAGATCTTATTCGATTTTTAAGGTTATTAATTAATAAGGGAATTATTAAATTGCATCTTGCATTACTGAATTATAGCATTACCTAAATGATAGAATATAGCTAGAAACTTAAATAGCCTACTTTACGTAAGTATGTGAATGTATGCAAGCACTGGCCAGTATGAAAGCTTGTTTCTTCCACGAGAAACAAAACAAAAACATAATTGTAATTTTTTGTCTCACAATTCAGACATTATGACAATTGTGAGTTTTTATCTCATAATTCGGAGACAAAAGTCGGAGAAATAGGTAAAGTCAGAAATACGAAATAAAAAAGTTAGAACTGCGAGACAAACTCGCAATTGAGAGAAAATAGTCAGATGTTCGAGATATAAACTCGAAAATGCAACAACAAAAAAGTCAGAGGTGTAATAAACTCGGAATTGTGATATAAAAAAAAGTCAGAAGTGTGAGATATAAACTCAGAATTGAGAGGAAAAGGTCAGAAGTGCAAGATATAAACTCAGAATTGAAAGAAAAAAACAGAAGTGCACGACATAAACTCGAAATTGTGAGGAAAAAAAGTCAGAAGTGTGAGATATAAACTCAGAATTGAGAGGAAAAAATCAGAAGTGTGAAATATAAACTCGAAATTGTGAGGAAAAAGTCAGAAGTGTGAGACAAACTCGGAATTGTGAGAAAAAAACAGAAGTGTGAGATATAAACTCAGAATTGAGAGAAAAAAGTCAGAAGTGTGAGATATAAACTCAGAATTGAGAGAAAAAAGTCAGAAGTGTGAGACAAACTCGGAATTGTGAGAAATAAACAGAAATGCGAGATATAAACTCGAAGTTGTGAGGAAAAAAGTCAGAAGTTAGAGCTATAAACTCGAAATCTGAGAAAAAAAGTCTTAAGTGTGAGATATAAACTCAGAATTGAGAGGAAAAGGTCAGAAGTGCAAGATATAAACTCAGAATTGAAAGAAAAAAACAGAAGTGCACGACATAAACTCGAAATTGTGAGGAAAAAAAGTCAGAAGTGTGAGATATAAACTCAGAATTGAGAGGAAAAAATCAGAAGTGTGAAATATAAACTCGAAATTGTGAGGAAAAAGTCAGAAGTGTGAGACAAACTCGGAATTGTGAGAAAAAAACAGAAGTGTGAGATATAAACTCAGAATTGAGAGAAAAAAGTCAGAAGTGTGAGACAAACTCGGAATTGTGAGAAATAAACAGAAATGCGAGATATAAACTCGAAGTTGTGAGGAAAAAAGTCAGAAGTTAGAGCTATAAACTCGAAATCTGAGAAAAAAAGTCTTAAGTGTGAGATATAAACTCAGAATTGAGAGAAAAAAGTCAGAAGTGTGAGATATAAACTCGAAATTGGAGAAAAAAAGTCTGAAATGTGAGATATAAACTCAGAATTGAGAGAAAAAAGTCAGAAGTGTGAGATATAAACTCGAAATTGGAGAAAAAAAGTCAGAAGTGTGAGATATAAACTCAGAATTGCGAGAAAAAAGTCAGAAGTGTGAGATATAAACTCGAAATTGTGAGAAAAAAGTCAGAAGTGTGGGATATAAACTCAGAATTGTGAGAAAAAAGTCAGAAGTGTGAGATATAAACTCAAAATTGAGAGAAAAAAGTCAGAAGTGTGAGATATAAATTCAGAATTGAGAGAAAAAAGTCAGAAGTGTGAGATATAAACTCAGAATTGTGAGAAAAAAGTCAGAAGTGTGAGATATAAACTCGAAATTGGGAGAAAAAAGTCAGAAGTATGAGATATAAACTCAGAATTGTGAGAAAAAAGTCAGAAGTGTGAGATATAAACTCGAAATTGTGAGAAAAAAGTCAGAAGTGTGAGATATAAACTCAAAATTGTGAGAAAAAAATCAGAAGTGAGAGACAAACTTGGAATTGTGAGAAATAAACAGAAATGCGAGATATAAACTCGAAATTGTGAGGAAAAAAGTCAGAAGTGAGAGATATAAACTCGAAATCAGAGAAAAAAAGTCTTAAGTGTGAGATATAAACTCAGAATTGAGAGAAAAAAGTCAGAAGTGTGAGAAATAAACTCAGATTTGAGAGAAAAAAGTCAGAAGTATGAGTCAAATTCGGAATTATGAGAAAAAACAGAAGTGCGAGATATAATCTCGAAATTGTGAGAAAGAAGTCAGAAGTGAGAGATATAAACTCGAAATCGGAGAAAAAAAGTCTGAAGTGTGAGATATAAACTCAGAATTGAGAGAAAAAAGTCAGAAGTGTGAGATATAAACTCGAAATTGTGAGAAAAAAGTCAGAAGTGTGAGATATAAACTCAGAATTGTGAGAAAAAAGTCAGAAGTGTGAGATATAAACTCGAAATTGTGAGAAAAAAGTCAGAAGTGTGAGATATAAACTCAAAATTGTGAGAAAAAAATCAGAAGTGAGAGACAAACTTGGAATTGTGAGAAATAAACAGAAGTGTGAGATATAAACTCAGAATTGTGAGAAAAAAGTCAGAAGTGTGAGATATAAACTCAGAATTGAGAGAAAAAAGTCAGAAGTGTGAGATATAAACTCAGAATTGTGAGAAAAAAGTCAGAAGTGTGAGATATAAACTCGAAATTGTGAGAAAAAAGTCAGAAGTGTGAGATATAAACTCAGAATTGTGAGAAAAAAGTCAGAAGTGTGAGATATAAACTCAGAATTGTGAGAAAAAAGTCAGAAGTGTGAGATATAAACTCGAAATTGTGAGAAAAAAGTCAGAAGTGTGAGATATAAACTCAAAATTGTGAGAAAGAAATCAGAAGTGCGAGATATAAACTCAGAATGGAGAGGAAAAAGTCAGAAGTGCGAGATATAAACTCAGAATTGAGAGGAAAAAGTCAGAAGTGCGAGATATAAACTCAGAATTGAGAGAAAAAAGTCAGAAGTGCGAGATATAAACTCGAAATTGTGAGAAAAAAGTCAGAAGTGTGAGATATAAACTCAGAATTGAGAGAAAAAAGTCAGAAGTGTGAGATATAAACTCGAAATTGTGAGAAAAAAGTCAGAAGTGTGAGATATAAACTCAGAATTGTGAGAAAAAAGTCAGAAGTGTGAGATATAAACTCGAAATTGTGAGAAAAAAAGTCTGAAGTGTGAGATATAAACTCAGAATTGAGAGAAAAAAGTCAGAAGTGTGAGATATAAACTCGAAATTGTGAGAAAAAAGTCAGAAGTGTGAGATATAAACTCAGAATTGTGAGAAAAAAGTCAGAAGTGTGAGATATAAACTCAAAATTGTGAGAAAGAAATCAGAAGTGCGAGATATAAACTCAGAATGGAGAGGAAAAAGTCAGAAGTGCGAGATATAAACTCAGAATTGAGAGGAAAAAGTCAGAAGTGCGAGATATAAACTCAGAATTGAGAGAAAAAAGTCAGAAGTGCGAGATATAAACTCGAAATTGTGAGAAAAAAGTCAGAAGTGTGAGATATAAACTCAAAATTGTGAGAAAAAAGTCAGAAGTGCGAGATATAAACTCGAAATTGTGAGAAAAAAGTCAGAAGTGCGAGATATAAACTCAAAATTGTGAGAAAAAAGTCAGAAGTGCGAGATATAAACTCAAAATTGTGAGAAAAAAGTCAGAAGTGAGAGATATAAACTCAGAATTGAGAGGAAAAAGTCAGAAGTGTGAGATATAAACTCGAAATTGTGAGAAAAAAGTCAGAAGTGCGAGATATAAACTCGAAATTGTGAGAAAAAAGTCAGAAGTGCGAGATATAAACTCGAAATTGTGAGAAAAAAGTCAGAAGTGAGAGATATAAACTCAGAATTTTGAGAAAAAAGTCAGAAGTGTGAGATATAAACTCAGAATTTTGAGAAAAAAATCAGAAGTGTGAGATATAAAATCAGAATTGAGAGGAAAAAGTCAGAAGTGTGAGATATAAACTCAGAATTTTGAGAAAAAAGTCAGAAGTGTGAGATACAAACTCAAAATTGTGAGAAAAAAGTCAGAAGTGTGAGATATAAACTCAGAATTTTGAGAAAAAAGTCAGAAGTGTGAGATATAAACTCGAAATTGTGAGAAAAAGTCAGAAGTTTAAGATGTAAACTTGGAATTGAGAGAAAAAAATACTTTCAGTTAAAATTTTGCAATTCATGGATGTGCAAAAAGTATTGGCATGCATGCAATTTATAATTGAATACCAAGCGCTTGCGTACTTGTGTAAAAATGGTTGTGGCCTGATGATATCCAGTAAGGTGATTAATGTTATTACTTTAGTCTTACCATCAAACAGATCTCTCTCATACACTGGATCACTGGTCTCCTCGTTCACGGCGCTCTTCAGTGTGCAGCTGTAGGAGTTCTCTGGGTTACTGCTCTTGGTCACTGTTAATACCCTCGTATTACGATCTCTGTACAGCGTCCCTCCAGCTGAGTTCCAGATTACTGTACTTTCAGCGGGTCCATCATCATCACAACTCAAGGAACATTCAGGAACATCTTCCAATTTGCACCCAATTTTATTAATATAAGGTTTGCGGACAGGCTCTGTGAATTAAGATGAAAATTAACATATATTATATTGTCACGATTACCCGTGAGAGTGCCCATCATTACCACCCGCACTACTGTCATTCCCTAATGAAACTACATTTCCCATAACTCTCTGCCTGGACTCATCATTCCTGATTGCATCCACCTGTGTCTCATTACCTTGTTTAACTCACCCTATAATAGCCTGGGTTTCACATCCATTCCCTGGACAGTCTAATGCTGCGTTCACACCAAACGCGAATAGAGCGTCTGGTACGAGTGATTTGCGAGTGACACGTTTGGCGTGGCGTGGCGTGGCGTGGCGTGGCGTGGCGTGGCGTGGCGTGGCGTGGCGTGGCGTGGCGTGGCGTGGTGGACGCAAATTTGCCTCATTTGTGCGTCCGGTTAGGGTTAGGGTTAGGGTTAAATGGCTGGCTCCATTTATCATCAAAACAAAAATAATTACTGATTAGGTGGGTGAGGGTGAGGGTGACCCTCGGGACAACAGGTCATCAAACTGGGCGCGGTACAGGCGGAAGTACCGCTGAAAGCGGCCGTCATCCAGGCGCAGCTCCTGGAGCAAGTGGTGAAACTCGCCAAACTGCATCCGGAGGGTCTGGTGGATACGGCGACGATGACCCCTACGCCGCTGTTCTGCTCTCCAGAGCAATACGAGCGGTGACTCTCTCGATTAATGCTCGATCAACATCAGCCATCTTGCAAACAGACAACCGCCTAGCACTTGCCCCTCCCACAAGAAGCGGATTTCTCCTCGGACGCGCGGCAATTTCGCTTCAAACGCTTGCTTTATACGTGCAACCTATTCGCTTTGGACACGCGAAAGAACAAAGAAATTACAAAAATACTAAATATCTAAATAACTAAAATTTAAATAAACATGAAAAATTTAAATGAAAGCTAATTCACAATATAATAAAATTATATAAAAAATACTGGTGTATTTTTGTCCATCAAAAAGAAAATTATAATTTGAAATAATGTGTTAATGTTTATATACATTTTTGTTATGACCCAGAACGAATACATTAGTTGTGTTATTACTAAATTATTTCTAATTATGATGATGAAAATGAAATGTGCCAGTATTTTGACTCACCTATAACAGTCAGAGTGAATTGTTTTCTTTGCTCTTTACTGTTGATGTCGAGGGTATACACTCCAGTGTGTATGAGCTGTAGATATCTTAAAGTGAGTTCTCCATTGTGTTTGTCCAGGCTTGCGTGGGATCTGAATTTAGGGTTGGGAATTTCAGTGCTGTCATCCTCCCGGTCCCATTCAATGACCTTCACAACAACTCCAGTATTGTCTCTGTGTTTCCATGTGATGCTGGTGGTACTGGGAGACACAGATCCAGACACTGGAGTGAACGTAGTTTCACTATTCACCGCTTTCATCACATTATCACCTGAAGAGAAATTATATATTACCACATTATATAAACTTTTAAGCAAGTTTGACATTGCATAGTATTATTTTTTATTTTATTTTTAAAAACATTTTTTAAAAAAAATCATTGTTTTAACAACCACTTAGTTTTCAAAATATTTTTTTATTTTAAGATTTAAGATATTCAATCAAATTCACAGTGCAATGGACTTTTGTGGTTGTAATTTTTAACCACTCTTGAAACCCCAAGGCACCAAATTAAACACAATTTAAGAGGTTTGATTTTCTTTTAAAGTGAAGACTTCTTACACTAAAAAGGACACACACACACAAAAAAAAACCTTTTGGACATGTATGAGTAGTACCATGATTTTCTCAAGCTTTAAGTATCTTGGAGTGTTTTGCAAATTCCAAATAATCATTCGGTACCATGATATAACTAACTTATACTGTATGTACTAAAGTCTGAACTATTACAGTACCTGAAACAGCTTCGCAGATGATCAAGATCCAGAGAATATGAGAACATCTGAAGAACATCTTCACGCTGCTTTTCTTCTTCTCTTTCGATGTCCTTGGTTTTGTGTGAGTGTATAATTTAGTGAAGGCATGTAACAGAGCTGTTGTCTGTCTCGAGTCTGTGGGTTGGGCTGGGTTCATGATCTTTCAGTGCCCTCTTGTGGCACAGAGGAAGGTTCAATGTGAAATGAACTTCACCGAAAATACAAGAGAACCTCTGCTTGATTGTGTGACACATGTTTATACCCTTTCTCTAAGGTAAAAGAAGCGTCTTTCAAAATAATAAATTGATTTTACCCTGACAAATATTTCATTACTAAATATAGGCAAAAGCTAATATTGATAATGCTCATTTTGCCATGTTGCTGTTTGAACATGAAAAGCTCTGCAAAGTCCCTCCAGCAGGAGTTATTCTCTATATCAGTGGGCGCGTTTCCATTACAGATTTGCACAAAACTTTAGCGATTTTTTTTTCTAAATGTCGACAAAAAACTATTGCGAAATGACGGCGTTTCCATTAACTGATGTTATGCGTTATGCCACTGCACTGGCTATTCATCTAAGGAGACGTATGTGTGTGTTATTCAAGCATTAATGGTAAGGAAAGACCTGGCTGGTGTTTCTGGGTGTTTCTCCCTCATATCTGCGTCGAGGTCTTGATTGTGGCATTTCTTTGAGGTTTAGAATCCAGTATTCCTGTAATTCTTTTGTCTTTTATGAATCTAATAAAGAACTCTGTCTTGTATTCTGTCCAAACACACCGTGTCATTACGTCAGGTGACCTGTAAATGCGCAAAAACTGTTTCCATTGCAGTTTTGCGAAATATTTTGCACAAAAACTTTGCAATAAATGGGAGTTTTTGCGAAATTTACGTGTTTCCATTGGGCGTATTTTCAATAAAAAATGTCAATTTGCGCAATTTGAAGGGTAATGGAAACGCGGCTAGTGTCAGTGTTTCTGAACTCCCTGAAATGCCTCCATTGTAGTCTTGAGTTTTCTTCCGGGAACAAAAGCGTCACAATATTCCTCATTTGAATAATTAATATGCAGAATAAAGGGGCGGGGCCTGGTTGAGTTAGTTAGTAGGCCGTTTCTCAATGTGCGTTCTTGTTTGTCTTGTCCGACCAATCAGAGCACATTGTGCTTTTCAGAAGGAGGGGCTTCAGACCAGAAGTAAACAGAGCGTTACTGACAGACTGGGAAGAGAGGAGCCGCAACAATGGAGAATATGAGGAAAATAATCAACATTCAAGCAGGGGCCTGTACCATGAAGGTAGCTGAACAAACTCGGGGTTACAGGATTGGTTTTGAGTTGACAAAACCAAACCGATGCAATTAGGCTTTATTGGTACCATGATGCAGCTCATCAACTTTCTCTGTCAACTCAGGCTTTGATCCTTAAGCTATGATTACTCCACGCGCGCGTGCACATAAAAGAGTGACGTCGACACTGAACAACCAATCGCGTTCGATATGGATAGAGCGAGAGCTATATATTTTTCCGCGCAGGAGCAAGAGATTATTCTTCAGAAATATGAAGAATATAGAAGTGTTTTTCAAGCACGCAGTAACACTGTATCTGCTGCCAAAGCAAGAGAAGACTGTTGGAGAAAGATTGCTGATTGTTAATGTGTAAGTTAAACAAATACGTTCTATATTTATGTCAAATTATGTATGTATGTATGTGTAGCCTATATGTGTAATATAGCCTATAGCCTATTTTTATAATATATAAAAAATTATACATGCACATTTTTTATATATTATAAAAATAGGCTATAGGCTATATTACACATAGGCTACACATACATATAATTTTACATAAATATAGAACGTATTTGTACTACTAAGAAAGCTAGGGAATCCTATCATAACATTAACAGAATAATAATAAAGATTTAAAATAATTCTTAACATGTATTATATTGTATAGTACATTTGTGCAATTTGCTTTGTAAAAAAAAAAAAAAAAAAATTCATGTGATGTCACCCTATCAATATATCTTACCGGCAATTTTATAAAAAGCCCTCTTTTATGGACATGGTCGATAAATGTCCGGGGAATGCTATTAATGAAACTATTCATGTACTCCTGCAGAGCGAGGACCACCTTACGAATGGTTCGACAAACCGTGTTTTCCCCTTCTGTGCGTCACCCACCGTGCAAGTATGTACCAATTGCAACAAAAAAAACGCAACGCAATACCATTTGCGGTACAGTAAGTGCATGAATTCGACGTGTTAAATTCTTTATGTGCGGCTCAAGAAGTTCGCAAAGATAAGACGTTCCTTCCGCGGAAAATCTGTATCTTTCATACAAGTAACTATCAGGAAAGGCAAGGGGATTTTGTCTGGCTAAAAACTCTTTCTCTACGAAGTGCTCGTCAAACAATTTGCGCTGAGATGTCCACCGGATTTGGAAGAAAAGGTGAAGTCATTGTAACAGACACTGGGAATAAGTTACGTCACCTATATGTTTCTTTGCTCTCAGCTGATTGGTCAAACTTCAGTCTGAGATCTTGAATCCAGAACATAACTTGCCCCGGAGCAGGTTAGCCGTGCGGCGTAAGATACCATGGCGATGAACACCGATTAAAGCCAAGCTACTTTCATAGTACCTAAAACCCAGGGTTGGCGGAAACTAAACTGAAACATAGCTGGCTAGCCACCTAAACCGGCTTCATGGTATAGGCCCCAGGAAAACCTGTTCTAGTAGAGCCTGAAAACAACATCAAGACTTTGTAAAAGGGCATAACAGGTCCTCTTTAATGCACATGTATCAATTTTAAGGCATTTCAAAAGAAAAGTGTCTCACAAGATGGCAGCATTGTATGACATTTATATTGTGACGTAATTATGTATTGAAGCCACCAGGTCACTGCTACAGACATGCAAACCATTTTTGGGTCGTGATCCACTAGTTGATAACCACTGTCCTAGATCCAGTATGAGAAAATATGAAAAACATCTACAACAAACCTTTCCATCAGCCTTTCTATTTTTAAATCATATACAATATTACATTTTTATTCATAAATCAGTGCTTGCCAGCTTTCTAGTCCGCAAGACCAAAGATAAAAATAGCTGGCCAACATCTCAAAACATCCGTATCTATTCTATATCTGTTAGACAGAAGCACCTGGTTCATAATGCAGCACATTAGATGACATCCTTCCACACCTGTGAAGCGCTGTCTCAATTTCTGCGCAACTGACATCTTTACTTCATGATTCTGTCTGCACATAACCGCCAACTCTCTGATCGCAAAACAGGAAATTCTTTCTGTTTCCTCCAGTTGATTGTGAAAAAGTTTCTGGAACATTTGCTGTGTTCAGAAGAGCAATGAGCTGCCAATACTATCTCTTGTTTTTATTCCTCTGTGGCTTCGCTGCACTCTCTGGTAGGTTCTGACTTCATTTTATATAGATATGTTAATAGACTGAAGTGGAGAAGCTGTTTTTCTTATATATTTTGTAAATTGATATTTTGTAGCTGAGATCAAATGTTACGATGCGATTAAAAAATATCAAGAATAGTAAACCATATTAACATTTGATCTCATGCACACTGCGTTATTTTATATCAACTCAATTTTATCAAGTCACTGTAACATCTAAATTCGCTTTTGTCAGAAACACTAGTGAAGGCCATTTTTAAGTGTTAGATCAGGTAAAATATGCCCTTAAAGCAACTAATGGGATATTATAGTGGCCACTTGAACAAATGCACTTCTACTGTAATTTTTGGACACTTTTAAAATGCAAATCTAGTGTCGTTTACATGCAAACTGCTGCAATGAGTGTTTATTCGTGTCGGTCTTTAATAGAAGACACTCACAGAAAGTCGGATATTTAGATATGTTGTCAAATTATAGTGTTACACTCTTAAAAATAAAGGTTCTTTATTGGACTTTATGTTTCTGTGAAGAAGATTTAAACATCGAAGGAATTTTTCTATTCCACAAAAAGTTATTTGAAGTGAAAAAAAGTTCTTTAGATTATTTAAATGTTCTTCAAAATAAGAAAGAAATGGTTATTTTAAGAGCTTTTGACTGAAATGTTCTTTGGGAACCCAAAATGGTTTTTTTTTTTTATCGCTTTCTATTATATATAGCAGAAAGTCTGTATTTCAGAAACTAATCAAGCAATGATTTGTTGGTTTCAAACATCTGGTTCAAAATGGTCTTAATTAATAATTATAATATTTTTTGTGTGAAATTCCAGTATCATATTATTTTTGCTAACTATCTGTAGGATAAACAGAGGAGCACAAGAGAAACACACTAACATGTCATTATATAATGAAGGCAGATTTGAACTCGAAACAGTTTCTTGCATATGTGTTGTCATTTTACACAACTTTAAGTTCTGTTGGCCATAACAATGGTTTGGTATTTAAATTACCTTTTACATATCTTCTGTTTTTATAATAGCTTTATAGTTTAAATTCTGATTTAATAGGCACTTGCGCAAATCCCTGTTTGTGACAACTTACCCCGTACAGTGACGACAGATCCTGTTGCTGTTAGGAGTCAGTGTGTGTTAAATGAACAGCGTAATTTTTTTTTATGGTGGGAATATAATATTGAACTGTGTTGTCTAAAGTTAGTGTCTGAACCGAAATTTACTTTTAATAAGAAACTCACACTGAGAATTATTCATTCTCTGTTTTCACGCTTTTTCTTCATAGTGAACCAAACATGAGCAGTTGAACCCTGTTGAGTTTTATTAAATACTAATATGAATTTATTTATTATAGTCTCAACAGAGACATGTGGGAAAGATCAACTAGTGGGAACGTCCTGCATCATTAAGCTGACAACAAAAAACAAAGAGAAACCTTCTGAGATTAAATGGGTCCATGACACACACGGCTACATTCTTCGCTGGAAAGGTGGGACTATCAAAGAAATATCTGATGGTGTATCTATGGAAGAAGATGGATCATTCAAATTTTCAAGTGTTAGTCTGAAGGACACGGGCAAATATACATTCAACACATTTACTGCTGATGGTAAAGAGATTGATAAAGGAGAAGTGGAAATTAAAGTATATGGTAAGATGACAAATATTTCTACCCTTCCAACACAATTATAATAACAAAATCAGACTGTATATTTCTATAGTAGTTACAGTATTAGGAAATAAAAAGGAATAATAAGGAATTTTCTGTTACAGAAAAGGCCCCTAAACCTACTGTGAAGTTCAGCTGCACAAAAGATGGGAATGCGACTCTCACCTGTGACATCGGAAAAAGAGAAGATCTGACTCTATCCTGGTATAAAGAAGACAAAATTATCCCGAATGAAAAAAAACCTAAAGTGTCCTTGTCATCTACTCAAGTCCAGGAGAATAAACCGTACTCATGCGAGGCACACAATCCTGTCAGCAAAGGCAAAAGTGATAGTGTTACAGTGTCATGTAAGTATTTCTTATTTCACATGCTTTTTATTCTTAGTTAAGTGGTTAAAAATGCTCTTGTGTTTTCTGTAAGGAAACATCTAAATCTAGACCTTAAACAGATCTGAACTTTAACACTGATGTAAAGCATTAAGATGTGCAGCTCTGGCACTTTTCACGATTTCACTTTTGTTTCATGAAGTACATGAACTGGTTTTTGGGCCGTTTCCTGTTTTTGCTGCTGACGTACAATCATGAATCTATGACAGTAAAACAACCGTATGTTTCACATTGACTCAAATGGTGTTAAATTGCAAAATGGTGTTAAACTGTGAACTTACTGAAGATAAGCCAAAAGTTTGGACACACTTATTCACTATTAAAAAATGTTTGAAATTAGCTATCACAACTTAAAATGTATCATTAGAATAACTTATCTGGATTTTTAACTTGCTGAGATTACTCAAATATCCAAGTTGTCACATAATACAGTTTCACATTTCAATCTGAATATAACTTAACATGTTAAAGCAGCACAAACACTTACTTTTTAAAATTAAAACGATAAGATAAATAGGAGAAAATGCTTCATTTACGTTGATGCCAAATGTTGTGTTCATTCAGACTCTCAATGGTATTTGAATTTGCCAACATGCTTGACATTCCCAAGGAACAAGACTATGCAAAGTGAGAGAAAATACAACCCAGACTACATTAGAAATGGTTCACTTGTTACTGTATTGGGTCGTACTGTAGATTCCAGCCTTTTAAAGATTATTGAAGGAGGAACATGCATGTTGCACACTTGATGATGCTTTTACTTCACCATCCAATCCAAATCATAGACATTACAATGAAATGAATACATTTACACAACTATATTAGCCTACAAAATAATGCTAGGCATTTAAATGGAAGTTGTCAGATCAAATTGTTTTTAAAAGTTAATGAAGAATAAAGTGTGTCCAAAACATTTGACTCTCTCATGAAATAACGTTGGTTCGTACAGCATTACATAGATAAAGTTTGATTTTAAGCAGCTTAAAATAGTTTTTTAATGATCCTCTTGTCTGTTATTGATTTCATGTGGTTCATGTCTTACAGGTCCAGGTTCAGGTTCAGGTTTTGGTAAACTCTTTGGCTTTGATTTCTGGGTAATGGTGGCCATCCTAGGAGGCGGAGGAGCGCTTCTGCTTCTGCTGATCTGTGTTCTCATCATCTGTGCGTGTCGAAGCTGTCGGCAACGTGCGAAGCGCCAACAAGGTCAGCAACGTCTTCATCGCCTCTAAAATAAATCAATGAGCAATTGTGTTTTCAACAAAAGATCAAACTGAAGCTGAAGTTGTCCTTGTTGAGCTTGAAATGTTCAGAATCCTCAGCATTCTCTTAAATACAGGCATTTAAATAAATCTTTATAAATCTTTCCTTTAAATGCATCTTCTCAAAAACTGGTTGTTATAATTAACAAGTTTAAAACTGGAAAGTGAAGCTGTTTACCACAGTTTCCTGTTTCTCATATGTATTAGATTCAATGTTAACTCTGACTCTTAAAAAAACAAAAACGTTTAATGCTTAATATTTGTACATTTTCATATAGGCCACTGTTACGTAATGCATTTGCCAGATCTCTTTGTTTAGGCGGCACCAGACAGATCTAGAAAACAGATATAACCAAGCTCCGCATAATATCCTGTATAAACGTCTTTATGTGGTTTTCTGTGGTATTTTACAGAACAATGGGCACTAAAAACAGGTTTTTCTAAGAATCCACACTTTTAAAAAAAATCTTACAATTCGCTGATCGACAAATATATCATATTCACTGTCTACTGTATTTAGAATTAGCGTTACTTGGTGTTAATTTGAGAAAATATGATTCCCAGTGCATGCACACTTACCAGATTACTAAACACGGTTACTTGGATTCACGTTTTTATCAATTTCTTTATTTCTAAAGAGATACTACAACTGGATTACACAAATCAAGAACTTTCTACAGGTATATTACTAGCTGCTATATAATATTATGTAAATAAATATTGGTCATCCTTCTCTCTGAAAAATCCATACCAGTCCACCACTTAACATTACAGATTAACTTTAGATCACGCACATCTGAAAAATGCAAGTTTATGAACATCTTGTCTTTGATATCTTCCAGATGAGGAAGAGTTCAGGCTGGCAGAACTTACCCCAGGTCATAATGGTACAAGCAGATCCAAACAGACCGCTAGAGGACAACCGGCGCCACCCGTCCCGCAAGAGGACTCAATGCCCTGCAGCCCAACTCCAGAAACCCCTCCTCGAGGCCAGACTCAACCCAAAGCCCACATCCGTGCTCGACCCCCCCCACCGCCTCAGGACGAGGACGAGGACGATCCGCCTCCATTACCTCAGCCGAGGAACAAACAGCACCGGACCAAGAGGAATCCAGAGCCGTACCGACCAATGGAATGAGACTGAACCATAGTATATGAGACTTTCCTAGAATGTTTTTCATTGAGTAAAAGCCATAGGCTATATTGATTGTAAGAGTGTCATAAAAAAACACTCTTATGTTTTAGAAACAGTTTTCTAAAAATTAAAACTCGGTCATATACTCACCCTCACAACTATTAGCTATTATTACTAAACTATTATTTTTTTTATTTTTTTTTCTTCGTCTTAGGCAGAATGTCCGAGCTGTTCTTGTCCATACAAGGAAAGTAGATGTTGATTTACAAGCTTACCATAAAAATAGTCTTAACAACATGTGCGCTATATACGCCAAGTCTTTAGAATGAAGATCAACAAAATCCAATCTTCTTTTGGCCGATAACAATTATTTATACTAATGTGTAATTTATAATAATTATTAAACTGCATGCTTTCATTATTCTGTGCGTTTTTACATCATATCGGTAAATAAAGGAACGAATATTTATTATATATTCTAACAATAACAACAAAAAAAAGTGTGCAAGCAAAAATGGAAAGCGACAGTAACCGTAATAAACACGAATCAACATAGTTTGCATAGCATCTGTGAACTAGGTTCACAAAACAATGTTTCGGTTGGTAACTGTAATACATTACAGAAACAATGCCAATCTCTTGCCATGCCTCACCTTCATGCCTAGTTATAGTTTCCACTGTTATCTGATATTAATAGCATGTGTTATGTTGGCAAACGTTAGCAACGTTATTCAAAAACAATTGTTTTTAATAGGTCCAAACAACAACAGGATATAAGCTGCTTATCTGCCCATATGACAAATTTTGGGGGGAATTTCCTTCTGTCTTTCGTTACTGGGAGAGTTTTGATGTCGTCAGTGACATTCGCACTGATAAAGCGATCATTGTAAACAAACCGGCCACAGCGCGTGCCTCAAGCGATCAGATTAATCCGCGCAGTCTCTTTAAACAAAGCAACAGAGCTCTTGAACATTATACTTACATCTGTTGCTGTGGATGAATATTTCTTTATTTATTATCTATTCTAGACAGTTGGTTGTTTTATCTTTAAGGAACACGCCGACTTTTGGGGAGTTTAGCTTATTCACCGTATCCCCCAGAGATGGATAAGTCCATACATACCCTTCTCATCTCCATGCGTGCCGTAACTCTGTCTGACGCACCCACCGCTAGCATAGCTTAGCACAAAGACTGGAGGTAAATGGCTCCAGCTAGCATACTAATCCCAATAAGTCCAACTGCTACTCTGCAGAAGTAGCAGTGCTTCGCCTTCTGAGAATATAGTTCCCAGTATGTATACGGTTAGAAGATGGCTGTGTCTCATGTGACCTTGTTATTTGTACACGCTGTGACTATACAAATCACAACATGTAAATAGGAAAATGTTGGCGTTATTTTGTCACTTATTGGGATTAGTATGCTAGCTGGAGCCATTTACCTCCAGTCTTTGTGCTAAGCTAGGCTAGCGGTGGGCGCGTCAGACAGAGTTACGGCACGCACGGAGATGAAAAAGGTATGTATGGACTTATCTAACTCTGGGGGGAATCATCCTTATGTACATACAACTTACCCGATTTTTTCCCTTATCGTCATGTATATCATTCTTTAAGGGTAAAACTTGCAAAAGTGTATAGTTGGTCTATGAGCTGGTCGGTGCATTTATTACATTAAATAAAGGCATTTATATAGGCTATTTGAGTTTTTGCAAAGCAATTCTTATGATTTTAAATAGTTTATTTAAATTATTGAAAGTTTTTCAGTTCCGTCTTTTGCATTATTTCTCCTTTAAGGTCTTCTGAAAATACAAAGACACAACAGAAATTGGTTTTGACAATGCTATGACAATTGCACCGAATCATTGTGCAAATGCAAAGTAGGCTATGCTTTTGTGTGCAAAATTCATTTCGGTTCTTGTGCACTGTGGTGACGTTTTCACACTTAAAATCTACACATCTACCAGCACTGAAGGCCTCAGGGATGTGGTTAACTGCATCTCATTTCACCCACAGCTATGTCAGCTTTTCTGCTATTGTTTGCTGTTTTCCTGTGCGTGGGAGATGATGGCCTCTGAAGATGAAGACTGCACTTAAGAGTCAAAACATCAACTTGTTTCCCTACATGAGATTATTAATCCCAGCCACACAGTGAATATTGCTCCATAGTTTGTTCTAAAATGGTACAAATAAATAATGCATGAGAAAAAGTTTATTCTTGTGTGCCAGTCATGTGGTAAACTGAGAATTTTTTTTTTTTTGTTCTTTTTGCATTTAATAAAAATACATTATGTGACATGCATACATATTCCATACACAATTAGAACAATTGCTTGCAAATGACAGCATCCTATTGTGACAAATTTGGCCTGTAAGATTCAAATGAAAGTAAAACGTAAGTCTGAGTGAAGTTGGATTTATTAGATTATTAATTATTAAAGAAGTATTAGAATTTTCTATATTAATAAATTAATAAATATTAGAAAATATTGACTCTTTCAACTTTTTCAGTCGTGCAAAGAAAGCAAGTTATTAATAAAATATTAAGCTAAAGGTAATAATGAAATTTGAGGTTAATAAGTGATGCGTTTACACAATGAAGAAAGAAGTAAAGTTTTGAATATTGTCTACGTAAAAATGTCTGAAAGGACTGAATGCATTAAAATCGAAGGGATGATAAATAAATAAATAAATAAATAAAACATACTCTGTTCTGTTTCACCGAATTTAGACTAGTGAAGCCAGAAAGTTTATTGATGCACATTGTGACAATTTTTCAAATGAATCATCACCATCATGAGATCTTTTTTCCACGGTTATTATAAATGGAGAAGTGCATGCTAATCTTGGTGTTGGTCAGAAATTTGTCGTCATGGAAATAAGAAACGCTTTAATCTTATATGCGTGACATTTGAACGCCTCAAAGGAAGTCACAAAGCACATTATGTGTGACCATTTTTTTTTTTTTCAGGAGAATATGTGAAACTGACACAAACACTTTTTTTGTTTGTTTTTGCTTTTGGAACTGACAAGACTGTGGTGTAGATTTAATTATTTTCTATATGTATGTGTTTCCTGTTTTAGGTTGTCCACACAGGAAGTGGCTAAAATAAGTTTAGATACACCAGAGGCACAAATACGAAACTTCTGGGGACAGTTATTGAAGGATGATGTATGCGTCATGGTTAAGTTGTGCATATGGGCTGCATGCTTGTGTGCATGCAACTAAACGTTATTAAAGAGGAAAAGTGCAAGTCCCCCTGTAGTGAAAATCAAGCTTTTAATGTTGTTTATATGTCTATGTGGTGTTTTTAATATGCTTTAAGACAAACCATGTGTAAATTCAGGGTTCGAAATGACTTAGGACTCTTGGGGGGTCCCCTAAAATTTAATTATTAAATTATAAAAAATTCTGAAGACTACCTTGCTACACTATATACTGTAGGCAAAATTATATGGACCAATGTTGAAGGTGGGATAATGGACTTGGGATGTTTTTCATGGTTTGGGCTAGGCCCAGTATTGTAGTGGTGTCTGGAGAAGTGGCTATAATCTAACAGGTAAACCTCTAACTCTGGAGCAACAAAGTTACAAGTTCTTTTCCCTCTTTTTCTCGCCATGATGCAGGATTCTAAATTAAGCTTTTTTCATCCACAGACCACAGGATAAAACATTTTAAAAGATAGTTGCGACTTTTTATCTCACAATTGCGAGTTTACATCTCACCATTCTGACTTTGTTTCTCAGAATTGTGAGATATAAACTAACAATTGTGATATATAAAGTCCAAATCTAAGGAAAAAAAAGACAGACTTTTTTTTTTTTTTACCTCAGAATAGTATATATCTCACAATTCTGACTTTATAACACGCAATTGCGACTTTATATCTCACAATTCTGACTTTATAACACGCAATTGCGACTTTATATCACGCAATTCTGACTTTATAACACGCAATTGCGACTTTATATCATGCAATTCTGACTTTATATCTCCCAATTGCGTATTATAAAGTCAGAATTGCGAGATATAAACATGCAATTCTGAGAAAAAAAGTCAGAATTTCAAGTATATTTCTCGCAATTGCGAGTTTATATCTCATAATTCTGACTTTATAACACGCAATTGCGACTTAATATCACGCAATTTTGACTTAATAATAACACACAATTGCGACTTTATATCACGCAATTCTGACTTTATAACCTGCAATTGCGACTTTATATCACGCAATTGTGAGGAAAAAAAGTCCGAATTGTGAGATTAAAAAGTCGCAATTACCTTTTTTATTTTTCACTCTGTGGCGGAAACAAGCTTCCATAGTCTGCGGTTAGCTGGCAGATCATTTGGCTTCATACACATCTAACAAGAAACGCTGACAAACGCACTCTTCTAATCATTACACTGGGTATCTAGTTAATGCAACTTTTGATATAGGAACTCGAACTCCTAATATTTTACTATAAGCAATTATGGAGATATAAACATAATCGAAGCACTTAGGATTTTCATTCAGGATTTCACTCTTTGTGAGGTTTCGTTTTGCCGCGTTCAGCTACAGTGCGTGTCAACTCACTCGGCTAATAGCTGCCCTGATTACTAGGAAATAAATGAATTACTGTTATAAATATAAAACGTCACTAGAGACCTATACTTTTCACAATCATTTGTAATGTTAAAATATATTTGTCGGGGACCCCCCAAAATCCAAAAATAAATTCTTATGGGGGGTCCGGGACCCCCCCCCAGACCCCCCTCATTTCGAACCCTGTGTAAATTCATAAGTCGACACCACTGAAACCAAGATGGCGGCGCGAGTACATCGCGAGGCTCGCGGTCTCTCCAGATTCTGCAATTTAGCAGTATTTTTCTTGCTCATTTCGGGTCTGTTCGTGCAGAACAGTTGTGCCTTAACATCGTACACCCAAGGTGAGCTTTTGGATATTGGTTTGCGAATTTCCGACAGTTTTATGGACAACCTTCGACTCCTTCCTGAGATCGCCAAAACACCCGAGGCTATGCACTCGGCCCGGCCGGGCGGAAGTGCTCGCAGGCGGCGTCGAGATCGTAAACAAAAGCGGGGGAAGCGCGGAGGACTAAGAGCTAAGCTAAAGCTAACACCACACCGGCTCTCTTTACCCAGCATTTTCCTTGCCAATGTACGGTCGCTGTTGAACAAAATGGAGGAGATTCGACTCAACATCACATACAGCAAGAGACTTTTGAACTGTAATGTTCTAATTTTCACGGAAACATGGTTAAACAGCGGAATACCGGACAACGCTATTGAGCTAGCGGGACGCCATACATTCCGGGCGGATAGAACATTAGATGGCTCCGGTAAGACCAGAGGTGGTGGATTGTGCATTTACATTAACAAAGCTTGGTGCACAAACTCTGCTATTGTTGGGAGACATTGTTCAGCTAACCTTGAGTTTCTCATGGTTAAATGTAGACCGTTTTATCTACCGCGGGAGTTCACTTCCACTATTATAACTGCAGCCTATATTCCCCCGGATGCTGATGCCAAGTTTGCTATGAAAGAACTTCACGCAGCCATCAGTAAACAACAGACCGTTCACCCGGAAGCTGCGTTTATTGTTGCGGGTGATTTTAATCATTCAAACTTAAAGTCAGTGCTACCGAAATTTCACCAGCATGTTTCCTGTCACACCAGAGGAAACAAAACCTTAGACCATGTTTACACAAACATGGCTGGAGCTTACGTCGCGACACCCCTCCCCCACCTGGGACAGTCAGATCACCTTTCTTTGTTCCTCACCCCCAAATATGCACCTCTCATCAATCGCGTGAAGCCATCAGTGAAGACCATCAAGGTGTGGCCTGTGGGGGCAGATTCCTCACTCCAGGAAAGGTTTCTACACACAGACTGGAGTATGTTTGCTTCTCAAGCCACCAGTGGCTCTCACACGGACATTGACTGCTACACCTCCTCTGTACTGGATTATATCAATACCACCATTGACAGTGTTACAACCCAGAAGCAGATCACCACATACCCAAATCAGAAGCCATGGATGAACAGGGAAGTGCGACTCCTATTGAAGACACGCAACACTGCCTTCAGATCAGGAGATGCACAAGCCTATAGCACATCCAGAGCAAATCTGAAAAGGGGCATCAAAGAGGCCAAGCACTGCTACAAGCTTAAGATAGAGGGACACTTTTCCAACGCTGACCCTCGGCGCATGTGGCAGGGCATTCAGGCCATCAGTGACTACAAACCCTCTCACTCCACCCCCGCAGCCACTGATGTCAACTTCCTGAACGAGCTAAATGACTTTTATGCTCGCTTTGAAAGAGACAACAGAGAAACTGCCACCAAGCTCAAATCCTCAGCTGACCACCCGCCGATCACACTCTCCTCCACAGATGTCTGCAATGCACTGAGCAGGATCAGCGCGCACAAGGCTGCTGGACCAGACAACATCCCTGGACGCGTACTCAGGGCATGTGCGGAGCAGCTCGCTGGGGTTTTTACAGACATTTTCAACCTGTCTCTTGCCCAAGCAGCTGTACCAACATGCTTTAAATGCACTTCCATTGTGCCAGTGCCAAAACACTCCAGCCCGAAGTGCCTTAACGACTACCGCCCTGTAGCACTCACACCCATCGTAATGAAGTGCTTTGAGCGGCTGGTCCTGGCACACCTAAAAGACTCTCTTCCATCCACATTGGACTCACACCAGTTTGCCTACCGTAGCAATAGGAGCACAGAGGATGCAGTTTCCATGGCACTGCACTCTGTGCTCACACATCTGGACAATAAGAACACTTATGCACGCATGCTGTTTGTTGACTTCAGCTCAGCATTCAACACTGTCATCCCAACTAAGTTAATAGCCAAACTTGGAGACCTGGGCATCAACACCTCCATGTGCAACTGGATTTTTGACTTTTTGACCAACAGACCCCAGAATGTTCGATCAGGCTCCAACTGCTCCACGTCCATCACACTCAACACAGGTGTACCACAGGGCTGTGTGCTAAGCCCGTTTCTCTACTCCCTCTTCACCTCCGACTGCAAGCCTGTGTACGGATCTAATTCCATCGTCAAGTTTGCGGACGACACTACGGTGATTGGTCTCATCAGCAACAACGATGAGACTGCCTATAGGGAGGAGATCAAGCACCTGGCCACATGGTGCACTGAAAATAACCAGCTCCTCAACACCACCAAAACGAAGGAGCTCATCGTGGACTTCAGGAAAGTGTCAAGAGGCACACACGACACCATCCACATCAATGGAATGGCTGTTGAGCGTGTCTCCAGTTTCAAGTTCCTGGGGACCCACATCTCGGCGGACATGACCTGGACAACCAACACCTCCAGCCTGGTCAAGAAGGCTCACCAGCGCCTTTTCTTCCTGAGGACACTGAGGAAGAATCAGCTTTCCTCCACTATCCTGGTGAACTTCTATCGCTGTGCAATAGAAAGCATCCTGACCAACTGTGCTACAGTGTGGTATGGGAGCTGTTCTGTTGCAGAGCGCAAGGCACTGCAGCGGGTGGTGAAAACCGCCCAGCGCATCACTGGGACTCCACTACCTGCCATCGAGCACATCCAGAGGAAACGCTGTCTGCATCGAGCTCGCAGCATCCTTAAGGACTCCTCTCACCCAGCCCACAGACTGTTTTCTCTCCTGCCCTCCGGCAGGCGTTTCAGGTGCCTCCGGACCAGGACCAGCAGACTAAAGAACAGTTTTTTCCCCAGAGCTGTCTCTTTATTAAACTCTAACCCTCATTGATCCCACTCCCCTCATATACTGATTGACTCTCCTCTCCCTCCTCACAACTGCCTCCATTTTGTTATTTGCAATACTATAATGTTCATTTGCACTGCTGACTGTTATTATAGAAACAACTGTTTACATATGCATCTTGCACTACTACCTTGACTGGAATATGCTCAATTTGCACTGCCGACTGTTTATTTACAGTACCGACTGTTTACATAATACATTTGCAATACCGTACTTTAACTGTAATATGCAATTACTTCCACTGCACTTTCACTCGGATAGCTTCTGTCCAAACTTTATTTGCACTACTTTAAATCCATTGTTATACTGCTCATTTTAGCCTAACTTATACATATATCTATTTGTAAAATTCTGTTTATAGTAATAGCCATCTGTATATTATGCTCACATTCTGTTTATAGTAACACCCATCTGTATATATATTCATAGTACATATCTATCTGTAAAATTCTGTTTATAGTAATAGCCATCTGTATATTATGCTCACATTCTGTTTATAGTAACACCCATCTGTATATATATTCATAGTACATATCTATCTGTAAAATTCTGTTTATAGTAATAGCCATCTGTATATTATGCTCACATTCTGCTTATAGTAACAGCCATCTGTATCTGTATATATATTCATAGTACATATCTATCTGTAAAATTCTGTTTATAGTAACAGTCATCTGTATATTATATTCAGTACATATCTAGCTGTAAATTCTGTTCACAGTAATAGTTATCTGTATATTATATTCATAGGACAAATCTATCTGTAAATTTTTGTTTATAATAGTATTCAACTCTATATTTATTCAGTACATATCCATGTTCTGCACTTATGGAACCACTGTATATCCTGCACTTGCTGCTATTGCACTTCTGGTTAGACCTAAACTGCATTTCGTTGCCTTGTACCTGTACTTGTGTAATGACAATAAAGTTGAATCTAATCTAATCTAATCTAATCATTGCTGAGTATTTTCTCCTTAAAACTGCAGTGAACCAAAGACAGTCTCAAAAACACGGTTTGAAATCGCTGGTGTTTCTGATGTCACAAACTACCTTGTAACCAATCAGGAGTGTGTTTCTCGTACAACGACATAACTCGCTGCTTCACTACCATTGTACGCCCGTCTGGGTCGGTCCAAAGGTGGTATCCGATAGAACGGGTGAAGGTCCCTGCGTGTTACTGTCTTTCCGCACGGCAAAGTAATTGAATTCCATTAAAGCTTTTATCTGACGACCTTGAATTTAGGTTAGATTGTCAATTGGTTATTGGTAAATCATATAATAGTTTAGCAGCACATTTGATTATTCTTTTCAATTCTTTACTTATATTTTATCCGTTCATATTAGGAAGCTATGTTGCTCAGAGGTCCTCACGCTTAAAACGGGTCTCACGTTCACAAGCTCATCAGTTTTGGTCACCAAATAGCGGTAATTGTCTATATACCTGAGATTGTTCGCATTCACGCTTACACAATCAAAGATACTTTGGTATAGCCCCCCATGGAATTGCATACACTTGAATTTAACGTAGCGATTACTTCAGTAGAGGTATGGTCACTACTACAGATAAGTCAACCAACTTTACTTCTCTTATAAAATCTATCTTTGGATTGGCCATGCCGTGTTTCCCACGTACACTTATCTAAAGTAACATTAAATGAAAACAGAGGTAAGACACACCCAGATTTAGGTTGGTCAAGGAGCACGTTTGCTGCCCGAAACGGAAATTCACTTCTTGTCTGAGCAAACCATGTACATTTGAATTAGTGCCAAATATTAGTCGTCACTAATCTGACGCAAAACTTGCGGTAACATACGAATCCGTTTAATCTACTTGGGAAAACAATTTCAGAGTCAGTCGGAATAAATCAAATGTTTACAATTTATTATGTCAGGTAAATGTATCATGCCAATTTCATAATCAGTTCAAAGTAAGATAATTAATACAAAACATCAAATGCTCTGGAATAAAGGGAGAAGATGCAAACCTGACATTAGAAAATACATGATGCTGAGTGTTTCGCATACACTCCACATCACGGGCTAATTTGAGCTACAAATCGCCCTGAGCCTCTTGTTGCAATTCATTATATACCCAGACCAAGACAGAAACTTATTTCACATGGAAACATTTGCTAACAATGGGAGTTTGCATTCAGAGTTTACAGCTTTTGGGATCTTCCGGCCATTTGCCCGGAAGACACGCCCTCCTCTGTGTGTGAGTTATCTCTAAACTATCAAAAACTTTATTACCTTTGTACCAGTCGCACTGAGACATTTCAAATTATACCAAACATGTATAATTACTTATTGCACACATTTAACATTGCATAGGTTTTTAGTGAGTTTTAGGTGAGAAGGTGAGATGGTGAGACTGTAGAAGTGAGGTGTGATTTGCACTGTGTGGTGCGTCTCGGATGTTGCTGTTACATATGCAAGAGAGAGTTCAAATGTTAATTCTCAAGAGAGCCTTTTGCTTTCTTGCAGGGTAGCCCAGACTTACTGGCACCCGCCTTACTATAGTATGATGCATCGTTGAAGAAATCAACAAGCCAGTCACGACTGTTTCCCGAAACCGTAGTGTTGCAAAGTGGTTGTTTAACCACGTTGGTTAATGATGTCACACAGGTGGTGGAGTAATAGCTACTTTTAATGAATATCTAATTAATGCTAGATGTTTTGCTATAAATTTACGGACATGGACAATTTCTCATTTTTGCTTTATTTCCAGATTCAATCATAGGCTTGTTCTTACGAAGTAGAGCACGTTCACTCATGCGCACTCTTCAGAAACGGTGCTTTAAATCTCTTGACAAACTAAAAGACGTAAATGACATTTGTATGTATTCTAAATAAAAGGGAGTGGATCTCTGAGCTGGTGTGAGTGAGTGGAGGTGGGGCTCATTTGCATAATCATAGAACCGCGTATACTAAATAAGGCAAGGGTGTAGTAGAGTTACATTCAAGATATTTTAAGGCATGAAGAAATTTATTTTCAAGGAAAATACATTTAAATATGATATTTTGGTGATCAAAGATGAGTTTTAAGGGATACAATTATTGACTACAAGGGGACTTTAAACACTTTTTTTGAGAAATGCTAAGAGACAATGTCTGTAAAGGGCTTTAATCTTTTAAAGACTGTCTCTTGCCTTACAATCAGGATGTTATGCCTCATTCTTGACCATAATGCAGAAGTCTCCATCTGTTTTTAGAAGCAGAAGGAAATCTACAGAATCGATTAACATTTTATTCTCAGTTCTCTCTTTTTTCTCCGAACTGAAACCGCACCTTTACCCTGATAGTGGCACATTAACTGACTCTTGCTAATAAAGATGCACCACAAACTCAAGATTTCAGTGTAATAATCAATGCTCATATTTACACTGAATGAGCCAGGATGTTAGGGTTAGGGTTAGGGTTAGGGTTAGGGTTAGGGTAGGCTCAATGACTCAGAGCCGACAGCCAGAATGATGCTGGTTTGAGTCAACATGAAGTGAACCGTAAACATACTCCAGGTTATTCTGTAAGGTTGTTCCTCAAGGGTACTGAAAGTCACATAGCCTATAGGAAGTGTCTACTATAACTGTAGGTTTCTCAACACTAGATGGCATAGTAGGCTTATACGCCTCTAATTTGCTGTGCTGAGAGAATAACTCAATTTAAAAGTCATTTTTCTACTAAACAGATTACAGTTGTGATTGCAGAATGGAACGGAAAATTTATATACTAAATTGCAATAATACTGAATAATCTATCTATCTATCTATCTATCTATCTATCTATCTATCTATCTATCTATCTATCTATCTATCTATCTATCTATCTATCTATCTATCTATCTATCTATCTATCTATCTATCTATCTATCTATCTATCTATCTATCTATCTATCCGAGAGAGAGAGAGAGAGAGAGAGAGAGACGTAGGGAATCCCGCTTCACTTCCGTCATTCGGTCGTTAAACCTCCACGAGCGTGAATCAATCACGGGCGCGCACGCGCGCGTCAGTCATCTCACGTTCGCTCCCAAACTGCGATCCTGACGTCATCCCAGCGAGGGTCTCTCTCTCTCTCTCTCTCTCTCTCTCTCTCTCTCTCTCTCTCTCTCTCTCTCTCTCTCTCTCTCTCTCTCTGGATCACAGGTGTATGTGTGTGTGTGAACCTGTGTGTCTGTCTGTCCTTCAGTCCGTCTTCAGCTCATATCAGGAGTAAGCGGTGGACATGGGAAACACGCGCGCGCTGATCCTGCTGTTCGCCGCTGTCGGTGAGTTTCCTTCGGGAACAGAAGACTAACCCTCAGCCTGTGTTATTAACACGAGGAACAGCGTTCCTGTCAAGGCAAATAGTCAGAAACAGTCAAAGTGTTTTCTCTAAAGGTGACTAAAATGTGCTTCTCGTGGCGACGTATAAATTAGCTATGATTTAATATGAACCTGTTTACAGCTTAGTGATTTTAAAGGGTCAAATTGGGTAGATTTCACTTTTTACAGCGTTAAAAATTGCTGCTTGGCACAAAATGAGATCTAATTCAACATCTATCAATCATTATATATATATATATATATATATATATATATATATATATATATATATTTTTTGCCTTGATTTCTTACTATTATTAGATTTACATGGTCAAAATGTATAGTTCTTTCAATGGAAATATAGGCATATTTAGATGTTTGCATATTAAATGAGATCTAATTAAATCTGCCAAATATTATTATAGTATTGTTCTGCCTTGATTTCTTGGTACTATTAGATTTACATGGTCAAATTTCATAGTAAATACCTCAAAGGAAGTAGTAGCCTATAACATATAGCCTATGCATATTGATAGTATAGATTTGCATATTGAATGAGCATCATCATTGAACTGTTCTGCCTTGATTTTTTAAACTTTTTTTTCAAAATGATTTTCATATTCAAGCATAGATTTGCATATAAAATGAGATTTATCTCTGAATCATTATTGAACTGTTCTGCATTGATTTTGTTTTGTGTGGTCAAAAATTCAAAGTTTTATAGTATCTTACTTAATACAAAGTGTAGCATTTGCATATAAAATGACTAATTCTCGTTTTGTCATTATTATAAAATTGTATTGATTTATCATATTTTTTTTTTAACATGGTCAAAAATAGTAGTCTAAAAAAATGAAAGATTTGCAAAATATTAAATAATTAACATTTATAATTAACATGCCATGCCATGTGATGACAAAATGAAAGTTGGAAACTGAGTTTTATGTGACATGAATGGCATGTAACCTGATACTTTAAGGTTTCTAATTTGAATCGAAAAGGTTTCATGTAATAGATTAAATCATTGTAAGTTCCGCAAATTACTGTTTATTCTCTAATTCTGTAGAAAACCTTCAATATACAGGGGTTTAAAGAAGCCAGAATCCAAAACACTGATCTGAAGATCCTGTCATGAAACACCCAAAATGTTTTAATCTTCAAAGAGCATAATAGCAAATCATGAACGCTGCGCAGCCAAAACTGGCTGTTTATGAAAACAGATTCTTTGTTGAACTGAAAAATACTGCAAGGAACCCTTGAAGGACAGTTCATTCTTTACTCAGATCAAGCCAAAGAGAAAAGAAGGGTGAAACTGTCTACTTCTGTTGCGTTGTATATGTTACATGAGACCTAAATAAACCTCTTATTATAGAAATGTATGTCTTGATTTCTTACCAGTCTTAGATTTACATGGTCAACATGTAGTGACTAAATTGCATTTATTTGCATATGCACATATTCTCAAGCATGTAAACAAACATCAAACCTTTTTTACTTCATGTAGGGTATATATATATCACCTCTATTTTCTTGCTGTTCTGTATTCATTTATAATATAAAGCGGTCTCTTAAAGAGTTGCTCTATCGACTTCAAAGCTGAACATTAAGAATTTGTTATTTCCCCATGCTGACAGAAATCCCAATGGACTTTTAATACGCACAAAAGAAAATAAATGAGTATATGGTGAAAATAACAAGGTTTTACAAACACATTTCTCCTGTGTCTTCCCGAGTTTTGAAGTTGCCCAGAAGGTTCCTTCAGCATGTCAGCCTGTGTTTCAGGAGCTTTCCTGTAAGAAAGGAATATTTTAGGATAGGCTTTTTTCGTTTGGTGTCATTTGCAAGTCTAGTGGGGTGAGAGAGAGACAGAGTTATCATTAGCATAGCGATTCATTTGCATTTGGGGTCTTTTATGAAAGTGCCATCATGTGCTTTGAAGATAATCCTCATAATCCCATTGTAAAGTGCCATATGCCAAACTATTGTATGCTTATGAAACTCAGAAATCAGGTTATCAGATTAGCGAATTAGTGATGCTTCCTCAGTTACACGTGCACTGAAAAAAATGGTGTCTTAAAAAGGATAACATCTAAATTAACAGTTTTTTTATTCAAGTCAAAAATATTATTTAATATCACCTAAATCGCCTAAATTTATTAATTTATGCCAAAAAAAGTTATAGGGGTTAAAACACGTTAAAATAGCTCTTTAATCTATCTATCTATCTATCTATCTATCTATCTATCTATCTATCTATCTATCTATCTATCTATCTATCTATCTATCTATCTATCTATCTATCCAACTGTCTTTCCATCCATCCATCCATCCCACCTTGGGTTGATTCTTTCTTTAAGCCTTAATTATATTAATTTACGTTTCTCTGAAAGTTTAGAATAAACTTTGTTTTTAAAAGATGTATTTAAAAGCTTTGTTTTAAAAAAAATGTTTGTAAAAGATGTATCTTGTGCTCACAAAGGCTGCATTTATTTATTAATGTGAAAACATTAATATTGTGAAATATTACTTCAAAATATCTCAAGATTTGATGCTGATCTGCTAAAAGCCTGTCTAAATTAAGTAGCTTTATGCAAGTCAAAAATACAGTTTAATATTGCTAAATCACCTAAATCCATTCAATTTACCAACAAAACAAGTTTTTATGGGTTTAATCATGTAGAAATAGCTCTTTTTGTAAACAATTGCAGGTTACCATTTTACGGTGTGGATAAAATCATAATAAATCACAATAAAAGGGTTTGATTCTTACTGTAAGACTCACTTATGTTCTCCGGTCAAAAGTTTTGATGAATTAGGTTTTTTGAAAAAAAGTCTCTCACCAATCCTGCATTTATTTGATCAAAAATACAGTAAAAGCAGTAATATTGTAAACTCTTATTACAAAATATTACAAGATTGTATGCTGATCTGCTAAAAGCCTTCCTGAATGAACTGGCTTTATTCTAGCCCAAATCACCTAAATACATTAATTTATACCTAGTGGAATGGGTTCAGTCAAGTAGAAACGGCTCTTTAAGGAAACGACTACGGGTTACCACTTTTACACTATGGATAAAACCATAATAAATCACAATAAAAGTCCCTACTGAGGTTGATTGTTCTGTTTCACACATTAAATGCTCTACCAACACCATTTGACATAAGTGAAATTAAATATGATATAAAGAGCAATCAATAAAGCTCTGTTGTGTTTGTGTTTTAAAGGTTTATGCCACTGCAGGTCGGTGACTGTGTCTAGGGGCCCTTTGCTCCGGGTCGAGGGCCAGCCGTTGTCTATTCGCTGTAATGTTTCGGACTACGAGGGCCCGACGTATCAGGACTTCGAGTGGATGGTAACGCGAGGGACAGAATCCATCAAAGTGATCTCAACGTTTGACCAAAAATTCTCAGATCGCTCTCTTCAGGACCGCATACAGAACGGCGACATTAGCATGTCACGACTAGCGGACAACGCAGTGGAACTGAGGATTGAAGAGGCTCGAGTTAGTGACAGCACCACCTACCAGTGCAGTACTCCCAGCACTGACTCCATTATTAGTGGAAACTATAATGCGGATGTCCAGCTGCAAGGTGAGAATGTATAAACTCTTTTAAAAAAAACTCATCTGGCACAAACACTGCATGCAAATGCATAATGCATGAACAAAAAAGGTTATGCAGTGTCATTAATGTCACAAAGTTGTGCAATGCATTAATTGCTAATGGCTTTTGTTTGATGTGTTCAAAACCACAACCACATTATTTTTGTCTGTGGACTAGCAAGTCTCTCTGAATGCCAACAGCGTTCATTATGCAAAATTCACTGGGTTAATGATATTATAATCCGTCCATTTGTCTATCCATCCATCCATCCATCCATACATCCATCCATCCATCCATCCATCCATACATCCATACATCCATACATCCATACATCCATACATCCATCCATACATCCATCCATCCATCCATACATCCATACATACTGTACATCCCATTCCCACCTTGGGTTGATTCTGTCTTTAAGACTTAATTATGTTAATTTACATTTCTCTGATCAAAAGTTTAGAATAATTTGGATTTTTTAAAATGTTTTTAAAAGATGAATTTTGTGCTCACCAAGGCTGCATTTATTTATTACTGTAAAAACATTAATATTGTGAAATATTACTTCAAAATATCTCAAGATTTAATGCTGATCTGCTAAAAGCCTTTCTAAATTATGTAGTTTTATGCAAGTCAAAAATATTGTTTAATATCAATATGAAGCAGATGTCCAGCTGCAAGTGATTATGTTTATGTTGTTTTAAAGAGTTAAAACTCATCCAACGTAAAACATTGCGTACAAATGCATGAGCAGAAAAGATTTCATACAAAAGTAAAGTTTTTAATACAAACACACATTTAAAAGATCATTTAAAAAAAAAAGGTTGTGCAATGCGTTAATTGCTAACGGCTTTTGTTTGATGTGTTCAAAACCATTTTTGCTGTGAAAACGTAATTATTTTTTATCTGTGGACTAGCAAGTCTCTCTGAATGCCAACAGCGTTCATTATGCAAAATTCACTGGGTTAATGATATTATCATTATCTTTAGTTCATGAGCACTGACTGAACGTCTTGAAAATTAGTGTAATCACAGCAGATTTGTGTGAGAACCCACAGGACATGTAAAACATCTTAATTGTTTCTCCTGACAGCAATGGGATTAAATGCAAATGGAGATTTTTGATATTGTATGCTGATCCGCTAAAGGTCTGTCGCTAATACTTTATTTTGCAGTGTCCTTGTTACATATGTTACATGTACTTACCATAGTAATAACATTAAATTATGCATAATTACATGCAACTAACCCTCAACCAAATCCTACCCTAACCCTATAGTAAGTACATGTAGTTGCTTAATATTACTCAGTACTTAAATATATAATTACACTGTAACAATGACACCTTAAAATAAAGTGTAACCGGTCTGTCTAATGATGTTGACTTCATGAAACCACTCCTTGTTTCTGTCGGGTTTGTCTTCATGTTTTCTCTCTCAGCGGGAACAGATAAGCAGTGTTCCTGATGAACACTAGGATCACACTAACTTCCCACCGTCAGGTGCTGTGTTCCCTCCTGTCCGCTACACACTCACTGTAGCAGGTGCAGAGTTCTGGCAGATCTCAGATCAGTGGGATCCGCACTGATAAACTCATCGGTTAACTATTGTTCTGTTGGTTAGCACTGAAAATTATTACGACTCGTCCCTCAGTGTGTAAAGAGGAAAGATCAACAAAAATCGTATTAATTACAGTTCACTTTCCAGACAAGACCAGTACAGCGTCTTAGGCTAGTTATTTATAATCTGCCTATCCGTACATCCATCCATCCATTCATCTGTTCATCTATCCATCTGTCTTCCATCTGTCCAACCATCCATCCATTTATCTGTCTATCTGTCTGTCTGTCGTCTATCAATCCGTCGGTCCATCCGTCCATCATCCACCAGTCTATCTAGCCATCAGTCCAACTTTCTATCCATCCATCCATCCATCCATCCATCCATCCATCCATCCATCCATCCATCCATCCATCATTCATCCATCTATATATCCATCTATCTAGCCATCTATCCAACTTTCTGTCCATCCGTCCATCCATCCATCCATCCATTCATTCGTCCATCATTCATCCATCTATATATCCATCTATCTAGCATCTGTCCAACTTTCTGTCCGTCCATCCATCCATCCGCCCATCCATCCATCATTCATCCATCTATATATCCATCTATCTAGCCATCTGTCCATCCATCCATCCATTCATCCATCCATCATTCATCCATCTATATATCCATCTATCTAGCCATCTGTCCATCCATCCATCCATCCATCCGCCCATCATTCATCCATCTATGTAGCCATCTATCTAGCATCTGTCCAACTTTCTGTCCATCCATCCATCGTCCATTCATTCATCCGTCCATCATTCATCCATCTATATATCCATCTATCTAGCCATCTGTCCATCCATCCATCCATCCATCATTCATCCATCTATCTAGCCATCTGTCCAACTTTGTCCAGCCATCCCTCCATCCATCATCCATCTATCCATCATTCATCCCTCCATCCATCTATCCATCATTCATCCCTCCATCTATCTAGCTATCTGTCCTACTTTCTATTCATCCATCCATCTATCCATCATTCATCCCTCCATCTATCTATCCATCATTCATCCCTCCATCTATCTATCCATCATTCATCCCTCCATCTATCTATCCATCATTCATCCCTCCATCTATCTAGCCATCTGTCCAACTTTGTCCATCCATCCCTCCATCCATCCATCCATCTATCCATCATTCATCCCTCCATCTATCTAGCTATCTGTCCAACTTTCTATCCATCCATCCATCCATCCATCATTCATCCCTCCATCTATCTAGCTATCTGTCCAACTTTCTATCCATCCATCCATCATTCATCCCTCCATCTATCTAGCTATATGTCCAACTTTCTATCCATCCATCCATCCATCCATCCATCCATCATTCATCCCTCCATCTATCTAGCTATCTGTCCAACTTTCTATCCATCCATCATTCATCCCTCCATCTATCTAGCTATCTGTCCAACTTTCTATCCATCCATCCATCATTCATCCCTCCATCTGTCTATCCATCCGTCCATCATTCATCCGTCTATCTATCCGTCTATCTAGCCATCTGTCCAACTTTGTATCCATCCATCCATATGTTCGTCCTTCCCTCTGTCCGTCTATTTACGCACTTACAATGGAAGAACACACATACAGTTTTGAAACATGAGACTGTAATATGAGACTAGTGGGTTTAGTCCATTCACTAAACAAGTAAACTACATTTATAGCCTACAGTCATACTTACAGATTCCACTAATTTTTTATCATTTTACATGCTCGTCTCTTCCTTTCTAAGCGGGAGGTTTTGGGCCAACAATTCATATTTAATTGTGATATAGCCAGTAAAGCATTGTGCGGAGAGAGTTAACTTGTTTTCCTGCAGAACCTTTACACATCTGTTTCCACACGATTGGTTAAACTTGTCAATCTGGTTCTGTCACTGGTGATGAATGATGTTCATGTGGTTAGACCTGGCAGACACAAAGTTGGATTTATTGTCAGACTAACATTGTATCTTCTTTGTGTTTTGTTTCATTTATATGTGTGTCTGTATATAAGCTTTGTCCAATGGTTTGATGGCGGTGTGCAATGACATTTCCTGCTGTATGATTACTGTAATTCATTGATCGTAAGGAGTGTTAAAACAAACAAAGTGTCGTTCAAACCAGTTATAATTGCTGGTTGCATTTGCCTTAGAATTGACCTGCCTTGTTTTTGCATTTAAAACTTTAACAGCTTATAATGTTTCGAAACTTTGTTTCATGTCAAATTAAAAAGAGGAAATGCACACTGATGCACCCTTTATCTTTCTATTTCAGTTGTTCCTAACAGTCTTATAGTGGCTCCCGACACCCCAAACCCTGTGGTTCCCGAGGGTGGATCCATTAGACTCCTGTGCAACGTCTCCCGCAGCTTCATCGAAGGAATTTACCTGTCTTTAACCTGGTCGGTCCAGAAGGGCTCGTCTGTACTAGAGGACCTGCTGACCTTTGGTCCAGATTTGGGTGTGACGGTTGGCGACGGGTTCACGGGACGCTACACTGATGGCGGGATGCGTCTAGAAATGGGAAACGGAGTCTCGCACAGTCTCGTGCTCTCCGGAGCGATGCCGGAAGATGGAGGGATGTACGTGTGCACAGCCAGACTGTGGACGAGAGAGCAGGGAATCTGGAAGAGGATTCAGGAGAAGACGATGGAAATGGGGAAAGTGACTGTCACCCCCACAGGTTAGTTCATTTCTGCAACAGAAGAGGTGCAACAAGATAAAAATAGGCTGGAGCACAACACAGTGAAGCCACAACGCAATGGAATTAATTCAGTTGAAATATTTGTAAAAAATGATGCAACACACAATTATGTTTATTTACATTTCTCATTTTTTAAGAGAAACATTTGAGACAAAATGCATCAAAAAAAATTATATTTCATATTTTACTTTTATTTATATACTATTATTGTATTCATTCATATTTTTAATTAGCTTAATTTTTATATTTTCAAACAAACGTTTTTGTGCTTTTGTCATTTTTATAAATTTTTGTTTTTAATTATGTAAATTAAATTATGTATTAATTGAAATTCAATTATAAATGATAAATTATTCGATTTTTTAAAATTATGCATATAAAATTATGCATTACAATAAAGTATAAATTATAGACAGATTATACTATTATATTAGTAAATTGTGTAAATTATTTTATTCATTAATAATATGTATATAATAATCATTAATTATGTTTATTAAAATATGCATTACATTGAAGAATAAATTATAATAGTTTTTTTATTGTGCATATTAAATTATGCATTACATTAAATTATACATTATATTATTTTTTTGTTTATTAAAATGATGTCAGTTAAATTATTCATTCAATTAAATTCGATTATAAATTAGATATATTTTAAATGTAAATTAAATTATGCACTAAATCAAGTACATTTTATTCGTTTTTTAATTATGCATTAAATTAAATTATGTATGAAATTAAATTATAAATTACATTTAAATTATTAAAAAAAATATGCATTGTCAAATCTTGAAAAAAGAAACATCTATTCATATTAAATTGTGGTTTGAAGGAAAAGTTAATCTAGAGAAAATTCTATGTGAACTATTATTTTAATTCTGTTGCATTATTGCTTTATCTTGTTGTGTTTTTGCTTATCAGTTTAGTTGTGTTGTTGTGCCCTACTGGGAAACTGTTATAGATTCCATGATCAAAGATTATGCCATGAAATAATCTGATTTGATATGATAAAAGTACCTATGATGAATCGCTGTTATGTAATTTGCTCAGATGATCTTTAAGTGTGATAAAACTGATAAATAAGTGGCATTTGGAGGAAAAAGAGAAACGAAAGAGTTTCGATTATGGTTATTCAGTTCTTCCAACGCCTCCCTTGAGAAGAATAGATGTGCTCTTTTGTCCAGTTATATCTTGTTTAATGTCTTCAGACGTTTCTCACAAACCAGGCTGTTTGAATCCTCATAGCCGGTGAAATTCCTGTCTGGTTACCATATATACTGTCAATGTTACTGCAGAGTTTTTAATTAAAATCAGGACGACTCCAGAGACCCATCCAGCAGACGTTACACAAACTCTCAGAGACTTTGTGTTGTTTGAGATTGTTACCGAAAGATGTTGAGAGAACACAAAGCAGCCTGTGCAATCTAAGCGAGGCGTACTGAATATCACATTGTTCCCCAGAGAAATGATTGAGAGTTTGCTTGGAGAAATTAAAGGAATAGTTCCCCCGTTTCCTCACTCATGTTATTGCAAACCCAAATTACTTTCTTTCTTTTTTGTCAAAACTCAAAAGTAGATGTTTTGCAGATTCTTCCTGCTGCTCTTTTTCATATAACAAAAGTAGAAAGTAGAAACAGCCAAAAGCGCCATAAACGTAGGCCTTAAAAGTGCCATAAAACGAAGGTTTAGCAGCCAGAGCTACATTTCCGGAAAGTTCACATTTGCAAGCTGTTTCAAACTCCAGAACGAACTCGGTTTTGGTTGATTTTGGCTGATATGACGTCACACCAGTTGAAATAAATCTTAATGACTATTAGTGTTGTGGTTTTTTTTGTAACTGTTTTCTTTGTATTGAAGAAAAAGTTAAATGTTTATTATTATTATTATTATTTAAATGTGTTTTATTTTAAAATTATATATATACAAATTTGTTTTAATGTGTTTAAGTTTTAGTATGTTTATGCGCTTTTTTTCATATTTTGTAGTTTTATTATTTTGGCTTTATTTAGCTTCAATTATTTTTTTTATTTTTTTTTTATTTTTTTTATTTCAACGTCATATTTCAATTAGTTCCCAAGGCAACATCGTTAAAAAATTATTTTTAATAGCTTTAGGTAATAATAAACGGTAACACTTCATTTTAAGGTGACGTAGTTACACGTTACTACATGTACGTACTATATAATAAGTGGGTTGCACTTTATTTGAAGGTGTCATTGTTACAGTGTAGTTATATATTTAAGTACTCAGTAATATTAAGCAACTACATGTACTTACTATAGGGTTAGGGTAGGATTAAGGTTTGGTTGAGGGATAGTTGCGTGTAATTCTGCATAATTTACTGTTATTACTATGGTAAGTACATGTAACACATGTAACAAGTAAAATAAAGTGTTACCAAATAAAGTATAAACCAAGGAACATGAGATTTATGGCTGGTATTTACTGTTATTGCTATAGTAAGTACATGTATTCAATTAATACTTATTTGAGTAAGTACAATAACTATGTCACCTTCAAATAAAGTGGGTTTCACTTTATTTTAAGGTGTCATTGTTCTGGTGTAATTATATATTTAAGTACTGAGTAATATTAATTAACTACATGTACTTACTATAGGATTAGGGTTTGGTTGAGGGTTAGTTGTATTATGCATCATTTACTGTTATTACTATGGTAAGTGCATGTAACATATGTAACAAGGACACTGTAACATAAAGTGTAACCCCCCCAAAAAAGGCTGGTTAAGGTCCTGATTTTGTATCATTATGATCTGAGTTGTTTTTGTTCCATCTCTGTCTTTTGAAATCCTCAGCGAACTCCCTGACGGTTGTGGTTCAGGACGACCGCACATTATCCACCGGAGAGCCGCTGCTGCTCACCTGTTCGGTCTCTGTGGACACCGAGCTCTCCGTGGGGCTGGAGGTGACGTGGATGTTGAACACCAGTCGTACGCTGGCACACCTGAGCCGGGACGGCCTGAGGAACATCTCGTCCGAGCTCGTGGACGTCAGGCGCTTGGGGAAGTGGGATTTCCAGATGAAAGTTCACGGCGTGGAGATGTCTGACGCAGGACTCTACTCCTGTAAAGTGAGCGTGTGGGTTCAGCAAATGAGTGGACGATGGTACAAGGCCGCGGAGAAGATTTCTGACGCCGTACGAGTTCACGTCATCAAGCAAAGTAAGAGAAATCATCACACTGCATCATTCACGACTCTTAAGGCCCTATTTTAACGATCTGAAATGCAAGTATCAAACCCGAAACGCAAGTAACTTTGTGGGCGGATCTCCGGCGCTGTTGCTATTATACCGGCGGGATAAATGACTCTTGCGCCCGACGCAAATCTAAAATGAGTTGGTCTAAAGTAGCTTCATTACTCATAGGTGTGGTTTGGGCGTAATGTGAAATAGACCAATCAGAGCGTCATCTCACATTCCCTTTAAGAGCAGGCGCGCTTGTTCCATGGCGGATGGCTATTATAACGGCGGATTTGCCAGGAGCGGTTCACAGCCGAGGAGACCGACGTTCTCGTCAGGACCGTAAAACACAGAGAAGTGATGTATGGGGATGGAGAAATAATGTAAAAAAATGAATGGTCAAATATGTACTATTGTATAAAAAAATGTATTGACTAAAAATGCGTTAGAAAACGTTAATCTCAAAGACGAGTTCGTTCAGAATCAGTTACATACAGCAGGACGGCTGACTCGATTTCCCTCTCATACATTCCCGTAGCGTCACAGTGCATTTTCCTGTTGAAGCCCAGCTTCCATTGACTTCAATGGAGCTGCTTTGAACAGTTTTTTTCAGTGCTTCGAAACTAGACGGTCATTGGATAAATGCTGCAATTATGTCCCGCCCGCGGATGCTCAGCTTCTCTGGGGGTGAATGAGGAGTGGGCTGGCCTGGACTCCGGGCTTCTGCGTGATGATTGGAGGATCTGTCGAAAGGCTGCGTCTCCTTTTGATTGACAGCGATTTCATTCAATAAAAAGTCGCTGATGTTGAAGCTGTTCGGCTCAGTCCCATCGCGGATTTTTCAAAGACAAACTGCTGCAACCTATTTCTTGGTATTTGCTTGTCGAAATTGCTAGCCAATTTTCATAATACATTTCACACAATTATACATTTATACCTTTATTATATTATTACTTATTATATTTTTTAAAATATTATTATTAGTAATAATTCAAAAATAATTATTAAAATAATTTAAAAAACATATTATTATTAGTAGCATTATTATTATACTTTATTGTATTATTATTTATACCTTTATTATATTATTACATTCATTTTTCACAGAGCATTTTCTTGAAAAGGAACGTAGAATTTACGCATAAATAAATGAATCATTTTTATGATGTAGGCCGAAAATGAGCTTCCCCTCTTTGAAAGACCAGCAGCCGCCACTGGTGCACACGCTACATTATGGCCAAGCATGCGCCCTTAAAATAGCATCTGAATGCGCCACTGACTTTAGACTAGGTTTTTCCTGGTCAGTGGCGGAATTGTTTTCTGTAACTGCAAAATAGCACCAGGGAACGTTTGTGCCGGAACACGCCTCCTCTTTGCGCTGAACCGCCCCCGGGAGCGCAAGTTCATTCCCTAATTTACCGACGTGCGTCTGTGGAGGAAAAAGTCCACTGTGCATCAGGAGCAATATAGGAATGATACATGCGTTGTGTACAAAGTCAACGCCAGCAGCCATATCACCCTGTAGCCCAAGACTGGTTGCCCACTGAAGCTAAGCAGGGCTGAGCCTGGTTAGTACCTGGATGGGAGACCTCCTGAGAAAACCAGGTTGCTGCTGGAAGAGGTGTTAGTGAGGCCAGCAGGGGGTGCTCACCCTGTGGTCTGTGTGGGTCCTAACGCCCCAGTGTAGTGACGGGGACACTATACTGTCAAAGAGCACCGTCCTTCGGATGAGACGTAAAACCGAGGTCCTGACTCTCTGTGGTCATTAAAAATCCCATGGCATTTCTCGTAAAGAGTAGTGGTGTAACCCCGGTGTCCTGGCCACATTCCACCCATTGGCCCTTACCAATCATGGCCTCCTAATAATCCCCTTACATTGAATTGGCTCTATCACTCTCTCTCCTCTCCACCTATAGCTGGTGTGTGGTGAGCGCACTGGCGCCGTTGTACTGTGGCTGCCGTCGCATCATCCAAGTGGATGCTGCACACTGGTGGTGGTTGAGGAGAGATCCCCTGATATGATTGTAAAGTGCTTTGGGTGTACAGTAGTACATATGAAAGCGCTATATAAATGCCTCATTCATTCATTCATTCATTCAATTGCGCTGGGTGCAAGATAGGGCCCTTAAAGGGTTAGTTCTCCCAAAAATGAAAATTCTGTCAGTAATTACTCTCCCTCATGTTGTTCCAACCCCGTAAGACTTTCGTTCATCTTCGGAACACAAATTAAGATATTTTTGATGAGATCTGAGAGCTGTGTCACTCCTCCATAGGCTTCTCTGTAATTGATATCTGCCATCCCAGAAAAGTTAGTAAAGACAATGTTTAATATAGTCCAAGTGTCTACAGTGGCTCAACCTTAAGTTTATCAAGCGACGAGAATACTTTTTGTGCGCAAAAAAACACACAAAAATAACGACTTTATTCATCTATTCATTTTCTTCTGTGTTTCTCTGAGTGAGTTGACGTAGTGTAACAGCGCAGCGCTTCTGGGTTGTACGTCAGAACGGAGGCTCACTATTGGCCGACGGTGGTCACGTGTGTGATGCTGGCCAATAGTGAGCATCCGTTCTGACGTACAACCCAGAAGCGCTGCGCTGTTACACTACGTCAACTCACTCAGAGGGTGAGTAATTACTGACAGAATCTTCATTTTTGGGTGAACTAACCCTTTAAGGATCATAAACACCCCATTGCATCTCACATTTAGTGGGTGACATTTCAAGAAAATGCCATCTGAGGCTCTTTACCAGTGCGTATGAATGCGTTCTGCTTCACCCAGAGCTGAGACCCTCATCCATAAAATATTAATTTGATGTTGATTATTTGGTATTTAAATGACATTAAAAGCATATGTCGTTCATATTTGTGCACTTAAAAATATCTTTCCATATGTCAGCTCAGTGTTTCAGACGATGGCCTTGGGATGTCTATTAAAAGATGATTCGCAGATCATGGATGAGACAATTAGGGCTGGATGATATAGCTAAAATATAATTTTCAGCTTTTTGATGATATACATATATCTCATTAGTTATCTATTCTCTCTGAAACAGCTTTAAATTATTTTTTTGTGTAAATAAGTTTGATGAATCATTCAGTAATTGTTGGCAAGATATTTAACTAACACAGTTAATGTATGAAAAAATAAGCAAGCCATATTTTCCACACTTTTTCCACTGAGAATAATTGTATTTAAACACACCACCCAGAACACCCTAGCAACCACCCAGAATACCCTAGAAACCACCTAGCAACCACCCATAATACCTTAGCAACCCACTAGAAACACCCTAGCAACCGTGCCGAATTTTGCCACTGCAAGCACCACTCACATTTTCTTCAGGAAATGTACATTCTAGTTTACTCTATTGTTCAACAGTGACAGTAAAGACATTTCTAATGTTACAAAAGATTTCATTTCAAATTAATGCTGTTCTTTTGAACTTTTGACTGAAAGAATCCTGAAAAATGAAATGTATCACAGTTTCCACAAACATATGAAACAACACGACTGTTTTCAACATTGGTAATAATCATAAATGTTTCTTGAGCAGCAAATCATCATATTAGAGTGATTTCTGAAGGATCATGTGACACTGAAGACTGGAGTAATGATGCTGAAAATTCAGCTTTGAATCACTGGAATAAATTACACTTTATTATATTTTCACATTTAAAAAAAAATTTTTTTTTTCAAAAATCCTGTATATTAATCAAATAAATGCAGACTTGGTGAGCATATCAATTAAAAGAATCTTACCAACCCCAAACATGTGAACGGTAGCATATATGAAAACAATAAACAGACATACTTGCCTATATATATATATATATAATTTCAGCCGTCTAAGTGAAAGTAAACGTGTGTTTGTGGGAGTTTAGTGCTGTTGTGTTAATAAGTAAGCTTCAGTCATGAGGTGTGTGTGTGTGTGTGTGTGTGTGTGTGTGTGTGTGTGTGTGTGTGTGTGTGTGTGTGTGTGTGTGTGTGTGTGTGTGTGTGTGTGCACGCGTGTGTGTGTTCGTGTCTGCTTGAAGATTTGCGTACTAATGCATCAAAGGCCTGTGTGTGGTCGTTCTGATGGAGAACCGCTGTCTAGATCTACAGGCTAAAAGCCAGTTGCTCATGTAGAAGTCACAGTTAATTGCTTGGGATCTCGTTGTCAGCGTGATTAACAGCGAAGAGCTTCAACCTGTTTATTCTGTTCGGAGTTACAGAGAAAGAGAAGGAGTACTTCACCGTAAAAGGGAAGCTCTGGAGTTGTTTACTCGGCTCGTTGATTTCGAAACATGCAGAATTTTCCAAAATTGATCCAAAATTTACAGAAAATATCATCAAAGTCGTGCAAACTTGGTGTGATGCGTCTTCTTGTGCCTTGTTTGACTTGGAAAATTGGAAAAAACAGACATTTAAGTTATTATTCACTGAAAATCTTCCCACCAAAAGCAGGAGATGCAGTTCTGAGATCAAAAGGTTTCTATATATGTTTCAGAATTCAGATTCTTATTTGTTAAACAGGAGGTCACGACTCTAATATCTGATGTGTTCGATAGGGTTGTGCAACTAAAACTATTAAAAACATTTGTGTTATTGAAAAAAGCCTGAAATAAAATATTATATGAAAAACCTGAATAAAAATTAGATATGTTACTTTGAAAACTAACTGAAATATGTTTTAAGTTGAAGCATTAAAGTTACTTATTGGGAATAAATAAATAACTAAAATTGAGCCAAAACAGAAAAAAAAAGGAATCTAAATAGTAATATAAAAAATATAAAAATAAATACAAAACGACAAAGTGACTAAACAAAGTGAGTAAAAGTTCAACTAAAATTAAATTGAAACTGAAAATAAATAAAAGCTACATTCAAATATAACTGAAATCTATAATACTATATAAATAATAGTATAAAACTGGTGATCACACACAGAAGGATTAATTAAACGCTGCAGATTTCTATTAATTCATAATATCACACTGTTGGAATTCATAAAATACTGTTTATTTTCTTCACTATCCAAGCGTTTTCACGGCCAAAAAGGCAAGCTTCCTTCATCAGATTTACAAGGGAAATGCAAGAGTTTTCATTTGAGATGGTAGTTTATTACTACTACTACAAAAAAAAAGAATAGATCAATATTCTTTAGTATGAGTAAAGACAAAGGTTCTTGACGCCAGTGTTGATATTGGTAAATAAAACTATTTTAAAATTGATTTTGCTAATTGAAATAAATTTGAAATAAAATAAAAATATTAAGTGAAAAACTTATACTATAAACAAAATCTTTAAAATTCTTTAAAAAAAAAAAACTAGTAAAAATGACAAAAGCACATAAAATTACTTAAACATAAACTAAAATGAAAATGAAAATTGAAAAATATAAATAAATATGAAAAATATGAATAAATATATATACTAATAAGAATACTTTTGAGCAAGGCCTCAAGAGGAAAGACATTTATAATGTTACAAAAGATTATATTTCAAATAAATGCTATTCTTTTTAACTTTTTATTAATCAAAGAATCCTGAAAACAAAATGTATCACAGTTTCCACACAAATATGAAACTGTTTTCAACATTGATAATAATCATAAATGTTTCCTCATATTAGAATGATTTCTGAAGGATCATGAGACACTGAAGACTGGAGTAATGATGCTGAAAATTCAGCTTTGATCACAGGATATAAATTATAATTTACTTTATATTCAAACAGAAATCAATTATTTCAAATACTAATAATATTTCACAATATTTATGTTTTTTTTTTTACTGTATTTTTGATTAAATAAATGCAGCCTTGGTGAGCAGAAGAGACTTCTTTCAAAAACATTTTAAAAAATCTCAAACTGCTGTTTATTTTGTGTTTTCCTTTAGTATTGGCAAAGGTTTTTTTTTTTTCATATTTCCTAGAGAACAAAAGCTAGATTTAGGTTAGTGGGTTTCAATGGGTTTTAATAGGAAATCCTCACCAGCATTGCACACCAACAACCGTCTGAGCCATAGAAAGACATCAGGTATTGTCTGTGACCTGAGAAGTGGCCGTGGTCGTGTTTCAGGGCCAGATGTGACGGTACACATCTTTGTTGGTACACATCTGGAAACACTAGAGCACAACAGCAGTTTCATCTATAAAGAAATTGCCTCCAGATCGCAGGACTCTTGACTTTGACTGCATTAAAAATAATAATTTGAAGAGCATTAGTTTTTGCTGGTTAGATGGTCAAATCTTTGTGGTAAATCCACACATGTACTGTACTTACACAAGCTCTTTAATCTCTGAGAATTAAATGCTATTATTCGTTTTCCAGTATGTGAGTAGGCTTACTACTCCTGTAAAAACGTTAAAGAGAATCTCATTGTGTTTCCAGATCTTTAAATACGACCTATTATGCCTTTTACAAAGTCTTAATGTTGTTTTTAGGCTCTACTAGAACAGGTTTTCCTGCTTGAATGTTGATTATTTTCCTCATATTCTCCATTGTTGCGGCTCCTCTCTTCCCAGTCTATCAGTAACGCTCTGTTTACTTCCTGTCTCTATGAAGCCCCTCCTTCTGAAAAGCACACTGTGCTCTGATTGGGCGGCTGGATCAGTGTGTTGTGATTGGTCGAGCGCTTCGAGTGTGTTTGGGAAATGTCCCGCCCCTTACCATAACCACCAGTTTAACACACTACTAACTAACTCAACCAGGCCCCGCCCCCTTATTCTGCGTATTAATTATGTAAATGAGGAATATTGTGACGTGTTCGTTCCCGTGACACTGATATAGAGAATAATTATATCATGCTGTGGAACTTTGCAGAGCTTTTTCATGCTCAAACAGCAACATTACACACTAAAGACTTATGAACATGTGAAAAAGCATGATAGGTCCTCTTTAAAAGAGCAACTTTTACACTTTCCATGAACATTTTGGCTCTCGTTCCTCCACGCGGTTCCAAGAAACCGGTCTCATGCCGAAACACCGACCTGTAGAACTGCTAATGTTTGAACTTGAGAACATGTTTTTGTGTGGGACGCTGAAAAGTGTTATTGTTCTCTCCTTTGTTTTCTCACTTCCTTCTCTTTAGACGCTTCGCTAAAAGGCCAGTATGATTACTCTTGCCTTCTGGGATGCATCTTGATGATCAAACTCTAGGCAGCATCACATATAATCACCTGACAACATATTTGGTGTAGGATTTACAATTTGATGGTGTAGAAATGTCTAGTAAATTAGAAACTAGTAAAAAAAAATTTTTTGTGTTTTTATATTTATGTGCATTGTTGTACGCATGTTGAAACACAAGCAACAACAATTTCCCCATGGGGATAATAAAGTAATCAATCAATAAATTAGTAGAAAAAACTGAAATAATAATTGTCTTGTAAAATGTTCCAATAATCTTTGCTTTACTGTGTTCCTTTAAAAGAAGACTCTTCAAAGCTACATTTATTTACAGTTAAATACAGTAAAAACTGTAATATTCTGAAATATTATTACAATTTAAAATAACTGTCTTCGATATGAATATATAGTAAAGTGTAATTTATATCCTGTGATCAAAGCTGAATTTTCAGCATCATTACTCCAGTCTTCAGTGTCACATGATCCTTCAGAAATCATTCTGTTATGATGATTTGATGCTCAAGAAACATTTCTGATTATTATCAATGTTGAAAACAGTCGTTAAACTGATACATTTTATTTTTCAAGATTCTTTGATGAACAAAGTTCAAAAGAACAGCTTTTTTATTTGAAATCGAATCTTTTATAACATTATAAATATATTTACTATCACTTTTGGTCAATTTAATGCATCTTTGTTGAATAAAAGAGTTAATTTATTTAAAATGAAATATTTTGAATGGTATCATTAGTAGGGAAGGAAATCGCAGAATGATTGCGATGGCCTCACAATAAGAGTATTTGAAAGTATTGACCATAAATATAGTTCATGTGTCAAAAGGTTTTAATGAAAGGTTCATAAATAGTCTTAAAATTGACTATTTGACCAAGTGCAAAAAAATTGGAGTAGGATTTACTTTGAAACAATTTTTACAAATAATTGTGTAGAAGCGGCAAGTAAAACATTGAATTAAATGTGAAATTTTGAAGTAAAAAGACTGAAATAGCATTTTCTTATAAAACCTACTCTAATAATCTTTCCAATAAAAAATCCCTTTTTCTATGTTAATCAGAATATTACGTTGTTAGTTCACACTCACAGTTAGGAGAACCATTTTTGGTTCCTCAAAGAACCGTGGGGAACAGTTCTTAAAGCTGCAGTCCGTAGCTTTTTTGGGTTAAAAATTATCCAAAATATATTTTTGAGCAAGTACATAACCAGCCAGTGTTCAACACTCTCTGCTTGCCGTAGCTCGATTCAAAACGGTAAGCTTGGAATAATGTTTTTAGTTCCAGTGGTACTGGTGGATTTCTGGTGGATTTTCTTGCGTCATTACGTCACATCTGTCCACATACAGAAGAGTCTCGGCTAGTCGGCTATGAGTGTGAGGATACTGGAGGTGGAGATTTATAGCCTTTTCTCACAGCACTTGATATAATTAAACTTACTAATTAGATGGCGGACCCAGAAAGGTTTAAACGACAATCACCAACTGGAGATTCACCCGCTGTAAAATGCAAAAGACTTCGGACTTTGGAGAAAAAAAGAGACTGACACCGGTCCCATGCGAAAACATGGATAATATCGGAAGGGCATTAAATATAGTCACGCAATGCTGATGTTGTTAACATTAACAATTTGAGAACAAAGTATAATTTGCACGGTTTGACGTGATATGATAAGCGATCGTTAGATTTAATCAGCATGATTTACTGCAATGCTTTTTTCCCCTTAGTTGGTCTGAATAAAAGTGAATGTTACTTGCTCAGACGACATTTTCCTGTGAAAACTCTTATGTTGATCATACATCCAAAAAGTATAACCTGTGATTGCGAATGCCAGTATCCACACCGGCGCGGTGACGGACAGCCACACATTCTCCTCAAAGCACTGGATTCATCCGCGCTGTGCCGAGCCGAGGCACAACCCACGTAAAGTTGATAATTCCACAAATAACTGCAATTGCAGATTTCGAACAGAGATGGCGACAAAGAGGAAAAACTACGGACTGCAGCTTTAAAATAACCATTTTAATAATCTTTCGTAGAATGAGAAGGTTCCATGGATGTTGAAGGTTCTTCACGGAACCACTGATGCCAATAAAGAACCTTTATTTTTGATTGAAGCGACATGAGCAATAGTTAGTGATGTTAGACTTTGCAAACGCCACTAATAAAGACAATTTTCATCTCCACTGATCCGTTCTTTGGAGATGAAAATTGTCTTTATTAGTGGCGTTTGCAAAGTCAAACATCACTAACTATTGCTCATGTCGAAGGCAATGCATAGTGTGAAATATCCACAGCTTTTGACTTTTGTATCACTCCTTCCAACATTGTTTTCAGTGCCAGATGACTCAGTTCTCGTGTTTGCTCTTATAATTCAATCTTATAATTGAGCTCTTTAATACACGGTGATCTGGATGTCTTTATTTGGTTTCCTCGGAGAAACACGCCACTGTGTGTGTGTGCGTGTGTGTGTGTGTGTGTGTAATGTTTATTTGTGGCCTATTTTTGCATTGTGAGATGAAAGTCTGCTTCTGTGGTGTGTTGATAGTGAAGGTGGTGTCGTCTGTTATCATGGAGTCTGATGAGTAGCTCACTTTGTAGTATTTGCCGTTATCATCCAGCGTTGAAGAACAGAGTGTTTGTGGACGACGCTCGATCAAAGCAGTGAAGTGCACTAACCTCACGCTGACGTACTGTACCGCCTGAACCCGTGCCATATGCTCATGCTTCTTACTGTTGTGGAAACAGCTGAAGTCTCTGTCAGGATTTCAGGAGATGTTCTTCATGTTGTCTTGCACTGATGGATGACTTGTGCTGCTCAAACTCATTAGCGTTAATGACTTTAAGACCCGGTGAGCCCAGCAACCAGCATGTTAATTCTGTATAGTCTCTATAGAGTCGTGTGTGTGTGTGTGTGTGTGTGTGTGTGTGTGTGTGTGTGTGTGTGTGTGTGTGTGTGTGTGTGTGTGTGTGTGTGTGTGTGTGTGTGTGTGTGTGTGTGTGTGTGTGTGTGTGTGTGTGTGTGTGGCCTGTTTGTAAATTGTACATCATAGTGCATGTACGTATAATGAGTCGCTTGGTTTTCAGTTATTTTAACTTTTTATATTTTATTTTATAATATTATATATTGTTTTTATTTTATTATTTTATTTTATCTTTTCTGATTTATTTAAGAAGAGATTTAAGAATCAAAAATATTCTGATATATTTTTAGTTTCTCTATTCTGTTTTGATTTCCAAATTTATATTCTCATTTATTGAGCAAAATTATTATTATAGTTTGATTTATTCTGTTATTTATTGAGTCTGTATTGTAATTTCTAAAATTATATCTTGATTGTTCAATTTATATTTAAATTATTCTGTTTTTTTATAAAATTAAATTAATACATCAATAAAATTCTATTATAATATATAATAAAGTTAAATAAAATTATATATAGTAAAGTTCTATTTTATTCTGATTCATACAATTATTATTATATCTTTTTTTAATTAATTGATTCTCTTTTTTTATTCTGATTTCTAAATGTATATTTTGATTCATTGTTTTTTTTTTTTTTATCTAAGTGTTTCTTCAGTAAGTTGTGTTCTATTCGTATTTATAGTTATATCCTGATCCTACTAAGTGAGTCTATTCTACACCCAATCATTTCGAGATTATCGGGTGTCCATTGGTTACTAATCTCCAGTTTAGTGCTGATGTCAAAAGCCCGGGATCATGTGACCTGTAATCTAAACTCAGCTTTCACTCGTCTGCATCATTCTCTCTGTATCTGAATAACAATTACACCAAACACACAAGCACTAACCTGATGCTCCAACAAGCACCACAGCTCATTCTCTAGACAGGTGTGCGGAAAGCCAGAAGAAAGTGCGAGAGAACGAAATGGAGAGAGGAAGACGGAGACAAAAGCGAGAGCGAGAGAGCGAGTGTGAGATAAAGTCTGATAATGCAGATTGAATGTCTGCAGTGGAGAGGCTCTTAATGAATCGTGATTGACAGATCCTCGTTTCGTTCCCAGGACACTCGGTTCCCATCCATAGCGACCGGCTATAGAGCTCCTCTCAGACATTCATCTTGTCTTCTCTGTTTGTCCGGGTAAAGAAACACATTGTAGACCTGCTCTCGTCCTGTCTTTATTTATCTTTCTTTAACTAGAAGTCTCTCTTTCGCTGCCTGGTTCTCCTCACTTGATCCCAAAAGTTCATTACCGAGCTGTGCTCAGAATTATAAAGGTCTTCAGCTAAAGCAACAAACTAAGTTACTAACTTTAAAAAGTTATTAGTTAACTGGCAATGCTGAAAAAAAAAAATTTATTCATTGAATTGGCTTTTATTTTTATTTATTTTCAGCTTTCATTTTAATCTTAGAGTCATTTTAGGAAATTTGTTATGTTTTTGTCATTTTTGTAGTTTTAGTTTTTTATATTTTCTATTCATTTTTGTTTCAGTTTTAATTTTTTACTACAACTTCTACTTCATGTCTATTTCTAAGCATTTAATTTAAAATATTTTCTTCGAATATTATTTATTTTTGCTTCATCTCAAACAATTTTTTATTTAATTTTAGTTAACAATGACAGCGCTGGGTTGAACCGTCTGAAATGTATAGTTAATTTTTTACTTCCACAAGCAAGTTAAATTGGCTATTGTTAACTTTAATATCTCAGCTGTTTCTCCTATAGATTAGGGGATTTTAATCTTAATTCTTCCGTATCTCAGTATAAAAACCCCAGTTGTCTTGTGTTTCATACAAGATCTCAATAACGCCTCGAAGATTTGCCAACGTCTGCAATCCAAAGTCAAAGATCTCAATATGAACTGGAATATTTCTCATCAAATTCTATCTAGAAACATTTTTTTTATTTTGAGGAATATTTTTTGCATTAACCCTCTGATGCTCTTCGTTTGATGGTCAAAAATTACAGAATTTGAAATGATTGTACTATATTTTAGTCCAATAATGTTTTTTTATTTAATATTTTGTATTTTTAGGGGATTTTATGGTACTCATTTATATTTATGCAGGAGTTATAGTCCATTTATTCACTTTTTGAGCATAGACCTGAAAATTAAATTTCCAGCTTAAACTGTCATGAATCTTGAATGCTTTGAAGAATTCAGTTTGGTCTCTTTTTAAAGACGACACGTGGCAGATTATTGCTGAAGTGAAGCAATATTTATTGTTATGAAAAATGCACAAACAAATATATATATATATATATATATATATATTTTTTTTTATATATATTAAAACACGTTTTACTCTAAAACTGTGAGAAAATCAAAGCCATAAATCTAAACAAGCTGTGCTCCAAATTTGAGGTCATTATCTCAAAAAATGAGCTTTCAGTGAGATTTTGTTTGGCCGCAGTACCAAATGTTTCCACTAGATGAAATTTGTTTTCATTTTTTGACTGTGAACAATACAAGTGTGACAATTTTTTTCAGGACCATTTAACCTTTTTGAATCATGTCCATGATTTTAACCATGTTTCGTAACCATTTTGCAAAAAAATCAGCACAAGAGGGTTAAAAGTGCCCAAAACATACCTTACACTGGTAACCAGCGCTAAGACTAAGTTTAAGCACCAGCTGGACTAGGTTATCAGGTCTAGACTGCAGGGATAAAACCTATTTTTGCTGCATATGTGCAGTAGTCTTTATCAGAGCCAATAAGTAAATGGCTATAAGTGGGAGGGGCTTAGCGAACAGGAAGTGATGCGGATGAGAGCCACAACGCACAGATGGTCCCAGTGACTCAGCCGGCGTGACGTCCAAAAAGCTTAACGCAAAACCCACCACCACATGTGATGCTCAGTGGGGTTGTATATGCCAATGATTGTCTGGATGATTTTCACTTGTCTGTGTTCCCGTGCCTCTCTCATGTGTTTTCCTGAGCTATTTACGTCATGTGATTATGTCGAGGTTGTCCGTGTGGGAGAATAGCACTGGCTTTGGCCCGCTGTAAGTCTTTGTGTGTCTCTAGTACTGCTCACCCGAGCATGAAGGTCCCAGCTGTATAGGAAGAGACGCAGGGAGCCCTTCACTAACCGGGCCGGCTGCCCACAAACACTTGACACTGGTGCGCTGAGAGCCTAGAAACGGCTTTAATGAGTGTGTGAATGTGCACGTGAGTGGATGTTTGGAGGTGTGTGAGGGACATTTGTAGTCATTTACAGTTTCTTTTCACTGCTGAAGAATCAGTTTAATCCCCATTTAATCAATAATCCATCTTATTTCATAAAGCTATTTTAGACCGGTCTATAGTGTTAGACAAGTCTAAAATTTGCTCATAGATTAGTCTAATGGAAGTTAGACTGTTTCACAAAAATAAAGACTGACTTAATTTAGATCAAAAACATTAGGCACCCCAGGCTAACTTAGGTCTAAGACTGTTACCTTGGCAACCAGCAGTAACAATCAGTTACATTACAAACAGCCGAAAGAAAAGGGAAAATGGCTCATAATTTAAACATTTCTTCTTGTTACTACATTCTCCGCTAAATTTCCCAAGTAAATTGTCCTTGTAACTGTTATACTCCTCCAACAAACACATATCTTCCGCTGGGGTAAACTGCACTGAGCGGCTGAATGCGCTTACTCGATCCGACATGTTTTTTTGTTTTGAAAAGTGTCTTAATTTACCCAGAATGCATTGCAGTGTAGTCCTACTTAAGATAGTCAGAGTCTTAAGTGCTTTGTGCAACGGTCTGATTTAGATGTCTATCTGAAGTCTGACTATCTACTATATCTAAGCCATAGTCAAAGTCTGTCTTTGTGAGTCACTTTGGGATAGTTCAGCCAAAAATGAAAATGATGAAAGATTCTGGCGCTTGACTGACAACTTAAAAAAATTCTGACGAGGACAGAGTTAAAGGGTAATAGTTCACCCAAAAAAAAAAAAATGTGTCATCATTTACTCACCCTTATGTTGTTCCAAACCTGTATGAATTTCTTTCTTCTGCTGAACACAAAAGATGATATTTTGAAGAATGACAGTTTCTGGTCCCCATTGACTCCCATAGTGTTTTTTTCCCCGTATTGTGGAAGTCAATGGGGGACCAGAAACTGTTTGGTTAAACGATTTTAATGCACGACGTGGAGGCAAAGAACAGCCCGACATGAAGCGGAGTGCATTCAAATTGTTTAATGCACAGCTGGCTGTAGATTATCCCACTTATGCCATGGTTATTTTCCAGTATTGACAATTTAAAGTCCCCCTGTAGTCAATCATTTTATCCCTTAAAACTCATCTTTGATCACCAAAATTACACATTTAAGCGTTTTTTCCTTGAAAAAAAATCTTCATGCCTTAAAATATCTTAAATGTAACTCGACACCCTTGCCTCATTTAGTATGCGCGGTTCTATGAATATGCAAATGAGCCCCACCTCCACTCACTCACTCAGCTCAGAGATCCACTGGTTGACGATCACACGTTGATCTGATTGGTTACAAGGTAGTTTGTGACGTCAGAAACACCAGCGATTTATAGAATTATAGAAAGGCAAGTCTTTTAAAGTTGAAAGTAGCATATAACGACGCAATGAGAATGTTACTCACAAGACCAAGATGGTGTAGTGCAAGTGACATGTTTGTGGTTGCAAGAGTGAGGACCTTTCACGCTGTTTTAAGAAACCTAATGTTTAAATTCATGTGCCGGCTTAATGGGTCACAAAATGAAATAATAATGGGCTTAAAGGGACATTGTGTAGGAATTTCTCCCATCTAGTGGTGAAATTGTATTTTGCATTCAAACGAATAATGCTCTCCAGCGCCTCACTTTTTCAAATGCGCGTTGCATCTACGGTAGCCGTTATGTACCTAAAAGCTATGACAGGATGTCTTATAATAGCACTTCGAGTTTTTCTTCGGGTGAACATGTTTGTTATTTAAAACAAACTGAAACTTGAAACAACGAAAAAAAGAATGTTACAGTATGAACTACTGACTGTCAAAAACATTAACTATGGTAATTAGTAGTAATGCCTTCTTTACTCGTTATATTTTTTGAAGTATGTGCATTGTTAGATATCATCATCATCAGAGCCTTCTCTAACGTTACTTTACTCAATAGCTGCTATTCATCAAAGAGCCTGTTTAACTTTTAACTATAAATGTTCTACTGTCTATATAATAAAGTACACAACCAAGCAATGAAAAAAAAGCTTGTAATTAAGACTGTAACATTGATTGTCGAGAAGAAAGCAGGCAACTTCAGGGTCTCTTTTGAAAGCTTTCTCCTGCATTAGCTATCCTGACAGTAACCCTTGTTTTTGTAATCTCCGGTCACGTTTCCTTTTACGATCTATTTTGGACTTTTTCGACGACGAGGACTCCTTATCCTGTGACTCAGCATATGTATGAATGAACGGTGTATAAATAACCGTGCAGTGCAGCCTTTTAAACTTGCCGCGGCAGTGACAAGCGCCTCTCACTGCTCCTCCGCTTCTGCTGGCTTCAGTCACGTGACGCTGGCTCTGAACGAAACGCGTTGTGGAAACGCGTTGGCCTATTACTTTTTGTCCCTCTCTGCTATTATAGTTTTTCAAGATGGCGGAACTACATGGACGCCTCCGTGGACTTACCCGTCCCATGTATATAAAGATAATAAATTCTTCGTTTACGAGGATTAGTCTGAACATTGGCATAGGTATTTGTACACCATTGAGGGCATATTTATGAATAAAAATATAGATTTTAGATAATAAAATACCTAAAAAGCTACACATTGTCCCTTTAACTAACATACGGCTAAGTAATATACGCTATCAATCCCGTATGTGGAAACACTGGTATAATTGTCTCCTGGTAGAACAATGATTTTCTTTTTAAATATTTTTCTTTTTTTCTTTTTTTATATTTTTTGTGTGTAGGTATGTGTGTATGCATGTGTGTTTATGGATATGTATTTATGTATTGTTGTGGGTAAGATTTGGACCTTGAGTCTGTAATAAAAGTTTTGATTGATTGATTGAAATAAACAACATTAAAAGCTTGATTTTCACCACAGGGTGATGTTTTATTTGGTGTTTGTTTAGGCAAGAATCACTTTTGACTTGAACTAGTGTGCAACCACCCATAACACTCACAATAACACCATATAGAAACATCACAACACTCAAAACACCTCACTGCAATGCAACACCCTGACTGGCAGTGTGCTAAAACAACATCCCATCATGCACGGCATGCTTTAAAAATGTGCAAATCTACAATACATCATTATTTAATGTGTGTTTTTTTTATTTAATCTGAAATAGGTGATGCTTTAGTTTTATTTTGACTATTGTCTCTGTGTCTCTCAGATCCAGACTACACCGTTGTCCTAAACTCATCTGTGAACGCAAAGTTCTTCGGTGACCCGACGGAGCTGGAATGCAAAGTTACAAACGTGTCCAATCTCCGTAGCGGACGACTGGGAGTGTCGTGGCTTTACAGAGACGCTGTTCCCGGTGACGCTCCAGTATCCACTCACGCTATCGCGTCATTGGATGAGAACGGGACCCTCGTGCCAGGCAAGACGTACAAGAAACGCATGGAGGCGGGGCTTATTACAGCGACCAGGGCGGAGCCTTCCACATTTAAGCTCCGCCTCCTTCACACGACGGACGCCGACGCTGGAGAATACACGTGCGGTGTAACGGCGTGGATCCCTACTCGTCATGGGAACTGGAAAAAGGTTGTGGAGCATTTGACCCCAGCGCTTAAAGTCAGCTTTGCTAACAAGCGTAAGTGTGCATGCATTTAAATGCTTATGTAATCTTCTAGGGGTTTTGCACGTCTTAGTAAGACCAACAAACAAACTTTGCTTGTTTAGTTAGCTCTGCCTCTGTATATAAAATATCAAGGTAACACTTTACAATAAGGTTCATTAGTTAAAGGTGTTTTTTTTTCTAAAAAAAATGTTTTCCAAATTTGTTTAAACTGTCTTTATATACCAATACATAATTAAAATGTAAGTACTCTGAAAAAGAGAGTATAAAAATCGAGTGTCTATAGTCCTCGCAGGGCTGCAATAAACACAGCTACTTATGTCCATTCGGAACGAATGAAATGATTGGCTGGACGACTGTCACTCTCCCTCGTTACCATGGCTACCACCCCTGACGCTACAGGAGCTGCCCACATGCGCGCACCCGTTTGACTCCAGGAGGGGAAGAGGCACGGAAGCTAGGAAGAGCAGTCAAAATTCCCAGTACCTGCATATACAGTCAGCCAAGGCAAACAAGGCAAAAAAAGGAACTAGTAAGGTAGAAAGGTAGGCTACTTGTCTCCGGAGTGTAATGTTAGTCCTCATCAGAGCCAACAGTGCTTTCATCGTGGAAGCTCTTACATGCAAAACACCATATATGTTATGAACCTTACACGAAATTCACCTTCATCACAGTGTAACTGATGGTAATGGGAAAACGTGTATCAGTGCAACCTGTTTTTAGCTTTGCCTTATGTTACTAGCTCGTTACCGAATCAAACTCAATATATTTTCAACTTTACCAGTATCGATATGCTAGCTTGATAGTGAGTACTAACAGCCATGTTAGTTGTTTATATTCATAATGATAAAGTTAGGTATTTTATTACATGTGATTCTGACATGATGTCACTACATGCGCTGGCAAACGCGTCCTCCAGCTGAGTGGTCGGCATCGCGCGTTCATGTGTTTTGGGGGCGTGGCTTTGGAAGGAGCTGGAGGGGGTGGGAGTGAATGGAATAAGTAGCTGTGTTTATTGCAGCCCTGAGAGGACTACAGACACTCGATTTTTATACTCTCTTTTTCAGAGGACTTACATTTTAATTATGTACTGGTATATAAAGACAGTTTAAACAAATCGTTTGTTTTTTTTTTAGAAAAAACCTGCCTACCCTGCCTTTAATGTATTAACTAACATGAACTAACAATAAGCAGAACATTTGTTTCAGTATTTATTAATCTTAATGTTTATGTTTATGTTAGTTAATAAAAATACAGCTGTTCATTGTTTGTTCATGTTAGTTCAAGGTGCATTAACTAATGTTAACAAATACAACCTTTGATTTTAATAATGTATTAGTAAATGTTGAAATTAACTAAGATTAATAAATACTGAAGAAGTATTGTTCATGATAATAAAGGTGGTTAACTAATGAACCTTATTGTAAAGTGTTACCAATATCAAACATTAAAAGGTGTCTAGTTCGCCTCAGACATCTGTGAATATTGCAGCTCAAATGTTCACGCTTCTATTCTGGTCTGACATATGACATCTCAGCTCATTGATTTCCTGCATCATTTCTATAATTACCTGAACGCAATACATATATGCATGGAAGCATTTGCACCGGTTGACTTCAACCAGCAACGTCTTCTGTAATGGAGAATTGTGTTTCATGAGGAGGTACAAATGATGCCGTTTGTATTATATTCTGATGTGTTTTGTGAGCTGCTGGACTGATGCAGTTCTCCACAGGGTGCAGTTTACTCTGACATGCTGTACGGTTATGCTCAAAACTGTTGCTGCTCAAAGTTATACAGCTGCAATTGCAGCTTTAATGACCTCTAAGAACATTTGGCATAATTTTGCCATTATCTAATATTGTCGCTCCTATATTGGGACACTTTGTCATATTCCAAGAGTCTTGGCAATAAATGGTCTTATGTAACACAAGACCAATAACTCTCTTTCACAGAGAAGACATGGTTCAGTGTTGCTGCGTAAATTCATTCAGCTCATTCAGAGCTCAGAGTTCCCAGCTCTCAGTTTCAAGTGTCCAGTTTGTCTCAGATGTTTCTCTTTAAATGCATTAGGAGAAATAAACAGAGCCAACTGAGGTCTGAATAAATGCTTGTAGCACAAACTGCTTTTACAAATAATAATAATAATAATAATAATAATAATAATATGAATAATTTATATTATTATTATTATTAAATTAATAATAATAATAATAATAATACAATTATTATTATTTATTTTACGATTTATTATATTTATATTATCATAATTGTAATAAAAATAATGATCACATAATAATAATAATAATAATAATAATAATTAATAATAATGTTAATGTTATTATTGTTTTTTAAATATGTATTATTTATATTATTACTATTAATAATAATCACATCATTCATAATAATAATATAATAATAATAATAATATTTAATAATAATATACGTATTTATTATTATTATTATTATTATATTATAAATAATAATCACATCATCAATAATAATATGATTAGTATATATTTCTATTATTATTATTATTATTATTATAAATAATAAATACATAATTAATAATAATGAGTATTATTATTATGTTTGTGCTTTTATTATGTTAATGTTATTATAGTTTAAATATTTCTTATTGTTTATAGTATTATAATATAATAATAATAATGTTATGATTTATTTATTATAATTAAAATATAAATAATAATAATCACATCATAAATAATAATAATAATATTATTATTTAATAAAAAATATTTATTTTAATTTTATTTCGCTTGGTGTATCATTTGCATTGTATTGTTTGTTAATATTTAATGCTTGATAGCAGCTCAGCTCTTTTGATGAGAATGTTTGAGTTCATATTGACTGACTTTTGCATCTAAGCGAATATGAACAGTTGGAGGAGAGAAACCTCATGTATAGACATTAAAATCTCCATGTAATATCATTCCTGCCTTGGAGGAACAGTTGAGATATTAATAATGAGCTCTGTTGTGTTGGTGTCGCGCAGGTCCTGTTCTCGGTGCCGTAGCCCGTCGTCTCCGTGAAGCTACGGCTACTGGCTCCACGTTTGAGATGAGCTGCCAGGCCAATGTGCAAAACCTCCCGCCGGGAACCTCCTTTTCCATCCTCGTCCTGTTCGATGAGGACAACAGGCCTCCCAGCCGCAAACTGGCCTCGCTGGGCCCGGAAACGGTTCTTCAGCTGGAGGACTGGGGCGAGCCGGGCCGACGGGACGGCCTGATGCTGGTGAAGACCGGGAAGAGGGAGTTTCAGTTCCGGATCCAAGCGGTGCAGGAGACCGATCGCGGCGTCTACTCGTGTGAAATGAAAGCCTGGACGAAACAGGCCGGGGAAGACTGGGTCGAGATGGCCAAAGGAGAGTCCAATAAGATTAAGGTCGCTTTTGCACACAAAGGTAGAGAATATGAATCTCGTGAAAACATGTCCAAATTACAGTGGCACTTTACAATAAGGTTTCATTAGTTAACATGAGTTAACTACGTTAGGTAACATGAGCAATGCACAATACTTCTACATAGGCTTATTCATGAAAACGTCCAAATTACGGTAACATTTTACAATAAGGTTTCATTAGTTAACATTAGTTAACTACGTTAGGTAACATGAGCAATGCACAATACTTCTACATAGGCTTATTCATGAAAACATGTCCAAATTACAGTAGCACTTTACAATAGGGTTTCATTAGTTAACAATAGTTAAACAGTCTAATAAGGTCACACTTTAGAATAGGTTTCAATTCTCACTATTATTAACTATGACTTTTTCCTCAATAAACTCCTAATTATTGCTTATTAATAGTTAATAAGGTAGTTGTTAAGTTAAGGGATGTAGAAAATGGTCATGCAGAATAAGGCATTAATATGTGCTTCATAAGTACTAATAAACAGCCAATATCATAGTAATATACATGCTTATAAGCAACCAGTTAATAGTGAGAACTGGACCCTAAACTAAAGTCTATTAGTTTATAAGTCTATAAACTAAGACATTTATAATTTTGCAAAAGATTCAATACCAAATAAATGCTGCTGTTATTAACTTTCTTTTCATCAAAGAATCTCAGAAATAAAAATGTATCACAGTTTCCAGAAAAATATGAAGCAGCACAACTGTTTTTAAAATGTATAATAACCATAAATGTTTCTTGAGCATCAAATCTTCATATTAGAATGATTTCTGAAGGATCATGTGAGTAATGATGCTGAAAATTCAGCTTTGATCACATGAATAAATTACATTTTACTTTATATTCACATAGAAAACAGTTATTTTTGTAATAATATGTCACACTGTTTATGTATTTGTGTAATACACTGTATTTGTAATTATATATATATATATATATATATATATATATATATATATATATATATATATATATATATATATATATATGCAGCATGCTTTAATATGTCAATCTTATAAGACTGGAATGATGCTATATTTGTCCTGTTTTAAAGGTCCCACGTTTGATGTGTCCATCAGTTCAGACACAACGAGTGTTTTCCCCTGGGAAACTGTTAAGATGGTGTGTGACGTCAGTGTGAGCGGCACGAATCCCAATACAGGCGAGTGCACATACACAACTGAACACACAACAACACAGATTAATGCTCATTATGAAGTACTTTACACTGCAAGTGTAAAATAAATCTCAGTTTAATAACTTGAAAGTGAAGAGTTTTAAGCATGAACTAAATCTTGTTAGATTCATGTTTTAAACATAAGAAAATAAACATAATTCTATATATATATTTATATCTAATGCAGTTTTGTTGCTCAAATAAATTGATCTTGTTTTGAAGATTTCGATATATTTTAATTGGAAAACAGCAGTGATTCTTTACAGGATAGTGCTATCTCTTTATCTAGCAAAGATCTTTATAAAAATACATTATTAAATGTGGTTTCTCAGACCTTCAAAACTATAAGTTCAATTTTAACCTTTTCTTCAACTGTATATATACTGTATCTCATTGATGTTTCATGCATTTATTGATGGTAGACTATGGAAGCTTGATTCTGCCATGGAATAAAAAGTAAAAAAGGTAATTGCTGCTTTTTATCTCACAGTTCTGACTTAATAAACTCGCAATTCTAGCTTTTTTTCTCAGAATTGTCATAATTGACATAATCTCGCAGTTGCAAGTTCTGAATTGTAAGACAAAAAGTCACAATTACGTAATTCCGTGGCTTCCTACTTTTTGTCTCACAGTTCGGACTTTATTTTTCGCAATTGTGAGAAATAAACTTGCAATTCTAGCTTTTTTTCTCAGATCTGTGAGAATTGAAACAGTTGCGAGCTCTGAAATGTAAGACAAAAAGTACGTCCCGTGGCTTCCGTATAAAAGGAAGCATTACAGTGAAAACAGTAAATTGACAAGACATCACAGTAGTTTTCAAGCTCAAATCTATTCATCTCATGCCATATTCCAGTAATTTTTCCAAGCTTGGCTCATGCTGATGCTGTTATCAGGCTTGCGCTGCTCATTAAACACTATCAGACGCTTCGGCACAGCTGAGAAAGATCATGCAAACCCTGTTCCTGTTCCACACACACCGGCCAAAATCAGCAGCTTCACAGCGAGACCCCGATGAAGTTCCTGCAGATGTGCTTGTGTTTGCATGTTGCATTTGGATCAAAAACAAGCACTAGACATGAGAAACTAGAGCTGTGTTTGAGTTCTGCACGTCTAAACCGGTTTGTTGACATCGAGCAGGAGTTTCCACAGCACAATCCTCACTTTATTCGGTTTTATTCACAAAGCCTAAAGATCAAGCGGTTTTGAGTCATATGACATGCGTGATTACTTTACTTTACTGTTGATTTATCATCCATTTCCGTATTTGACTTCCTTAAGGTGTGTTTACCGTCACACGGTTTGATGCATCATCACACAATGAAAGAATGTTCACACTGTTAGAGTACATTTGCTCAAGCGAGGTTAGCACAAACAAAGAGATTTTGTCTCATGTGTTCTGTGAAAGGAAAAGAGAATATCTGACTTACAGGTTTACATTCTCCATTCACTTTGAACTATTTTGTTTTTCATTGTTGTTTTGTGTCACAGTCACAACCTCTTATAACCACAATATGTTTAATGTGATTTTATAATGAACAAAGTGAACAATTAAACTAGATGGACAACATCAAGTACTTTAATTTATTACATTTATTATATTACATATTATATCATTTAGCATGAGCTTTTACAGTTTTAATATATATATATATGAGATACTTTTATATTTATATTTTGAATTAGTTTTGAGTTTTTAGATTTCTCGTTTAAATATTTAATGAATTGATTTGTCTGTTATTGTCATTTTTAATAGTTTAGTAGTTAGTAGTAGATTTAGTTATTGAAGTACATCAGGTTAAACAGTCAGCATTTATTTTGCAATAATAATCGACTGGCTGCACAATATCATTTACATGTAATTCTATAGAGGTTTTCAGTTTGTAATCCCTTTTTCGAGTAGTTGTTTGAGAGTAGACATACTTGAGACTTTAATATTTACTTAAGTCAACTTGCTTTTTGAAATGTTAAAAAAATGTAAGAAAATATAGAATTAAAGTGAAAGTCTAATAGTTTCTTAAAGGTGTGTGTGCGACTAACACAAAACAATGTAAAAAAACACATGTTGGATGACTCAAACATTTCGACTCTTGCAGTCACTTTCATTAAACTGGAATATGATTATGAAAAAAATTCACATTTCACTTTAATGATGACGTTTTTTTTTTTTTTTGAAATATTTGTAACCTGTTAAAGGTTAAATGTTGGTCGAAATGAGGCAATAATTGATTTTAATCAGGATGTAACTGGAATCGTGTCCGGATGTGTCTGCGCTTGTTCTTAATGGCAGTTACTAACGTGGAAATGAATGTTTAATGTTGGGAAAAAGACTTCATTAACTGATGTCATGTGAAACTGGGTCACCCAGTGTGAGTTTTTCAGCATGCACTAACATGTCACGCTGCGTGAAGATCAAGACATCATCCTCATATATTATGGATTAATAGCGTAAAAATGCTCTGTCAAGATGTAATATGTCTCAGTTGTTCCCAGAATGTGTCTGCAAAGTTCCAGCATCCCCACAGATCATGCTGTAAATGCCGTTTTTGGGTGGAAGGAAAAAATGCTGTTTTCATGTGTGTATCTTTAAATGCAAATGAGCTGCTGCTCCGCCCCCTTTCCAGAAGAGGGCGGAGCCTTTACAGCTCGTGCCTCCGACACTCCGGCAACAACAAACTAAACGTGTTTGTTTTTTATTTATCATCTGTATTGCGCTCACGTGACATTACAGTTCTTCATCATCATGAAAGATTAAATCTGCATGCGTCTCAAAGCCATTTCAGTCTAAACTTCTGATGTGTGGTTTTCTGAGCGCACACATCCGAAGCGTGTGCACATACAGTTGCGTGAACACTTTATTTAATTCCACTAATGTCTTTTAATCTTATTTCAGATTTATTTATGCAATATTATAGTATTTATTTATATTTAGCTTTTATTTTTATGTTTTCAGTTTAAGTTTTTGTAATTGTTATGTGCTTTGTCATTCTTATAAGGTTTTGTATTTGTTTTTAAATATTTATTTTAGGGCTGTCAAAAGATTAATCGCGATTAATCGCATCCAAAATAAAAGTTTGTGTTTAAATAATATATGTGTGTGTACTGTGTATAATTAAATTTGTATATATAAATACACACACATGCATGTATATACTTAAGAAAAATGTGTTATTTATATATAAAAAAAATATATTTATATAGAATATAAATTATATATAAATATTAGGGCTGGGAATCGATTAAAAAAAATTAACTAATTAATTGCACAATTTCTGTAATTAATTGCAATTAATTGCGCTTCCCCCAAGCTTGTAATCATCAATATTTAAACTTAGAATCACCTAATTAAACAACACAGGAAAAAAAGGGAACAGAAAATAGCCCTATATTAAAATATTAAACATCAATATATCAATATATTATTCTTTTTCAATAATCAATCAACATAATCAATTTAACAGATTATTATTATTATTATTATTTTATTAATTATTAAAACAAAATATAGTCCTACAAAGCTATTATTACCAGAGCATGTGATCAGAACAGGTCATTTTACCATTGTTGCCCAGCATGGCTATACCAGCTCAGCAAACAGAAGTCAACAGAGAAATTTCACGTTACTTGAGTGGACTTTACTTTTCCAGTGCTTAGTACATGATTGAAGCCTTTGGGCCGTTAACGACAGAGCCGCCGACACACACACACACACACATACACACACACACACACACACACGGAACGGAGAGCTCGCCGCTGCTGGGCCATTAACGACAGAGCGAGCCGACACACACACACACACACACACACACACACACATGCACGCGCGCGCGCGGAGCACAGAGCGCGCCGACCGACCGACACACACACACACACACTCACGCGCGCGTGCGCGACGCACATACCGAGCGGAAAAGACCCGCTCATGAAAGCTGCCCGAGAATGAAACCTGACCGCCGAAGATGGAGGGGCGGGACGGCATATTTCGGCCTTTTTAATAGCAGACGCAACAGGAAATCATTAAAACGAGGCAAAAAAAAAAAGTGCTGCGTCAATTGCGTTATTTTTTTTTTACGCGTTAAACATTTCAAATTAATCGCAAAGATTAACGCGTTAATTCCCCCAGCCCTAATAAATATATACAGTATATGTATGTAAATATTTCTTAAATATATACATGCATGTGTGTGTATATTTATATATACAAAATAATTATACACAGTACACACACATATATTATGTAAATAAAAACTTTTATTTTGGATGCGATTAATCGCGATTAATCTTTTGACAGCCCTAATTTATTTAGATTTAATTTAGATTTATTTCTGTTTTTGTCATTTTAGTACTTCTAGTAGTTGCCAAGGCGACAGTTCTAATTTTCAATTACGTTTAAGTTTTTCATTGAATATTTATAAAAGTTTTTTTCCCTCTTTATTTCAGTTAATGAAAAAAATGTTTAATGGTTTTAATTTTAGTTAGCAATAACAACACTCACAAGGACCAAATGAGATCTCCTGTCTTTTATGAGTTTTCTTTCCTATGCGCGTGTGTTTATGAGCCTGTGTGTGTGTGTGTGTGTGTGTGTGTGTGTGTGTGTGTGTGTGTGTGTGTGTGTGTGTGTGTGTGTGTGTGTGTGTGTGTGTGTGTGTGTGTGTGTGTGTGTGTGTGTGTGTGTGTGTGTGTGTGTATAACAGTATTATCATGTCATGTTGAGATCAAAGTGTGGCAGCTGAAATCCGAACAACTTTTTTTCCTGGAGACACATCCTGGCGTGTTGTTTTATCTGTGAGGATGCTTTAACTCGTTGGAATCTATCATTCCTCTAATAGATCTCATTCTCTGCTGCTTTATTTTCTCCTAAGGCCAGAGTCTTGCCGCGTCAGTAACACTGTAATCTCAGGGGATGAACAGCATGTACTTCCCCTCGGCGGTGGCTCTTCATAACCATCTTTGCTGCTGTCCCAGAAAAGAGCAGGTCCTAGTCCTCCATCTGTGTCTCCATCAGCGTGACGTGCCTTTGCTCCTTCCTCCACACGTGCTTATGATGAGATACTGTGGGTTCAAATGTCTGAAAATCTGGGATGCAAATTTGCACAGTCGGTCGGATTTTCCTGCTTCCATTGAAGCTCAAGATGCGCTTTGGAGCATCTCAGATCATGCTGGTGAACATGATCGTCAGGTTTTAAATATTAAGAAAACAATAATTATGAAATTCAGTATTTTCTTCTCAGTGACATTTTTTACTCATAAATGTATATATTTCATGTGTATTTTATGTTTTTAATATTTTTATCAGATTTTAAATAAGAAATAAGAAAATAAGAAAATAATTCTAAAAAGTCTATTTATTTAATATATTCATTTAATAATGATATAGTTAGTAATAATGTGTGTGTGTATATATATATATATATATATATATATATATATATATATATATACACACACACAAAATTTGATTTGATAAAATAAAATTATATATATTTTATTTTACAGTTTCATTTATTACTCAAATTGTGTGTATATATACACATTATTATTATGTTTTTATATATATATATATATATATATATATAATATTTATTGTATATATATATATATATATATATGATATTATATATATATATATATATATATATATATATATATATATATATAAAATAAATATTTTTTACACTTTATTTTATGTTTTTAATATTTGTATTTATTCTTAATAAATTTAATATTTTACTTTTTAAATTTTAAATTTTAAATGTAATATTTTATTTATATCTTACTGGTTAGTGAATTTTTTCAGTGAAAGAAAATGAGAAATGACCTACGCATCAAAAAATTATTTAATTTCATAAGGATTACAAGACAAACGGAATAATGACCATTATTCATTATATGTTAACTTTAGAATTTTGTCTCAGTGAAAATGTGTTTGAATAGGCCTTCGGAGGTCTGTCATGTGCATTTAGAGGACTCACAAAAATCTGTGACCCCTGTGCAAATCATTTGGGTTGAGCACATTAAATTGAATGGCTTTTCGCTATTCATGAGTCCCTCAGGCCAGATGTGTGCGTGTGTTCGTCAGCTCATATCCCACAATGCCTTGCTGTGACCTCGTCCGCTCCTTTCCCACAAACTCTATCAACTGCACTCCAACCGCTGACCCTTTCCTCATTATTCTAAGTCAAGTTCCAAACACATTAGTTCAGGATAGACACGGGATGGAGATCGTAGGAGGGGATAATGGAGCCTTAGCATTTCTGCTTGAGAGCGTCTCGCTATCTCAAACGCAAGGGAATGACTCGAGACGTCATGAAGATTAAACCTTGCCATTTCTGGAAGAGTTGATCGTCCACCGATTAGATGCACATCAGTCCTCAAAAATGTGTTTGCTAAGGTGAGCATCACTGTTACTAGTGCTCATACTCGAACAAAACCCTGTCGGATTTATGATTTTCACCTGCTGGACGATAAAACGGGTGATTAATTACCACAGATGTACATCGAAAGACGGTGAAATTATATAGCAACAAGATATTTTTTTTCATTTTAACATTCACATCCCCCTCAAACAGTCATCGCTATAAATGAGACAGTTTGGCGTCCAAGGATTACACAATAGCACAATAGCATCCTGGTCAAACATGAGCGCTGGGCTTATAATTAACCGCATTACCCACAATCCTCTGACGAATCCACAGAATAACTGTAATTAGCAGGATATCGAATATGACTCAAATATATTGCGCTCCAGGTCAGTGCACTTTGGTTCTCTGTACATCTTTATATGTTCATCACAGGATAAAAAAAAAAATAATCACCAATGAGATCTTTAATAACTCTTTAATCTTTAAAAAGTTGTTTCTCATAGACGGTATTGAGATTAAATGGAGAGTCTCCTGCTTCTCAGATGTCTCTCCTGAACAAAAGACTCCAGTAATCTCACATGCATCTCGTCCTCAACAATGGACGAGCAGCAGTGCTCACATTCATTTTATTGTCTTCTAAATTTATCAGTTATTGTTTTTATTTTTCTGAAGAAATAAATCTGAGATCAAGTTAATTCTTAAAATAAGCATAACTGGTATTTCCATCTTACTCACTCACTCAGTCATTTACTTACTCACTCACTCACTCACTCACTCACTCATTTACTCACTCACTCACTCAGTCATTTACTCAATTAGTCATTTACTCACTCACTCAGTCATTTACTCACTCACTCACTCATTCACTCACTCACTCACTCACTCACTTAGTCATTTACTCACTCACTCACTCAGTCATTTACTCACTCACTCAGTCATTTACTCACTCACTCACTCACCCAGTCATTTACTCACTCACTCATTTACTCACTCACTCAGTCATTTACTCACTCACCCAGACATTTACACAGTCATTTACTCACTCACTCACTCACTCACTCACTCACTCAGTCATTTACTCACTCACTCAGTCATTTACTCACTCACCCTGTAATTTACTCACTCACCCTGTCATTTACTCACTCATTTACTCACTCACCCAGTCATTTACTCACTCACCCAGTCACTCACTCACTCACTCACTCACTCACTCACTCACTCATTTACTCACTCACTCATTTACTCACTCAGTCATTTACTCACTCACTCATTCAGTCATTTACTCACTCACTCACTCACTCACTCACTCACTCACTCACTCACTCATTTACTCACTCACTCACTCACTCAGTCATTTACTCACTCACTCACTCACTCACTCACTCACTCATTTACTCACTCAGTCATTTACTCATTCAGTAATTTACTCACTCAGTCATTTACTCACTCACTCAGTCATTTACTCATTTACTCACTCAGTCATTCAGTCATTTACTCACTCACTCACTCACTCACTCACTCATTTACTCACCCAGTAATTTACTCACTCACCCAGTCATTTACTTACTCACTCACTCACTCACTCACTCACTCAGTCACTCATTTACTCACTCACTCACTCACTTAGTCATTTACTCACTCACTTAGTCATTTACTCACTCACACAGTCATTTACTCACTCACTCAGTCATTTATTCACTCACTCACGCAGTCAGTCATTTACTCACTCATTCAGTCATTCACTCACTCACTCGCTCAGTCATTTACTCACTCAGTCATTTACTCACTCACTCAGTCATTTACTCACTCACTCAGTCATTTACTCACTCAGTCATTTACTCACTCAGTCATTTACTCACTCAGTCATTCAGTCAGTCGTTATTTATGCATTTTATTTATCCATTTGATTATTTGTGCATTTATCTGTAGTGCATTTATATTAATTATTCCTTTAAAACTTGTGTATTATATTAGCTGTAAAGATGTATTGTATTTTTAGGGTTTACAGCGTTCTATTGTCATAGCAAATATGTTGTAAAATTAAATACAAGTTTCCTGAGCTATAAAGAGCGATAACATTTTCTTCTAGGTTAATGTCCTGTAATGGATTGGTAATTTTTTTCTTTTTCTTGTTTTCTCTGTATTTCTCCTCCTCTTCCCCACTTTGTCTTCCTCATCTGTGTAATACTGGAGAGGGGGCCGTTGTAAAGGACGCCGCTGCTCAGGTCTTTGAGTCAGTGCGTGGGTTTGACAGCAGTGGGCCGTCATACAGTCAGTCTAATTGCTAGTTTGGGACCATCATGGCTTTATAGTCGTTGCTTTCACTCTTTCTCTCAACAGCGCCAGCCACATCTGTGCATAGATGTGCATTTCATTGCCATTCCAGTGACGGGAGATGGAAAGCGTTATTTTTATGGGACATGCCACATCTTCTAATTGATCTTGTGTTCTTTGAACCAGTATGTGTTAGTGAGGGGGAAAGACTTTTGCAAGAAATGGAGCCGAAAGATTTGCAATTTGATGAGATCTTGGCACGACCTCCATAATAATAAGCTATACTAGAAAACGTGGTCGAAGATCTTTAAATAAATGCATCTCAAAGGAAAGGGTTTTTTGAGATTTGCAGTCCTAAAAATATGTCCTTGTTGGTAGTATTTTTTAATCCAGAGGCATTTTTTTTTCTCAGATTTTTATGCTCCACATTGAGGTAGATTTAAGACTTAAACTTAATATCTTCTTATGGCACAAGGTTATTGTTTTATATTGAGAGTGAAAAAAACACATGCCAGAATTTGTAATTCGATGGAGCTCTGTAACTAAATTCACAGGGTCTCTAAGCAGTGTTCACTACTCTCTGCACACTGAGCAGAGGATGAACACCTCTTAAAAGTATAATCCAGGTTTTATACAATTTAAGGTGCTTTATGTATGCATTTATTAACATATTTTAAAAAAACGCATTAATTTATGCATTTTTTTAATACATTTATTTACGCACATTTTTTAAAATGCATTTATTTACGTGCATTTTTTGAAATATGTTTATTTACATGTATTTAAATCTACTTTTTAAATCATAATTCTTAGTCAATTTAGGGTTTAAAGTATTCTGTTGTCATGGCAATATTGTTGTAAAATTGGATATAACTTAGTAAGCAATGTAAAATCGTGTTAACTCTCATATTGTTTACATCTACATCTTGTTTACGTCTTGTGGCTTAACGTTTGCAGATCGGCACCATTCACTTCCATTGTTTATCCTTCACTGTCATCCAGATTTTATCTGATTTGGAACAAAAGGGAGGGAAAGGGGGAAATATATTTTTCACCAATCACCAAACGCCGTGGTAAAACGCCCTCGCATAGCTTACTGGTTTATTTTGCAGTGCATATTAATGATAATTCTGTGATTTCTTCCCCATCAGATGATGTAGCGTACGAGATGAAGTGGTTCCTGGGTCGTCTGAGGGGTTCCAGCAGCCAGACCCTGTTAGCCAGTATGGACCGCTGGGGCGTCGTGCACAAAACCCCTCGCAACGACAGCAGCGACTGCAGCCTGGAGCGCCTGGGACACAGACGATTCGCCATGAACGTCCACAGCACACAGGACAGTGACGTCGGAGACTATCACTGCACCGTCACACCCTGGATCCGCTCACCCGCCACCGGGATCTGGAGTAAAGCGCCGGACGTCTCCTCACAGAGAGTGTTCCTCAACGTGAAGTTCGCATGTAAGTGGACTGAACAAATTCTAAGATGAGTAACAGAGGAGTGCACAGAATTGCTAATGTAACACTCATGCAAGTTTAACAGGTTTTTATACACTAATGGGAGTCTGCCAGCATTTGACACTCACTCCCATGACAATACTACATTCATCCGAAACGTAACAATGCATGTTGGAGCATGCATGTGTAATATTAAAACAGCTTGTGCATTTGCTTGGTAGAGGAATTGTCCAGGAAAAAAAGGTTAATTGTCATCCTTTTAGTCTTCAGGAAGTCTTTAAAAAACCTAGAAGATAAATAGGAGAAACATTTGAAATTGTTCACACAGCTCTTTTCCGAACAACAGTTCATAGTGAATCTCTCAAGCGCCAAAAAGGCCCAAAAACACCATAAACATCTTTAGTCCATATGACTTTTTCCTAGGCTTATGAAGTCATACGATATATCACATGTATCAAAGATCTGATATCATGCTTTTATTACATATTCTTTATGCGCATGCAAAAGCTTTATTTAAATATTTATGAATTTATGCAAGCATTGATGCATGCAAACATTTAAATTATTATAAATTATATTTAAACTTGTATTTAGCTCTAAAGCTGTTTAAATCATACCTAATTTGTCTTGTTTTTAATCATTGTTCTTTATGAACGCACGCTAACTTCTTTGTGTCCGTGTGCATATATTCAGTGTGGGACTCGATGAAGCTGCCTTTGCTGTATGGGATCTGTGCTTCAGTAACTGTGGGTGTCTTCTCTCTGGTCCTGGGCCTGGTCTGTGCTCACTGCTGCTGTAAAACAGCTACAGCGACTCCCCGCTCTCGCAACAAACTCATGGAGCTGGAGATGGATTGACAAAGACAGTACAGTTGTCCTCTTCCGTCCTGGACGGCGTGGTGACAACTGATAAACGCTGGGACACGTCCCGTCACATTATGCACCGGCTGGAAGGAGCAACTACATTCTACAGTAGGAAATAACTACTGAATCAGAGTCAACGACCAGGGCGAATCACTCAAATATTGCACTAAACACATTCTTATATCAGCCGGGAACACTTTTGTTGGATTTATCAACAGTTTGCATTGAAACAAGAAGTGTTAAAGAAGACTTTTTTTACACTCTGAGGAGATACCTGCCAAGATCCAAGCAGATTTTGACAAATTGAAGGATTATATTACACTACATCAAACTCCAAAGAGACTGTTTGCTTCCAGATCAGGGTTTAAAGATACTAGTTTATACCATGATTCTTCTGAATATGGTGCTACTCTCCTTCTGCAAGACGTGGGAGGAGCTGAACCCAAGTCACAATGGGAAAGACGATGTTTTATCCGTGATTTTGTGACGTTGTTCATTGTGGTACTGTGTGCATCATTCAGTTTTGTTTCCCAACCCATCCAGAGTCGACCAGTTCTGACCAACCCATCCCTCTAACTAGCCAAACATTATCAACTGGTTAACTGTAATGCGATAGGGGCGGTCACACTACATTTTAAGGATATGAAATTAATTTAGACCTGAAAGAATATATCATGTTTGAAGATAGTTTGAAGTTTTTTTAGATACAGGATGAATTCACAATGTTAAAATATAATTTTTCTCCTGTTTCCAGTGACAAAACAACCCATCTGTCAAGCTAGCTAGCTAGCAACACTCTAGCAACCATCTAGAGCACCTTAGCAACTGTGTAGTAACACCTAAGGAACTGATTAGCAACTCTGCAGTGAACACTAAAAAAATGCTTCCTAGCAACAGCCTAGAAAACACCCAGAGCACCATGACAACAGCCTAGAAAACACCCAGAGCACCATGACAACAGCCTAGAAAACACCCAGAGCACCATGACAACAGCCTAGAAAACACCCAGAGCACCATGACAACAGCCTAGAAAACACCCAGAGCACCATGACAACTGCATAGAAACGCCCTAGCAACTACCTACAACACTCTAGTAAGCACTAATAGCATCCTAGCAACAGCCTGGAAATCACTTTAACAATCGTAGCAACCACCCAGAACACTATAGCAACTGTATAGAAATGCCCTAGCAACTACCTACAACACTAAAAGAACAAACACTAAGAGCATCCTAGCAACAGTCTGGAAACCGCTTTGAACACCATAGCAACTGCTTAGATACACCCTAGCAACTACTTACAGCATTCTACTGCAGCAAAGATCAAGAGCATCCTAGAAACAGCTTAGAAACCACTTTGAACATAGTAGCAACTGCATAAAAGTGCCCTAGCAATTCTACAAAGCACTGAGCATCATAACAACCAACTAGAACACCATAACAACTGCATGGAAATGCCTTAGCAACTACCAAAACAATATACTGTAGCAAAGACCAAGAACAATAAAGCAGTTTTACACTTTGACTCGCCCTAGCAACTCTAAAAGACTTTGAGCATCATAGCAACCAACTAGAACAACTGCATAGAAACGCCCTAGCAACTACCAAAACAATATACTGTAGCAAAGACCAAGAACAAGCCAATAAACCACTTTGAGCACTATAACAACTGCTCAGAACACCATAGCAACTGCATAGGAACGCCCTAGCGACTCCACAACATTCTGAGCATCATAGCAACCACCTAGAACACCATAAAAACTGCATAGAAACACCCTATCAACGCTACAACACTCTGAGCACCATAGCAACCACGCCATAGCGACTGCATAGTAACACCCTAGCAACTCCACAACATTCTGAGCATCATAGCAACCACCTAGAACACCATAAAAACTGCATAGAAACACCCTATCAACGCTACAACACTCTGAGCACCATAGCAACCACGCCATAGCGACTGCATAGTAACACCCTAGCAACTCCACAACATTCTGAGCATCATAGCAACCACCTAGAACACCATCAAAACTGCATAGAAACACCCTATCAACGCTACAACACTCTGAGCACCATAGCAACCACGCCATAGCGACTGCATAGTAACACCCTAGTAACTACTTACTCCATCTGAGCAAACCTAGTTTGTCTGTAACAACCTTTGTAAAGCTAGCCTCAAAGTTTCTCTTTCTGTAGTGTAAGTTCATGTCCTCTAAACAGGCACTGATGTCAGAATGAGCGTTTGATGATCAGCCAGGAGGGGAATCAGTGATGTTAATGTTCCTAATCACCCAAGCGGGGTCAGAATCACCCGACTTAAAAGATAGAAGTCCTACGCATATTCTCACACAGTCCCTGTTTACAAGTGCAGAGGCGGCCTTTGCAGTTCAGAGGCTCGTTTCATAGAAACAGTTGAAGGAATAAAAAGACAGACAAAAACATTAAATACAATGCGATTACTTTATCTCTGTTACATTTACAATGTTACCTCATATTTCTCTCTCAATAATCGCATTATAAACATTATAAATCAGAACTATTGTTACAATCACGACCGAAAACAAAAACACCATTCAATCTTCGTCCCTCGGCTAAAATCGATTGATACTAAAAGCGCTTAATTAAATACCCTTGTATTAAAGAGTAAGTCGTCGAGTCATTAATTAGAACGATTCGTCAAAAAACATAAAAAACTTTGTTGTTTAGAGACGCGCAATGAAACATTGTTTTCGTTGGCAAAACAGAGGAAAACAGAAAATATTGATAACATTTTGTATTAAATGTCACCTAATAGCCTATTAAATTATTGTTCATTGAACTGCTGTATAAAATCAATATCACATTTGCAACAATGCTGCTGTTATTCGGAAAAATGGCACTTTTGCTCGTGTGATATTGTTTATAAATATTAAAAACAAAAACTTTTACAGAGACTATTTTTCCACCATATCTTGGTTTTTGGAAGCATTTTTGCCCCAAGCCCCCGTTAATGTCCGCCCTGGGATGAGTTTCCCGTACGACGACGTAACTCGCTGCTTTACCACCATAGTACGATGCATCGTTGATTGGTTAATAACGTCACGCACGTAGTTGAGTAATAACTACTTTTAATTAATCTATTTGAATCGAATTAATTGTAGATGTTTTGCTATAAATTACGGACATGGCGGAGGATAATTTCAAATTTCTTTTTTTCTCTGTTATTTTGCTTTATTTCCAGATTCAATCATAGGCTCGTTCTTACATAGTAGAGCACGTTCGCACATGCGCACTCTTCAGAAAACGACGCTTTAAATCTCTTGACAAACTAAAAGACGTAAATGACATTTGTATGTATTCTAAATAAAAGATATAGATTGTACTGAATGCCAGCTTGATTATTTTGCTCAAGATAAGGATTTATTGAGTCCACATGTCATACAAACAAGAAACCGTTTCTAACCACAGGTCGAGATCTGTCGTTCAACCGCACAACTTTGCGACGCTGTTTGCGAATGTTCATTAGAATGATGGTTTTGGAAACACAGACTCGTTGAACTATGCTGATAATGACAGAACTTGCGACCATAGTTGGCTAGCGATGCTTTCAGGAAAACCCCTCTGGTGTGTGTGCGGAACGGGCTCTTCAAAGGCCTTTACTGTACATGGGTATGAATGTGTGGCCGCCCCTGGAGCTGGAGAAGTGTCGACTCATTGACTGCTACAGACAGGCTAGTTAGAGTCACACAGAGGTCATGATTCGCTCAGGATGAATCTTTGGGTCTTGAAGCTCCGCTAACAGCTTGAGCAAGTAGAGCTGAAACACAATGCCGTGCATTAAGGCCAAAAGACCCCCAGAACACGGACGCTTGTGTTCAGCGACGCCTCAAGGGCATCGGTCGGCCTTTTTCTGCTTTGTCTGCTTCTGAGGGCCTTTGTCTCCATTCCTGAACAAAAAAAAAAAAGCCCCCGCATGAAAGATAGTGGAGATTCACAGTGTTTGCACTCTGCAAACATTCTGGTTTGGGTTTGTTCTCAATCTCTTTTCCTCAGTATTAAACTTAATTCAGCCCTAAAGGTATACACACTCCTCCTCTCATACTTTATTTTCTAGATGATTTCAGTCTCAAGTGTGCTTTGTTGGGTTTTGTAAACTTTATACTTTTTAAGAAAATGAGGAGACCGTCCCTTTGTTAGAATGTTCACCATTGAAAATGAAGCGATGTCATCATGCAAACTGAACAGCGATTGGTCTTCGTTCTTGACTTGATTTGCATACCGAATTGTGATTGGTGAAAGACTGTTGAGTGGGTTATTGAATGAGTGACATGGTGAATTAACTGATTAAAGGTGGACACAATAGATAATAAGCATGTAAAATTAATACAGAGTTATTTTAGAAGGAACAGGATATGATGTCATGGTCCAGTGCTTTTGTTTTCGAAAAAGTAATAAATTATCAATAATAATAAATTCAAAATGTTATAATATTAACTGCCTCATCTTGCATATGTGTATAACTCATTATGATTGGTTCAAAAGTTTGGTGCCTGTAAGATTTTTAATTGTTTTAAAATAAGTCTCTTCTGCTGACGAATGCTGCATTTATTTGATCAAAAACAGTAATATTATGAAATATTAATACAATTTAAAACAGCGGTTTTCTATGTGAATATATAGTAAAGTGTAATTTATATCCTGTGATCAAAGCTGAATTTTCAGCATCATTACTCCAGTCTTCAGTGTCACATGATCCTTCAGAAATCATTCTAATATGTGGATTTGATGCTCAAGAAACATTTATGATTATTATCAATGTTGAAAACAGTTGTGCTTCGATTAATAGAAAGTTCAAAAGAACAACATTTATTTGAAATAGAAATCTTTTTTTTTCTGTTTGTCATATTTATTATAAAAAAAAAAAAATCTTTTGAACTTTACTGTATAGCCGAGAACTAATACCTAAACGTATCTAAATCCTGTACAGTTATGTTGCTGCCTTGCAAATTCTGCTGTTTCTTTGTGGAAATGCAAATGTAGTTTGCCATAGGCATCCACTTGCAAATTTATGCATTTCGCATGGGGTCGTGTGCAGATAAATCTGAAATAGCACATTATTTATGATAATTGTCATATCTTAATGACCACACGTCATTTGTGCAGAATTCTATATGACAGCGCCGTATATTTTTATGCATGTGTCAATAAGGTTTTGGTAAATGCATTTGCAGCACTGGAAGGAAATGACAGTCTCTTCATTCACCTGTTTTTTTTTTTTTTTTTTCACTGGCTGGGAAACTCTTCTGCTGTAATTGCTTCTGATTGGCTGTGTGGGACTGGGAAGACGTTCGTCAACTGTGTGACGGGCAATTTGTTCGCTCTGTGTTGCAGCATGTTCCACTTTCCTCTTCTTTTCTTTTTTTAGCTGCAGTCTGTCGCTCTTCTCGAATTCACTCTAATTTGACACTCTCACTTATATTTGCAGTTCTGCTCTTGAGGCAACCCTGCTGAACCTCATATAGAAACATGTATAAACCAGTGCAAAAAACATGCACTGGTACAGCAATTGTAGAGCAATACTTTCATCATAATTTTACACCATGGTACAGTATTACAAATATTATCATAGTGAAAAAAAAAAAAAAAAAAAAGCATTATCTTGGTGCATATACAAAACAACATGTTTTACTATGGTCCCATGTACAAAATAGTATGATAATACCATGGTACATGTTGGAAAGTGTCATCTCAAATATTAGGTGTCTTCATTTGATCCTGTCGCTAACTCATAAACATTGTTCCATTTTCCAGTGGCTTGTAAAGTCTCTGGACTGAGTGGTGAAATACGGTGAGGAGTGTAATGAGAACATCACTCTCTGCTCCTCAGTGTAAATGTTAAACCAGCGCTCAGACAGACGAGGAATCCTTTGGTGCCTCGTCAACGTCATGGCAACAATGTAAACCCACCATGGTGAGAAAACAGTGGAGAGGAGTGGATTTACACTCAAGTTCTTAGTCACTGTGCCAACACATATTGTGCATGCTTATGAATATATTTGCACGATATGCACATTTATTAAAAGACTTTTCGGTCATATTGAGCAAATTGTAATGGTCATACAATAGTTTTTGTTTTTTGTATATATTAAAGAATATATAGCACATTACCATACATACAGTATGCAGTATATACAGGCAGTAAGATTTTTATTCAGCAAGGATGCATTAAATTGATCAAAAGTGAGATTAAAGACATTTATAATGTTACAAAAGATTCTATTTCAAATAAATGCTGTTCTTTTGAACCTTCTATTCATCAAAGAATCCTGAAAAATAAAATGTATCCTGGTTTCCATTAGAATATGAAGCAGCACAACTGTTTTCAACATTGATAATAATCAGCAAATCTGCATATTAGAATGATTTCTGAAGGATCATGTGACACTGAAAACTAATGTTATAATGCTTAAAATTCAGCTTTGATCACAGGATATAAATTACACTTTAAAATATATTTACATAGAAAACAGCTGTTTTAAATTGTAATAATATTTACACTTTTACTGTATTTCTGCTCAAACTAATTCAGCATTGGTGAGCAGAAGAGACTTCTTTCAAAAACATTTTTAAAAATCTGGTGAAAAAAAAGGGTGAGATATAACTCTACGCTGACAATGCTGGATCGATGTGCCTGTGCTCAAACAGGTCCAGTTCTCCTTGTAAGGCCGTCTGCTGCACAGGGCACACATCCATCCATCACTGAGCGAGTGTGTGTTGCCATCGAGTCTCTGCAGTCGCTCTCATCCATATGACACTTTCCATGCCAGACTGAAAATGCTTAGTTTAACCCTTAAAGTTTCTGATTTGCACACTATCATGCTGTTTATTGCATACTGCACAGTATATAGGCCTACTGTTTTTAAAGGGGTCTTATTATGCCCTTTTACAAAGTCTTGATTTTGTTTTTGGCGTGTACTAGAATATACGTTTTCATGCTTAATTGTTCAAAAAACGCATTATTTTTCACATATTTTACATTATTAAATGTAAAATTCGAAATGTGCTGTGATTGGTTAGCTGGCCCAGTGTGTTATGATTGGCAGCGCTTAGCACGTGTTTGGGAAATGTTTCGCCCCTTCATAACCTCAAGCTCTACTCAGATGCAAATATTAACAATGGCGTCAATTTCAAAACATTTCGAGCCCGATTCAGACCCTGACAATGTTTAAAAAACTAAGATTGAGCTGAACGGATATCAAATACGGAATTCACAGGACGGTTCAGGGTGGTATGTTTTATTTAATTTAATTATTATTATACAGTAGATACAATGTTATCTACCATTTTGTGTTGTCACCAACCCGGGAAGAAGCTCGTTGTAGTTCCTACCAGCCGTTTGTTGTAGTCCTTAAAAGTGATTTCTGTTTAAGAAAATATCTCCCTTTGCATTGAACTGTGAGCATTGTTACTTTGCAGATGTTGTTTATGCTCAAACAGCATCACTACACACCAACTAAAGTTAGAAAAGTGAAATCATAATCAAGTGTTACGCCCCGTCTAGGGTTACGCCCCGTCTAGCGTAACGTAAACAAAAAGGAAACGATACGGTTTCTTTTTATGGAAAAGCGAATGAAACGATATTTATTGAATTTTAACAGGTTTATAATACAATTGGGGATTTTACCTCAGGAGCCAACAGAGCCCAAAATAACAAACAAAAAAATAACTCATTTGTATGTACCTCTTACTGCCCTAATACACAAAAGAAAAGAAAAAGAAAATACAATTACTTCCCCAACTCCCTAATCCAAAACAGGCAATAAAGATCAAACGAAAAAGTAGCGTCGGTCTCCCTACCTCCCGAATCCAAAACACAAGTATATACAGGTATAAGAGCAAATAAATCAGTGCAGGGGTAATCTGGAATCTAGGTCGTTAAACAGGCGTTAGTCATTATCACGAATATGGCAGTTCACAAGAAACAAACAAACTCTTCTCTCTTAAAAAAAATTCTCAAATGCACACGCCAGAATAAACACTCTCAACAGTCTTACTAATACACTAAGGGCCCTATTTTAACGATCTAATCGCATGGTCTAAAGCGCAGGGCGCATGTTCACTTAGGGTGTGTCTGAATCCACTTTTGCTAGTTTAACGACGGGAAAAGTTGTCGGTGCTCCCGGTGCATGGTCTAAAAGGTTGTCCCTATTCTCTTACTGAGTAATGGGTGTGTTTTGGGGATTTACGTGCGTTAAACCAATCAGAGTCTCATCTCCCATTCCCTTTAAATGCCAGTTGCGCTCGCAGATTCGCTATTTACATGACGGAATTTGATAGTGGAAAGACCGAAGCGTCTCCAGAGCGCAAACGGATCTACTCGTGCGCGAGGTTAAAGTGCGCAAGCAGACCATCTACGGGACAAGCCGGATTCCACCATATCTTTATGTACACAATCTTTTACATTATAATCATTTTATTTTAAATATTTGGCATGTTTGTGTGCTGCTGTGCGTCCCTGTGTGTGTAATAAGCAGAGTGTACGCACGTTGTGGACCCGCCTATTGGCGCACATTACTAACACGCTCATTAAATAACAAAAAAAATATTGCGGTGTATTTCTGTTGCCTCAAAATAGCAACGCGCCAACAATGCGTAAGGAACAAACATCGTTCTCAGACCAGCACACCCATGGGCGCACAAAATGGGCGCAAATGCATTTGCTATTTAAACAACTTGGCGCAGGACGTGAAAATGATAACTGCGTCAGGCTGAAACTAGCAAAAAACACTTGCGTCGTGCTTGGCACTGCATTGCGCCGGGTGTAAGATAGGGCCTTAAGTAGCAAAGTCAGGCAAGACAAGTGTAGCGAGTGAGCACAAGGCTAATGAAAGCACTAACGAAGGAGGCTTTCATACACGTCCAGGTGTCAGCTGATCTATCAGGGCGTGGCACCAATCAGACTGTAGGAACCAATCCGGTCTTCTTCACAACAGCATACACACACAAACACATGAACAGACCAAAAGGGACGTAACACAAGGACCCCTTTAAAAATGCACATTACACAACACATTTGCTGTGTTCACGCCCATGTTGTAATTACAGAATTAACAAGATGACTCGTACATGAGCTGTACACGGACTTGAAATGCTACCAACGGCAAAATGAATCTGCAGTGGAGCTCACAGGAAATTCCTAGTTCAATAAGGATGTGAATGAAGTCGGAATCTCGTAATTACGGTAATTCCGACATTTCGTGAACACACCTATTATTTCAAAACAGTTGCTGCGTTCACTCCATGCCTGTTCCACTCCTAATTTTTATGCCCTTTACTCGCTTGCTTCCTTCCATCTTGTGGACTCGGATGTGCGTCATTGCACAAGTATTATGCGATTAAATCTCAACATAATTAAAATATTATACACTATTATGCGATTAATTCTCAAAATAATCAATATATCATACAGTACAGTTTATTGGTTTACATTCTCAACGCTGCAGCGGTCACGTGGTACAAGAGCTCTCAGAAAATTCCCATTTTACAAGCTGTAATTACGATCTCTGAGGGCATTAACACTTTTTCACAATCTTGTAATTATGGTAATAAGGATACGACATGGCGTGAACGCACCTAGTACAGCACGCTACATTTGTCATATTACCCTTTTTACATGCATGTTTTGTACTTCATTTTTGCATTGAGTTGTTTTTAATTTGAGTCTGATTTCGGAACACCTTATTTCTGCCAAATAGGTATATATTAACACAAAATTTAATTTAAAATGCCAGATATGGCAGATGGTATTTAAAAAATAAAAAAATAAATCTGTTTATGTTAAAATACTGAAGTTGACATTAGTTCTGGTTCATAACTGGAAATGAAAGATGCATTGTGGGCTACAGATGGTATTTCACAGTGCATGTTTCTGCAAATAAGGTCATTATGCTGCACACCATATGCATACTGTAGAAGTACAACCTACACCTCATTCAAATTGAATATAAAGCTAGTGATACACTCATAACAGATGAGCAGAATATCATGCAGATTGTGGAGTGGAGTGAGTTTTGGGATCCATTCAAGGCAACAGAAGGATCCTCGTCGGCGCACCTCATGTTCACAAAACCACTCTAAACATCCTTCCTGACCATATACAACACTCAGTAAACGCACAGTAAACTAAACGGACAGGACGGCCCGCGCATTAAACCAAACTATAAACTATTTTCTGTTTGGACGGAGAATGCTAAAGGCCAACTGAGAAGTTACAATCAGACTAGGTTCCTGCAGCATATTCAGGTTTCTTGTAAAGCTATCTGTCTCCTTGTGTTTAATACACATCAGTTTCATGGCCGGTCTAAGAATAGTGAAGTGCGTTCTGAGAAACACTTGCTTTGATATTCTGCTATCTAATGCAGTGGCATATTAAAAGTCTGGTGTTTCAGAGGATCTGTAACTTGTCCTTTAGTCTATGAATATGCGCTTCAAATAATGTCAGCAGTAATTCTTCCAAGCTGTTCATTTAAAGATTAAAGTGACTGATCGTTAAAAAAGTCCAACTTTAAACAGCAAAGGCATCGAATGTACGTTTATTTGTGGACTAAACTGACAGGGTCGCATATACTGTTAATCATTTCATGGGAAAGAAAAAGAACAAGATGTCTTTAATATAACAGTTTTTCTACAAGACTGCAATGAGATTAAATAGAGAGTGAATGGAAAATTTTTTTTTTTTTTTTTTGCATCACATGCATCTCAACAATATCTCAAACTGTGCTCAATAAACCAGTCAGCAATCTAAAGATGTCAGATATGAACTCATCTTAGATGAGTCAGTCACTCAGTTAGGTCTGTTCTTATTCATTTTAGGAGAAACATTTGAGGCAAAAAAAACAAACACACGAGAGCTCAATAAACAGTGCTGACATTAACTAAAACTAAATCTAAAATAAGCCTAGTTTTTGGTAATTATAAATAAATTGTATTCTTTTTTTAAATATTCTAAATATTATAATTTTTTTTTTTTTTTTTTGGCAGCTAAATGGAATAAAAAAAATTATGTTTAAGAATAAAATTGCTAAAACTAAAACAAAAATCTGAAAAAACTGAAAATATAAATATTAAAAGCATATTTAATAGCATATAAACAATACCAAAATAATGTTGCTAATAAGTGTCCTGAGATATGAAAGAGCATCTTCATCTGGGATGTTCACATACATTGTAATGCATTTATGAGAAACATTTATTTTTCTCTTCCTCTCCCCGTTTTCAGTCATTTCTCGTGAACACAGGTCTTTTGGTTTCCTGAAATGGTCTGATGAGCTCCATCTGTGCCTGTGGTTATCAGAAACATGTCCTCCTCTTGTCATAGAAACATGTCCACTGGCTGTCCGATCATTAGCGTTCATGATAAGCGTCTCCTGGAGGCGAGTCTTATCGGCACGTTTAGCGCTCGAACTCTTGCGTCATCATCGTAAGGCATGCGAGCGACTCGGGCACTGGTGAGGCCTTACATGCTTTCATTGTTGGTTGAGTGACAAAAATAGCATGTCCTCATTATTATAACGTGTGAAGTTTTGTGGTCCACACACACCACATGAAGCAAACGCTCTCACTCTCTGACGGCTGTGAAGAAGAAGTGCTCTTTTATGCCACGGTCTCTGTCGAGCTCCAGTGGATGTCATTGACCTACAAAGAGTGAAAGTCGTTGTGTGTGCAGTGCTTGCAGCTGAATGAAGCCATTTCATCAAGCACAACTATGCTATACTGAGTATGTGCTACATTTGAATTTGAATTTAGCCCCGCCCCTTCTGTAGCCCCACCCCTTCTGTAGCCCCGCCCCTGTTCAGCACTGCACTCCTTGTGTTCTGTCTTCCGGCTTGTATTTCCACAGCATGAAGGTAAGATCTTACGGATTTATGAATGAACCGCTCGTTTTAAAGTCTTCCCGGTCTACTGGCATTTGTTGTGACATCCACTTCAAACACTACAATGCTTAAATGATAACTTTCATTAACACTACAATAAGTAAATCCACTTAACCAGATAATTACTCTTAGACAGCAATGCCGAATATACAGAGCTACCGCAAAACTGGAAGTTCAAACACAAAATTCAAAAGATGGCTGTGCCCTTGTTTGGGTTGTATGAATGCAATTCTACAAGCGTCACTTGTGTCGCTTCACTGTCATTCGTAAATCCCCTACCGTGGACTCTATTTATTAAAGGGATATTAATATTAAAGTGTCCATCGAATGTGCACTCCGGATTTCTAAGTGGTTGATATGGTTTGTGGTTGTTAATTATTGTGGCTGTTTGATAGAATGTTACTCTGTGGTTGCTAGGGTCTTCTAGTGGTCGCTAAGGTGCGGATCAAACAGACGAAATTTGGTCAGACGTAAAGAGGTAGTCTCGGTCCGGATCAAACTGAACAAAGGTTTGGTTCGTTTCTAGTGTGAAAGCATTTTCTGTATGGTTCGGACTTTCAGAACATTTACAGGAAGTTCCGGATGTTCCCGCAGGATCGCTCGCAGTCTTCTCCTCCTTTCCTGCCGGCGACCATAAAGTGTTCACACAACGAGGACGTTGATTTGGCGAATGTGAACTAGCCTGGAGTATAGCTGGAGCTGCAGGGAGTAATGCCGTAATAATAACAGTATAGTGGCGACGATATGAGTCTGTTCATTCATTCTAGTCAAAGTTTCCCGCCGAACTGACGACACGCTGACGTCAGACGCACGTCCGCTTACAAACCAATCAATGTCAAGATGCAGCCCACATAGATGATGACGTCAGACGCACGTCCGTTTACTAGCCAATCAATGTCAAGATGCAGCCCACAGAGATGATGACGACACGCTGACGTCAGACGCACGTCCGCTTACAAACCAATCAAAGTCAAGATGCAGTCCACAGAGATGATGACGTCAGACGCAAGTGTGTGTGTAAAGTTCTTTAGTGCGCTCGCATAATCGCAATGAGAAACCAAACCAAAACTTACCTAATGTATAAAATGAATCAAAACACGAACCTTGAACCGACTTTCAGTTGGACCTTAAATGCAATGTAACAAAATATTCATAAAGAAACTGTGTATTATTTGAGGTATTGTTCATGTCTGTTGCACAAATGGTGCTAATTGTTGTGATCTCCATCCCTAAATATTTACATTTATTCATTTAGCAGACGCTTTTATCCAAAGCGACTTGCAATAGAGGAACATAATTTATTCATCACAGAGCCAACAATAATCATAATGTACAATGCCAGCAAGAAAGTGCACATAGAAGGAGGGATCTTCTGTCGTCCTCTCCTCTACTACACAGCGCTCAGACACAGAATCAGTCGGAGCCGGTGTCGAGACAACCCAAGGGTTCGACTAACCTATTTCTCTTCTTTCTATTTGTGTTCAATGGCTGCTGGGGCCTGAAGCTGCGGTCAAAAGAAGTGTCATGAAGAACACCTCGAAATAAGATTTTGTTAATCATTTATCCACTCTCATGTCTTTTGAAATCCATATGATTGTGCAATTTCAAGCAAAATGCATATACAAGCAATCAAAGTAAATGGTGACTTTCTGTTATTGATCATTTTGGAAATGGAAGACCCAGTCAAGTGCACTGCATTGTGGAAGACCATAACCAGCACAATATGCGAAGTGTGCATACAGAAAATGTGCATACTGGGCAAAAGTGTGCAAGTGCATATACTATACTGCCAAACATATTAATAATAGTAATATGTTAGTATACTATTGCAGATATAGCCACAGGGTTTGCAGCACACGTCCTCAGACGCCTGCTTTGGTCTTCACTGCATGTTTGAACACTGTCAGCTTTGAGCTCTTCTGCCCCCTAGTGCATACTGAGAGAGAGCTGTCAATCAAAACTGCACTCCAGGGAGGAAGGAGGCGGGTACTGTTTTCAAAAGCTGTCATGCTAGAAATTTCCAACATTACACAAAAATTACGGAATACCATATCATGATCCGTATCCGGAAAAAAGGTACATGTCCAAAAAAAAAAAAAACACATTATAATTTTTTGGGTTATTGTACAGAGCTGGACTGTATATATATATATATATATATTATGATAGACTACACAGTACAGCACTAAACAGATTGTGATTTCACACAAGTGTTTTATTGTGTGTATAGCCTTGACCTACATAGTCACACCTGGCCTCTACAACTACATACAAAAAGATCTTTATCTACTCACGTACTAACTACCACTCAGAGATTGTAAAGCACTTCTTCTTCATGGAAACTTCTGAACTGAAAGACGATGCCGCCACCGTCTGATGATTATATGTAGTTGCAGTCATTCCACTGACACTTGTGTTTATAGTGCACACACACACATATTAACACTCACACATATCAATTAAATATATTACAATATAATAGTTGTGATACAACACATAAATCATCATTCATAATCAAGACAAATACAGACACAAATGTAGCATACCCTACTCAAAACTCTGATGTATTACTACCTACACCAAAATAGCACTTTCCATGTGAAAACATTTTCCCCACATGTTATCTCATGTCATGTTCCTGTTGATGTGGTGTAATCATTGGTGGGTTAGGTTATCTCTACTGGTTATCTGGTTCATGTTTGCACTCACAGATAGGATGCTGAATATGAAGAGATCGTTATGAAAACAGTTAGATGATGCTGTCTCTAATGACAGTCCCTTTAAAAGGTTTACTATGACAATAATGACAAAATACCATAGTGACTACTACTTGTAAATTGATATGGGATCTTGTTTAAACAGCGTTTTAATTTTTTTAAATCTTTTTATTACATAGATAGTGATTTTATTGTTTCATAATAATGCAGTAGCCTATAGTTAAGTCTGTCTGTTTAGATTATCAGCAGCGCAGAAAAATTAAAGCACTCTATCAAAAAAAAAAAAAAAAAGCCATGACCTCATGTACAAAATCAACCTCATGAAACAGGATATAATATACTGTATGTCATATTATCATTGATATTTTATTATAAACAATTTTTATATTTTTATTACACAAAAACTTTTTTTTGGACATTTACGCATTGATTTAATGTTAATCATTCAGCTATAGCTATAGCTATTTGTCAAAGTAATTATCCTTGTTTTTGGCAAAACGGCAAAGTTTAAGTAACAATTGATACCGCTACATTTATGTATATATATAGTAGTCAACATTTGGAACAAAACCTTTCATCAAATGAATTTTGAACAATACCTGGTCTTGTCTTAGGACAACTTTGACAAAAAAAAATGTTATTCACATGTGTATATGTGTGTGTGTGTGTGTATATATATATATATATATATATATATATATATATACAGACACAGTAGTCAACATTTGAAGTGGATAAAAAAAAAAAGTAGCCTATATATATATCATATATATTGTTTAAACAATATATATATCATGTTAAATTCACATCAATAGTAGCACCCTAATGTACCTAGCTTGGAGAACTATGTCAGGCTACGAGTCTCTGATGACTTCAATGTACCACATCACACATCACTTCCCGCGGGTGGGCTCTAATCTCGTGGGCTCGGGCTGAACGGATGCGCAGGTTCGATGACGTCATGGGTGGGCGCGGGCCCGCGCGGGGGGAGTAAATGGATGGAGGAGATAAACTCTTTCCTCCTCACACACCGGTTCAAGTTCACTGACAGCATCTCTGGTAAGTATGTCTGAGTTTTTAACGTTTAGAAATCACATTGATCTCTGTTAAGACTGTTCATGAACTGTGACGCTAATTTCAGCTAGTTTTCCATGTGTTTATTATTATTATTGTGCAGGGTGTTGCTGCTTAAGTTTAACGGGTTAAACGTTAAATTGTGCATTTGAGTAACGATGGTTAACTTTTAAATAAACATCTGGTTTGATGGTAGATGACAATTAACATGGATATTAACTTTTCATGGATGATATTCTTATTATAATTTTTTATTTTTTATTTATGATTTTTAACATTATTTTAAAACATTACGATTTTAACTTACATGTGTGACATACAAGTGTTCACGCCCTCTAGAGTTTCATGGCTGAACTAGATATTTGTTTAATTTTTGCTCAATGTCCTAAATCTAATTTTGCCCTAATTTTTAGTGGATGTATGAAGTCAGTTCTCCTTGTCCTGTGTAGTTCATCACATTAACATCAACATCATCCACAAACCACTAACAAGCATGAAGTTTGAGGTTATTTCACTTAAACTGAAAATTCAAATTTCTCCAAAAGCAGATGTTTTGCATATTTACATTTCTTCAGAACATATTATGTGTTGAAGAGCATGGAATTAAAAATACAGAAATGTAACTTTTTTAGGGTGAATTATTGTTGTATTTTTTTACTTTTTTTCTTCCCGAAAAACAAATAACTTTGTTTTGTATTAAAGTCCCCCTGTAGTCAATAATTGTATCCCTTAAAACTCATCTTTGGTCACCAAAATTACATATTTAAAGTTTTTTTTCCCATGAAAAAAAAAGTTAATGCCTTAAAATAGCTTGAATTTTATTTGACTTGAACTCGACACCCTTGCCTCATTTAGTAGCCTATGAATATGCAAATGAGTTTGCACATGGTTTGTCTTAAAGCACATTAAAAACACCCCATAGACGCATTAACAATATTAAAAACTTGATTTTCACCACAGGGAGACTTTAAGAATATCAAGAATATTTTTAGCTGCAGTTAATGATAGCTCACAAATATCCTGTCAGACAGTTCTCATCCCTTACCGGCTGAATTTCAGATGTTGCCATCTGGATCACGCTTTAAACTCCCAAAATTCAGAACCAACAGATATAAACACTCTTTTGTACCTGCAGCCATTCTACTTTTTAATTCTATAAAGAACCATAGATAACTTATTGACTTACAACTTATTGATTGTTTAGTGTTTTTCATTGTTTTTAACTATGCCTGCAAGGTTAGGCAATCTTTGTACTGTGTGTGTGATTGTGTGTGTTTTGTACTATACCATCTTCTGCACAACAAATTGCCCCATTGGGGACAATAAAGTAACTAAATAACTAACTAAATAAATAAAAAATGTAAAGGGAAAAATGCAAGTACAAATGAAAAGAACAGTATTTCATAAATTGTAACGCTATCTGTAGACAATCGACAAAAATTCTAAAAAGTTGTACTTTTATTTCCTGATCTGTAGCATGTTTGCTAAATGTCAATTTTTTCTCTCTCTTTTAGAATTATTTGCTACATGTGGCCCACCGAATCGTATGTCTTGATCCATCAACAAATAAAAAATGGCTTCAACAATGGAAGCAGCAGATATCGCTGTCGTTGCCTTGTACTTCGTTCTTGTCCTGTGCTTTGGCTTTTTTGCGATGTGGAGGGCAAATCGGGGAACCGTAAGCGGATACTTCCTCGCCGGCCGTTCCATGAACTGGATGATGATCGGTGCATCGCTGTTCGTCAGTAACATCGGCAGCGAGCACTTCATCGGCCTCGCCGGCTCAGGAGCTGCGAGTGGTTTCGCCGTCGCTGCTTGGGAGTTTAATGCGATTTTACTCCTCCAGCTCCTGGGATGGGTCTTCATACCCGTTTACATCCACTCAGGTGTGTACACCATGCCGGAATACCTCTCCAAAAGATTCGGTGGGAAGCGGCTGAAGGTTTTCTTCGCATGCCTAACACTCCTCCTCTACATTTTCACCAAGCTCTCCGTGGATCTTTACTCCGGAGCGCTTTTCATCCAGGAATCTCTAGGCTGGAACCTCTACGTGTCCGTAATCCTGCTCATCACCATGACCGCTCTTCTCACGGTCACTGGCGGACTAGCGGCGGTCATCTACACGGACACCCTGCAGGCTTTCCTCATGATATCGGGTGCTTTGTGCCTGATGGGGATCAGTTTAGCTAAGGTTGGAGGTCTCGAGGGTTTGCACACCAGGTACATGAACGCCATTCCCAACATCACTGCCATCGAGCTAAAAAGTAACTTCACCTACTCAAATTCCTGCCATGTGCATCCCAAACCAGATTCGTTCAAGATCTTAAGAGGCCCGATGGACAAAGACTTGCCGTGGCCTGCTTTTCTTCTAGGCCAGACTCCAGCCTCGATCTGGTACTGGTGCGCCGATCAGGTCATAGTTCAGAGAGTCCTCGCAGCCCGTAATATTGCCCATGCTAAAGGGTCGACTTTGATGGCCGGCGTCCTAAAAGTCCTCCCGATGTTTATCATAGTGATTCCAGGGATGATCTCGCGTGTGCTTTTTGCTGATGAGCTTGCTTGCATTAGTCCAGAGCACTGCATGCAAGTCTGCAACAGCAAAGCTGGTTGCACAAACACCGCATATCCTCGTCTCGTCATGAACGTCATGCCCGTAGGATTACGAGGCTTGATGATGGCTGTGATGCTCGCCGCTCTCATGAGCGACCTAGACTCGATCTTTAACAGCGCCAGTACTATCTTTACCCTTGATATCTATAAGATGGTACGTCGTCAAGCTTCCTCTAAAGAGCTCATGATGGTGGGACGCTTGTTTGTGATCTTCATAGTGGCCGTTAGCATAGCTTGGGTCCCATTGGTCATTGAGTTGCAAGGTGGTCAGATGTTCCTCTACATTCAGGAGGTGTCTGATTATCTTACGCCACCCATTGCTGCACTTTTCCTGCTCGGCATCCTCTGGAAACGTTGCAATGAAACCGGTGCATTCTGGGGTGGCATTGTGGGCTTCTTACTTGGAGCCACAAGACTAATTCTTGCCTTTGTCTATAGAGAGCCGGACTGCGACACAATTGATAACCGTCCGTCCTTCATCAAGGATATTCATTTCATGTATGTGGCGACTGTGTTGTTTTGGGTTTCAGGGCTTGTGACGGTAGTCGTCAGTCTTTGCACAGATCCACCAAGCAAGGAACAAATTGCTACGACTACTTTGTGGGGACTACGCAACAGGAACGCACATGCAGATGCACACATAAAAGAGAAGGGAGATGACGGGAAACTTCATCACCTTTCAGAAGAAACTAAAAAAGAGAAGACGTCGGATGAAGTGGAAATGAAACCATCATCTCAGGTTGTTCAAACAGGCCCTGAAATACTTCCAAATGGCCACTTGGAGTCTCAACACACCCACAAACATGCAGGAAGATGTGTGAAGTGTTTGGATTGGTTCTGTGGTTTTAGTAAAAGCTCAGAGGAAGCGGATTCACCTTTGGGAGATGAAATCAGGAGTGTAACTGAGATGCTCAAAGAACCTCCAAAAACCAAAATTGTCCTCAATCTCGGCCTCGTGTTAGTGTGTACACTTGGAGTTTTCTTGTTTGTATACTTCTCTTTGTAATGCTCATGATTCTATCTAATGTACAACTCAAAATGTAATGTGATGATGCCTAATGTTACTGATACTCTTAAGTGCTGGTTACCAGTGCACTGGTTACAATGTTTGTTTGAAGACTCATATTTGATCTCTAAACATGTCAGACATTCACATTATGTTTGATTAGTACACTGACTGACAGAGCGATCAAATTTATGTCATTGGATGTCACATTTATTTTACAGTGTCCTTGTTACACGTTACATGTAGTTACATGATGCAACTAACCCTAAACCAAACCCTAATCATTACCCTATAGTAAGTACGTGTAGTAAATTAATATTACTCAGTACTTAAATGCATAATTACACTGTAACATTGACACTTTAAAGTCTCCATGTAGTCAATAATTGTATCTCTTAAAACTCATCTTTGATCACCAAAATGACATATTTAAAGGTTTTGTCCTTGAATTTTTTTTTTATTTATGCCTAAAAATATCTTGAATGTCACTCGACACCCTTGCCTCATTTAGTATACACAGTTCTATGAATATGCAAATGAATATGCTCCACTCACTCACTCAGCTTAGAGATCCACTGGTTGACGATCACACGTTGATCTGATTGGTTACAAGGTAGTTTGTGACGTCAGAAACACCAGCGATTTCAAAGCGTGTGTTTGAGACTGTCTTTGGTTCACTGCAGTTTTAAGGAGAAAATACTCAGCAATGGTGTCAACTTATGAATTTACACATGCTTTGTCTTAAAGCATATTAAATACACCACATAGACATATACATAACATTAAAACCTTGATTTTTACCTCAAGGGGACTTTAAAATAAAGTGTAACCGAAACTTCTTAAGTTAAATTATGTAAAATGTAATGTTACCATTGAACCTTTTTTTAATTTTTTTTTAAACAAACAAAACAACATGTCACCTACACATTTAGTGCTGATCATACCAAATCTGCTTGAATCATTAACCATATGGTATTATCTTAACTTCAAGGAATTTCCACGGTTCGGTACAAGTTTAGCTCAGTCGACAGCATTTGTGGCGTAAAGTTGATTACTACGAAATACATTTTCCACTGTTTTCTCTCAGTTAACTCCCTCCTTAAAAATTTTTTAAAATCTTGGTTACATTGGGGTGTTAAACAGTAGGCTACAGTACAATGAAAGTGAATGGGGCCAATCAATAAATGTTCAAATACTCGCTGTTCCCATAGTTTAGCCTCAACTCGTGCTTGTTAACACAAGTACTGTAGAAATGATTTCTTAAACAGCTTTAAAGCTCAGAAAAATACATGTGAACAGAATAAAGAATGTACCTTTTTTTGCTTTATCTTTCCACAAAAAGTTTTATTTGATTTTTTTATGGTAAACAACATGCTCCCAAATGCTCTTGATTGACTAACCCAAAGAATTCCTTCAAGTTTTGCTTATTTTCTTATTTTATTCTTGTCTTATTTTGTCTTTGTAACTCAGATTACTCAGGTGAAAGCAGTGTGTGAACTGTTAGTCGATCTCACCACTGAAACATCTCTACCCACCGCTGACCCCATTAAAAACCCATAGGATTTTTTTTTTTTGTGTGTGTGTGTGTTTGTTTGTCAACGCTTGTTTGTCATTCTTTAACCCCTTAACTGTCATCCTCCCACTTGGCGTTTTTTATTGCCCTTTTCTTCCCATCATATGTTTTAGTAATCATCATAAATTATATATCATTTGAAAGCTTAAAAACTCAAAACTCATCCGTTTGGAAATTGGACATTGCATTAGAATGGAAACAGTACTTTAAATCCCTTTAACAGGCTCCTCCCCCTAGTGGGCGGTGTCATGTTTCATATTATTAAACAATTTTACAATCAAAACTTTCTAATCTTGACAAAACACATATCGTCGGAAAGGTCTGAGACTCCACATTTGGTGACTGTTTTGTGATAGAAGTGATATTGTGACAGAAATTCATTAATTTGTTAACGCATTGAATAAATTAAATGGAATATGGTGGCTATTTTTGGTGTTACGCCTAAACAAAATCTCATAGGAACTTACATGTTTGTGAAATTAACAGTAAACTTGTTGTTTTACAGTAAACTTAAACTTCTATAACTTTTTTACACTTTCATTTTTTGAAGTGCTTTTACTTTAGCAATAATCTTAAGCAATAGTCTTCTTTAAAAAGACACCAACCTTAGGTCTGTATACCAATGCATTCATAAATTACAGTACAACCATTTCAGTTTGGATAGTGCATTTTCACGTCTCTGCTCAGAAAGTCGGGTGACGGGTCACCGAAATCATGTGGCCTGATTAAAAACTCTTGTCCAAATAACTCAACATTCAAATATTTAACTCTCCAACCTTAAACATTTACCCTTGCTCAGCCCATGTTAGCCAAGTGACTGAAATAAAATCATTTCAGCGTCTCTCTGTCACTTTTATATTTGCTTGGCTGGTGTTCTACAAAGCTCTCTAGTTTTTAGCAGTGCGATGTTGTGTATTTCTGTATTGAGGCCTTCGTGGTTTTCTTTCTTTGGAACCTCACCTACGTAGATTTGTGGCCAATTGCACTGAAGGACGAAAACCACTGGAAACTGCATGTTTTCACACCTGCATGAATAGAGACGCCGCAGAATCTTGGCGATTCTTAACATTTCCCAGCAGATTTTACCTCTGATTTCTCGTCTGCTCTAATTCTTTGGTTTAATTACTTCCCGTAAGTGACCTGACATGACATGTTCATGCCAACAGAGTTTGGTATCAAATGCCACATTGTTCTCTTGCACATAGAAAGAAATGTGAAAGCAGACTTTAGTTTGGTTAGTTCTTTGGCCGAACATGTTAATTGTGGTTCAGATGTATAAAGGTCAGTGTGTGTGTGTGTGTGTGTGTGTGTGTGTGTGTGTGTGTGTGTGTGTGTGTGTGTGTGTGTGTGTGTGTGTGTGTGTGTGTGTGTGTGTGTGTGTGTGTGTGTGTGTGTGTGTGTGTGTGTGTGTGTGTTTACAAGCAACTCTAATTTCCCAGAAGTAAGAAGGATGTACAAATGAGAATCTAGTGCGAGTATTGTGAACTTGCGTGCAAGAAACTATTTTAATTAACCTTCATGACAATGCATTCCATGTTTTTTATTGTTGGCACCATGAGGTCAAATGTTTTTTTATATATATATATATATATAATGCTGTCTAGATTTGAACAAAGGGCTTTTGTTGACGGACTTCAAACGTGATTGTGTGGGGAAGTACAAACTTTGAGGCGTCTTCTTGATGAGATGAGCTCTGGTGATGTTTCATTTTAGAGAATAGCAGATGAACAAGAATGTAATGTTTATTTGTTGACTATTAATGGAGGTGTGGACTTTTAGGCAGTGAGAAAAGCTCCTTGCAATATATTCCATGTCTGCTGAAGTTACACAGTAGATTTGAGTGAGAAACAGACAGTTCTCATGCTTTTTTAACGTCACTGACATCACAGCTGTCTCAGGCATGTCTCGGCAGGTAAACCTAGGCTACTGTCAATAAAAGGTCCAGCATATTAGAAATACTTTTAGCTGTGTTGCTTTTTGGCCTAAGAAATTGAGTATATTAAACGCTCACTGAAAGGGTATTTTAAAGAATGTTGATAAACAGACAGTTCACGACTTCCATAGGGGAAAAAAGAAAATACTATGGAAGTCAACGGGGTCCATCAAGTGTCTGGTTACCAACATTCTTTTACGTTCAACAGAAGAAAGAAACTCATACAGGTTTGGAACAACATGAGGGTGAGTAAATTATGACAGAATTTTCATTTTTGGGTGAACGGTCCCTTTAACACACTATAGCAAAAAGGCAGCGCGATTCCCCCTAATATGGCGTCCAAACAAAACAGTTATTCGTCCTAAATAGTATTCGAAAATAGAATTAGTACATCCCAAATCGTAGTATGTTGAAATTAGTGTTCCAAAGATACTCGGTATTCAGAATCCGAAATGCAGATGTTGCCCACAACCCGTCGCGCGTTGGACGAGGATTTGGTTAGAACTAAACACGAGTGAAAAGTGTTAAAAAACTACAGACATGGAGGACGCACGATCGAGCGAGAGGTTTAGATAAAGGGGTTTGAGTGATTAATTATCAGTATCTAACCTGACGAAAATGTATTTATTCAATGTTGTCTACATTATATTGTATCTGCAGCAGCATTGTGAACTTTTTGTAAAGATACGTTTAGCCATTAACTTTTAAATGCATCATTATATTCAAATTGCAAACCCTCGAGGAGAGTCTCCGCATGAAAGACCCACGACTGGCAGATGAACGTGCAACCACATTTCTCTCCGAAACGGTAGGAAATTAAATTAGATTGAACGGAGGATTTTAACTGTGACAATTTGATTGACAGAGCAGTTTACGGTGACAGGACGCACACGACAGATCTGTCCGTTAAGATGACAAAGCAGTTTGTCCCAAAGCTTGCCTACTCTTTTGCTACACACTCAAAAGTATGTACTTTTTCTTCACAAAAATAGTACATACTTATAGGGCGTAGTATAAGAAGGCGAATTGGGACGCAGCGTTAATTACCCAGACCTTCTTCTGTTGTTTAAATGGTGGTTGGCAAACCAACTAATAGGTGCATTGTCCGCCACCTACTGGATTGGAGTATGAAGCACTACTTGGTTGAAAACACACTATACAGTGCACAGATACACAGTCCTGTATCATTTAAAAAAATTATAATTCCTCATGTATTTTATAATTTGTTCCTTCTCCTAATATTCCCTTAAGTGAAAAATTGCTTACACCCCTATCCTTTAGTGACTGCACTAATTTAAGTCCTTCTCTATTGTATGCTGTACATTCTAGATTTGCTGTTTCTGGATATCCACATTTATCACAATTACCAGTTTAATGTTTACCTATTTTATATAAACTTTTTGATTTAGTGTTGTATGCCCAAATACGTATGATCTTGTCATTATCACATCTGTTTTCCTGTTATTAACAGTTGTTCTTTCCACCCCCACATTTCTTTGAATACTATCAGATGTCTTCCTCTTATTTCATTGTCCCATATCCTCTGCCACCTCTTTTTCACTTCAGTTCCAATCAGACCCTTAATTTCCGCTTTACTCATCGGTACTCTGATGTTGATCTCAGGATCTTTCAACCACTCCTTTGCCAGTTTGTCAGCTTCCTCATTCCCCTTACTTCTGTAGTTTCATTTAAAATATCTTGTCTTGCTGAGGATGTTCCACTTTTCTAAACTTTGCAGAGCTGATTTTGAGTCAGAATCAATTCTGCTATCAATTCTGTTGTAAAAACAAATACATGATCTGTTGCTCTTTTTGATATTTTAATAATGTACCGAGGAATAGACACTGCTGCAAGTGCTCTACTTGATTTTGGATCTTTTGAATATTTAAGTCATGTTGTTGTATGCTTGATTACACTGTAAAAAAAAAAAAGTTCTAACCTCCCCAATCTAAAATGTTCAATTGGCCCACGTGAAATTCTGTAAATTTAATTTGATAATTTACAGAATTTCACTTGTGCCAATTGAAAAATTTAGATGTGACCAGTCACTAGAAAATTTTGAGTTGGGGAGGTTAGAATTTTTTTACGACTACTTTTAATGCCAATTCTTATGTATCTCTTTGTGTATGAATAGGTCTATTTCTATAACCATGGGGGTATAGATGGAATTATAACAGAAGGAGCTACTTCTATCTTGGTTATACCCGTGTCCTGTGCCTCCTTATTTGCTATACCCAGCCAAAACTATTCATACTATATTAACAGTTTTCCAGTACCTTTTTAACTGGACGTCTTTCATCATGTACATTGATCCAGTATCTCATTCTTATCTTTCTCCTACAAACTTCTAGTGGCATTTCTCCCATCTCTACTTGAATAGATGGTCTGGAGATGTTGTAAATGCCTCATGGCTGATCCTTAGAGCTTGAGTCTGAATTGCCTCGATCTTTTTGAGCTGTGTGTCTGATGCAGAGCAGATACTGCGTAATATCAGCTTCACTATGGCAGGGTTCCTCAAATCTGGCCCTAGAGAGCCACTTCCCTGCAGAGTTTAGTGCCAACCCTTATCAAACACACCTGAACAAGCTAATCAGGGGCTTCAGAGATACTAGAAAATTGCAGATAGGTGAGTTTGATCAGGGTCTGAAGAAACCGTATTGTCGCAAATTTGTCATTGAACCACTTTGATGACACGCAGGTGATGGATAATAACTTATTTTAGTTAATCCATTTGAGATTGAATTAATGCCAGATTTTTGCTAAAAATTACAGACATGGCATCTGAGGACTGATTCTCATTTTCTCAGTTATTTTTCTTTATTTCCAGATTAAATCACTCATTCTTACGCACTAGAGCACATTCACACAAAAAAAAGCACACAACGGTGCTTTAAATCTCTTGACAAACTAAAAGACGTAATTTACATTTGTATGTATTCAAAATGAAAGATATAGATTGTACTGAATGTCAGCTTGCTTATTTTGCTCAAGATAAGGATTTATTAAGTCCACATGTCATGCAAACTCGAAACTCTGTTTCTAACCACAGGTCGAGGTCTGTCGTTCAATCGCACAACTTTGCGATGCTGCTTGTGAATGTTCGTTGGAATGATGGTTTCAGGAAACATCAACTCGTTGAACTCGTTTGCTGATAATGACTTGCGACCATAGTTGGCTTACGATGCTTTCAGGAAACACACCCCTGTCTGGGAGGCTCGATGTTTTCACTGGTGGGAGATAAACCCATTAATGACATATTAATCAACAGGACAGTGAAGGGAGACAGAAGGGGAATTGGATTGACAAATGATGCATGTCAAAACTGAACCTTCACCAAGCCTCAAACTTCTCCAATCAAAGTTGGGAAATAAAGTTCTCCAATCGAAGTTGATTCAATGAACTCCAACCCACTGTGAACTTTAACTGGAGAACTTTACATGTGCCATTTTTGGTATGAAAGTAAAGATTGTGAAGTAGGCCTACATAATTAAGTCATCTTTATTTATAAAGCGCTTTTTACATTACAGATTGTTTAACTGGAAAATATTGCAACCAAGTTTGTTTCTGCTATATAGCAGATCTAGAAGAAAATAGTGTCATAGTCCAGCTTAAGTAAGTTCAGTGACGGTTCATTTCTGTTGTAAAAAAGTTCTTTATTTAGTTAATTTATATATATAGCAGCTCTGGAGAAAACATCATCCAGCTCAGTTCAGTTCTCATATAATGGTGTTAATAGCAGGCAGATCAACAGTATTGTTGAATATTAAGTGTCCCCAACTAAGCAAACAAAAGCCAAAGGTGACAGTGTAAACCTGTGTAAAAATAGACAATAAACCTGTTAAGCCTGTTCTGCATAGCTATTTCACTGGAGTTTCCCATATGATTTCAAAATCACTGTGTGCAGAATTTATATTTTGCATTGTACAAATTTGTATTGTTTAGTATCACTTGAAAGCAGTGCGACACCCTAAGCTCTTGAGGTTTTCAACGATTTTGATAAAGTAATGCCTTAATTGTATCTCACTTGCAATCTTGTTTCAACTCCAGTTTATGATTGAGTTATTCAGTTATTAAAAACACGTATTAATGTATAATCATCATAAAGCTCTAAAGAAGTTAAGAAGTTAAGAGATATACAGTGGGGAGAACAAGTTTTTGATACACCTACCAACCAGTAAGAATTCCGGCTCTCACAGACCTGTTAGTTTTTCTTTAAGAAGCACTCCTGTTCTCCACTCATTACCTGTATTAACTGCACCTGTTTGAACTCGTTACCTGTATAAAAGACACCTGTCCACACACTCAATCAAACAGACTCCAACCTCTCCACAATGGCCAAGACCAGAGAGCTGTGTAAGGACATCAGGGATAAAATTGTAGACCTGCACAAGGCTGGGATGGGCTACAGGACAATAGGCAAGCAGCTTGATGAGAAGGCAACAACTGTTTGCGCAATTATTAGAAAATGGAAGAAGTTCAAGATGACGGTCAATCTCCCTCGGTCTGGGGCACCATGCAAGATCTCACCTCGTGGGGCATCAATGATCATGAGGAAGGTGAGGGATCAGCCCAGAACTACATGGCAGGACCTGGTCAATGACCTGAAGAGAGCTGGGACCACAGTCTCAAAGAAAACCATTAGTAACACACTACGCCGTCATGGATTTAAATCCTGCAGCGCACGCAAGGTCCCCCTGCTCAAGCCAGCGCATGTCCAGGCCCGTCTGAAGTTTGCCCATGACCATCTGGATGATCCAGAGGAGGAATGGGAGAAGGTCATGTGGTCTCATGAGACAAAAATAGATCTTTTTGGTCTAAACTCCACTCGCCGTGTTTGGAGGAAGAAGAAGGATGAGTACAACCCCAAGAACACCATCCCAACCGTGAAGCATGGAGGTGGAAACATCATTCTTTGGGGATGCTTTTCTGCAAAGGGGACAGGACGACTGCACCGTATTGAGGATGGATGGGTCTTCCAGCATGACAACGACCCGAAACACACAGCCAGGGCAACTAAGGAGTGGCTCCGTAAGAAGCATCTCAAGGTCCTGGAGTGGCCTAGCCAGTCTCCAGACCTGAACCCAATAGAAAATCTTTGGAGGGAGCTGAAAGTCCGTATTGCCCAGCGACAGCCCCGAAACCTAAAGGATCTGGAGAAGGTCTGTATGGAGGAGTGGGCCAAAATCCCTGCTGCAGTGTGTGCAAACCTGGTCAAGAACTACAGGAAACGTATGATCTCTGTAATTGCAAACAATGGTTTCTGTACCAAATATTAAGTTCTGCTTTTCTGATGTATCAAACACTTATGTCATGCAATAAAATGCAAATTAATTACTTAAAAATCATACAATGAGATTTTCTGGATTTTTGTTTTAGATTCCGTCACTCACAGTTGAAGAGTACCTATGATAAAAATTACAGACTTCTACATGCTTTGTAAGTGGGAAAACCTGCGAAATCGGCAGTGTATCAAATACTTGTTCTCCCCACTGTATATATGGGTAGTTGACATTTTAAAAATGTTCGGTTCTTATAGTTATTATTTATAATTATTAAAGTTTTGGCAAGCTCATATTTATTGAGGCTGAAAAGTTGCTCTTTTACTTTTTTGTCACACCACACAACCGTTTTAACTAGTAAATGCTAAAAATGGTGACCAGTTAAAGCACCTAAAGTACACACACATTTAAAAGTTTGTAAGATTTTTGTTTTGTTGTTGTGATCTCTTTTATGTCTCTTCTGCTCACCAAGGCTGCGTTTATTTGACAAAAAAAATATTGTAAAATCAGTGAAATATTATTACAATTTAAAACAGCTGTTTTCTTTGTGAATATAGTCAAATGTAATTTATTCCTGTGATTCAAAGCTGAATTTTCAGCATCATTACTGATCTAATATGCTGATTTGCTGCTCAAGAAACAGTTTTGCTGCTTCGTATTTTTGTGGAAACCATGATACATTTTGTTTTACAAGATTCTTTGATGATTAGAAAGTTCTAAAGAACAGCATTCCTGACAGCTGAGTCGATAAATACCTTTTGTATATTTTTAGAATAACAATTGTTTTAATATGTCAGATTTATGAACAACCTTTCTAAGTGTGGGAACTGGTTTCACTCCCTCGCGTGCCACCAGAGACTTCAGCTGTGTACCAGTGACATAACATGCTTGTGTGAAAGCAGGAAATAAAACAATAAATACCAGTGAAATGTAAAAATGAAATGGTACCATACTGTGTGACTGTTATGAAGCCACTTTAGCGATGTTGTTTCCGTATAGTAGTAAACCTTTACAGATTTCTTTTAATTAACATGACAGTTTGGTGCATACCAACACTCTCAATGCTTTCATGATTATCGGCATATATTGATCATGTCCCAATATATTCATTATCACTGTTCATGACACGACTGAGATTTCTTTATTATCTCAGTTTTTTTTCTCCTAGCAATGACATAAAATGGAGGGCAAATGGAGACCTCAGAATATGAATGAAAAAATTTCACATCAAATTCTTACCCACAAAGTTCTATATTCTTACATGCCAACTATAAATTAATTATGCCATTTTTATTTATACTTCTTAGCAGAGCCGGATTATCCATAAGGGCACTTGGGCCAGTGCCCAGGGGCACCAACCATTCACAACCACTAGGGGGGCACCACATGACACAAGCTTTAAAAATATTTTTCGTAAATTGTTATATTATTAACTTGAAATTCTTGAAAGACCATACATAACTCGATTATGAACACTAATTTAACAATAACAATAATAATATAAATAATAATATAAATAAATAAAGATTACATGACCACTATCACTCCCCCCCTCCCTCCCCAATCTGTCAGAGTTGAGTTGGTCCACAACAAGTACGCGCAAATGTGTCATTTTTTTAACGACTACAGAAAATGAATCTAAATCCAAAATGGACAGACGTCAATTGAGTGGTTTTGCAAAAAGAAAGTTAAAGAAAGACAAGGACGCTAGTCGCTAGACGTTTAGCTACAATTCAAAATGTTCCAGGGATCGAAAGTTTTTTTTTTGTGAGAAGATCACTAGCAGCGAAGCCGGAGCTAACTGTGGAGACGGTACTAGCATCTCAGATGGTACCGCCGTCAAATAATGCACTCGGGCGCTGCATGATTAACCTTTTGAGCGGTATGGTCTCATATATGGGATTTTTATGTCTGTGCCCCTGAGTACGATGCCACATTTAGAATGTTCAGTGACATCGAATCACTGCCAGATTCAAACTGTGCTTTCGCGCGTTGGCTGGCGCTGAGCCAGAGTCGGACGCGTTCAGCGCTGTCATATATCACGACTAAGCAGTGTTTTCAACCTCATAATGTTTATTTTAGGTTTCAGATATGTATATACACATAAGCACGAGTAAAACAATACATTTGGAGTTTGTAAAAGACACACTGATATCTGTGGAAGCAGCAATAACAATCTATTAAAATATAATTTGCCGACATGTGTTATTCATATCAGACAAACATAGTAAAAGTAACTATAAAGTTTACTCTATTCTTCTCAGTTCACCGGCCACTTTCTTGCATTTATTTCGGGAGAAACTGATGAATTCACGTGCTGTAAATCCGACTGACAGGACATTGCGGCGCCCATCTCATGTTAGATCAAGATTATTTATATGTTTTTAAACGACCAAACACACTCACTTACACGTATTTGAGAATCGGAATATCAGATAGGCTAGTTGATGACATGGTAAGCAAGTTTGTGAATATTTTAAACTTACGCGTGAAAAAGGGTTAAAGAAAAGATCGAACATAAATATTTGTGTGTGCTGTAAAGTGGTTAGAAAAAAAAAAATCGGAATTGGCTAAAATCGGTATAGGCAGGTCAAACTCAATGAAAAATTGGAAATCGGAATCGGCCTAGAAAATTGTAATCGGTGCATCTCTAAATAAAACAGCACCAAATATTGTCAAAATTATGCCACTTTCCTTTCCTGTTAAAAGACAAATGTCATAAATTTGAAAAAGAGAGAGAAAGTATTTTTACACAAGTAAAATACTTTTTTTATTATTACTATTTTTGGGCAAACATGAATTGACGCTGTCAATTAATTGATAATTGATGGGGGGTGGGGGGGCCTTTTGAGGTATAGTGCCCAGGGGCACCACACTGTCTTAATACGGCCCTGCTTCTTAGTGAATTTTAGGAGGAACATCTGAGACCAAGTTTATGCTCACATGAAATGTAGTATATCACAATGGCCTGGTTTCACAGACAGGGCTTAGATTAAACCAGGATTAGGCCTTCGTTCAATCAGGGCATTTAAGTAGCTTTTATAAACGTGCCTTAGAATAAAAAACATTACTGGTGTGCATCTGGAGACAAAACAATGGCACTGACATATTGTAAGATATGTTTAAGACATTTCAGTTGCTTTCAGCTAAAACAACTCAAACTTGAAAGAAAGAAAGAAAGACGTCTCTATTCTCACCGCATTCAAAGGTGGATTGAGAAACAGTTGTTTTGTGATGTCAATGACTCACGCTATATGCAGCATCACAGAAGTCAGTGTTTTGTGAACTTTTTTTTGCTGTTGCATAATTGTATATTTAGCTGTCACTGGTTACTATATATAACTTGTCTACATTGAGACGCAGATTGTGGACAGAGGAATGTCACCATACATATAAACTAAAGTCATGAGTCCACAAACCATCAAACTCAGTTTGCACTGCAGATCTAGAGAAACACCATGTGATTTCATTTCACTGATGTGGACTTCTCATACAGTTCACCAGGAAGCTCGGAAAAACCCGTTTCCTTAGACTGAATCACCTTGGAGACTAAACAAGTGTTTATTTACAATAAATATGCAGAAGCTGCTTCTTCCTTTTCATCCAGTCAATGAGAGGTGTTTCCTCGTGTGTGAACAAATGATGAAATCTGAGATGATTCATGAGATAATTAATACAAGGTAAAGTCGATGAGGAACTTCATCTAATTTGATTTCATAATTAATCCCTTCTACTAACAAAACAAAAAAACCACAAACAGTTTAAAAACAATAACGCGTGTTAAACATTTGATTTAGAAATCTTCTGTATAATGTGTGAATTGTAACAAAAAATCTCTCGAAAATTTCCTGATTTGCATCTCAATTGGGTTTTGATGGAGGCTTCACATTTCCTCTTCCTTTACTGTAAAACTGCATCAAAACCTCAGGAATTCCATAGAGCACTGTTATACAAGAACTTTTTTCTGATGAATTTGTTTGACCGGTTACTCCATTCAGACCGTATGAATGAGCCAGTTTCCATTATGTAAAACAAAGACCAAAAAGTAAACAATGCAAATGTCTTTTTAAGTACTCTTACTGCTGTTAATCTTGTATGGCAAACAAATTACACTACGCCATCATCATAAAGTAAAGGTTTATGAAGGAAAGCAAGCACACAATGAATAAATACAGACATACAGCTGCCACAAACATAGATACCATCAGTGCACAGGAACATTGCAATACCATTTTTACAGATTGGCATCATCGTTTGTTTACATCAGGGCCATTTTTTTACCATTGTGGCGACCATAGGCTATTGACATGCTGAGGGCGACATGGGTGGTTTGTCATGAAATGGCCTTGCTGGTTACATCCACATTTATGTTCATGCATTTGTGAGATGTTATGTCGTTTCATGATGCATTTGCTGGGAATCAAACCCATGACCTTGGCATTGTTAGCACCAGACTCTGGTTGAGCTACATTTTCAATACTATACAATGAAGGCTTGACATTAACTTTTTTGCTCACCAGCCACTGTGGTTAGTGGTTTTCCAAAGTTACTAGCCACTCAGCATTTTCACTGGCCACAATTTTGACATCGATCTCATAATTCAGCAGCAGGTATATTAGGCTGCTGTCACTTTAAGACCTGACACACGGATCCATTGTACTGTTACACATGCGCTTTCTTTCTCAACTCTTTACGTTCACTATAACTGTGTTTACATGAATACTCGCCAAGACCGACATTTTGACATTATTTTGAGTGTATTTAAGCACAATAAGAAGTGAAAAATAACTCAATTTAGTACTGAGAGGCAGCTTTATGCGCGCGCACTTTGGGTTTGAGCACAAAATCTGCAGGAACAAGTACAATTATGCACAATATGCACAATCCCATGCCGAAATTCAAGCCCTGTAACACCAACAATATTCATCCGGAGAAAATGAAATGAGTGAGTGAGAGCAGGCGGGTTTGTCTGTAACTCGCTGTCGGAGAGATGAGAGAGAGAGAAAGCGCAACTGGTATTGTGTATCTATTATGTGGAAAATGAGTATTGGAAGCGTTTCAGAATCTTATTTATATTCCATAAACGTAAAAAAGTCATACAGGTTTGGAATGACATGAGAGTGAGTAAATGATGAAAGAACATTTATTTTTAGGTGGAGTATCCCTTCATAAATTGGTAACAGTGGCATTGACTCTGGCTCGTAAGACTGAAACAGTGGCTTGAGTTTCAGCTGCTTTGCTCATATGTGGTATTGGTCGTGGGTTTGTTGATCACAGCCACTTTAATGATCCCCTTGGTCTTCGACATGAGCTGGTCACATTTGAACAGATTCATGAAGGCCTGCTTAAAGTCCTCCGACAACGTGTAGAGCGGCAGGTTGAAAATGATGTTGATTACAGCGATCGGCCTCGAAATGATGTAGGCGGCGTGAACGCCACGGTCCAGCATGCAGTCGGTTTCCGGAGTGAGTTTCGTGTAGATTCTCAGAGCTCGTAGCACGTGAAAGGGAAGAAAGCAAACAATAAAGCACGTCAATATCAACACGATGAGTCGCCTTGCTTTAATCCGTTTCTTGCTTCCCATATGAGGACCCTTCTTTAGCTCTACAATGATGCGCCAATAGCAAAGACAGACCACGACCAGAGGAACCAAATATCCCAGTACGGTCAATGCCCAACTATATGGCCAGATGATTTTTGTGTCGTTGCTCGCAAAGTCCAAGCAGTATGTCTTATTGTCCGTTGGAACTGTGTCAAACATGTTAAAAATCGGACTTAACTCGCCCACCGTCACGACCCAAACCAAACCGCAAGCCAACACACCCCATCGCTTCTGCTTGATGCTGTGCATGTGCAACGGATGCACGATCGCCACGTACCGGAAGATGGCCAGACAGGTGAGGAACAGGATGCTGCCGTAGAGGTTGAAGTGGTACATGAATCGCGCAAAGCGGCACATGACAACCCCCAGCGTCCAGGTGTCATTGAGGACGTAGTAGTAGATCAAGAAGGGCAAGCTGACCATAAAGAGAAGGTCAGTCATGACGAGGTTCACCATGATGATGGTGCTGCTCTTCCAGGGACGAACTTTGAGCGCGTAGACCAGCAGAGCGGTGATGTTACCCACAACGCCCACGATGAAGATCGCACCATACGTGGCGGGCAGGTAGTAGCGCTTCATGAGATTGTCCACGTCGGTGCAGTCACTTGAGCTGTTACTCCAGCCGTAGTAAAGATGGCTCGCCATAGTTGTTCTTGCAGAAGGAAAACATACAAAACATTGTTAAAGAGCGCACATCATAGAAGTAGATGTCCAAAAATTGATAGTATTTCAGAGACTGTTCTTTTCCTCTACTTGGCATTGAATACCTCAGCAATGTGATAAACAGATGTGCATCTATCCAACGAGATGCAATGAAAGAAGAGAAGGATCCACATTGTTAACCCTATTGTTTAACAAAAGAATGAAGTCATCAAAATACTCTGAACCCTGATTCAGGACTGTTTTGATGACTTCATTCTATTTTTAAACAATAGAATATATGAATTGAGTGGTTTGGTTTAAATTTTCTTGAGACTTGATCGCTATGATGAACAGATGCTTGCTGCGTACCCCAAGAATTAACCCACATGTGCTGCGTAACACAAGAATGAACCTCATTAGTTCTTGCTGAAGCTCAAACATGCTGCGTAACACAAGAATGAACCTCATTGGTTCTTGCTGAAGCTCAAACATGCTGCATAACACGAGAATGAACCTTATTGGTTCTTGCAGAAGCTCAAACTTGCTGCGTACCCCAAGAATTAACCCACACGTGTTGCGTAACACGAGAATTAACCTCATTGGTTCTTGCCGAACCTCAAGTGTCCTGTGTAACACGAGAATGAATCTCATTGGTTCTTGCTGAAGCTCAAACTTGCTGCGTAACACGAGAATGAACCTCATTGGTTCTTGCTGAAGCTCAAACGTGCTGCATTACACGAGAATGAACCTCATTGGTTCTTGCAGAAGCTCAAACTTGCTGCGTACCCCAAGAATTAACCCAAACGTGCTGCGTAACATGAGAATGAACCTCATTGGTTCTTGCTGAAGCTCAAACATGCTGCGTAACACAAGAATGAACCTCATTGGTTCTTGCCGAACCTCAAACGTGCTGCTTAACACGAGAATGAACCTCACTGGTTCTTGCTGAAGCTCAAACGTGCTGTGTAACACGAGAATTAAACCTTATTGTTGCTTGCTGAAGCTCAAACTTGCTGCGTAACACAAGAATGAACCTCATTGGTTCTTGCCGAACCTCAAACGTGCTGTGTAACACAAGAATCAACCTCACTGGTTCTTGCCGAACCTCAAACGTGCTGCTTAACACGAGAATGAACCTCACTGGTTCTTGCTGAACCTCAAACGTGCTGTGTAACACAAGAATGAACCTCATTGGTTCTTGCTGAAGCTCAAACTTGCTGCGTAACACGAGAATGAACCTCATTGGTTCTTGCTGAAGCTCAAACTTGCTGTGTAACACAAGAATGAACCTCATTGGTTCTTGCCGAACCTCAAACGTGCTGTGTAACACAAGAATCAACCTCACTGGTTCTTGCCGAACCTCAAACGTGCTGCTTAACACGAGAATGAACCTCACTGGTTCTTGCTGAAGCTCAAACGTGCTGTGTAACACGAGAATTAAACCTTATTGTTGCTTGCTGAAGCTCAAACTTGCTGGGTAACACGAGAATGAACCTCACTGGTTCTTGCCGAACCTCAAACGTGCTGTGTAACACAAGAATGAACCTCATTGGTTCTTGCCGAACCTCAAACGCGCTGCTTAACACGAAAATGAACCTCACTGGTTCTTGCCGAACCTCAAACGTGCTGTGTAACACAAGAATGAACCTCATTGGTTCTTGCTGAAGCTCAAACTTGCTGTGTAACACAAGAATGAACCTCACTGGTTCTTGCCGAACCTCAAACGTGCTGTGTAACACAAGAATGAACCTCACTGGTTCTTGCCGAACCTCAAACGTGCTGCTTAACACGAGAATGAACCTCACTGGTTCTTGCTGAACCTCAAACGTGCTGTGTAACACAAGAATGAACCTCATTGGTTCTTGCCGAACCTCAAACGTGCTTTGTAACACGAGAATTAAACCTTATTGTTGCTTGCTGAAGCTCAAACTTGCTGCGTAACACAAGAATGAACCTCACTGGTTCTTGCCGAACCTCAAACGTGCTGTGTAACACAAGAATGAACCTCATTGGTTCTTGCTGAAGCTCAAACTTGCTGTGTAACACAAGAATGAACCTCACTGGTTCTTGCCGAACCTCAAACGTGCTGTGTAACACAAGAATGAACCTCATTGGTTCTTGCCGAACCTCAAACGTGCTGCTTAACACGAGAATGAACCTCACTGGTTCTTGCTGAACCTCAAACGTGCTGTGTAACACAAGAATGAACCTCATTGGTTCTTGCCGAACCTCAAACGTGCTTTGTAACACGAGAATTAAACCTTATTGTTGCTTGCTGAAGCTTAAACTTGCTGCTTAACACGAGAATGAACCTCACTGGTTCTTGCCGAACCTCAAACGTGCTGCGTAACACAAGAATGATCCTCACTGGTTCTTGCCTAACCTCAAACGTACTGTGGAACACGAGAATTAAACCTTATTGTTGCTTGCTGAAGCTTAAACTTGCTGCTTAACACGAGAATGAACCTCACTGGTTCTTGCCGAACCTCAAACGTGCTGCTTAACACGAGAATGAACCTCACTGGTTCTTGCTGAACCTCAAACGTGCTGTGTAACACAAGAATGAACCTCATTGGTTCTTGCCGAACCTCAAACGTGCTTTGTAACACGAGAATTAAACCTTATTGTTGCTTGCTGAAGCTTAAACTTGCTGCTTAACACGAGAATGAACCTCACTGGTTCTTGCTGAACCTCAAACGTGCTGCTTAACACGAGAATGAACCTCACTGGTTCTTGCTGAAGCTCAAACGTGCTTTGTAACACGAGAATTAAACCTTATTGTTGCTTGCTGAAGCTCAAACTTGCTGCGTAACACAAGAATGAACCTCACTGGTTCTTGCCGAACCTCAAACGTGCTGCGTAACACAAGAATGATCCTCACTGGTTCTTGCCTAACCTCAAACGTACTGCTTAACACGAGAATGAACCTCATTGGTTCTCGCATGTCAAGCGAACATGCTTGAGCTTCCGTTTACCCCAACTGATGTGTGAGTTGATGAATGTTTAAATGTGAATAAAAGCCTAAACTAAAGCTTTTCATCATATAAAATGATCGATTATCTTCAGATTTTGGACTTAACAAGCTCTCAGATTTCATAAAAAAAGATCTTCATTTGTGTTCCGAAGATGAGCTAAAGATTTACTGGTTTGGAACGACATTAAGGTCGTAATTAATGACAACATTTTCATTTTGGGGTTAACTAACCCTTAAATAAATGTATTGTTTAAAGGAAATGTTTACTGGACTATTACAAAATAATGAAATGCCAAAATACTAGAAGAGCTAACAACAATCTGTTTTTAAAAGAGGTGAATACTTACAATGTGGTCTGATGCTCCTCATCCAGCCGCTGGTTCCTCAGAGAAACGAACTGTGGTGATCATGAGTTTAAACACCTGAGCTGATCCTCCCTCTTCTGATGAACAGTTCCTGGTGCTAAATATCTGTCCCATTCATTTGCATTCATTTATGTCACATCAAAACACACAGGCAATATGATCTATCAACACATGATCCTATGGGCGGGATTTAAAGCCGCACAGGTATGATCTTATTCATATGATATTTGGCAATGGGAAAGTGTGTTACTAACAAGCCCACGTTAATTCCATTGCTGCCAATGCTTTATGAACACAATGACCTATTTGTAGATTTTTATCACTCATCCAAGATGCCAACGATTATTTTGTTGCGTGTTTTGCATGTTAAACTGATCATGTAGAGGACAGACAGGTCGGGTGTGCGGGTCGAGGAGCAATTATCATACGAGCAAATTATGCAGTTTTACGAGCACTGTGTCAAGAGAAATAAATAGTGCTGTCCAGATTGTTACACTATCCATCCTAAACAGTTTTCAAGATAAGAATTAGTGCATCCCAAAACAGAAATTAGTAGACAATAAAATGCCAGTGGTGTTTTTTTGGTTTTTTTGGTGGATTTTAAAGTGTGCATCGCTTTTTCCTTTTAGGTTAAAATAAAGCATGACGCCAAGGTCATCACTGTAAAAAATGATATGATCAAAAAGTCATGGAGAAAATCTATCTTAGGGAAAGTGCTCCATTTTAACCACTAGAGGGAGTCATACTCACACTTAAATAACAACTGAAACCCTATACAGGCATGATATAACAGGCTATAAACAGTACCAGTCAACATTTTTAATGCTTCTGAAAGAGTTTGAGGTTTGCCTTTATTTGGTCAAAAAAATACAGTAAAAACTGTAATATTGTGAAATATTATTACAATTTAAAATAACTTTTCTGTGTTGAGGTTTTACAAAATGTAATGTGAACTGGTTTGACTCCCTCGCGTGCCACCAGAGACTTTAGCTGTGTACCAGTGACCAGTGGCGAGTGGCGAGTGGCGTGCACAGAACTCCTCAGGGGCGCAAGGACCAAAAAGGGCACCATTTTTTAAAAACATTTATTTATTAAATAAATCACCTGTATTTAAAGCAGTACCCGTCTGTTGATATTTTAAATACTTCCTCACAATTAATTGTAATATCTCGCTCGATGGAGAGCAGGTCAGAGAGCCTCTCTTCATTACCAATGAAAAGACGTTGATACAATCAGAATGCATAACACATCAAACAAAAATAGGGAAATTATGATAATATTACTGAATATAATTTACTTTACCAAACAAAACAGTGAGAATCAAGCAGGTAATTATAAGGAATTCATGTTTAGTTATGTTGATGTTATAAATGTTATGCATGTATGAAAGTGTTAACTATAATCAGTAACACTTTACAATAAGGTTTCATTAGTTCAATTTGTTAACATGAACTAATAATGAACGGCACTTCTACAGAATTTATTAATCTTAGTTAATATTAATTTCAGAATTTACTAAAACATTATTAAAATCAAAAGTTGTATTTGTTAAAATTAGTTAATGCACTGACTGTGACATAACATGAACAAACTATTAACAGTTGTATTATTAATAGGCCTACAGTAGCCTAACAAATGTTTTGCTCATGGTTAGTTCATGTTAGTTAATATGAATAATAAACAAATGAACCTTATTGTAAAGTGTTATGAAATCAATTTTATAAATTCCTTACAATTTAGAGTTGGACATGGACTTAAACTTTCCTTGCACTATATGTATTTCCCCAGTAATAACACTTGCTATGGCTTTGGATAAAAACGAATGACATTGTCAGACTCAGAGTGCGGCTGACATCGAGTTATACTTCTATAGTTAAGCATAACTCGCATGCTGACGCAACTTTTACAGTTAGCATGCATGATAGGATATTGTTATTAGTATTAGCTTACTTCTCCGTATGAGCTTAATGTTACCTGCTGGCTGCTCGTGTACTAGTTTGAAGACTCGTGGCGAACTGCTATACGCTGATTTCACGCAGCCGTTATTTTGAAATCGAAAGCGAGGCTCCGGTGGGAAGAAAACCGGAAGTGTCCATTTAATCACAGGAGAGTCGTGAAGGCGATGGCGTATTGTTGTTTAATGATGTTGTGTCAATTCTAAAAATGTACATACATTTCATTCATACTTTAGACTACAGTGAAATTCATTTATAAATAAAATATTTTTTTTATATATAGAATGTAAAAAAAGAAGCAGGAATGAACTATATACATATCCTATAATGGATATTAACATCCAATAGTGTAAATCGCGGCAGCAGCTTCAGGTTGGTAATCCAAGGCATTGTTGTTTATCGTTACTTCCGGGGTTCTTCCCACCGGAGCCTCACTTTCGATTTCAAAATGGCGGCTGCGTGAAATCAGCGTATAGCGCTGCAAATGAAACTCCGCCAACCACTTCACCTCCACCAAATGCTTCCGCCAAAATGTAAAAAAACAAAAAAAACAAGTGACATAACATGCTTGTGTGAAAGCAGGAAATAAAGAAATAAATACCAGTGAAATGTAAAAATGAAATGGTACCGTACTGCGTGACTGTTATGAAACCACTTTAGCGATGTTGTTTCTTTTTAGCAGTAAACCTTTGCAGATTTTTTTTATTTACAGGACAGTTTGGTGCATACCAACACTCTCAATGCTTTCATGATGATCGGCATATATTGATCATGTCCCAATATATTCATTATCACTGGTCATGAGTCATGACACGACTGGGATTTCTTTATTATCTCAGTTTTTTTTTCTTTTTTTTCTAGCAATTACATAAAATGGAAGGCAAATGGAGACCTTTTTCTCTTGAGAAAAATACCTCAGAATATGAATTCAAAAATGTCACATAAAATTCTTACCCACAAAGTATATCACAATGGCCTGGTTTCACAGACAGGGCTTATTTAAACCAGGATTAGGCCTTCATTCAATCAGGGCATTTAAGTAGCTTTTATAAACGTGCCTTAGAATAAAAAAACATTACTGGTGTGCATCTGGAGACAAAACAATGGCACTGACATTATATTTTAAGACATATCAGTGCAAGTTGATTTCAGCTAAAAATACTCAAACATGCATTTTAGTCCGGGACGCTTGAGTCTTGTCTGTGGAACCGGGGGAATGTATTCTGAGTTGTGAAAGAGAAATTTTCTCATTGCGTGTTCAAGAAAGAAAGACGTCTCTATTCTCACCGCATTCAAAGGTGGATTGAGAAACAGTTGTTTTTGTGATGTCAATGACTGTTTATTTTTTGATGTTGCATAATTCCAAATATATTTAGCTGTCACTGGTTACTATATATAACTTGTCTACACTGAGACGCAGATTGTGGACAGAGGAATGTCACCATACATATAAACTAAAGTCATGAGTCCACAAACCATCAAACTCAGTTTGCACTGCAGATCTAGAGAAACACCATGTGATTTCATTTCACTGATGTGGACTTCTCATACAGTTCACCGGGAAGCTCGGAAAAACCCGTTTCCTTAGATTGAATCACCTTGGAGACTAAACAAGTGTTTATTTACAATACATATGCAAAAGCTGCTTCTTCCTTTTCGTCCAGTCAATGAGAGGTGTTTCCTCGTGTGTGAACAACTGATGAAATCTGAGATGATTCATGAGATATTTAATACAAGGTAAAGTCGATGAGGAACTTCATCTAATTTGATTTCATAACATAGTTAATCCCTTCCACTAAAGTGGTGACTTAAATTCACGTAAAAATAAAATAAAAACACAAACAGTTTAACGTGTGTTAAACATTTTATTTAGAAATCTTCTGTACAATGTGTGAATTGTGACAAAAATCTCTTGAAAATTCCCTGATTTGCATCTCAATTGGGGTTTGATGGAGGATTCACATTTCCTCTTCCTTTACTGTAAAACAGTGCATCTAAACCTCAGATGGAATTCCATAGAGCACTGTTATACAAGAACTTTTTTCTGATGAATTTGTTTAACCAGTTATTCCATTTAGACCGTATGAATGAGCCATGTGTGTTTTGTGAATGAGCCAATGTTTCCATCAGGTTATGTAAAACAAAGACTATTGATTGAGAAACTGAGAGTAAAAATTTTCTGAATAAAATAGCATCAGTTTGTTTGTTGAGAAGTTTCAGTTTCACTCTGCAGAGTCAATTGTGCCATGCAGATATTATTCAAACACAGTTATATGTACCTCTGATTTAAATGTTCTACTCTGTCCATACCAAAAAGTAAACAATGCAAATGTCTTTTTAAGTACTTTTACTGCTGTTGATCATGTATGGCAAACAAATTACACTACGCCATCATCATAAAGTCAAGGTTTATGAAGGAAAGCAAGCACACAATGAATAAATACAGACATACAGCTGCCACAAACATAGATACCATCAGTGCACAGGAACATTGCTATACCATTTTTACAGATTGGCATCATCGTTTGTTTACATCAGGGCCATTTTTTTACCATTGTGGCGACCATAGGCTATTGACATGCTGAGGGCGACATGGGTGGTTTGTCATGAAATGGCCTTGGGTTGGTTACATGCATATTTATGTTCATGCATTTGTGAGACGTCATAACGTTTCATGATGCATTTGTTGGGAATCAAACTCATGACATTGTTAGCACCAGACTCTGGTTGAGCTACATTTTCAATACTATACAATGAGGGCTTGACATTAAATCTCATGATTTTTTGCTCACCAGCCACTGTGGTTAGTGGTTTTCCAAAGTTAGTTTTCCAAAGAAAGTTTTCACTGGCCACAATTTTGACAACGATCTCATAATTCAGCAGCAGGTATATTAGGCTGCTGTCACTTTAATTCCTGACACAAGGATCCATTGTACTGTTACACATGCGCTTTCTTTCTCAACTCTTTACGTTCACTATAACTGTGTTTACATGAATACTCGCCAAGACCGACATTTTGACATTATTTTGTGTGTATTTAAGCATAATAAGCAGTGAAAAATAACTCAATTTAGTACTGAGAGGCAGCTTTATGCGCGCGCACTTTGGGTGTGAGCACAAAATCTGCGGGAACAAGTACAATTATGCACAATATGCACAATCCCATGCCGAAATTCAAACCCTGTAACACCAACAAGATACATCCGAAGCAAATGAAACGAGTGAGTGAGAGCAGGCGGGTTTGTGTGTAACTCGCTGTCGGAGAGATGAGAGAGAGAGAAAGCGCAACTGGTATTGTGTATCTATTATGTGGAAAATGAGGAAGTGTTTCAGAGATTTCAGAATCGTATTTATATTCCACAAAAGTAATAAAGTCATACAGGTTTGGAATGACATGAGAGTGAGTAAATGATGAAAGAACATTTATTTTTAGGTGGAGTCCTTCATAAATTGGTCACAGTGGCATTGACTCTGGCTCGTAAGACTGAAACAGTGGCTTGAGTTTCAGCTGCTTTGCTCATATGTGGTATTGGTCATGGGTTTGTTGATCACAGCCACTTTAATGATCCCCTTGGTCTTCGACATGAGCTGGTCACATTTGAACAGATCCATGAAGGCCTGCTTAAAGTCCTCCGACAACGTGTAGAGCGGCAGGTTGAAAATGATGTTAATTACAGCGATCGGCCTCGAAATAATGTAGGCGGCGTGAACGCCACGGTCCAGCATGCAGTCGGTTTCTGGAGTGAGTTTCGTGTAGATTCTCAGAGCTCGTAGCACGTGAAAGGGAAGAAAGCAAACCACAAAGCACGTCAATATCAACACGATGAGTCGCCTTGCTTTAATCCGTTTCTTGCTTCCCATATGAGGACCCTTCTTTAGCTCTACAATGATGCGCCAATAGCAAAGACAGACCACGACCAGAGGAACCAAATATCCCAGTACGGTCAATGCCCAACTATATGGCCAGATGATTTTTGTGTCGTTGCTCGCAAAGTCCAAGCAGTATGTCTTATTGTCCGTTGGAACTGTGTCAAACATGTTAAAAATCGGACTTAACTCGCCCACCGTCACGACCCAAACCAAACCGCAAGCCAACACACCCCATCGCTTCTGCTTGATGCTGTGCATGTGCAACGGATGCACGATCGCCACGTACCGGAAGATGGCCAGACAGGTGAGGAAGAGGATGCTGCCGTAGAGGTTGAAGCTGAACATGACTCGCGCAAAGCGGCACATGACAACCCCCAGCGTCCAGGTGTCATTGAGGACGTAGTAGTAGATCAAGAAGGGCAAGCTGACCATAAAGAGAAGGTCAGTGATGACCAGGTTCACCATGATGATGGTGCTGCTCTTCCAGGGACGAACTTTGAGCGCGTAGACCAGCAGAGCGGTGATGTTACCCACAACGCCCACGATGAAGATCGCACCATACGTGGCGGGCAGGTAGTAGCGCTTCATGAGATTGTCCACGTCGGTGCAGTTGTCACTTGAGCTGTTACTCCAGCCGTAGTAAAGATGGCTCGCCATAGTTGTTCTTGCAGAAGGAAAACATACAAAACATTGTTAAAGAGCGCACATCATAGAAGTAGATGTCCTAAAATTGATAGTATTTCAGAGACTGTTCTTTTCCTCTACTTGGCATTGAATACCTCAGCAATGTGATAAACAGATGTGCATCTATCCAACGAGATGCAATGAAAGAAGAGAAGGATCCACATTGTTAACCCTATTGTTTAACAAAAGAATGAAGTCATCAAAATACTCTGAACCCTGATTCAGGACTGTTTTGATGACTTCATTCTATTTTTAAACAATAGAATATATATGAATTGAGTGGTTTGGTTTAAATTTTCTAAAGAGACCTGACCGCTATGATGAACAGATTGAATTTATGCTTTTATTCACATATAAACGCTGATCAGCAAACGTAAACAGAAGGTCAAACAAACCTGCTTGATGCGCAAGGACAAACTGCATTGATTCTTGCGGAAGATCAAACTTGCTGCGTAACACGAGAATGAACCTCATTGGTTCTTGCGGAAGCACAAACGTGCTGGGTAACACGAAAATTAACCTCATTGGTTCTTGTGGAAGATCAAACGTACTTCGTAACACGAGAATGAACCTCATTGTAGGAGTGGGCGATATGGCAAAAATATTTTTTTCAGGAAAATCACGGTTCACGATTTTATAACGATTCTTTTTTATGTAGGTTTTACTATTTTGTGACTGAGCATTACAGCCAAACTAATGTCCATATTTTAAAAACAAAGCCTTAGGTAACAAAATATAAAATAAAAAAGAATGGCAAAGATACAAATATTTGTCATTATTTTCTTTGTTATTAAAAATACACAGTTATACATACCCAACTTAATATACAAATTAAATAAACAGTGCTTTATGTTTTTAGCTACAGTAGGTGTATTTAACAGTAGCATTGAAGAAAGTAATTAAATGAACAAATATGAAAATAAAACAAAACAGACTTCACTGTATAAATTATACATGGATACTTATTAAAGCTACTATTAAAGTTATCAGTCAAGAGCAGTGAGTGATTTTCTCTTTGCATTTTGTTGTTTTATTAACATTAAAGGGATAGTTCTCCTAAAAATTCAAATTGTCATAATTTACTCTCTCAAGTTGTTGTAAACTCGAATAAGTTTCTTTCTTCTGTTGAAAATAAAAGTTATTTGGAAGAATGTGGGTAACCAAACAGTTGATGTACCCCAGTGACTTCCATAGCATATTTTTCTCCTATGGAAGTCAATGGGGACCAGCTACTGTTTGGATAGCCACATTCTTCAAAATATTAATATTAGAAAAATATTAGAAAATATTAGAAGGAAATTAATACAGGTTTGGAACAACATTAGAGTGCGTAAATAATGAGATAATTTTAATTTTTGGGTGAACTATCACTTTAAGGACAAGCGGCAGCGTGTTTACTATTACTAGCCTCTTTAAGAGCTGCGCGCGACGCGTCTAATATACACGCATTTGACAAGCAGATTTTCTCTAAATTTTCTCAAGTTTGCTTTCACTTTAGACATAACCGACTTTGTTTATGTAAACCTTGTGTGTATTTGACAGTATTAGCACAATAAGACTCGAAAGATAACTTAGTCCAGTATCCAGGCGCTGGAAGACAGGCTTTTACTAGTGCATGTGAGCTTCACATGTACGCGCTGAGAAACGCACACGTTAGAACAGCGCACCAGCACGCGAATTAAATGTTTAACCGACAAGGCATTAAAGCACATGCAAATTATGAACTTTTGTGAACTGCAGTGTCCCGTTCCGCTGCGTTAACATTTTATGTTAATATACGTCGCGTTGTTCAGTATGTTGGGACAGAGGAGCCAGAACAGCAACTGATAGAACGCACGATACTACAATATGTCTTCAAAAGCAGATCGTGGAGACATTTTAATCGTCCACGATCAAAAATCGTCATATCGCACACCCCTACCTCATTGGTTCTTGTGGAAGATCAAACGTACTTCGTAACACGAGAATGAACCTCATTGGTTCTTGTGGAAGATTAAACGTGTTGCGTAACACGAAAATGAACCTCATTGGTTCTTGTGGAAGATCAAACGTTCTGCGTAACACAAGAATGAACCTCATTGGTTCTTGCGGAAGCTCAAACGTACTTCGTAACACGAGAATGAACCTCATTGGTTCTTGTGGAAGATCAAACGTACTTCGTAACACGAGAATGAACCTCATTGGTTCTTGTAGAAGATCAAACGTACTTCGTAACACGAGAATGAACCTCATTGGTTCTTGCGGAAGCTCAAACGTACTTCGTAACACGAGAATGAACCTCATTGGTTCTTGTGGAAGATCAAACGTACTTCGTAACACGAGAATGAACCTCATTGGTTCTTGTGGAAGATCAAACGTTCTGCGTAACACAAGAATGAACCTCATTGGTTCTTGCGGAAGCTCAAACGTACTTCGTAACACGAGAATGAACCTCATTGGTTCTTGTGGAAGATCAAACGTACTTCGTAACACGAGAATGAACCTCATTGGTTCTTGTAGAAGATCAAACGTACTTCGTAACACGAGAATGAACCTCATTGGTTCTTGTGGAAGATCAAACGTACTTCGTAACACGAGAATGAACCTCATTGGTTCTTGTGGAAGATCAAACGTACTTCGTAACACGAGAATGAACCTCATTGGTTCTTGTGGAAGATCAAACGTGCTGTGTAACACAAGAATGAACCTCATTGGTTCTTGCGGAAGCTAAAACGTGCTGCGTAACATGAGAATGAACCTCATTGGTTCTTGCGGAAGCTAAAACGTGCTGCGTAACATGAGAATGAACCTCATTGGTTCTTGTGGAAGATCAAACGTGCTGTGTAACACGAGAATGAACCTCATTGGTTCTTGTGGAAGATCAAACATACTGCGTAACACGAGAATGAACCTCATTGGTTCTTGTGGAAGATCAAACGTACTGCATAACACAAGAATGATCCTCATTGGTTCTTGTGGAAGATCAAACATACTGCGTAACACGAGAATGAACCTCATTGGTTCTTGTGGAAGATCAAACGTACTGCGTAACACAAGAATGATCCTCATTGGTTCTTGTGGAAGATCAAACATACTGCGTAACACGAGAATGAACCTCATTGGTTCTTGTGGAAGATCAAACGTACTGCGTAACACAAGAATGATCCTCATTGGTTCTTGTGGAAGATCAAACATACTGCGTAACACGAGAATGAACCTCATTGGTTCTTGTGGAAGATCAAACGTACTGCGTAACACAAGAATGAACCTCATTGGTTCTCGCATGTCAAGCGAACATGCTTCAGCTTCCGTTTACCACAACTGATGTGTGAGTCAATGAATGTTTATATGTGAATAAAAGCCTAAACTAAAGCTTTTCATAATATAAAGTGATCGAGTATCTTCAGACTTTTGGACTAAACCACAAGCTCTCAGATTTCATAAAAAAGATCGAAGGATGAGCAAAAGATTTACTGGTTTGGAACGACATGAGGATGAGTAACACCCTTTAACACGAATTAATTACAAAATTTTCATTTTGGGGTTAACTAACCCTTAAATAAATGTATTGTTTAAAGGAGATGTTTACTGGACTATTACAAAATAATGAAATGCCAAAATACTAGAAGAGCTAACAACAATCTGTTTTTAAGAGAGGTAAATACTTACAATGTGTTCTGATGCTCCTCATCCAGCTGCTGGTTCCTCAGAGAATCCTGCCTCTTCTGATGAACAGTTCCTGGTGCTAAATATCATTCCCATTCATTTGCATGCATTTATGTCACATCAAAACACATGATCTATCAACACATGATCCTATGGGCGGGATTTAGAGGTGCACAGGTCTGATCTTATCCATAGGATTATTATGGCAAGCCGTTTTAACATTTAATCCTTAAAGGGATACTTCACCTCTGGAAAGATGAATGTGTATTTAAAATAGGTCATTTATGTAGAAGAAATGTCAAGAATTTTTTGAATTTGGAGCTTTCTAGACTGAGAAAAGCCAGAAAATAAATTTTTGGCTTATGTGGATGAAAGACAACAACTCCCAAAATGCACTTGCTTCGCTGCCCTAGGAGGCCACTCCCAAACCACGCCTACCGGTTAGAGAGCGCAGTTGAAAACAACAAGGTTAGGCTACTAGTGAGTCTCCGTGACGAGTTTGCCCGGGATATCGAGATCGCCCAAAATGTCCGGGATTCGGCTTTTGCGTTCTACAGTCGCCATTCATTATGTTTACTGTGGCGAGCAGGACGAGGCTGAGGGGCGCTGGAGAACGGCGCGAGGCCGGTGGCGAGATTACTAATGAGCGGCACTGTGAGACGCTCTTGTCTCCTATCTCTCACGGAGGAGCGGGAATTTTCTTAGCAATGTTAAAACGCACATCAACCGATCACTTGTTTAGCGTTCATGTAAACACTACATTCAGATTCACCAATCAGAATGAATTCAGTTAGATTGAAACAAAAGGTGTGCATGTAAACAATGAATGGCGACTGCAGAAAGCAAAAGCCGAATCCCGGACGTTTTGGACGATCTCGACGGCCGGACATGTCCGGGAAAAAGAGGATGGTAACCCCTAATACTCAGCTTTCTCCACAGAACAACAGCCTGCTAGCTTAGCTTCCAAAGAAAGACGGCTGAAACTATGTGTACATTCTGTGAGTGAGATCCCTCTATGGGCGGGTTGAACACATGCGGGACAGCTCCTACTACTGGCTGTAGTCTTTAGCCTCTGGCCAGAAAATCCTCCGATGACGCAAAATGACGATTTTTGCGTCATCTGAGGATTTTTTCCAGACAAAAAATACATAAATCTCTCGTCTCAGGGGGATATGAGGGTGGAAAGCACGGTAATTCGAAAATACTACAGGTTTTCTACTAATACAAAGCTTAATACAAACTTTGTTGTATTATTTTAATTTAATACTGTGAAGCTGCTTTGATACAATCTGTATTGTGAAAAGCGCCATACAAATAAACTTGACTTGACTTGACTTGACTTAATGCTAAATCCTGAAGTATCCCTTTAAAACCTACTACTACTAGTATCTAGTTTCATGCCACTATTCCATTAAGTACTAGTGCATCTTCTTTAGATACTAGTACCTTTTTAAAAGATACTAGTAGTTATTCATTAGATACTAGTTCTTATTTTTTTAGAGACTGATACTCAATCATTAGATACTACCTTTTAAATAGACACTAGTATTAATTAGATTCTAGTGTCTATTAGTACTAGTACTTATTTATTACAGTAGATACTAGTACTTATTCAATAGTTACTAGCAGAGGTGGGAGTAAGTCACACATGTGCAAGTCACAAGTAAGTCTCAAGTCTTAACCTTCAAGTCTCAAGCAAGTCCGAGTCAATTTTGTGAAAAGCAAGTCAAGTCAAGTCAAGTCACTGCTTTATGTCAAGCAAGTCAAGTCAAGTCGTAGCTTGGGTCACAAGTCACTGGCAAGTCATACAAACGTTTGATGATTTCACTGAATTTATATATTAAAATAAGTTAAAACTACATAAGCTGTGGACTATGGTTTTATTTGCAACATTTTTTTTTAAATATGCATTTCCACATACAGCTGAGTGGTTACTACAATAAAAAATAAAAAAAATAATAATAAAAAAATCAAACTACATAGCCTAAAATGTAAATGTAACTGAAATTAGGCCAACATTAAAGCATGAAAAATAAATATGCCTCAAACATTGCACAAGACCATTAAAATGTATTAAACAATTCACAATTTAAGTATAATGGTTCCTATGCCACCAAATGGCATTCTTCAAACTGGCATCCCCTTTATGGAACATGAACACATCCCAACAAGTTAGATCTTTCCTTTTTAACAAAAGAATAACAAGAAAAAAACAGTAATAATTGAATTGACACAAAACTTACACCTGTCAATCAGGTGGATTGACTATTGTACATTATTAATCTGTGTGAGTGAGTGATTTATTAATATTTGTGAATGAATGTGTGTGCATGTGTATGTGTGAAAAGTGTATTGTTTGCATGTCCATGGTTGTGTTTGACTGTACACGTGTGTGTGTGTGTGTGTGTGTGTGTGTGTGTGTGTGTGTGTGTGTGTGTGTGTGTGTGTGTGTGTGTGTGTGTGTGTGTGTGTGTGTGAGAGAGAGAGAGAGAGAGAGAGAGAGAGAGAGAGAGAGGTGATTTGATTGAGTGTGATTGATTCATTAATATTTGTGAGTGAATGTGTGTGCGTGTGTATGAGTGAAGAGTGTATTGTTTGTTTGCATGTGTGCATGGTTGTGCTTGCAAGTTTGAATTTTTGTTTTGTGTATTTGTGTATGCATGGTTCGGTTCGAAAGTCTGTATGTTTTTTTTCTTTGTGTGTCGGTGTCTTTTTACAATCTTTTAGTGGTATTAACTAGCGATTTATTTTTACTTACTCTATGCCCTATATACTAGCGGTATAAGCTAAACAGTTTTTAGAGATAAAACTCTTTACATTCGATTATCATGAAAACAAATCCCAGAGAACGGTAGACTGTACCAATGCATTATTAATTATTATTAAATTACAGTTACATTTTTTTTATATTTCTTTTAACATTCAAGTCAACCCTGGGATAGCAGACTATATTGGTAGCATATAACTAGACAGTACAAAGGGATGCATGCAGGTAAGAAAAACTGGAATATGGCATATTTTAACCCGATTTTCATTTTCAAGAAAATATTTTTTCTCTGTGCTTTTGTATGTAATGGATTATTCAGATCATAAAAAAAATAATTAATCCAAGGCACTCTAATATTATTAAAAATATATAGAAAGCCCTTATTTCATCATGGCTTTAATATTTTAAAATCAGGTGACAAGTACTTGCACAACTATGCGTTGTGGCTAATGAGCCTTTGTCAGGGTGTGTGACCAAAGCCCCTTTCACACAGAGATTCCGGAAAATACACGGATAAAGTGACCCAAGATTTGACCCGGGTTCGTTTGATTTAGGTTCATTCACACTGCCAGTGATTTTCCGGAATCAGAGATTGCGTTCACAAACCACGCTTGTGCATTTTTTTTTTTTTTCTCTGATTCGATCATAAACTTGCGCATTACGTACCGTTTCACAGCTGGCGAACGATCCCGCGCTTCAGCGTCATCACTACGACACTGCATTATTACGGCTTCTTTTGTTCACACAGCGCGCGTTCCTGCTGCGTCACGTGATTGTTGCGGTGCGTTCAAATACAGATATTTATTTTTAAAAAGACAAGTTATTTCGAGTCATTTACCTCAAGTCCGAGTCAAGTCTCAAGTCATGAATATCAAGTCAAAGTCAAGTCAAGTCTTTTATTAATATTTGTCAAGCAAGTCTCTAGTACCTATTACTAGAGACTAGTACTTGTTCAATAGATAGTACTTAGTCATTATATACTAGTACCTATTAAATAGATACTAGTACTTATTCAATAGATTCTAGTGCCTATATTAGTACTAGTACTTATTTATTAGATACTAGTACTTATTCAATAGTTACTAGTCCTTATTATTAGATACTAGTACCTATTACTAGAGTAGTACTTGTTCAATAGATAGTACTTATTCATTAGCTACTAAAACTTATTCAATAGATACTAGTACCTATTTATTAGATACTAGTATTTATTCCAAATATTACTGGTAAGCTTTTTTATTTTACTAGTACGATTTTTAATTGAACAACAGTGGTCGTTCTGACTAGTCATAACATAAGACAAGTAAAAAAACCAGCTGTGACTTGTAAGATAAGAAATGTTACTAGTTACAATTAAAAAAGATACTAGTGTCTAATAAATAAGTACTAGTACCTAACGGATAAATACTAGTATCTATTAAATAGGTACTAGAATCGAATGAAAAGTAATTGTATACAATAAATAAGTACTAGCATCTAATGAATACTTATTAGTAATATTTAAAAATATACTAGTCAATATTGGAATGATTACTTGTCATAAATTATTAGATGATATCCAAACAGAATAGCTACTAGTATCTATTAATTAATTTGATATTTTAAGAAATATCTTCTTTTAACAGATCATTACATAAACATGAGTATACTCTCAACCATCCAATCAGAGTTCATATGGTAATGCAGGCTAAACTAAGGCCATAGAAGATTGATTTTTCGCAACCGACTTTGTTGGTTTATCTAGCTAATTGTTTAGCATGAACACAAGGAAAGGCAATATGTTTAATATGACAATTATTGTTTTGAATGTACAGTAGGCAATAACAAAGACTTAACTGCCAATAATAAAATTCAAACAACAGTTAAGTAGATCCAAAAACCGGTTCATACCCACCACCAAACAACCACAATGCCTAGAGATGTACTAGTACCTAAAAAATAAGCACTAGTATCTAATGAATAAGTACTATATTTAATGGAATAGAAACTAGTATCTAAAAAATAAGTACTAGTATAGCATGAAAATAGATACTAGTAGGTTTTAAGGATTACATGTTAAAGCGGCTTGCCATAGATATTTGGCTATGGGAAATTGTGTTACTGACAAGCCCATGTTAATTCCATGATAAACTGATCATGTACAGGACAGACAGGTCAGCTCAATTATCATACGAGCTCATTATGCAGTTTTACGAGCACTGTGTCAAGAGAAATAAATAGTGCTGTCCAGATACACTATCCATCCTAAACTCTATAGTCCAGGCAAAGTAACTCATTTTGGAGCCAAAAATAGAACTAATTGTAAAATATTTTTTTTTCAGCATAGATCATTTCTATAAGGTGTCCAGAACAACATACTAAAAGTCCTAAGAAATCCTAGTTGAGGAAATATGTTTAATTCTCATCAATCCAAGGTGTGTGCCAGTAAGGCCAGGCAACAATACACCCCAATGGGGCTTATTTTTCCCTTTACTCCTATCACAATCAAACCTCACACAGTGAAAGTATACATGAAAAGTAACATTTTTGTTTTACAAGTTTCTATGAAAAATCTATTTTAAATATGCAAATGAGTTCAGCACTAGGCCTAATTGACCTATCTTGCACCCAGCGTAATTGACTTTGTACACCGACGCATGTTTCATTCCTATTTTGCACTTTTCCCTCCACAGACACACGTCGGTAAACTAAAGAAATGCATTTGCGCTCCCGGGGGGGCGGTTAAGTGCAAAGATGAGGCGTGTTCCGGCGCAAATGTTCCCTGATGCTATTTTACAGGTTTAGAAAACAATTCCGCCACTAACCAGGAAAAACCCAGTCAAAAGTCAGAGGCGCGTTGCGCATGTTATTCAGATGCTATTTTAAGGGCGCATGCTTGGCCATAATCATTGTAGCGTGTGTACTTTGCTTATCTTCTTATCTATCATCTTCACACAGACGCAGCAGTTCTCATTTTTAGAAAACCATACATTATTACAAGGAAAAATATTACACAAGGGAAAATCATTGTTGTGTCCATGAAGATGTGAAAAAAATAGGCATAATTCTAGCTTACATATTTACCCAAATTTGTATACGCCTGTTTAACTGAAGCTGATTTGGGTGTGTTTCTCCATCCCCAATGTCACTTCTCTGTGTTTTACGGCCCTGACGAGAACGTCGGTCTCCTCGGCTGTGAACCGCTCCTGGCAAATCCTCCGTTATAATAGCAAACCGCCATGGAACAAGCGTGCCTGCTCTTAAAGGGAATGTGAGATGACGCTCTGATTGGTTTATTTCACGTTACGCCCAAACCACACCTATGATTAATGAAGCTACTTCAGACCAACCCATTTTAGATTTGCGTCGGGCGCAAGAGTCATTTATCCCGCCGGTATAATAGCAACAGCGCCCGAGATCCGCCTACAAAGTTACTTGCGTTTCGCGCTTGATACTTGCGTTTCAGATCGTTAAAATAGGGCCCATAAAGTCACAAGTGGAAAAAACACGGGCCAAATAACTAACACATTCATGTCCTTTCAGTAAGTTAACCTATGCATAAACATGATAAATTTGAAGTCACAAAATGACTTATATTGACCTTAAGAATTGATTGCACAATCTTGCCTCCAGTTGCTTTCTAAATTATTATTTTTTATTTGCGAACAAGCCTTACCTAATGACATTCGCCCACAGATAACATCAGAAGAAAATCAGAATAGCCATCTTAGTCATAAATAACGTGGTGAGATTAAATTTTGGCCAGGTAGATTTACAAATGATTTGTATTGTTGGTAAGATTACGAGATTACAGGCAGAAGTCATTCACTAAACTAAACGATTCACTCTCACACAGAAGACAGATGAAAAACCAGATAGACACACTTTCCAGACATTCCAGCACTTTAAAATAATTTTTGTCAGACACCAAAACTGCTTCTCTTTTTGTAGTTAGCAAGTATTTCAGAGCAGGCGGGCCACACATCAGACTTCCACCGTTTGTAAAGTAGCTTTGCAGTGTTATGAGAAGCTAGCCACAGCAATATCTAGGCTAGAAACCCGATCGGAAACATTTTAAGTCACCAACTCCTTTCTAACTAGACATTTTACTGTAGACACATTTTGCTTAAGGCCAAAACTACTTTTCATCTTGAAGTAGCATCGTCTAGTCTAATGAAACGAACTAACGTTAGCTTGCTAGCACTAGCAAATTCTATTGGGCCTAATTTCATTGCTAATCAACACTGTTTTCTTTTCTTTTTTGTTTATACAGTGTGTAATGTATGTAAACAGGGAGAAATGGAGAAGTGTAAAATATTCAGTGATGAAAACACACGAGCAAAAGGCAGCAATGGTGTGAACCGTGCCAAAGAATGGTGTTTCTGCAAATTAGGACATATTCAATAAGTGTGGCGCTCATGTGCATATTCAAATTCATTTAAAAAGAAACTTGTAATACAAAATACGGTAACGCTTTAGATTACAGCCCGGAAAGTACTGCGTAATTAAAATGAAATTACAGTGTAACTTTCGGTAATTACAGTGTACCTATAAAGTACGTACGTGTAAGTATAGGGGAATAATCATAGACAGTATATAAACTGGACACAGCGACCCCATAGGTTTCAACGGAGAAAAGTGAAGCAAATTAGAAGCACTCATTTCCTGATTGCCGAGCGAACTGCGCAGACTCAAACTGAGCTTGACGACGTGGATGTGACGTGAGCAGCCTGTCTGACAGTTGTAAGTCTTCTAGTAGCTGTGCCAAGAGAAATCTGAATCATTCCCTTCCGAATCTTCCAGAGACGGAGAGCGTGAGTAGGAGGTGTCCATGAGCTAGGAGCAGGAGCAACTTTATGACTCTCTATAGGCTTCTCCCTTGACTTTATCAGACTTTATGCCTCCACGTCCCCCCGATTGACTGCGAGCTTCTCCTCCTGTCTCTACGGTAATTTCCAGAGAGTCGCGTGGTTATGACGCAATCGTTAGCCTGTTTTTACAAAAACTGCTTCTACGTGGCCATAACGTAAGATACAAGGTAATGGAGCATTTTATACATTGTCGTGTTTCTTTAGAAATAAATAATGGACAAATGGAGTCTTTAAACGCCTCAGATGTAAAGTTATTCGCTGTCAAAGTGACGCCAAAATGAATGGGAGTCAATGGGATGCTAACAGCAGGTGAAGGCTTGTTAGCCAATGGCGGCCGCCGGAGGTGGTACGGAAATAGAGAGCTCGATTACCCCCCTGGGAATAATATGCAAAGTTTTGGGAATAAAGGGGTAACAACCAGGAAAATAACAAATTATTTAGGCAAATTATTTAGACTGTAAGTATTCCACATAGTCACAGGGTAAGTATGACATTGCGGGTTGTAAATTAAAGTGGTGCTTCTTACCCTCTTGTTCCATGTAGTTACAGGGTAAGTGTGACATTGCGGGCTGTAAATTAAAGTGGTGCTTCTTACCCTCTTGTTCCATGTAGTTACAGGGTAAGTATGACATTGCGGGCTGTAAATTAAAGTGATGCTTCTTACCCTCTTGTTCCATGTAGTTACAGGGTAAGTATGACATTGCGGGCTGTAAATTAAAGTGATGCTTCTTACCCTCTTGTTCCATGTAGTTACAGGGTAAGTATGACATTGCGGGCTGTAAATTAAAGTGATGCTTCTTACCCTCTTGTTTCATGTAGTTACAGGGTAAGTATGACATTGCGGGCTGTAAATTAAAGTGATGCTTCTTACCCTCTTGTTTCATGTAGTTACAGGGTAAGTATGACATTGCGGGCTGTAAATTAAAGTGATGCTTCTTACCCTCTTGTTTCATGTAGTTACAGGGTAAGTATGACATTGCGGGCTGTAAATTAAAGTGGTGTTTCTTACCCTCTTGTTCCATGTAGTTACAGGGTAAGTATGACATTGCGGGCTGTAAATTAAAGTGGTGTTTCTTACCCTCTTGTTCCATGTAGTTACAGGGTAAGTATGACATTGCGGGCTGTAAATTAAAGTGATGCTTCTTACCCTCTTGTTCCATGTAGTTACAGGGTAAGTATGACATTGCGGGCTGTAAATTAAAGTGATGCTTCTTACCCTCTTGTTCCATGTAGTTACAGGGTAAGTATGACATTGCGGGCTGTAAATTAAAGTGATGCTTCTTACCCTCTTGTTTCATGTAGTTACAGGGTAAGTATGACATTGCGGGCTGTAAATTAAAGTGATGCTTCTTACCCTCTTGTTTCATGTAGTTACAGGGTAAGTATGACATTGCGGGCTGTAAATTAAAGTGATGCTTCTTACCCTCTTGTTTCATGTAGTTACAGGGTAAGTATGACATTGCGGGCTGTAAATTAAAGTGGTGTTTCTTACCCTCTTGTTCCATGTAGTTACAGGGTAAGTATGACATTGCGGGCTGTAAATTAAAGTGGTGTTTCTTACCCTCTTGTTCCATGTAGTTACAGGGTAAGTATGACATTGCGGGCTGTAAATTAAAGTGATGCTTCTTACCCTCTTGTTCCATGTAGTTACAGGGTAAGTATGACATTGCGGGCTGTAAATTAAAGTGATGCTTCTTACCCTCTTGTTCCATGTAGTTACAGGGTAAGTATGACATTGCGGGCTGTAAATTAAAGTGATGCTTCTTACCCTCTTGTTCCATGTAGTTACAGGGTAAGTATGACATTGCGGGCTGTAAATTAAAGTGATGCTTCTTACCCTCTTGTTCCATGTAGTCACAGGGTAAGTATGACATTGCGGGCTGTAAATTAAAGTGGTGTTTCTTACCCTCTTGTTCCATGTAGTTACAGGGTAAGTATGACATTGCGGGCTGTAAATTAAAGTGATGCTTCTTACCCTCTTGTTCCATGTAGTTACAGGGTAAGTATGACATTGCGGGCTGTAAATTAAAGTGATGCTTCTTACCCTCTTGTTCCATGTAGTTACAGGGTAAGTATGACATTGCGGGCTGTAAATTAAAGTGGTGCTTCTTACCCCCTTGTTTCATGTAGTTACAAGGTAAGTATGACAATGCGGGCTGTAAATTAAAGTGGTGCTTCTTACCCTCTTGTTTCATGTAGTTACAGGGTAAGTACAATAAAAACACATGTACACACACACAATCTGATATCACTCGGAAAACTTTATTTAAAAAAAAAAAAAACTTATTTAAAAACGGATTTACAGCACTTTCGCTTGCTTGGTTTCCTCCTCCTCTTGTTCCTCTTCTTTTTCTTTCTTTCCTCTGATGAATCTTAAGAAGGAATCCCATGACATGTCTCTTGCTATTCTGTATTATGTGTTAAAAGAAAATAGCCTACAGTAGGCTACAGAAATGTCCTCACCATTTACTCATCTTTTACCCTGATGTCATCCGAGATGTATACAAATTTCCTTCTTCAGATTAACACAAACAAAAGTTTTTAGAAAAATAAATAATCTCTGTAAATGCATATAATGCAAGCTCATGTGTTCCTAAAAGTTGACAAGAGCACATACAACAATAACTACAGTAATCCATACGACCCCAATGGATGAATCAATGTCTTCTGAAGTGAAACGATAAACGTTTTTAAGAAAAATACCAAATATTAAAAAATTTTAAACTGTAGACTATCGCTTCCGACCAACTGTCACCTGCGCGTTCATGAGAGGGTTGAGTAAGTTTACGCTTGAAAATTTAAAGCTTGACGTAAGCGCACCGAAAAACCGAATGTCGAATTATTATTTTTTTTTAATGTTTTTATTATTGCTCACAACAAAATACAAACAATAACAGATAATACTAATGAAAAACAAACCATGCAGAAGAACAGAGACACCAGTTCTCGCGCGAGTTTCACATCAAACTCCCGTGAGAATGCAATGGACGCTTAAAGCTTCAGCAAACGCGAAGCCATTCAAGCCGACTCTCATGCACTCGCTGGTGACAGTTGGTCGGTAGCGAAAAGATGAGTAAATTATGAGAACATTTCTGGGTGTACTGTATTTTCTTTTAATACATAACACAGAATAGAAAAATACTCCTTCTTATGATTAGGCAAATCAGTGGAACGATAGAAAAAGAAGAGGAGGACCAAGAGGAGGAGGAAGCCATGCAAGAGAAACAAAACAGGACAAAACATGCTACTTTCTATCAGGACTTTAGTATTTGAAATGAAAAGTTGATTTAAAAAAAAAATAAAGAATAAGAAGTGTAATATGTTGTAAATCTGTTTTGAAATAAGTTGTTTTTCAAATAAAGGTTTTCCAAGTGATGTCAGATTGTGTGTGTAGCCTACATGTGTTTTTATTGTACTTACCCTGTAACTACATGAAACAAGAGGGTAAGAAGCACCACTTTAATTTACAACACGCAATGTCATACTTACCCTGTAACTACATGAAACAAGAGGGTAAGAAGCACCACTTTAATTTACAGCCCGCAATGTCATACTTACCCTGTAACTACATGAAACAAGAGGGTAAGAAGCACCACTTTAATTTACAGCCCGCAATGTCATACTTACCCTGTAACTACATGAAACAAGAGGGTAAGAAGCACCACTTTAATTTACAGCCCGCAATGTCATACTTACCCTGTAACTACATGAAACAAGAGGGTAAGAAGCATCACTTTAATTTACAGCCCGCAATGTCATACTTACCCTGTAACTACATGGAACAAGAGGGTAAGAAGCACCACTTTAATTTACAGCCCGCAATGTCATACTTACCCTGTAACTACATGAAACAAGAGGGTAAGAAGCATCACTTTAATTTACAGCCCGCAATGTCATACTTACCCTGTAACTACATGAAACAAGAGGGTAAGAAGCACCACTTTAATTTACAGCCCGCAATGTCATACTTACCCTGTAACTACATGAAACAAGAGGGTAAGAAGCATCACTTTAATTTACAGCCCGCAATGTCATACTTACCCTGTAACTACATGAAACAAGAGGGTAAGAAGCACCACTTTAATTTACAGCCCGCAATGTCATACTTACCCTGTAACTACATGAAACAAGAGGGTAAGAAGCATCACTTTAATTTACAGCCCGCAATGTCATACTTACCCCGTAACTACATGAAACAAGAGGGTAAGAAGCATCACTTTAATTTACAGCCCGCAATGTCATACTTACCCTGTAACTACATGAAACAAGAGGGTAAGAAGCATCACTTTAATTTACAGCCCGCAATGTCATACTTACCCTGTAACTACATGGAACAAGAGGGTAAGAAGCATCACTTTAATTTACAGCCCGCAATGTCATACTTACCCTGTAACTACATGAAACAAGAGGGTAAGAAGCATCACTTTAATTTACAGCCCGCAATGTCATACTTACCCTGTAACTACATGAAACAAGAGGGTAAGAAGCATCACTTTAATTTACAGCCCGCAATGTCATACTTACCCTGTAACTACATGAAACAAGAGGGTAAGAAGCACCACTTTAATTTACAGCCCGCAATGTCATACTTACCCTGTAACTACATGAAACAAGAGGGTAAGAAGCATCACTTTAATTTACAGCCCGCAATGTCACACTTACCCCGTAACTACATGGAACAAGAGGGTAAGAAGCATCACTTTAATTTACAGCCCGCAATGTCACACTTACCCCGTAACTACATGAAACAAGAGGGTAAGAAGCATCACTTTAATTTACAGCCCGCAATGTCATACTTACCCTGTAACTACATGGAATACTTACAGTCTAAATAATTTGCCTAAATAATTTGTTATTTTCCTGGTTGTTACCCCTTTATTCCCAAAACTTTACATATTTTTCCCCTATACTTACACTTATGTACTTTATAGGTACACTGTAATTACCAAAAGTTACACTGTAATTTCATTTTAATTATGCAGTATTTTCCTGGTTGTTACACCTTTATTCCCAAGACTTTACGTATTGTTCCCCTATTCTTACACGTAAGTACTTTATAGGTACACTGTAATTACCAAAAGTTACACTGTACTTTCAATTTAATTACGTAGTACTTTCCGGGCTGTAATCTAAAGCGTTACCCAAAAAAAAGTTACTTTTCATGTATACTTTTACTATGTAAAGTTTTATTGTGGTAGGAGTAAAGGAAAAAATTAAGCCTATTTGGGTGTATTTTGGGCATATTCAATAAGTGTGGAGCTCATGTGCATATTCAAATTCATTTTCAAAGAAATTTGTAATGCAAAAATGTTTACTTTTCATGGGTACTTTCATTGTGTAAAGTTTCATTTTGATAGGAGTAAAGGGAAAAATAAGCCCCATTGGGGTGTATTGTTGCCTGGCCTTATTGGCACACATCTCGGATTGATGAGAATTTAACATATTTCCTCAACTAGGATTTCTTAGGACTTTTAGTATGTTGTTCTGGACACTTTGTAGAAATGATCTAAGCTGCAAATTATTTTACAATTAGTCTGTCACGTCACTTTTTCGTCACTTTCAACCATGCTTCAATATCCGACGCACAAAGCACCCTTTAGCGTCCATATGAGACGCATAACCCTACCACATACCTAAACCTACCCATAACCGAAGCGTCACATATGGACGCTAAAGGGTGCTTTGTGCGTCGGATATTGAAGCATGGTTGAAAGTGACGAAAAAGTGACGATTTGGGGTGAGAATGTGTTGCAAAACACTACTTTGCCTGGACTACTATTCAAGATAAGAATTAGTGCATCCCAAAATGGAGGTTAGTAGACAATATTGCAAGTGGTACTTGTTGTCTCTGGTGGGTTTTAAAGTGTGTATCGCTTTTTCCTTTAAGGTTAAAATAAAGCATGACACCAATGTCATCACTGTAAAAAATTATATGATCAAAAAGTCATGGAGAAAATCTATCTTAGGGAAAGTGCTCCATTTTAAGCACTAGAGGGAGTCATACTCACACTTAAACAACAACTGAAACCCTGCAGGCATAATATAACAGGCTATATACAGTACCAGTCAAAAGTTTGGATTTTTTTTATTTTTTTTTTAATGCTAATGAAAGAAGTCTCTTCTGCTCACCAATGTATTACATCACTGTTAAAAGTTTGTGGTTTGCATTTATTTGGTCAAAAATACAGTAAAAACTTGTGAAATATTATTACAATTTAAAAAAACTTTTCTGTTTTGATGTTTTACAAAATGTAAATATATATTTCTTTGATGGTAAAGCTGAATTTTCAGCATCATTACAACCTTTCTATAAGTGTGGGAACTGGTTTCACTCCCTCGCGTGCCACCAGAGACTTCAGCTGTGTACCAGTGACATAACATGCTTGTGTGAAAGCAGGAAATAAAACAATAAATACCAGTGAAATGTAAAAATGAAATGGTACCGTAATGTGTGACGGATAGGTGTTGTTTCCGTTTAGCAGTAAATGCACAGATTTGTTTTTATTTGTTTGTTTGTTTTTTACTTACAAGGACATATGGTGCATATAGCAACACTCTCAATGCTTGATGATCGGCATATATTGATCATGTCCCAATATATTCATTATGGCTGTTCATGACATGAATGAGATGTCTTTATTGTCTCAGTTTTTTTTTAAGTTTTTTTATCTCCTACACTGTAAAAAATTCTAACCCTCCCAAATCAAACATTTCAAGTGACCAATAACATCAAAATTTTTCAATTGGCCCAAGTGAAATTCTTGTTGCAATAGTCTGTTAACATTGGCTCAATGAGAAATAATACGTCAGACTAATTGAAAAATGTAGATGTTATCGGTCACTTGAAATTTTTGACTTGGGGATGTAATTTTTTTATTACAGTGTAGCAATGACTAGCCTGACGTCGTCATACTCAGATTCTAGTCAGAATATATGAACTTCCCGACCTAAAAATATTGTGGGCGGGGCTAAATTCGGCTGGTATCCAGGTTAAGCAATGACATAAAATGTAGAGCTAATAGAGACTTTTTCTCTTGAGTGATCTCACTTCAAAACTTAAGTCTGAATATGAATTTAACAATTTCACATCGAATTCTTACCCACAAAGTTCTATATTCTTACCATGCCTTATTTAATTATGCCATTTTTATTTATACTTCTTACTGAATTTTAGGAGGAACATCTGAGACCAAGTTTATGCCCACATGAAATGTAGTATATCACAATGGCCTGGTTTTACAGACAGGGCTTAGATTAAACCAGGATTAGGCCTTCGTTCAATCAGGGCATTTAAGTAGCTTTTATAAACGCGCCTTAGAATAAAAAACATTACTGGTGGTGAGCATCTGGAGACAAAACAATGGCACTGACATATTGTAAGACGCAATTTAAGACGCATTATTAAATTGACGTCTTTTTTTTAAGACGCATATTTTAAGACGCAGTGCAAGTTGCTTTCAGCTAAAACAACTCAAACATGCATTTTAGTCCGGGAGTCTTGAGTCTTGTCTGTGGAACCGGGGGAATGTATTCTGAGTTGTGAAAGAGAAATTTTCTCATTGGGTGTTCAAGAAAGACGTCTCTATTCTCACCGCATTCAAAGGTGGATTGAGAAACAGTTGTTTTGTGATGTCAATGACTCACGCTATATAAAGCATCACAGAAGTCAGTGTTTTGTGAACTTTTTTTGCTGTTGCATAATTGTATATTTAGCTGTCAATGGTTACTATATATAACTTGCACATTGAGACGCAGATTATGGACAGAGGAATGTCACCATACATATAAACTAAAGTCATGAGTCCACAAACCATCAAACTCAGTTTGCACTGCAGATCTAGAGAAACACCATGTGATTTCATTTCACTGATGTGGACTTCTCATACAGTTCACCGGGAAGCTCGGAAAAACCCGTTTCCTTAGATTGAATCACCTTGGAGACTAAACAAGTGTTTATTTACAATACAGAAGCTGCTTCTTCCTTTTCGTCCAGTCAATGAGAGGTGTTTCCTCGTGTGTGAACAACTGATGAAATCTGAGATGGCTCATGAGATAATTAATACAAGGTAAAGTCGATGAGGAACTTCATCTAATTTGATTTCATTAGTTAATCCCTTCTACTAAAGTGGTGACTTAAGTTCGCGTAAATAATAAATAAAAAAAACACCTAACACAATTAAGTGTGTAAAAAGTTGAAATAAGAAACCTTCAAATAAGGTACGAATTGTGACAAAAATCTTTTGAACACGCCCTATTTTGCATCTTATTAGGTTTTGATGGAGGCTTCACATTTCCTCTTCCTTTACTGTAAAACATCTAAACATAAACATCAGCTGGAATTCTGTGCACTGTTATACAAGAGCAAAGACTCAATTGAGTTTAACCAGTTATTCCCTTCAGACCGTATGAATGAGCCATGTGTGTTTTGTGAATGAGCCAATGTTTCCATCAGGTTATGTAAAACAAAGACTATTAATTGAGCAACTGAGAGTAAAAATGTTCTGAATAAAATAGCATCAGTTTGTTTGTTGAGAAGTTTGAGTTTCACTCTGCAGAGTCAATTGTGCCATGCAGATATTATTCAAACACAGTTACCGCTGTTTTGAATGTAGTACTACTGTACAGTGACGTAGCACCGAATCTCGGGCCCTATGTAAATCATCCCATGATCTATGCTATTTATCACACTTTTTTTTAATTTTTTTTATTGTGTACAACTATATATAGCACTAGAAAATTGATAGAAAAACGGTTGTACTGTATATCATTAATAGAGCATAACACTGAGTATGGGGTCCGGGGCCCTCTGCTAAGGGCTGAACGGTCCCTGTACGACCGGAGCAGGAGCTGGGTTCGCATTGACTGCAGTAAGTCAGACTTGTTCCTGGTGCATGTTGGACTCCGGCAGGGCTGCCCTTTGTCACTGGTTCAGTTCATAACTTTTATGGACAGAATTTCTAGGTGCAGCCAGGGGCCGGAGGGTGTCAGGTTTGGGGACCACATGATTTCGTCTCTGCTTTTTGCGGATGATGTTGTCATGTTGGCCCCATCAGACCAGGACCTCCAGCATGCACTGGGACGGTTTGCAGCCGAGTGTGAAGCGGCTGGGATGAGAATCAGCGCCTCCAAATCCGAGGCCATGGTTCTCAGTCGGAAAAGGGTGGCTTGCCCCCTTCAGGTTGGTGGAGAGTTCCTCCCTCAAGTGGAGGAGTTCAAGTATCTTGGGGTCTTGTTCACGAGTGAGGGAAGGATGGAACGGGAGATTGACTGACGGATCGGTGCAGCTTCTGCAGTAATGCAGTCGGTGTACCGGTCTGTTGTGTTGAAGAAAGAGCTGAGCCGCAAGGCAAAGCTCTCGATTTACCGGTCGATCTACGTTCCTACTCTCACCTATGGTCATGAGCTGTGGGTCATGACCGAAAGGATAAGATCCCGGATACAGGCGGCCGAAATGAGCTTTCTCCGCAGGGTGGCTGGGCGATCCCTTAGAGATAGGGTGAGGAGCTCTGTCACTCGGGAGGAGCTCAGAGCCGCTGCTCCTCCACATCGAGAGGTGGCTCGGGCATCTGTTCCGGATGCCTCCTGGATGCCTTCCCGGGGTGGTGTTCCAGGCACGTCTCACCGGGAGGAGACCCGAGGCAGACCCAGGACACGCTGGAGGGATTATGTCTCCCAGCTGGCCTGGGAACACCTCAGAATTCCCCTGGAAGAGCTGGAGGAAGTGTCTAGGGAGAGGGTAGTCTAATCGTCTCTGCTTAGACTGCTGCCCCCGAGACCCAGCCCCGGATAAGCGGAAGAAGATGGATGGATGGACGGATGGATGGATGGATGGATTTTTATTTGCTTTTAAATAGAGCACCCAAGTATCTCATTAGACGTACAAATTACAGTTTAACAATATTTAATTGGAATTTTTTTTATTAACAGACATTGTGCTTTGTATTCCAAACATTTAACAGTGTAGATACCACTACAAGCATTTTTTTTAATTATTGTCTTATTGTAAAAATGTTACAAGTGTGTTGGATTTGTAGTTGCCTGACTACACTCTGGGCTTACCTTCACTCATTCTCAGCAACATTAATAGGAGCTCTAGCTGCAGTAGCATGTTGTGATTTGAGTGTTTAATGTTTTTAATAGTTTTTGATTTCATGAGTCATGCACCCACTGCGGGAAGATGACCATCTCGGAGTTGCAGTCGAGACTCCAGTACCTCGAAAGAGGTGGGGTCCCTGTGCCTCTGCGTCGATCTAATCCTTCTCAGAGGGTTACTTCGCGCAGTAGCGCAGGTGATTTGAGGATCATGGTGAGAGCTCTTCCTTCGGGGAACCAACCCCCTAGGAACCCTCATCCCTCGTGCGTTCCGCAGCCAGTGGAACTCCCTCAGGAAGTGTTTGACCATCTCAAAGGTGTGTACCAGTTGTCTCCTACGGCCGGCTATCGATCGCTACATCGAAGGGTGAGCCTGACTTTTTTCACAACCTGACTGTGCTGCCCCATTCAGGAACCGTAGCGTTGTCCGAGTTAATGAGAAATGACAGCTATGCTTTCCCGGGTCACAGAGAGGATCGGGCTCCTGTGGAATCCTCCACCGTGTGCTGAGCCCTCGACGCTGGTTGATTGGCTTCTCTGGACGGTTCTCAGCGCCCCACCCCGGTGACTTTCTTTCCGGAGGTGCATGAAGAGATCACTTAGTCGCGGATGGCACCTTTTACTGTCTGAAACCAACCTAGTAGTTCTTCCCCCCTCACCACCCTTGATGGCGGGGCCGCTAAAAGGGTTACACATCGATGTCCACACTAGTGGTCCAGGAACGCCATCTCTGGCTGTGTCTGGCCAACATAAGGGGTACCGACAAAGTCAGGATTCAACAGGTGCCACAAACGTAGCGCAGCTGATGCAATTATCTCATACCAATGTGAATTGGCTCATTTTAGTTACACTCGAAGTAGATTGGCCTCTCTAGCGAGATTCCTATTCGTTGGTCATCCGATGGAATGTCTACGTTCCCTCCTTTAGGGACACATACGTAACCGAGACGTTTTCCATATTTACAGTTTATCTCTAAAGATTTTTCACACACTTTTCGTGTTACTTCTGTGTTTGGAGTATGATAAGAGTGCTATGTAGAAATAAGTTGTTTCTCGTTATGTAGGAAAATGCAGACTCCCGAGCAGCAAGCATCTATTTACACAGAATAAACAGCGGCATCACTTGGTCTCTTTGGAAAGAAATTTTCCAAATTGTTTTCCCTTCCTATGTTTACTTTCCACCCCCTCCTCTTTTTTCCTGATCTTTGTTTGAACATTGCACACTGGGGTGGCTCGACTCGAAGAACACCACACTCAGATGAATGCTCCTCTCAGGCGAGTCTGCTCTCCCTCACTGCCAATTAGCGTTTTGCAACGTTCCTAGACAACCAATCAAACTATGCAAATTGCATGCATGCTGTGCTCATGGCGCAGTCTTGTGGGCTTACAATGGCTTTTCCCCCCACTAACGACGCCACTGTACATACCAAAAAGTAAGCAATGCAAATGTGATTCACTTTTACTGTATGTTAATCTTGTATGATAAACAAATTACACTACGCCATCATCATAAAGTCAATGTTTATGAAGGAAAGCAAGCACACAATGAATAAACACAGACATACAGCTGCCACAAACATAGATACCATTAACAGGAAAAATGCAATGCCATCTTTACAGAGTTGCATCATTGTTTGTTTATATCAAGGCCATTTTGACCATAGTGGCGCCAATAGGCTATTGACATATTGAGGGCAACAAAGGATGTTTGTCATGAAATGGCCTTGTGTTGGTTACATGCATATTTATGTTCATGCATTTGTCAGACACCTTTAGTCAAAGTTACGTGCATTTAGTCAATTCATGCATTCACTTCATGTTAGCACCAGGCTCTAGTGGTTGACCAACATTTTCAGTATAACACCAGTTGAGGCTGTACATTCAGGTGATTTTATTATGATTAAGGGGGTTTAGACTATTTTCTTGGCCTGGTGCTTAAGAATATCCCTTAATATTATAAGAAGTTCTACTAAAAATATATTATATATAAGAGGTTACATATATATCAACTTTTATATTCCACAAAAGTAATAAAGTCATACAGGTTTGGAAAGACATGAGAGTGAGTAAATGATGACAGAACGTTAATTTTTAGGTGGAGTATCCCTTCAGTATTGGCTATTTCACAGTGGCATTGACTCTGGCTAGTAAGACTAAGACAGTGGCTTGAGTTTAAGCTGCTTTGCTCAAATGTGGTATTGGTCATGTTGATCACAGCCACTTTCATGATCCCCTAAGTCTTCGACATGAGCTGACCACATTTGAACAGATCCATGAAGGCCCGCTTAAAGTCCCCCGACAACGTGTAGAGCAGCAGGTTGAAAATGATGTTGATTACAGCGATCGGCCTCGAAAATATGTAGACGGCGTGAACGCCGCGGTCCAGCAGGCAGACGGTTTCCGGAGTGCGTTTCGTGTAGATTCTCAGCGCTCGTAGCACGTGATAGGGAAGAAAGCAAACAATAAAACACGTCAATATCAACACGATGAGTCGCCTTGCTTTAACCCGTTTCTTGCTTCCCATATGAGGACCCTTCTTTAGCTCTACAATGATGCGCCAATAGCAAAGACAGACCACGACCAGAGGAAGCAAATATCCCAGGATGGTCAATGCCCAACTATATGGCCACATGATTTCTTCGTTGTTGCTCGCAAAGTCCAAGCAGTATGTCTTATTGTCCGTTGGAACTGTGTCAAACACGTTAAAAATCGGAATTAACTCGCCCATCGTCACGACCCAAACCAAGACGCAAGCCAACACGCCCCATCGCTTCTGCTTGATGCTGAGCATGGGAAACGGATGCACGATCGTAACATACCGGAAGATGGCCAGACAGGTGAGGAAGAGGATGCTGCCGTAGAGGTTGAAGTGGAACATGAATCGCGTAAAGCGGCACATGACGACCCCCAGCGTCCAGGTGTCATTGAGGACGTAGTAGTAGATCAAGAAGGGCAAGCTGACCATAAAGAGAAGGTCAGTGATGACGAGGTTCACCATGATGATGGTGCTGCTCTTCCAGGGACGAACTTTGAGCGCGTAGACCAGCAGAGCGGTGATGTTACCCACAACGCCCACGATGAAGATCGCACCATACATGGCGGGCAGGTAGTAGCGCCTCATGAGAGTGTCCACGTCGGTGCAGTTGTCACTCGAGCTGTTACTCGAGCCGTAGTAAATTTTACTCGGCATAGTTGTTCTAGCAGAAGGAAAACATACAAACATTGTTAAAGAGCGCACATCATGCAAACTAGAAATTGATAGTATTTCAGAGACTGTTCTTGTTCTCTGCTTGGCACTGAATACCTCAGCAATGTGATAGACAGATGTGCATCTATCCAACGAGATGCAAAGGAAGAAGAAAAGGATCCAAACCAAGTAGGTGTCAGTGTCGGCGTTAAATTTAATAGTGTCAACCATAAGTCATCAAAACAACCCTGATACTGAACTGTTTTGATGACTTCATTCTATCTTTAAACGTTATGGTTGACTCTCTTAAATTTAAAGCGGAAATTAACACCCACTTGGTTTTCCCCCTCGATACCAAAGTCTATTTAGAATCGGGTACTTTTTAGTTTATATATAGTTATTGAACAAAGTGTACATCTTCAAAGAGGAGTTAATGTTGAACGTGGGATTGTAAATGGACTTTTGAAGTTGAGGTTTGAATGAGGAATTTCCCCTGAATTGTTTTCGGTAAATATATTTTTGTGGCTTGATATAAAAACTGATTTGGGAAAATTATTAACAATGATGATATTGCCAAAGGTCATGTTGATTACTTTAAAATGTTATATAAGATGGGTTGTGTAATGCCCTTAAATAATGTAAAAATATATAAGCAACGCCCTTTGTATTATTAATATAGCCTAAAATATGTTATATTTTTGTATGTTTATATTAGTGTCCTGTAATTGAAATGAAAGCAGGTGTACGTTTGGAAATGTATTTTACTGATAAAGAGTTGAAAACTCTGATAAACCCTGAAAACGTTTTGCTCTCTGCATTTCTTTGCACCTTTTTACTTTTTTGGTGGCCTTGATTGAATAACATGTGAGATTGTGTGTGTGTGTGTGTGTGTGTGTGTGTGTGTGTGTGTGTGTGTGTGTGTGTGTGTGTGTGTGTGTGTGTGTGTGCGTGTGTGCGGATTCTTTACTTCTTTTATGGCATTGAATGTCTGACTTGAATTTCTAGGATTTCAGGCATGACTTTATTATACTACCTGATTTCACACAATAACCTACAGTAAAGCACCAAAAACACTGCATTCTGCATACAAACTCTGTTTAAACAGTACATTTCAACATTTGTGAAATTCTAAGATACTGTATGGATCTGTTGTGGTCTCAATGTGAAGCTGAATTTTTTACAATTATTTTCCATAATAGCTATAATATTAAAATAATAATATGAATAAAACAAAGATAATTAAATTTTAAATAATTTGCATGGTCTGTCTGAATACTCGATTCTGATGCGCTGTTTTGATTGAAGCACACACACATACTGTACGTCACTCGCACAGAAACATTTAGGAGCACAAACACTTGTTGTGAACGCGGCCCGTGACTTTTATTAATAAATGAACGTCGCTGCTACTTAATCGTTACATTCTATTACTCAGTAACATTGCTGTTTTTGAAGTAATTAAACTCACAGACTCAGGTAATTCACACACATCTCATCAAATCATGGAATAAAATCATGAAATGATTTTAATGTGGAGGTAAAGATCCAGTGGAGTTACTATCTCAAGTTCAATCAGGTAAATTTTAAAGGTCCCGTTCTGCGTGATCCCATGTTTCAAACTTTAGTTAGTGTGTAATGTTGCTGTTAGAGCATAAATAATATCTGTAAAATTATAAAGCTCAAAGTTCAATGCCATGCGAGATATTTTATTTAACAGAAGTTGACTACAAAAAACGGCTCGATTGAACTACATCCCTCTACTTCCTTCTTTAATGATGTCACTAGAACCGTTTCTTGACTAACCTCCGCCCACAGGAATGCTCCCTCAACTCTACTGGCTACTTGCGCACTTCTTATAACTTAGGCTACTGTGTTTACTCAGCTCTTACGGTGATTTTCTGAAGTAAAACTGACGCTTCATCTTTTGTGTGATGTACAATAAACTTTATTAAACTCATCAGTACATGTTTGATCATCATTCAGACAGCAGACTTGTAGGCTATTAATAAATAATGGATACATAGCCTACCAGCAGATGACAAATACGTTATAATAACCGTAATTAAACTACTAAACCATACCTGTTTCATCTCTATACAGCACTCTGACTCTGTAGGCATTATTGTCCGACTCGAAATGAACACCGTTACTGAGAGTTTCTGATATTATCATCATTCCGTGAGATGAATTTTTCCTGACAGACTGAGCGCGAGCTCATGAAGCTCCGCCCCCTGTGTCGTCCAGCAGCAGCTCATTTGCATTTAAAGGGCACACACTGAAACAGCTCGTTTTTCTGAGCCCCAAAAAATGTCAATTTAAACATGCTGTAAAAAATTATCTGTTGGGTATTTTGAGCTCAAACTTCACATACACACTCTGGGGACATCAGAGACTTATTTTACATCTTGTGAAAAGGGGCATAAAACGGGACCTTTAAGCTGATAGCTAACTACACCGGAACAAATGACTAACGCACTATTAACATTCTAGTTATTAACAAACAGGCAACTCTGATGAACTAATTGGTAAGTAAAAGTGCATTGTCAAATGTGGAAGTTTACTATTAGCTCATCAGAGAACTATTAATATTACTATATACAGGTTTATAATTAATTTGACAGTTTCATTTTATTTTGATGGTCCCTTTAACACATTCTGTTGACTAGAAGTTGCAACTACATATCTACTAACTCTCATTAGAGTATTAGTAGACTGGTTGGGGTTATAATAAGTTGACATGTAGTTGCAAACTTATAGTCAGTATAATCTCTGTTGAGGAGCATCACAATAAAGAGTTAGCAGATATTAAACAGAGGGTCTACTAATACTCTAATGACTGATAGTTGACATGTAGCTACTTATAGTCAACTGAGTAAAGTGTTACAGAGTAAAGTGTTACCAATTTGACTAATGCAAATAATTCTAAAGTGAAGATCATGGCAACCCACTCGTTTTACCAAATCCTTCAGAAGGAATTATTAGTTATTTGGAACAATATTCTAAAGTGAAAAGCATGATAACTGTGCATTATAATTGGAGGGTTTTGTTACCCTTCTTAAAATCTTATGCAATTTTGCTTCTAAGTAAATGTATTGTTTAAAGGATATGTTTACTGAACAATGAGAAAATACTGAGATGCAAATATACTAGAAGAGTAAGTGGTGAATACTTACAATGTGGTCTGATGCTCCTCATCCAGTTCCTCAGAGAAATGAACTGTGGTGATCATGAGTTTAAACGCCTGAGCTGATCCTCCCTCTTCTGATGAACAGTTCCTGGTAAATCATCTATATATTCATTTGCATTCATTTATGTCTCATCAAAACACACAGGCAATATGATTTGTCACCACATGATGGGAAAGTGCGTTGCTGACACCACGTTAATTCCATTGCTGGAATCATGACCTATTTGAAGATTTTTATCACTCATCCAAGATGTCGACGATTATTTTGTCACGTGTTTTGCATGATAAACTGATCATGTACAGGTTTTAATTACTGCAATTATCATACTAGCTCATTATGCAGTTTTACGAGCACTGTGTCAAGATAAATAAATACAGTAAATGCTGTCCAGATTGTTACACTATCCATCCTAAACAATGTTCAAGATGAGAATTAGTGCATCCCAAAACATGCCAGCGGTGCTTGTTATTTCTGGTGGATTTTAAAATGTGCATCGCTTTTTCCTTTAAGGTTAAAATAAAGCATGACGCCAAGGGTCATCACTGTAAATATAATGATATGATCAATAAGTCATGGCAACATCACTTTAACTCATCAAAAGAAATGCTCTTTTTAAGTTATATGAGATTCAAATAGATATTCTACACAAGGTCAACCAGAACCATCCACAATGTGCAATATCCAATCATAGAACTCAAAGATCAACCCTTACCATATATGGCACATTAAGAAGTATAATAATAAGTAAGAGAGGCCAGAAGTTGATCAAATGTACTGTATGTGCGAGTCTTGAGCTCCAGTGTATAAGTGTGTCCAAGGCCTAGTTCTTGCATAGTCTAGGTGTGTCTATAATAAAGCATAACGGAAAGAGGTTACACAAGGGCAGTCTTACACATGATTCATCAGAAGTGAAGCCTAAGTTAGGAAATATTTACAGCTACTGAATGTACGTTTTTACTTACAGCATACAAACTATTTCTGCTATCAAATGGCATTAATACTCTCAAAAAAAAAAAAAAAAAAAAAGGGGGGAATTTTTACAAGGAAATACTATTTCAGTCTTTCTACAGACTTTAATTCGATGTGTTACTTAACTAATTATTTTTTAAATTTACAAGCATTTTAAACATTCAAAAAAATTTTTTTTTTTTTTTTGCAGGGCCATACCCAACATTGAGGTCTGGATCTCTGAGTTGTATTGTATAAAGGTTGTGAAATAATTCCCTTATATTAACTTTGGTGCTGCACAGATATTGCACAACGTCGAGATAATCAAACTTCTCATCTGATTGGTCAGCGCTCATCAATGACTCTGCAGGCTGTGTTTGCTCATGTAGTTACAGTGCTTCATGACTTCTGAGGCAGCGGAACGGTTTAATGGTCTACAGCAAATAGAGCGAGCTTTGGTGAAAACTAAGCAAACATTAAATTACAACAATAGTAATTTCTCGCTAGAAATTATAGCAGAAGTGGAAAACATTGACAGACTTTCAGACGGCATCTTTATTTTTTTGTGAAGCTATCACTGGATTCGGATGCCTGTGAACGCGTCCTCCGAAGGCAGCTTTTTTAAAGGCCCCCTGAAATCAAAATATTTTTTTTTTAGCTTTTAGTATGAATTAGCCGTAATGGCACACTATGCAGTTTCCGTTTTTCTCAGACAGCGCCCCCTAGAGTCGCTGTGGAGTATTTGTATTTAACGTTACTGTCGTAAACACTCTTCCGTCCGCCTTTTCTTCGTTTTCTTCGTCTTCTTCGTCGACTCTGCCTTGATTCACGTCTGAAATGCGTGTGTCTTCCACAGAGGCTGCTTCATATGTTGTTGATGTATGTGACGTCGTGCTGTGAAGCAAGTCGTGATTCTCGTGAGATCTGGCGGGGCGCCACCTCTCAAACCGGCATTGCTCATTACATGAACGCTAAACAAGTGATCGGTTGATGTGCATTTTAACATTGCTAAGAAAAATTCCAGCTCCTCCGTGAGAGATACGGGACCGGTGCGTCTCACTCAGGTGTCGCTCATCAGTAATCACGCCACCGGCCTCGCGCCGTTCTCCCGCGCCCCTCAGCCTCGTAACGCAAAAGCCGAATCCTGGACATTTTGGGCGATCTCGAAATCCCGGGCAGACTCGTCACGGAGAGACTCACTAGTAGCCTAGCCTTGTTGTTTAACTGCGCTCTCTTCCCGGTAGGCATGGCTTGGGAGTGGCCTCCTAGGGCAGCGAAGCAAGTGCATTCTGGGAGTTGTTGTCTTTCAAAAGTCAAATTTAAATTTTCTGGCTTTTCTCAGTCTAGAAAGCTCCAAATTCAAAAATAATTTCACATTTCTTCTACATAAATGACCCATTTTAAATACACATTCATCTTTCCAGAGGTGAAGTATCCTTTTAAAGTCCAACTGAAATCAAAATGGACCGTATTTACATTGTTAGCGCATATTACTAGTCTTGTGGTGAACAATTAATCCGTGCAAGTTAAAACACAAAAAAAAAATGTTTGGGCTTCGTAATCTTTAATCAAAATCTGAAAATGCCCCTCCCCTCTGCATTGGAGGACCTTCCCTGATGACGTAGGTTTGAGGACTTGGGTTGGGAAACGCTTAACCACTCCCCTCAAATCGTTAGTCTGTAAAGAGCGAGAGATGGAGAGGAGGAGCGCTAGAGTAAAACCCTGCCCTCTGTTCAATATTCCTTTTCACTGGGAAATACAGCACTGGAGAAAAGTCGTTTGCAACTTCCGGTTCACGCGGACTTTAAGCTTTTGCAGCCAATGTTGGTGATGACCAATCAAATTAAAGTAGGCGAGCTTATGTTGTTTACAGAAGCTGCTGAATACTGACGCTTCAGTAAATGATAAAGTGCTAGATAACCTCAACATTTAATATTTGTCAGCTGTTTTACAATAGAAATGTTAAACGACCAACATAAATATAAGGGATTTCACTACTTTAGGCAGTAATTTACGTGATTCGTTGCAATTCATAACTGTCAACGTAGCGAGACAAGAAACATTAACAAAGCCATTTTCATCAGGCGTAAGATTAGTGCGCACTCTCAAACAAGCCCAACACGGATGAGAAGAAGCAAGGCGACGGAACGAGTGAAGGAGACGCGCTGAATGAAAATGCACGTTCACTCTCTGACAGTAGATGGCGCTCATGGACCAACAGAAATGCAGCTTTTACCCACAGTCTATGCTTTTACCACAGTAACCCCGTAAAGCTGCGCTACTTTCAGTTTCTGAAAAGCATTTAAATATTTCAAACAGCCATTCAGATTTTTGTATTCAATTTCCTGTTCATACTTAAAATACTCAATAGGCTACTTAAACACTTACATTTTTAAACATTTGTTTAAACATTTTTATATGGACCAAATGATGCCCGTGATATTGATTAAAAATGTCCTGATTCTTTATTTAATTGCTTGATAACATTTAGAAAAGGTTCCATTTTTTAACATTAGTTTGTTCTTTAGATAACATGAACAACTGGCCATTGGTTCATCTTAATTGATGTTAATTTCAACATACTGATGCTTTATTGGCATCTGTTAAAATTATTTAATGGACTTGAGCTAACATGAACTAACAATGAATAGTTGCATTTTTATTAACTAATGTTAACGAAGAATAGGCTACTATTTTTTTTTAAAGTAGGCCTATAATTGCTCGTTGTTAATGTTAGTTCCAAGAATGCGGATATTTCACCATTATCACTAGCATTAAACGTACTGTACATGTCTCTACTGTATATATCCAGTGTATATTGTGGATCATTCGTTGCAACATTTAACCTGATTCTTGTGTTTAAGCCTATGGTTTAAGCATCTGTTTTGTGGCTGTACTTGACAAATACAGACATCGTTTTAAAGTTATGTAATTTTTTGGCCTTCAAACATCTTAAAATGCACACATGTAGACCAGGGAAATCAAGGAAATCAGGGAAATTGTTTATTTTGTTGATCATGGAACAACATTCCTGGCCGAAAATGTAGTCCATAAGGAATGATAGGTGATGAATAACACTGATGTAGAAGCGCCTAACCCTGGTTTTAAGCCTAAACTTGACATAAACTGTAAACTTGTCCCTGATTGGATGATTGGAATGTTGTTCCAGGATCAACAAAGATGTTGATCCAGAAACATGTACTCTGTGAAATCAGGTTCACTGTTACTGTAGGCAAGAGTTTGCCGACCTCTAGTGGCCGATGATGGAACTCCAGGACATCCATCATGAGACAGTCAACAAACTTGTGCTAAATTCAAGCAGAGTAAACACAAAATTCTGTCTGTCTTCATTTACAACACTAGATCTATCTATCTATCTATCTATCTATCTATCTATCTATCTATCTATCTATCTATCTATCTATCTATCTATCTATCTATCTATCTATCTATCTATCTATCTATCTATCTTAGGGAAAGTGCTCAAATTTGACCACTAGAGGGAGTAATACTCCCACTTAAATTAAAACCAAACCCAATACAGGCATGATATAGCATAATTCACAGCACTAAAATCAGAATATGTGTGAAAAGTATTCATTTTAATATCATTTAGCTGTAATGTGTTTTAATCTGATTCATTATTGCCCCCTAAACCACAAAACTAGACACCTGACATGTAAAGATGAACTTACTATGCAACTTCAAATACAACAGACAGAAAGAAAACAGAGCAGTCGTATTAAAAAAAAACTTTAAATTTATTTATTTTCCTAAACACAGACAGCATTAAACCTTCCGGTGTCACGCTGAAAACCTCAAGCAATCGCTGTGGTGATTTAGCCAAGTGAAATCCTCCGAGCATGATAGACTGTGGTTCAACTAAAATAGGATCCGATGGCCTATTTTAGGTGACTAGAAAATGAGAGCACGTTGAAAAGCAGGCCAGACTGAAGGACAGGCCATGTTTCTACATCAGAAGAAGGCGGTGGATCTATATGTGGATCCAGACTCTCTGTCGTGATCTCAGATCAGAATCAACTCTCTGATCGGCATCGCCAAACTCGACGCTGGGTCAGTTTAGACGCTCAGGAGGGGCCGCTGCATTGATTTCTAGATTTTAACACTTGGACAGAAGGTGGAGACACCATAAGTGATGAAGCTTGCAGTAAACAGCACTTATCTTGGCACGGCAACATATTATCGTCTTGCTGTGCCATTCCGCCCACAAATAATGTGAGGCGACCTGCTGTCAAACTGGCCTTTTAGTGCCCTGCATCGCACAAACAACTATAAAACCATAAACTGCATTGGGGGATGAGACCTTGTTATTCATTCAGATTGTTAGTAGCATCGACAAAAAAAATATGTTTGTTACAGTCTTGAACGTATAAATCAGCTGGTGTTTATCAGGCCTGAAACATAATCTATGCAAGTATGTGAATGCAAATGCTAGGATTTCACACGTCGTTGTGTTTGGAAATGTGTCAGAATGCAACTCGTAATGCAATGCAAGCATTTTTGCAATAGTGGCCATTAGTGGAAACTGTTTATTTATGGCCAGTTAATTAAAAACAAATGACATTTTTATATCTAGATACCTGAATGATAATAAGCCTACATCTGTTTTAATGACAGATATTGGAAAGTAACTTGCAATGCAAATGCGTTCAAAATCAAAAATGCACTTTTTCGCATATTGTTTAGTTTCAAAATGTGTCAGTAGAGTTTCATTCTCAACATTGACACTAGGGGGGATAATATTAGCGTAACCTAAATATTCACAAAGAGAACTGTTTATGTTATTTATGGATATATATACACTAAAAGCCCCCAAAAAAATCTATTTTGATTTCATGGGGACTTTAAAACGCACAACAGAGCGCTAGAATAGATAGTATCAAAATTGGCAATTATTTTATTTTATGGAATATGTAATATTTTATTTGTCTGTGCACATCATTATTGTTTTTTAATCATGTGCCTCATAATCTTGAATCAGAATAACTTCACCTCCATCTTGCAGTGACTTCTCTTCTCTGATGACTCACATGAGATCAACCAATAGCAAACCACAACCATCCAATCAATTCCCCTCAGACACAATCAAACCCCGCCCACATTTGTTGTTGTTCGAGAAGCCGCTTCACTCAGATATACGTCACAATGAGGAAGAAAAGAATATTGTAACTTCCGTTTCGTGACTACACTGACCTGAACAACTCCTGGTTTAATGGCACAGGTATTAAGTGGAGGTTTGTTTCTGCCACAGTAATGTAAAGCGCACTCGTGAGGTGTGTGTACATGTGGTGTGAGGATAAAGTGCACACTAATGCACGTCTCTCTGGATCTCTGTTAGTATTCATGGTCTGTGTGTGTGTGTGTGTGTGTGTGTGTGTGTGTGTGTGTGTGTGTGTGTGTGTGTGTGTGTGTGTGTGTGTGTGTGTGTGTGTGTGTGTGTGTGTGTGTGTGTGTCTGATGGGGGATGTAGGTGTTGCGTGGGTTGGTTGCCATTGGCTTTCCTCCCCATTCCAGTAAGTCTCCTCTCTCCTTTTTTTTCATTCTCACGCCTTCGCTGTTGCCAACCACAGAAAAATCTCTTCTGCTGTTGTTCTAACCATCTCTACTAACCTAGAACTGAGGATTCTGCACGTCTCCGTGTCTACATTACTCTCGCTGTGTCTCATAGGGATCAGCCACACAGCAGACAATACACACGAGAGCTTTATGCGTTCACTGCGGGGTCACACACACACACACACACACGTTTGGTGTGTGTGATTCATGAAGACAGTGCTGGTGAACTCTGAGGTTAAACACGACTAATGTTCTATACACATACCTCATTCTGTTTATTTGTGCATGTGTTTGAACAAATTAATTAAATATTAATGATACGATACAATTACCATAGCAACAGAAATGACAGAACAGACAGTCTCCAAAAGTTCACAAATCTGCTGTTTTGTATTATTTACATTTCAGTGTATGTGCATGTAATTTAAAGTATGTGCTCTATCTATCTATCTATCTATCTATCTATCTATCTATCTATCTATCTATCTATCTATCTATCTATCTATCTATCTATCTATCTATCTATCTATCTATCTATCTATCAGTCATTTTATCTATCTATCTATCAGTCATTTTATCTATCTATCTATCTATCTATCTATCTATCAGTCATTTTATCTATCTATCTATCTATCTATCAGTCATTTTATCTATATCTATCTATCTATCAGTCATTTTATCTATATCTATCTATCTTTCTATCTATCAGTCATTTTATCTATCTATCTATCTATCTATCTATCTATCTATCTATCTATCTATCTATCAGTCATTTTATCTATATCTATCTATCTTTCTATCTATCAGTCATTTTATCTATCTATCTATCTATCTATCTATCAGTCATTTTATCTATATCTATCTATCTATCAGTCATTTTATCTATATCTATCTATCTTTCTATCTATCAGTCATTTTATCTATCTATCTATCTATCTATCTATCTATCTATCTATCTATCTATCAGTCATTTTATCTATATCTATCTATCTTTCTATCTATCAGTCATTTTATCTATCTATCTATCTATCTATCTATTGTTCTGTCATCACTGCTCCTTAAGGGATGAACGCTGTGGTGTTAAAGCGGTGCTCAGTTGATGTGTATACCAGCGTTTTAACCTTAATTTTACACTAATACACTAATAATACAAAAAGTTCAGTTTTGAACTGAATAAAGCTGATACGATTTGCTGAAGCTGAGGTATGTGTGGACATGCGTTCAGTTGTGATATGCAGATCCGAGTGTGTCCGAGCTCCTGCACTGTCTTCTCCTCTCATGATGGTGATCATTGGGTCTGCAGAAGATGCATTAATAGTTCAGACCGATGGAGCCTTAAGACACTGTAGTGAGACAGACGTTAAACACACTCACGTTCTCATCTCAGGAATTACATCTCATCTGCATGCGTGCACAAACAAACACAACGTTTGTAATTTTGTATACAGATTTATATCTGAAGCTCATGAATTTTGCAAGTTTTTTGGATTGACCTCTGAACTGACAGGAATGCACCGATTACCTCGTAACCAATGGGTTGTTTTCACAACTCAGTTGCATAAGTGTGTCAAGGGTGGTCTGTGCATTTGGATGTAGTTCTGTGTAAACTGTGATTTGTTTTATGGAGTCGTGCAATATTTGATATATATATATTCGAAAACTTATTGTATGCATTTACCATTGTTTAAAGGGATATTCCACTTTTTTTTGGAAATAGGCTCATTTTACAACTCCCCCAGAGTTAAACTGTTGAGTCTTACCGTTTTCAAATCCATTCAGCCGATCTCCGGGTCTGGCGGAACCACTTTTAGCATAGCTTAGCATAGATAATTGAATCGGACAGGACCATTAGCATCTCTCTCAAAAAAATGACCAAAGAGTTTCGATATTTTTCCTATTTAAAACTTGACTCTTCTGTAGTTACATCGTGTACTAAGACCGACGGAAAATGAAAAGTTGCGATTTTCTAGGCTGATATGGCTAGGAACTATACTCTCATTCCTGCGTAATAATCAAGAAACTTTGCTGCCGTACCATGAGTCCAGCAGGCGTAATGATATGACGCATTGCCTGAAAATAGTCCCCAGCTCGGTAACTTCCAACATGACCGGGACTAAGTTTGTCTAACCTATTAGACCTATTTTCAGGCACTGCGTCATATCATTACGCCTGCTGGACTCAAGTTTCTTGATTATTACGCAGGAATGAGAGTATAGTTCCTAGCCATATCAGCCTAGAAAATCACAACTTTTCATTTTCCGTCGGTCTTAGTACACGATGTAACTACAGAAGAGTCAAGTTTTAAATAGGAAAAATATCGAAACTCTTTGGTCATTTTTTTGAGAGAGAAGCTAATGGTCCTGTCCGATTCAATGATCTATGCTAAGCTATGCTAAAAGTGGTACCGCCAGACCCGGAGATCGGCTGAATGGATTCGAAAACGATAAAACTCAACTGTTTAACTCTGGGGGAGCTGTAAAATGAGCCTATTTCCAAAAAAAAGTGGAGTATCCCTTTAACCCTGCTGTCTGCAACCCGTCAGAACCTCGTCTGGGTCTAATGATTCCCACCTGTGATGCTCAACTATTCTGTAATATCGCATCGTCTGTTAAGTCTTAATCCAGGTCAGACAGGTCATCGGCAGTGGCGGGAAATCCTTCCATCCATCAGCAAATGGAAGAGCGTATAATACTCCAGGGAGGAGAAGCAGGGGTTAAATGCACTCGATCGATGTAATCGACTGATCTATTGACAGAACCTGCCCTGCTGATTGTTCATTTCCGTTCTGTTTCTCTTCTTCATTCACAGAGCTGCACTAGTTTTATATATATATATATATATTTTCTATTACCTGGGTTTCATTTCATTGTCCACCTCTCTTTGAACATCATCACACACCTCAAAAAAACATATTTTCAACATAAGAGCCATTTGTAACTTGATTTTGCGAGGCCAAACCTATACAAAAATAGTCTGCATGTTGCTTGATATTGCAAATTGGTATTTATTATCACATTATTTGAATGTGTTATCATAATCATAAAAGCTCTGGCTCGTATAGCACACCACTTTGTTAAACGTCTAGTTATTTATTTACCTATAATTGCTAATGAATTGGAAGTCTCGCACATTCAAAGACGATTTACTTCTGCATGATGAGTATGAGCTGCTCTCTTAATAAACGCCTTTATGGTTTTGCGATTAAATGCTTTTATTCTTTTGTATTATTGCTCATTTGCTACTTTTATTTAGAGGGAAATTGCACAAAGAGGGTAATCGGGAAATTGCTTTCAAATCACAATATAAATGATTTTATGTGATATTTTTTTCAGGCACAATTATTTTATTAGTGTATCAGTAATCACTATTTCTATTGCTCATATTGAGGGCAGAAAGAGGCTACTTACTTAAAGGCACAATATGTGATTAAAATATCCAAAAACCACTAGACCAGCGTTCCAACAATGTTTAAATCCAGAGAAATCTTCTACTTTAACCGTGTAACGCCGCGTGTCATTGCGTCGCCTGTCAAATGACGTCGTGTCCGTGTTACCCTCGAGAAACACCAAAGATGCTTTAATAATTATGTGTTTTATTAGACCGGTGAGCAACTGTTTGGATACCTTTATACTGACAGAAAACTGATAGTTGTTATAGCTGAACACAGTTAGTCTTCTGGTTTGAATCTCTCGTTTTCTTGATTTACCACAAGCAACATGTTTATACCCAAAAAGTAAATCAGACCACACTAGGCCTATTTGTCAAGTGTCTTTTGAAGTTACAGTAATACGTTTTCCAACATACACTGATTTAAAATGAACTGCATGCCATTTAGCAAACACAAGTCAGCCAGCTTTTATAAGTACAATATTAAAATATCGATCTAGCTTACAATGTGCAACAAGTGTCTCATTTTAGCCATGTTATAACATAACTCTCAACACACTCAAATGTATTTTTATTATTATTGTTATGACCAAGTAAACCTGCGCAGCGTTACCCCACAATTTTAATTTGTCAAATAAACTGACCTAGCCTGGGAAAACCCAGACAACTTCCGGCAAATTTAGATTTGCTCTGCAAGTAGTCTGGCAAAGAGCCCATTCAAGCCCATTTCTAATCCCTCGAAATCGCGGCACCAATCAGAAACGTTGGGGCGGGCTTTACACGATGACGATCGCTCTGATTGGTTTTAGGTCTATCCAATTGCGCAGGCCAGGCGCAGCAACTTTTAAATGCATTATTATATTCAAATTGCAAACACATGAGGACAGTCTCCATGAAAGACCCACTGGCAGATGAACGTGCTGCTACATTTCTCTCCGAAACGGTAGGAAATTAAATTAGATTTAATAGAGGATTTTAACTGTGACAAGATGATTGACAGGGCAGTTTATGTGACAGGATGCACGCGACAGATCCGTCCGATAAAGATGACGAAGAAGTAGTATGTCCCAAAGCTTGCCTACTTTTTTTCTACACATTCAAAAGTAAATACCTTTTCTTCACAAAAAGAGTTCATACTTTTATGGCGTAGTGTAACTTAGCATATGGCTTTACACGATGACGATTCGCTCTGATTGGTTTTAGGTCTATCCAATTGCGCCCAGAGGCATTTGAGCGACGTCCGTTGGTGACGCCCCTTTGGAAATGAGTTATTAATGAAGCTTTGCCAGACCATAACTCAGTTACTACTGAGAATGGTCTGGTTTTAACCAGGCTAAAACTGACCTGTATGATTCAGCACTTGCAGTTGTTTCATTAGAATGAAATAAAAAAATTTGAATTTAAGGGTGTACTCACACTAGGCACGGTTGCCATGAACCGGGCCCGAGTACGATTGTCCCCCCTCCCCACTCCCCCTCTGGCCTGCACTCACATAGGGTTTCAGCATTCGTGCCGGAGCACGCTTACTTCATTATGGTGCGACGGTTTCGGGATAAACAGGAAGAGCGGCGCTCTCACTGAACACAATGGAGTCCAGCACGGTTAGCGCTCACACTGCATGCGAACCGCGCCCGAGTCCAACTGAACCGTGCTCTGGCCCACCTCTTCCAAGCGGGCCAGGGCCGGCTAATCGAGCCGCGCCCGGGCACGGTTCGGAGCACTCACACTAGTCAAACGAACCGCGCTTTGGTGGTCAAACGCACTCGGGCACGGTTCAAACTGGCTAGTGTGAGTACACCCTAAGTGATCAAACGTAACTATACCAAAGTTCAAGTTCAGGGTAAGGGGGTGAACGTAGAAGGGGGTGAACGTTAAACGTAACTTTAATCGTAAAATATGCATAAACATCAAAACGAAACGAATGGCAGCGGCCGACTGTGGAATCTAATCATTATAAAAACAGCAGGATTTAATTTTGACTCGCCCTGCTTTATACCACAGTAACGTTAATTCAACTTTAATACATTAGTTGATCCATGAACATGCAACATGAACTGCTTTCCATTGGATGTGGAAGTGAAGACGACGAGTCACCGCTCATTCACGGTGTAATCAAGTTACGCCTTTGTTATTGTTCTGAATAAGCGACCGCTAGCCGTGAAACTTACGTACTGTGCCTTTAAGACAGCGAATGGCCAATGTGACAAACTGGTACTTAATGTGCGCTCTTGCGTTGCTGTGGCGGTAAAAAAACAGAACAAACAACCAAGAAAAAAAAATAAAACTATACTCAAGGGGGGGATAAACATCCAGCTGTCTCTGACATTCATAAAATATAAAAGAAGACGCAATGGGGAATATAGGCTATAATTCCCACTCTGTAATGGCACATTTCAGAACACAACATGAAATCGAACTTGCGTTGCAAAATTGTGTATGCGTTTATGTTCATTACATGCACTTCACTATTTGTTCAAATCTGACATTAATCTTAAGTGTACAACAATGTAAAAAAAATATATAAAAAATATATATATATTGATGTAGATGTAGATCTCTCAGCATCTCTATTCCTGCATCAATACATCTGAATCACATGACCCCATATGGTATTATGTTGCATATAATTATTACTCCACTTGTGAGAGAGGACGGAAGCAACCAGTCACTGTAGAAACTCAGTTTCATTTGCTTGTCAAGAGGATGAATTGTGAGACTGAGAATGGAAGATGGAAAGCAGCAAGAACAGATATAAAGACGTCAATCCCACGTCACTCCAGCTCTAAAAAGGAAAAAAATATTCAGAGAAACGGAAACATCTTTACTCCAGCGACTTGGTCCACGACTGCAACCAAGAGAGTTAGAGGCAAGACATGTGCATTTAAATGATGCAACTCATTAAAAGTAGTCTTTCTTTGGATAAAACGACCCTAAGGATGCGTATTTGCTGTCAGTGTGCGTGGGTTAGCTCTATCTTTTTCAGTTTTATACGTGTAGAAGTGGTTTTGTCTTCAACGCTGCCAGCTAGATCACAAAAGGTCAAGCCGTTTCCCCATGCAGATGTAAAAAAAACAATATATATGATTCAGATACAGCCATCATTAACATGGCTTCAGTCCACAGACCCCAATCAACATATTACCGCCGGCTTCTAAAAGGGAAACTAAAACTCTTGAGAATGATTATCATACAGTTATCTTCATAACACACTAGTTGCACTGAAGTAGATAGCGATATGTTTAAACATTTATCAATCACATGTCCTTCCAAATCTGTATGCGGTTATTCATAAAAGACAAAAGATATCCAATGATGCTTTTATTGTGCTTTTTACCTTGTTATTGTATGTAAAAAAAAAAAACATACCTTGATTTCTCCATGTAAATGGGTTTGGAACGCAGAGGTGGACAGTAACAAAGTGCGTTTACTTGAGTACTGTACTTAAGTACACTTTTATGAGTATCTGTACTTTACTTGAGTATTATTTTTTTCTGGAAACTTGTTACTTGAACTTCACTACATTTGAAAGACAAATATCATACTTTTTACTCCACTTCATTTCTGTCAAGATCCTTGAGTAGAAAGTAGTAACGTCAGTCAGGGGATGATTTTGGTTGCAATTTTTCAAATGAAAGAACTCGACTGATGTTGGTTTCTGACGTCAACCTGATTTTAATTTTCAACCACAATACAACGTCTGTCCAAAGTTGGAGATTAATGTCAATCTGACGTTGGATTCTGACATCAGCCTGATTTTCATTTTCAGCGTTGGGTTTGGTCTCCTAAATGAGCATTTTGTCAGTGTTTTGGAGCACACTAGCTTATAGATAACAGTAAGGCTAACATACATATACTAAAAGCAAAAAAACTTTAAATAGGGGTAATATTTGAGGTAACAGCCATTGTGGACGTTATTGAGTGACTTATTCAATCTCACATTCAATCCCACCACTGGAACTGTGTTCTAGAAATACATGTGATATTGATATGAGGGTAGGCATAGATTCAGAGGCATACGGTACTGTTAGTATTACATACAACAATACAACAATAATAAAACAATGCATTGACATTTACTTTTTACTTTTGATACTTAAGTACTTTTACAAACGAGTACTTCTGTACTTTTACTTAAGTAAAAATCGGTCTTTACAATTTTTACTTGTAACAGAGTAATATTTGACCAGTAGTATCTGTACTTTCAAGGAAGTTGTGTCTTCTCTTCTGCGGCTCAATCGATCCGTTGGTCTCCTGAGAGTCGCCCTGCACAGTGCACATGATGGTCATTAAACCTGCACTGAATAGTGCACTTCATCCAGGAGAGTTTCTGTCCTTTGTGTAACTGCTAACAGAAGTAATACATTGCAGAGAAACACGGAGTTGCATATTGGCATGGTTTTCAGATTTTGTTTTTAATGAATGCCATTCTGCTTCTTGAAACCTCTCAGCCGTCTGTCACGCTTTCTGCATCAGTTCCTTGGAGAGCTTTATGTCGACATTGCAGTTCTAGTGAAGCGCTGCCATTTTTCTCTTGGAGGCGCTCAGGGTCTCGCTGTGCCATGAGAGGTTATGGAGGGCAGAATGCATACAGCCTCTCACAACTCGGATGAAAATGAGAAACTTTCGAATACAAGTTAGAACATTGACTTCATTATTAGCAGCTGTGAGAGGCCAAAAACTTTGAAAACTAAATGAGATCAAATAATAAATAGAGCTGCAAGCAGAAATTAAAGGCAGTGACATCATGTACCAGAACATCATGCATCTTCATCCATCTTCATGCATCATCATGCATCATCATGCTTCTTCATGCATCATCATGCATCTTCATGCATCTTCATGCATCATCATGCATCATCATGCATCTTCATGCATCATCATGCATCTTCATGCATCATCATGCATCTTCATGCATCATCATGCATCTTCATGCATCTTCATGCATCATCATGCATCTTCATGCATCATCATGCATCATCATGCATCTTCATGCATCATCATGCATCTTCATGCATCATCATGCATCATCATGCATCTTCATGCATCTTCATGCATCTTCATGCATCATCATGCAACACGACTAAAGGCCCCCAAAATGCCATTGTCATGTAAATAAATGCCCAAAACGCATAAAAAGTGTTTAGTTCCTTCCCACAATCGCCTTAAATTTGCTCACATTTGATTTATGTGCCTCTACGTACATTTCTGCAAAACTTGTACATCATGCTTAAAAGTTTACATACACCTTGCAGAATCTGCAAAATATATAACAAACTAAGAGGGATCATGCAAAAATGCATGTTTTTATTATTTACTACTGTCCTGAATAAGATATTTTACATAAAAAATATTTATATATATGACCCCGTTCAAAAGTTTGCATACCCTTTATTCTTAATACTGTGTGTCATTAACTGGATGATCCACAACTCTTTTTTTTGTTTTGTGATAGTTGTTCTTGAGTCCCTTGTTTGTCCTGAACAGTTAAACTGCCCAATGTTCTTCAGAAAAATCCTCCAGGTCCTGCCATTTCTTCAGTTTTCCAGCATCTTTTGCATATTTGAACCCTTTCCAGCAGTGACTGTATGATTTTGAGATCCATCTTTTCATACAGAGGACGATTGAGGGACTCAAACACAACTATTAAAAAAGTTTTAGTAAAAAGTTTCAAACATTCACTGACACTCCAGAAGGAAACACGATGCATTAAGAGCCGGTGGGGGGGATTTGAAGATCAAGGTATACCTTAAAGGTAGGGTAGGTAATCCTGTTCAGAAACACTTTTTTTTATACTGGGTGAAATGGTCCTTCCATCCTGATAGTAGTCAATACATTATGTGTTTAGAAAAAGGAATGAAAAAAATCAGACCTCTGTAGCAGCTGCAGGACAGTAAAAACTCTGACCAATCACTGCCATTCGGTGCGAATGTAAAGAACCAATCAGATGCCTTCATGTCTCGTGCCCGCCCCGAGCCCCACTGCGCGCGCTGCCCGGCGTGCACTCATCACATGTCACCGTTCCCGGAAATATTCAGCTCAAAGCACCTGCATATGCAGTCAGCGAAGGCAAACAAGGCAAAAACTACTTCCTCGGACCCTGCCCGCACTCTTGAACGACCTCCTCTGCTTCGCCCTCAACCCCGGACCTGTCCTCGAACCGACGATGCGGTACTTTTCTCCGGACTCGGAGTGTACGTTAGTCTTCATTAGAGTCAACAATGTTTTCATCATGGAAACTCTTACATGCAAAACACCGTATATGTTATGAATCTTACACGAAATTCATCTTCATCACAGTGTAACTGATGGTAATGGAAAAACGTGTATCAATGCAACCTGTTTTTAGTTTTGCCTTATAAATATAGCTCGTTACCGAATGAAACTTTACCATTATCGATATGCTAGCTTGATAGTGAGTACTAAAATAAATCTTATTTGTTTATATTCATAGTGATAAAGTTAGGTATTTTATTACATGTGATTCTGACATGATGTCACTGTATGTATTGCGCTCCTTCCTCTCCACTCGTCTCAGGTAATAAATGCGCGTTCATGTGCTTTGGGGGCGTGGCTTTGGAAGGAGCTCAGAAGGGAGGGGGTGGAGTGAATGGAAATAATGAGCTGTGTTTATTGCAGATTAAAAGGTCTACAGTCACTCGATTTTTAAATTTTCTTTTTCAGAGAACTTACATTTTAATTATGTATTGGTATATAAAGACAGTTTAAACAAATTTGGAATGTTTTTTTTTTTAGAAAAATGATTACCTACCCTACCTTTAATTTATAAATTGTACTTAATTTGTCTTCCGGGACACATTTAAGTATCTTCTGTTGCTACTGAATTGCTAAATGAAAAAAATTATAATAATAATTTAAACAAAATAATAATTTTTTTGACATCTTCATCCTGCTTGAGTATATGACTGTGTGCACATTCTACACATATTTGCTTAGAATATGTTTTGGCCTCATTTTTTTTTAAAACACTTACTTTTATTTACTATATAGGACAAGTATAAACAGCTTAGACTGCAGTGACTGCCACTTAAAAGGACAACGACTGGGACCCTTACGTCAGGTTTTGGGAGAGTATTAAAAGGTCACCGTTTTTTAAATGTAATTCACACGCGGAGTGTAATGTTGAAGGATTTTTATGAATCGATGTTGAGGGGTTTGTGGTCACCGTTTAAAGCTTAAAGCTTAAAGCCATGAACGGGTGACCTTTCAACAGAGAAGCTTAACCAGCGAACCTTCTTTACATCTCTCACCACCGCTAGTGAAGCTTTGACTCACTTCAACAACATCACATTTTGATTCTCTCACTAATGGATATTTATATTGGTTTTGGTGTGCTGTGTTTACATTTAACAAGCCTTAAATTTAGCAACAGAATATTATTCCAGGTCCTGTTGATCATTCAAGGAGGATCGTCTGATGCGCTTCGCCAAAATGATGAGATGATGCACAAGTCTGGAATTAGCACTCATCTCATTTTAGACTCTTACTCAACATAACAAGCCACAGTTTGTCTCTCCGCACCTCCTCGAACAATGCTATTTCACATGAGGGCGAGAAACCACACTAATGTCTGCATTCAACAGCTCCATACCATCGCTGGGCCGAACGGAAGGAATGTTTCGCCAAGAAATCTCTCGAATGGTTTTCAACATTCGGTGTTGTGCATTGCAAACTGCCTCGTGTACGCTTGTGTAACTTGGCTAATCCCGGAGGAGATGGCGGTGATGATGTTTATGTTTGCGGATGTCTGGTGAACGCTGGGAAGGGTTTGGGAGGAAGTCAGCAGTTATGGGATTGAGGAATGCTGATTGAGATCTTTTGCACAATCGCAGAGCTTGTTGTTGCGTCGGTTTAAAATAAGCATTGACATATTTAAGGCCAAATGCAGTGGCACAATGTGCTAATTGGATGGGTGTGAAATATTGGGAGCATGAAAACTGACGTTTATTGAAGATCCTCTCACGCGGAGAACATATTGCTGATTATTTCCCAACCTATATAATGAAGAGATGGATTTCTGTATTATATAAGCAGATATTTCTTAGCCGATTTAAAAACAAAGATTTACCTAATGTTTTTAACATGAATACATTTGGCTAAAGAGGACCTGTTTTGAGAAAGAGGAAGTTTTGGGGCTCTACTAGAATACCATTTCATGCATGAATGTTCAAAAAACATTGTTTTCTCCTCTCTTCCGAGTCCGTCAGTCTGCTGGATTCATGAAAATCGTCTTAAGAAAGAGGTTTTTCCCTTTTTCAGTCTTGATTTGTTTTTAGCCTTTACTAGAACAGGTTTTCATGCTTGATTATTTTCCCCATATTCTCCATTGTTGCGGCTCCTCTCTTCCCAGTCTGTCAGTAACGCTCTGTTTACTTCCTGTCTCTATGAAGCCCCTCCTTCTGAAAAGCACACTGTGCTCTGATTGGTCGGCTGGATCAGTGTGTTGTGATTGGTCGAGCGCTTCGAGCATGTTTGGGAAATGTCCCGCCCCTTACCATAACCACCAGTTTAACACACTACTAACTAACTCAACCAGGCCCCGCCCCTTTATTCTGCATATTAATTATTTAAATGAGGAATATTGTGACGTGTTCGTTCCCGGAAGAAACTCAAGACTACAATGGAGGCGTTTCAGGGAGTTCAGAAACAGTGACTCTGATATAGAGAATAACTCCCGCTGGAGGGACTTTTTCAGCAACATTAACACACTAAAGAATGTTAGAAATGTAAAAACAGCTTAATACGTCCTCTATAATCTAAATGTTACCACACCAACATTTACTGTATTTTTCCACAGCGCACCAAACCCGGCAAGCCAGTGATGAGGTGACTGGGTTCTGACTTCTAATAATTTAATTTGCGCTTGGCATGCAGAAAATAATAGTATCAGTGAGTTCCGGATCATTAGGAATGTCTCTGTGCAACAAATGCTTACAAGAAGAAATATTCAGGTCTCCTTGTAGAGAAAGACGTGCTCTAACCAGCCTCTAATCGTCATCAGATCAATATCCTTCAGTCCATTAGGTTATTTAGTGTGTTTAGATCAACAATGGGCTGAACCTCCATCCTCGCATTACACATCAATACATATTTTCAATCATTTATTTCTTTAAAGCTGCCATTCAGTCACCTTTACGTCAATGTTAATTGATGATCTGCCAACCTAATGAGTTTCCTCTGGGATAGAAATGTTGGCACATCAATTATTTCAAAGCAGAAAGTCTCAATTAAGGGATCATGCAAGAGCTAATACATCACAATTCTTTAGTTCAGATGTCTTAATGAATGACATATTCATCATTATGGATTTTTTCTTCTAAACTAGATGACTTTCTCAGTTCCCATGCATGCATAGTCCTTTATCGAATATATAAAACCTTTGCAGTGATTAAAGTCTTGCTGTCACATGCATGTTCGTCTTTGAGTCATGGCCAGTTAGTTATATGGGGGAAGATTTACGTAGATGGAAAAAAATGTATTTCAAGTGGAAAGAGATGAGAGGGAAAACAAATGTATCTGTAGTCTTTCACTTTCCAACAGGGAATGCCAAACAAAACACAACATGATGTCACCATGTTCATTGTAAGGTATTAGTTTTCTCTGTTATGCTCATGGGATATTCCCATTGATTACTTTATGCAGATCTTGTTTGATTACGCTATTAAAATGTTTGGGCATTTGTGGTAACATGAAAATTAGCTGATTTTATTAAAATCAAATAAATTATTTAACATCACTAAATAAACGTGACTAACAAAATCTTCCTGAAAGCTCATATTTTGAGGTATCAACCTCAAATTTGGAGCACAACTTTTTCAGCTTTGATTTTCCCAGTAAAACGTGTTTTGGAAAATAGATATTTCGTATAAAAATTGAAAATGGGATTGTTGTGCTTTTTTCAATTTAAACTTTTCACTTCGGCAATAATCTGCCAAGTATCGTTTTTAAAGGGGTGGTTTAATGCCCTTTTCACAAGATGTAAAATAAGTCTCTGATGTCCCCAGAGTGTGTATGTGAAGTTTTAGCTCAAAATACCACACAGATATTTTTATATAGCATGTTAAAATGGTCACTTTTTGAGGGTGAGCAAAAATCGCACCATTTTGTGTCTGTTCCTTTAAATGCAAATGAGCTGCTGCTCCCGGCACAGGGGGCGGAGCTTCAACAGCTTGTGTCTTTTGACCACACACACACATGCACTGAAAATTTCTAAAACTTTTAGCCTTTTATGTTCAAACCGGATTGAGACAGTGATGGAGAGACTCAAGAAGAAGAGACAACATGAAGAAGCAACAGGACATTTCTGAATGGTTAGTTGATGAATTTATGTAGCTTATGTGTAGTTATCTTCTAGTCATTGATTAGCATATTCTGTCTTGATAATCTATAAATCGTGTTCAGGGGGCGGGGTTTATGTAAATTCTAGGGTTGGTGATGTCACTAACCCGGGAAGAATGTCGTGTAGTCTCTACCAGCCGTTTGTTGTTGTAAAACAATTTCTTTAAAAGAAAATATCTCCCTTTGCTTTGAACTTTGAGCGTCGTAACTTTACAGATGTTGTTTATGCTCAAAAGTTAGAAAAGTGAAATCATAATCAACCACCCCTTTAAAAAGAGACAAAACTGAAGTAAAGATTTATGACAGTTTAAGTTGGAAATTTCCTTTTCAGGTCTATGCTAAAAAAGTTAATAAATGGATTATAACTTCAGCATAAATATAATTTAGTACCATTAAATCCCCCCAAAATATGAATATATTACAATCATTTCATTGAGAGAAAAAAAAAATCTGTCATTTTTGACCGACACGTGAACAGAAACCAGACAGACAGTTTTGTCTATAAAACAGCTGCATATATTTCCTGTACACATTTTCCCTCTTTCTCTGTACAGTCGTTCACAGATATTGCCGCACCATTAAATGTTTTAGTTTCACTTTATTTTAAGGTGACGTAGTTAAATTTTGCGTATTCAAATAAGTACTGAGTAATATTAATGAATACACTTATAGAGTTATACGGTTAAGGTTTGATTTTGGGTTAATTACTTGTAATTATGCATATAATTTGCTGTTATTACTATGTAGTAATGTGTAACTAAGAAAGTGTTACCAATGTTTTACATTTTATTTTATCATTGTGTATCCATCTCAGATAAACCTGCCCTTATAGTCTATAATTTACTGTTTTTCCCCAGCAATTGTTGTCATTATACTTTTCAATGATGCACATGCGGGCTTCATCTTAAAAGTAATAAGTTTCATAACATTATGCATGGCAATAGGGGCCTCTGGGCGAAGGGCTCTCACTCACTATCTTACATGTGAACTGTTGCGGATTCAGCCATCTGAATCTAATCGTCACCATCTAAGAAGCACAACAGGCCTTCAGCTTGTTGATTTAACAGCACTGTAGCCCACATCCATTGTACCCTCTGGAGATTCACTGTTGTTTCCACGGCAACAAGCAGACCCTTGCCCTTCCCAGGGCTCCTGACATTCATTTGGACTGTACCACCTCAGACTGTAAATAGGGGGGCATTACCACATCAGATATGACTCGTCTTTCTGACTACATTCCATAAACTACACATTGTTAACAGATTTGTAAAATTCCTTAACATATAATAATTAATTAAATATGTATATAAAGTAGATTTTAGGTATATTTGCTGTTAAAAGTAGCAACGCACCCCCCCTTCACCCCCCTCCCTTCCAGTCACATGACTTGGTCCCTCCTCCCACGATCTGTCAGAGCAGCTTGTTGCACGACCAGCTTCTTGGTAAACTAACTTGAGTTCGGCGTTAAAATCTAAACCAGTTGCCTGACAAATCGCGTTTCTCGCGGACCGACGAGAATGTTCGCTTCGGTTAGAAAACAAGCCTTAATTTCTTTGACTTAACGGGTCATTTAAGGCAGTTTCCATCGAGCTCTTTTTTTGCTGTCTGCGTGATTTGTGGTCAAGAAGAAACAGCAGCAGCGGCAGGTCATGGTAACCAGGTAAGCAGCAGGTTAAATTCACGCGTTTTCAACAGCGAAAAGCTATATTTGACTGTTTATTTTCGACAGAAAATGTTTAATGTCAATACAGTGCTTGTCATTGCAGAGAGAGAGAGAGAGAGAGAGAGAGAGAGAGAGAGAGAGAGAGAGAGAGAGTGTTTAGCTAACGTTGGCTGGCTTCGTCGCTCAGTGATGTCGACATGGGTTTAGTAATGTATGGTCTCCTTGTTGGCGAGCAAAAAAATAAATGGATCGGAAAAATGAAAGTGCGAGAAGTTTCCATGTTTACGTTACATGAAACGCCCGCGTGCTGCCCCCTCGTAAAATCAATGAGTTTGACGTTAAAATCGATGAAAAATATAATTTGACAGCTCATTCTTCAGGATCGTTTTAACGTTAACGTTAGTTGTCAACGGTTCTTTTTCCGCGTCATCCCTGTTACTTCGTGATGGGAATTAATTTGAATCTTATCACGTCAGTTTATATACGCCATGCGGGTTTTTAAACGCGGTTAACGATGTGACAACTTGGATAAGCAAACTTCAAAAACAATATAAACATGTACATCTTAACAACTATTTTAATGTATTTTATGACTTAATACATTTCGTTATGACGGTTATAAATCGAAATAATCGGCTCGATATTCTCTTCGAAATAACGGCTTGAAGAAGAATAGTTTGCGTGTGTTTTAACGCACACACGGAGCTTAACGGATTGAAGAAGAATAACAGTTAGTTTGCGTGTGTTTTAACGCACACACACGGAGATGACGTTTATATTCGTTACTTCAGACTTGCCTACTGGTCTTTTTCCTCGTCATCGCTGCGTGAGGAGAATGTAATGACGTCAGTTTATAAATAACCCGCGAATCTCGAACATTTCTGGCTTGATATGCACAGATTGACATATGGTTAACCCATCAAGACTAGTCCCGTCACGAAACCGCTCCCAAAATCCCGAGCCACACCCCGTGCGCGCGCAGAGCACGTGAGAGCCCGACAGCTAGTGCATTATCATTATCATCACCAACACACAACTACTAGAACTCTACATGTCACGCGCTTTCTATATATATATTATTTTTTGTTTGCGCGTCCCAGTGCAGTATTTCATGGTACAGTTTTGGATATGAATACTTTAAAGACCTCATTCGTGCTAAGTTCAAGGTGGTTGAAGAATAGCAGTAGCTATCATGGTTCATATCCCAAAAACATCATGGTATATGTTGAAATGTTATTATGGCACTGTGTTCAAAAACATCTTTTTTGTATTTCAAGTTGCAGTCGAGACATGCAAAAATGAAAGGCGAGCTACCTGAGAAAGTGCTGAGAGACATAGATATGGAAGAGGATATATGCTAAGATGCTTTTCTAAATCTCAATAAGCATAATGCAAGTATGACCCAAATAGGAATCTTAATTCCATGATCTCATTTTTATTTGCCCTCACAGCAAGTATCGCATTCTCGTTGTTTTCGTGAATTATAAGCCTCTTGTCTGATGATAGTCTGCACATCCGGGTCGTTCAATGTATGTATGGATAATGATTCTTATTCAGTGAGGATGTCTAATGGGGGGTAATTAGTTACCTTTGGGTTTAATCTCTATAATGTGTCAAAAACATGTTTTACAAACACTAAAGAGCTGACTAGCACAGGGGTCTTCAAGAAGTTGTGTAAAAAATGAAAAAGTTATATTTTTTGTAGCTTATTGTGCTAAATTATTAATTGTCTCACAATAAAATGTGTTTAGTATAATTAAAATGTAAAAATAAGTATTGATAGGCCTGTTAATGCATTAATTTGTTACGACATGCATGTTAGCCAAGGTTTAAAGCAACACTTAAAAAAAATATAATATGCAAATCTAGTGGAGGTTTGATAAATTTGCATAAGGCCTGTCCTATGCAAAAACCTTTACATTAAATGAATGCTCACGGATATATGAGATGTCTTTGCATTTCCATTTATTAATTTAGTAGATGCTGTGCAAAAATGCAAGCAATTAATTGCAAGGACGGTATTGTACATTTATGTTACCGTTCATACTTCAGATGCGCACAGAAAAGCCTCTGAAATCCGTCCAGTGGCATCGGCATGCTGCACAGAATCGATTCTAGTCTGATACGGGAAGCTCAGAGGTGGTTTACATTTCTGTAGAACATTAACAACATGACACATCTGATAAAGTAATCATTAAACGGCTTGACGAGAACTTGAAATCGTGATAGCTGTATTAGTCAGAGCTGTCCAGATAAATGAGGAAAGAGCTACAACTCGTGTATATATATATCAAATATTTAGGCTTCATGTCTCAATCTATAATAAGCTTAACATCCTGTGATTTCACATCAGAAATTATGTCATGTGTTGAATTATTAACGTGACACTAAACAACGCAGATCCTTAAAGTGTAAATAATATGCATGCACAGAAATACCAGATGATTTTCTTCAGAATAAAATAGCATTGTTTAATTCTACACACATCTATTTGTAACTTTCAATCCTGTGCAAAAAGAGTTTATGCTGCTTGATTTTCCAAACATGCATATTATTTTAACGTATTATTATCATTATAATCATAAACACATTTTTTTTTTTTTTTTAGCACAAGTGTTACTGAACTTTGTTTATTCTTCTAGTTATTTACCTATTAATCAGAAGTCTTGCACATGCAAAGAAAGCCTCGCCTACTTCCACATTGAAAAATAAGTTGGATAAATTTGGACGAAACAACACGACACACCTTGTATAATTAGTTAAGCTTTTCTGTGCGTTATTATTATTCGACTAAATACTTTGGTTTTCAACCTCGATTCTAAATGCCAAACGAGCAATTTGAGCAATAAGCACTTTAAACCAGTGAGAGTGTTTAGTGTAATCACATGGAGTTGACTGTCAGGGTCATCAGGGTTAGTTGGCAGCTGCGTTGAGTGCGAGTGTGTGTGTGTGTGTGTGTGTGTCTCGCCTCATTGATGTTTAAGCAGTGCTTTGTTTTAACGTTGCTTTTGTAAAAGCACTCTGGCTGTCACATAATTGCAGTGCGCCTGCGGGAACCTGAGCCCCTAAAAGCAGGAGGCTTCAGCTGCTCTATTGATTTGGATGGAAACAGTGTGAATCGGCTTCTGACTCATCACTTCTACCCGACCGCATCATCGCTCACGTGACGCTAGAGAGAGGAGGACGTGTGTGTCCTCGTCGCCCTACGGTAACGATGCTCATTGTCATAGTGATGGGTTGCCAGGGGATGCAGAGACCTTGGAGGCAGGCAGAGATGCTGCGTTTGACGGAGGTGTTCGACGTGCGAGAGGATTCAAAGTCTTTCTTCGGCGTGACTACACACACACTGCCTTGAGGGTAGAGGTCGACTGATATGGGTTTTTCTCTGGACGATATTTAGAAATCGATTCGGCCAATATATGATGCAGATTTTTTTTTTTTTTTTTTTGGTTGATATGTTTTTTCCCTCCATAAAATCTAACAGTTAATAAGAAGTGATACTGAAAATTGCTTAAATTAAACATTTATTGAACAACACAAGCCTCTCCAATCAGTGCACTTGTGTGTGTGTATATATATATATATAAGTATGTATAGCCTACGTTAAATATTACAGACACAAAACAGAGATGCTGCGTTTGACGGAGGTGTTAGACATGCGAGAGGATTCAAAGTCTTTCTCCGGCGTGACTACACAAACACTGCCTTGAGGGCACGTACACTTTGAAGCCATCTTGAAGGAATAGTTCACTGGTAAATGAAGATTTTGTCATCATTTACTCAGTCCCATAGCGTTGCAAACCTGTGTTATTTTCTCTCTTCGGTGAAGAAACTTGGCAGAAAGTTCATGCTGCTCTTTTCCATGCAATCAAAATGCATGGTGACTGAACCCATCAAGCTCCAAAAAGGACAAAAAAAGCACCATAAAATTAGTTCACATAATCCATGCTCTGTAATCAAAGTCTTTTAAATTCATATGATAGCTTTGCATGAGGAACAGAGTGAAATTAATGATGATATTTAATGATAATCTCATTCGCGATGCGTAGCCCCCGAACACACCCAAAATTATAGCAGCATGATTCTGGATAAATTGAGAATCACAATTATAATTTTTTTGTGTATCAAATACAGATCACAATTGACCCTTCGCAGGGAGTTTGATTGACAGGCGATCTAACCAATCATAATCCGCCATCCGCCGAATACGCCATTTTTGTCCGACAAAGCAGTGAGGAGAGTTAGTAGATTAACGTTGGAGGATTTGAACTTGAAAAGCGGTGTGTACTGACGTCTTTCCGTGGTTAAAACAACACTCCTTCTTATGTTCATTCATGTTTATTTGATGCTATAAATGAACTAGAAGGAAGAGATGATCAGTTCACGAGCAGCTTTAACTGAGGCGATCGCTCAGACACATTAAAGAGCCAGAAAACGGTATTTATTGTTTAAATTTCGTAAAGAAAATGACCAAATTTGAAAGCTGAGACTTTGTTTCATATTAAAAGTACCCTGGTCTGTCCTGTCTGTCAGTGTGTTGTCAGTGTCCTCTCTGCTCCGCGATGTGTGTTTCACTGTGTGAGAACACGGTGTGGCGTGAGAGGGGCGTGGCTTGTCGGACATAGCAACAGTAACTAAGGGAGGCGGGTCTTTGCGAACGGTCAATTCTCCCATAATTCTGAACAGACAACTAAACAAAATAACATGTAATTTACTAGAGGTTCTGACAAATTGCTGCAGTCTATTTAAATTTTTTTTAATTAATTTGAATGAATTGTAAAAAAATTTAATACAAATCTTTTAAACATTTCACTGGTTTCATTAAGGCGGGCATACACTGATTACACTTCGTTCACTGCATACACTTCGTCCGATTTTGAGCCGAATTCTGATTCGTGCGACTCTTTTTCGGGTCATGCCGATTTTCAGCTTTGTCGTTTGTCGTGCAGTGTTCGTGCAGTGTACAGGGGGAAACGAGAGGCGATTAACCTCTCCCGACCGGCAATCGGATGGTCGGATGAATTTCTGGCATGTTAAGCCTGGAACACACCAAGCCGACGGTCGGCCGGGGGGCAGTTTTTGTGCGTCGGCCGACTAAGTTTCCTCAGTGTGTTCCGCACCGTCGGCTGAAATTGGTCCTCGTCTGCTTTTTTTCGGCCGATTCGACATGTTGAATCGGCGTCGGTGAAAGAGGGAACTCTGATTGGCTGTTCAGCTTAGTGAACGAGTCAGTGCACGAGAATAATAGCAAAACAGCGAGCAAAGTCAAAACGCTACAGATAGAAGGCTGTTCTAATGTTACGTCATCTTACCTGAGTGTTCCTTGGCGAATATTTCAATATTTACACGAGAGGAGTGGAATAAAGAAAGTGTTTAGCAGGATTGATATTTAAAACAGTAAGCACGCACTGATTTGTTTATGGTTTGTGTAACTGCAGCCGGCAGCGGCGGTTTCCCTTTTTGAATGACGAATATAGACGAATATATCTGCAGAAATAGACAGTTGTCTCATTTACACGCAGGCGCAGAACACACATGCTAGCTGACAGTAGTGTTGCACGGTGTACCGATACTTCAAAAGTATCGCGATACTCGGAAATTAAAAACGTCACGATACCTACATTTATCAGTATCGATACTTAAAAAAAAAAAAAAATCGCCTCCCTATGGACGTCTGTTTTTTTCCTGACGCACGCAGCAAAGAACCTGCCGCTGTCAGTGTCATGTGACAAAACACTACAGCGAGATGGCTGCATGTGCGAGCACAAGTGGTCCACGACTCGTAGAAAAAGATGACGCGAGGAGTGACATATGGAAGTACGTTGCCTACCTTGCTCTGTTGCACGGTGAACCGATACTTCAAAAGTAAATCGGAAATGAAAAACGTCACGATTCCTTAATTTATTAGTATCGATACTTCTAAGAATGACCGCGTTCCAGATTTGTAAGGCCGGTCACACACTGGCTGCGTGTCGTGTCCGTTTTTATTTCGGCTCCCATGTTAACTGCCTGCGTGACACACGCGTCTGGGCGCAGCTCGAGACGCGCGGAAAACGTGTGCATGCTACAAATAGAACCGACGCCTATTTTTCACGCGACACGCAAGCGTGTTGGAAGCGTTTCCAGGCAAAATAGAATAGGAAAAGATGTTTCTATGTCATTTTGACACGAATACATATTAATAAATGACATTTTGATGTTTGAAAGTTTTGACATAAATACAATATCAATGTAATTAAAAAAAATATTATCGATTTTCAAATATTGCACCTCTCAATACAGAACGAATTATTCTGTAGCCTATTTTGCCGTCAACACTGCCGACGTTGTCTTTGCTGCTATATATTTATGTTTAACATGAAGTATAGGCCTTCCACACATCTCTCTCTCCCCACATGTCAAATATATCACCAATGAGGCTTATCATATGTTACCAATATTAAACATTGTTTAATATAATCGCTGTTCATATTGTTATTCAAAGTTCAGAATCAAGATAAAGCTCTTATGTTTCTTATGATAAATGAGATAATGCTGCTAAATTTATAAAAAATTTTACCTTGAATGTCAGTGCTCTAATTTACTTTTTATATTTTTATATTTCATATTTCGTTCAAATGTTTAATATATCTGCTGTTCATTTGTTCATTTATTAGTGTGTTATATGATTAGTATGTTGTCCCGGTTTTAAAATAAAGCACAGCAATGATATTTGAGTGTTTCTCCCTTTTCAGGAAAAGTATCGAAAAAGTATCGAAATCGCAATACTTGACTTGGTATCGGTATCGAAACCATAATTTTGGTATCGTGACAACACTAGCTGACAGTCAGCAGTAGTTCTCTCGGTGTGTTCAAGTGCAGCTTTTTAACACCGACGCGAGGCGACAACACAGTCGGCTTTCATCAGCGCTAGTTCGTCGGCGTCGGCTTGGTGTGTTTCAGGCTTTAGAAATTTTGGTCGCTCATCATGACTATATCGCACAGTTGAAGCAGAGCTACGAACCGATTGCGCTAAACTCAGTGTTTTTTCCCTCACTGCGCCTGAAAAACAGTAGTTTCATCTGCAGAAAAAAATAATAATAAAAAAAACTAAAAGAGGGAGATCTTTAGTTCTGTAGTTCAATCTAGCTACAAATTACTGTTGCTTACCTCCAGTTCGTGTTGCAAAATGGATTAACGATTACCCACGTTAGGGCTGGGCGGTATGACGGTATATATCGTTACCGCGGTAGAAAATGTCAACCGTAACAGATTTTTTCATTCCGTGATACCGCGACATGTAAATAAGTGGGCGTGGTTAACTCACATGCAGCGTGCGAGAGACTGAGACACTGAGATTTGTCAAAGAAACATGGAGAAAGCAGATCAAGAGGATCCACAAAGGAATTACGTTTTCTAAAGGGTTGTTGTTAAAGTGATATTTTTTTGGGGCGGGGGGAGTCAACTAGAGCAGTGCGGCACCCGTAGGCTACAGTTAGAGGAGTGCACGATCACAGCGGGGAAAGCATGAAGCTTACTTGACAACAACAGAACAGTTCATATATCAATATCGTAACGAATAGAAATAACCTTAAATAATGTATAGTTATCATCTTTCTGTCTCTTATGTATAGTTACTTTTTAAACATGAAACTCGCATTCAGTATGACACGAGAGCGGTTGCCGTGGTAATGAACAACCTGCGAATGTGTAATCCTGTATCTGAGGCAAAATTACTAAATATGCAGCGCGAGTTATATATTTCTAACTCCAAACAATTGGCCACTGAACCAGCTGATAAAATATTGCTTCGATTCAATGCGTGATTACAACTTGTCACTCAAATTAACCGATCGCATTTTACATCTCTTCTGAACATCTCTTGGTTAAAGCTTAGGTGACGGGTTGCCAGATATCACAAAAAGAACAAAACAAGCCCTTTAAAAGCAGACATGGCAAAAATGTACCGGGAAACCATTTTAACATAACTAGTATTTATCTATTCAGTTCAATATAAAATATTCAGATATTATAAACTGATTGATGAAGTAAAGCAATAACATGAGATTGAAAAATTATTCAGCAACACTTTATTTAAAGTTGAATTGCACCTATGAGTTGTATTTAATATCAATAAGTTGGGGGCAGTTCATCTAAAAGTTGATGAGAGTGTTTTGTTTGCTATATTTAGCTATTAAAAATAGTTTACCAAAGAAATAATTGACCAAATAAAAGAAAAAGAAAATTCAAACAAAGTGAAGTAGGCTACTTTTCATTTCTAAAGTATCTGGGTTTATTTATTATACAAAGCCTTTTTTGTCGATTTTTCGAGAACAACTACAACTATAAATAACTATATCGTGAAATATATCGTTACCGTGAAATAAAATTAGTCATACCGTGAAACCGAATTTTGGTCATACCGCCCACCCCTAACCCACGTCTTCCGAGCCACCTGCGAAGTATCTACACCGTGCCTCTTTTATTAATTTGTTAAACAATGTTTTTGAAATAAAGCTGTTTTTAATTTTCATTGATGAATTATTGCAGTGTTCGGACATATTATAGACTGTTAATAATTAATTATATGCCTAGAATTCATTGTAATCGACCTAAATGTTTTAGACAATTTTCAATGAGGAGGAGTAAGCTTCTGTGTAATATTTTATTATCCTCACTATTATTAAAAAGTGAATAATCCTCACTATTATTCTATGTAATATTTTATTATCCGTTGGTTATGCGGCGATAAGCTATGAAATGATTGAGTGGCAATTTTATTATAATAGCCTATCAATTTAATAATAAAAGTAGCCTAGGCCTTCCCTAATAATAATACAATAATACTACTAATAATTTAATACATAAATTGGAAATGCTAAATCATCTTGATATTGATAGCTGATGCTTGTTTTGACAATGTCTCTGGATACATGATATCGTCTATAGGCGCAACCTGGCATATTCGCGCATATTTCACACGTATAGTGTGAGCAGTGAAGTCGCAGCTCGACGTTCGGACCGAACCGGACCGTTATGTGTGTGAGCACATAAATCCTGAGCTTTGGCTCTACATCACATGCGATCTACTCGTTCAGTGTGAGTAGGTACCTTGCTGAAATCGCACAGACATCGCACAGTGTATGCCCGCCTTTACTGGATGAATCAGCATTTTTAGCAAATCTTTTCAGTTAATGATTCAAAGACAAATATATATTTTTTTTAACCATCACTTGTCGCCACCTACTGGTGTAACGATTTAATCGTTATTTGAAGTGTCTAGTAAATTACTTTATTGCTCAATTTTGATCGCTACCGCAGACATCAGTGTTTATATCCGAATTGTGAACCTTTATCCCAGTACTTCTGTGATAATTTGAATATTTGTAACACAGAAATAGTGATACTGTGTGGTTGAAAAGACTGTTTGTGAAGTGGTTTCATTCAACGAATCGTTGTCATTTATGAAGATCGCGTGGGTGTTTGAATCCAGATTGCGGTATTTTAACCCCCTGAGGTCTACGGTATCGCCGGCGATACCAGCTCGCTTTTTTTTTATTAGTGTAAAAGAAACTCATAAATACTCTGTTGACTTTGATTTTCCATAGGAGTTTCATACATCAATCGATTCTGTTAAATGTGTATTATTTTTGTGTATACTCACAATAAAAACAAAGTGTTGTGCTTTTTGCCAAATAAAGAAAAATAAACACGAAGCGAGTTCTGCCTTCTCTCTGCCAGTGAAGTCCATTCTGAAACGCGTCCGAAAATTAACAATAACTCAGCGAATACTCAGTCAAACAGACATACAGACAGACAGGCATGAAGCTTGAATTCTCTTCTTTTAAATGAAGTCATTTATATAAAAAAACAATTATTCTCATCTTGTGAAATCTGTATTAAAAGAGAGCGATTCCAGTCGAGCTCATCTCATCTCATTACGTTATAATCGGCCCCGCCCACGGAGAGCGCGCGCTATTCAAACGCAAATGGCTGAGGCAATCCTGTGAACGCCCACATCAGCTCGAGAAAACACACAAGTTTATTTAGATCAGTACTTGTTTACACCGTCTTGCAGCGCTGTGAGGAATAATACTAATGGAAAATGTCCCTCAGAAGTGCGGGTATATCGAGGAGCGAGCTGAGGAATACAAGTAAGTTTTTTCCTTCTCACGTGAATTTCTTCACGTGGGTTTCTGTTTATGAATGAATAAACGGCAGAGATGCGCGCTGTTTACCACAGCTGGCAAAGACAGTTTAAATTTAAATCGCGTGTGTGAATGAATGATGATGTTTTAGCAAACTGTATTGCTATACTGAGATAAGTAAACATCTAGTGAATGTTGAAATAAAATGTAGGCTATTTGTATAAGCAACGTATTAAACTGCAAATTAACAATATGCCCTAATATTTCATGAAAACAACGTTACAGTCAGACGAAATATGAAAGACAACATTTTGTTGACCAGATTTGGGTACAGTTTTTACTGTAGAATATACTGCCACATCAAATAAGCTTTTGTTTAGCCATTTCTATATATAAAATACTATTTTTGTCAAAAATAAAGTCATCAACTAAGATGTTAGCTGTTCCAATGTTGGTTATATTCAAACTAATGAATACATAGATAAAATGTAGGGCCTATAATCATTTTTTTTTACAAAGAAAGAGTACACTTGAAATATTGTTGAAATTGTAATTATTGTTGTAATTGTAACCATTTTAATAAAATAGCAAAACATATTTACAAGATAGATGTAAGCAAAATCTTAAATGGTCAATATAAGTCTTCTTCTAAATATATCTTTTGCATTGTGGCTCAGTCAGTGTCACACCTGAGTGAATGGCTCATCATTATGCAGAGTGGGTGTATTCTAAGGTGTAAACCACTCCTCGTTCACGCCCCCCTCGCATATTGGCTTTCCAAGCAAAACCTGTTTTACATCAATTTAAATCAATGTATGGTTTTATGTGAACGATAAAGCAAGACTATTTTCACATAATTTTGAAGAAAAAACTATAGGCGACGACATCCATAAGTCAAAAGTATTATTGCCACATATTTAGTATGTGTTTTGTGGTCTTATTTCAATAATGTTAATTTTTAGTTTTTTCGATAACCACGCATAAACATTATTCTCTCAAAAATGAAAACATGTACATACATGTGGCTCACATATTATTGTAGTCCTGTTTGTGCTATATAGAGTGAATTTACACCTTTGCCATTAATATGTTTATAAGCAACTGAAAAAAGCACAAATGTCAGAGCATGTCAGAACACCCCCAGGGCCCAAAAAAACGCTCAGACTCCAGAGGGTTAAAAGTGAATACTGCTGCTCTACCGAAAAGTAGCTCTCATGAATATTGAATATCAAATGTGGATTTAAATGAGGGATCGATTATGGAAGTTTTGACATACTTTTATTATGTTTTTTTTTTTATTGTGTTTTTGTCCTTTTTTCTTTTTTTTTTTAGCAGTCAAGTCCATTCTAGAGTCTAATTTTGTCAATAATCTCAAACTATTGGTAACACTTTATTTCGATGGTCCAGTTTAGACATCCTACTAACTTTTAAGACTACAGTACAGGACCTAAGTAACTTTTCAACTACAGTACATATCTACCACAATTCATTACAGTTTTAGTAGACTCTATGCTTAGGCTAATATCTGCTAACACATTATTTTGATGCTCCCCAACAAACATTCCACTAGCTTTGCACTACATGTCAACTTATTCCACTAACCCTATAATAGTCTACTAATACTCTAATGAGAGTTGTAGTTGCAAATTAATGAGAGGATACTTAGCCTATAGTAGAATGGGTTACACTTTATTTTAAGGTGTCATTGTTACAGTGTAATTATATATTTAAGTAGTGAGTAATATTAAGCAACTACATGTACTTACTATAGGGTTAGGGTTTGTTTGAGGGTTAGTTGCATGTAATTATGCATAATTTACTGTTATTACTATGGCAAGTACATGTAACATATGTAACAAGGACACTGTAAAATAAAGTGTTAGTGTAGAATGTCTAAAGTGGACTATTGAATTATAGTGTAACACAACTATTCCTTCAACACGCCTAATCCGTGCTCGTTTCTGCTTGCTTGCCGTGTATAAAACATTTCCAGTAATAGAGATATATTTCTGTCACAGTGTATAGTTTTGGAAAGTTTGGGAAAAAATGTCAATTCTCTGTTGCCAGGGCGTAAAAATGGGGGAATACCTTTAAGATCAGCATTCAGGAGCCTGTCATCGGAAGCTCTGAGGTCAGCCTGCCAGTTCTGGGAATCTCGGCCAACAACAGAGCCTCAGAGAGGGAATGCGTGATGCTATTGGCTAGTTTGCGGATGGGCGGGCTCTTGCCGGAGGCAGTCTGGCAGGAATGGGTTGGTTGCGGGAGAGGAAAAGAGGGGAGGGGTGTGGGAATGGCTGGAAATGTTTCAGCCAGATAGTTGAGCAGCGAGCAGACGCGCTGGTCCTTTCTGCGCTGTTGCTGAGAGAAAATCCCCGTCTCGGCATGGGCCGCCAGCTCACAGTTTCGCATAGGGAATGACAACGCTTCACGTGGTCGTTTTATACCGGGAGAGCGTGAAGTGAAGGAGTCTGATTGCTGTACCGGCCGCACACAATCTTGAGCAGGAGCGAGTGCGAGGTGAAGAGAAAGGAGGCTTCGTTTATTCCAGCAAAGGTGGGAGGAGTAAGGATACTTATATCCTTTTAAAGTTCCTGTTTTTCCCAACACGAGGAATTTTGCTGCAATATGCTGCATGCGGGCAGGGGTGTGGAAAGAGAGGGAGGGAAATCTGAGTTGTGTCAGTAAGTTACTCAGTCTTTATCCCATGTGTATCCCAGTCTTTCCGGTTTCTTTCCCTTTGAATTCTTTAACATCTGGAAGTTAATTTCCGTTTTAAGAGTGTAGTGCTTATATTTATGTTAGTTAGAGGGACCGATTCATGAGAGTTTGGTCTTTTTGGTGCAGCATTTGCTTTGTAAGATAAAGTTTTGTTTTCTGAAATTGAAAAGGCAAGGAAATGAATGATGGTCAAGTCTAATTAGCAGGGACTTTATCCCATATCCCAAATCTTTCCGGTTTCTTTCCTTTTGAATTCTAGTTGCAGTTTTAAGAGTGTAATGCTTTATATTTAAGTAGTTAGAATTACTAATTTGTGAATTTGGTCTCAAACCAAAGCGGCTTGTGTAGCTTTTCTTAAAATATGCTTTGTTTTGTTTTCTGAAATTATTCCAGGGAAATTATTCCAAACCTCTCCAAAGGTTTTAGTCCGGTCTGATTAGCAAGGGCTTTATGCAAATTCTCTGAACGCCAGCATCGTTTATGTTGGCCCGATCAGACCTCTCTGGTCTTACTAGACGTACAATCCAGACTTTAAACGAGCAGGACCTGCGGCGTGGCAGGAAAAGGCCGCATTTGTGTCGAACATTTGGCAAACGTGTTGGGAGGAAGAGCGTGTTTTTTTTTTTTTAAAGAGGGAGACTGACTCTGCCCTTCCCGTTAAAAAAACCCATGAAAACAGTCTAGGCAGCCACTGACTCTTTATTAGCCGAAGCCGTGAGAGCAACAGCTCTCCTCCGAATCGATCAGAAACACGTTTAGACAGACTCGGAAAGGTAATTAGCTGGCACCTTTTAACGCTTTACAACTGCCAGGCGTGTTTCATGAACAAATTACCCTTTAATACGAGACTATTTTAGAGGGGGTGCCGTATTGCGCACTTCTAAAGAGAACCGAGACTTCGTGCCAACATCTTCCTGTCAAGGCGAAAGTTTGCCGTAGAAGAAGAGGGAGTTTTTTTAAATGCAAGTTAATGTTGTTTGGGTCAAGTAAAGGTAAGTCAGTGTGTCATAATTAGCTTTTTTTTCCCCCCGAGATAAGTTGCAGGATATTTTCTGAAAACACAGCGCAAATGTCTTGTCAGTCGCTAAGTAGATCATATCTGTGCCTAAATGATCTTCTTAATTAAATTGCACATCAGTTTCAAACAGCCCGAGGATAAGAGCGCCGTACCAGCCAGGCATGGCTGCCATCCACAGCGCTATAAATAACTAGAGAGACGATGATCTGGGGGATAAAAGCAGCCTTGGTGTTATGAAGATAATAACTTGGGTCACCGGGATTCAGTTTTACATTAAGGCTATTATCAAATGACACACCCGATTTTGCTGACCACATTGAACCGAGGCTGCAGCGCTTTACCGTCTGTCTCCCTCGTGTTTGCTCCCTTTTGCAATCGTATCGCGAGCCTTGCAGAGTTGTAGATTGTTTTAAAATACGAGAATTTGTTTTTGATTACATTACTGTGATTGTTTATCAGAAGACGCTTCCATAAACGCTTTATATATTCACTCAGCCGGACAAGAATGACGGCAGTGCGTTTTCTAATTACTGAAACATATGACTTTAATGAATGTTTGACATTTAACGCTTGACTATGAAGACATTAATTGGCACGATTGTAAAGGGTGGTTTTAGTTATCTAAAATTCTTCCAGCTGTAGAAAATGTGGCCTAGTTTTGCTCTTGAGTTACTTTCCAAAACAGCTAATCGCCTTGACTTTGTCCTTAGCCTGCTCTATGATATGATCATATCATTGTAAATAACCTTCAGCAAAGAAAAGCGTGTTTCCTCCCCCCAAAACTACAGTCACGCAGTCATCTGTCAGGAAAGATTCAGACTTCATTGATTCAGTTTCAGAGGAGTTCAGAAGAGTCATGTATGGATCTGATCGAGATCGAGACAAACCGTATTTACCAAGATGTGCTACCAATGCTATACCAGGTTAAGGTTAGGGTTTAGTATTTTCAGTTTTGACCAATGAAATCTTTAGAATCGGATGTGCTCTTAACTAATTTGGGAAACAAAATCATCTCAATTAAACCACATGTCTTTATGCATGACGTTTTTGGTCAACCGGAGGCTAATTAGATGCAGTGAAGTCCAAAAATTGTGAAACAACCCAGCATCCTGCAAATTAGGAGGACCAGTATGATGTAATTCCTGATCGGATGCCATGGAGGATTACCCGACATTCATCCTCTGGGTTTGGAACCACTATTATTGTAACAAAAGAGGCTGTTTGAATGGCACAACCAGTTTGGAAAAGCCTACTCCTGTGACCCCCCCAATGCCAGTTCACGAGCTGCTCAACTAAAGTTGTAAATGGAATTGTTCTGACGATTCATTATCTTTTAGACAGGAGATCTGTAATTTGCATTGGTTTTTGGCTTCTTGTTAATTAGCAGATGCCTTTAATCAAGGGGTCACGCTTCTTTTTCAAGGGGATCTCAGACTTGTTTGATACTTGCTTCAGCACTTTCTGGGATTGAAGCTGCTACAGTCTTTCTATTACCAGCTTAGCTACTTAATAACAAATGAATTAGCAACCTAGTTATGTACCTCACAAGTAACCCAGAAGTTAGGTTATGTTAGCCGGGTTAGGGTTAGGGAACGCTTGTTGTTCATGGGGGCGTAAAATGATTTTATCATTTATTTAAAAACAATTCTTCTCCAAATGAGCCATAGATTGGGCAACTTTAACTACATTTACATGCACCCCCAAATTATTTATTTAAAATCAGATTGATGGCTTTGAAAAAGCTTAAAAGAAGCACCTCAATCGATGCGTTTGAGCTCTTTCCGAATGTAATATCAATCGATAAGGGTGGCGTCTGTAGGCCTAAAATAATCTGATCACTAATTGTGTACAATTGACTCATGGAGCCGTATTAAGATCTCCATATCTATTGTATTGAACCATATAAGGCCTTTAAAATGAAGATACCAAAAGAAAGGGTTGCTAAGAACCAGAATCTAAAAGGATGTTAAGATATATTTAATACTTCTTGAGTTACAGGCATGCAAACTTGGGGCAAAAGTGCTTTTCCCCATTTTTTTAAACAGTCACTGTTGGCATATAATGCAACAAAGATGGCCAAGTAAACATATTTAACTAACAGACCTACCAATCTCTGTGCAAAATTAAAATAATATTGCTGCCATCTTTTACCCCCCTGTAATTTGACTCCAAATCTCAGGTAAAAATTGTAATTTTGATCCCCCTCTACAAAATAGTGGATTTCTCAGTCAATTTGTGACATTTAATATTTTGGCTTTCATCACTATTTATCTTTGTCTACCTTCAGAAAAAAATATTAACAAAATAAAAAATTTGAGTTTCTAAAATTTGCTTGATTTGACATGGAATGACCCAGCTTTCATTTTTTTTTTTTTTTTTTTTGAAATGTCATCAAGGAGAACATGCCGATCACCCTCTCAAAAGCTCCGGTGACATTATCATAGTGGCTTTCTCAGGTTCTCAACGCATAACTGAGCACTACACACGCGCACTGATTGGAATCAGTTTTGATTGGAATACACCGTCTAAAAAACTAAAGATTATTGGAGTATGTTTTACAAGAAAATGCTGTTTTCTACTTCAAAATGTCACGTTTAATTCAATGCATTACTTGCCGTTTGCCTGTAATTGTTAGTGAAAATTGCTCGTGCTGCATATGGAGCACTTTCAGTTTATGATTGTAGCATCTGTTGTCCAAATGTAGGGCTACTAAATGGTTTTTATTTCTATAATAAAAGCAGAAAGACAGTGGTGGGCAAGTAATGTAATCGAGAACGGTCGCCGACTACCGCAGCAAGCCTATTCCCTACAGTGACGTAAGATCTGATATTGTACTTTATTTTGTATGTGATAATAGATAATTGCATCTGTGGAATGCATGGCTTTGGTGTTCAGCCAGGCGTCCTCCTCCAGAAGCACTAATCATTGTGAGGAAGGGCGGGGGCGTACAGACAGCGCTAATCTCTGCAGGTCACAACAAGGAGACCGCAGCACCTTCCTACCTGCACACCATCTGTCCTCCCTCATCAGCCTCGTCCTACTCGCAGAGTACAACTCTCTGTCAAAGCTCTGGCCTCACAGGTGACGTGGTGACTTGGCAGAATCTTGCAGTTTATCGGCCAGGCTTTTTGAAATCGATGCCTTGTTCGGATAGTATCGTGCCATTTAGACCTGTTTTTCACACTCGCCACGCTTTCATTACCCTTCAAATTGCGCGAATTGAAATCGTGAATTGAAAATACGCCCAATAGAAACACGTCAATTTCGCAAAAACTCCCATTTAATCACAAAAAAAAACGTTTTTACACTCGCATGGGTTAGGGTTAGGGTTAGGTTAGGGTTAGGGTTAGGGTTAGGGTGCTTTTTCAGGCAATTCGAAAAATATATATATTTCGCAAAACTGCAATGGAAACTGTTTTTGCGCATTTACAGGTCACCTGACGTAGACGACGCGGTGTGTTTGGACAGAATACGAGACAGAGTTCTTTATTAAATTCATAAAAGACAAAATTATTACAGGAATAATGGACTCTAAACCTCAAAAGAAATGCCACAATCAAGACCTCGAAGCAGAAGGGAGAAACACCCAGAAACACCAGCCATAAGGGTCTTTCCTTACCATTAATGCTTGGATAACACACATGCGTCTCCTTAGATTAATAATAACGGCTAGTGCAGTGGCTGAGATATATATGTAAACCTACCAACATTCGTCGCCATGATGTTTGGAATGATTTATCATGAGAGGAAAAAAAATGAAGTTTTAGTCGCATAACATCAATAATATAAATTGATGAATTCTATTGGTTAATAGAAACGCCGTCATTTCGCAAGTTTTGCGCAAATCTGTAATGGGAACGCGCCTACTGATGTGTTAGCTAGCTTTGAACTAGCTACTAAAGTGCTTGGTTTGGGGGTTGTGGTCCAAAATAATTCCTTCGTTAATAATTCGTTACACAGAACTTTATTAATCAAACTTTATTAATCAAAAATGCTTCACACCTTCACAAAATCCACACATTTAACACCCTAAAAATGACATAATGTTGTTTATACTAAGTTTATTTGATTCACAGCTTATATAGTGTTTTGACCTCGACAACTCAACTGCATTTTACCGCAAATTTGCCACTAACGTTAGTTAACTTAGTAAAGAAGGCGCAATCGATTGTTTGCTAAGGGTCGGGTCGGGACTCCCAACATTAACACAATGACAACATTGAGTATTCAGAATATAAAATATTTTTTGATCTCGGATGATCTCGGATGATCTCGTTTTCATGGAGACAGACGTGGTGTGCACGGAGGGTGTGTGTGTGTGTGTGTGAGAGAGAGAGAGAGAGAGAGAGAGAGAGAGAGAGAGAGAGAGAGAGAGAGAGAGAGAGAGAGAGAGAGAGAGAGAGAGAGAGAGGAAACACTGGGATCCGTTTTAGGACATGGCAATGTCTTGCCATTTTTTTGCCACTTTTTCCCTACTAGCATCATAAATGCAATTAGTTGAGCCAGTGTTGTCGTGTCGGGCCGGTTCGAGATGCACACGCAGTGTTTAGCAGTGCCGCAGAACTGCAGCGTTGGCACTTTTCAGGGAAATTTACCTACAAATAGTTGACTCTGCATGTTAAGCTAGGAGATAGTAGAAGGTTATTTCAACATGAAAACATTACACACTTTAAAGCATGCCTCAGATACTACCATGTCATCCGGAGAAACCTAGTACCCCCGTGTTTGAGCCCCGCGCCGGCCTCAGTTGAGCGAACAGCCGACAGCGAGAGATTTGCATTGATTTGACTGGAATTGCAGTTTCTTTAAAGGAGAAAGCAAATGTTGCTTTGATGATTCGTGCATTTCCACCATTTTTTTGTGTCTTTAAACGTGCACTGTTTTATAAACCATGACCCTTGTGTTTGCCGTGCTTCAACGCTTGTGTTATTGCACCTTGAAAAGAAAAGCCAACAGGCCTGAGAATCCAAAGATTTGGTGGCCCGTTATTTCGGTTTACAAGCTTTAAGCACTTCTTCTAGCTGACAGATTGTATTACTGAAGCACCCTTTAACTGTCATTCACCTCGTAAATTAGACCATCGGTTTTTTGAGTTCTAAAAATACAAGAGGATTAATTGCATGAGGTCACATCTGACATGGTTTCTATCCAATTTTTTTATGGCTTGACTCTCGGGGGGTAAAGCTATGAAATTAAATAGTGCCGCTGAGACTACGTGTGCGACGAGTATGGCAGGCCATTTAATTTTATAATGGTAAAATGGGAAAGGAGCAGCAGGTGCTGGGATTGTGCGATGGCGGAGCACGGATTGAGGGCTCAAAATGACTCTTTTTGACACCAGGTTTTTCTGCTTTCCTGGTTCTGGAAACTGGCCTCCCTTTGGTCCCGTTCAAAGTGCTGCCAGAGAGGAAGCTTTGCTAATGTGTTTTTTTAAGAGCTCAGATAGTGCCGCACACAAGAATCTCAAATTACACCAGCACCCGAAATCTTTTTGAAATCACTGCTTGACAGTTTCGGCCTTTAGACCAGTTATGTTGACGGATGGCTTCGATTCAGGGCTTCAACGCACAGTTCAACTAGGGACGAGTCGGTAGGATGTTAAGGTGGCTTGTTGCCCTATTTAATCTTCAGGAAAGGCATTGCATATTTTATTTTATTTTATTTTATTTTATTTTATTTTATTTTATTTTATTTTATTTATTTTATTTTATTTTATTTTATTTTATTTTATTTTATTTTATTATTTTTTTTTTGTTAATTATTTATTTTTTTTAATTTTTTTTAATTAAATTTTTTAATTTTTAATTTTTTTTTAATTTTTTTTTTTTTTATCATTTTTCCAAAGCGAACATTCACACATTACAAAAGCACAGTACAATATAAATTAGTTTAAATTTTTTATTTGATATATTTATATATATGTATATTTAGTTATACATTTTATTATATTTTTTAAGAAATTATTATATATATATAAATATATATTATATATATAATAAATAATATAATATATATATTATATAAAATAAGACAAATTTTATATAATTTATATATATATAATAATATATATAATTTTTTTATTTAACAAGATTTATAAGCAAAACTAATAGTGGCTTGCTTGATTGAAAAATAATATACGAAGACAACAATACATCTTTTTTATGCTTGTTTGTTGTTTTGTTGTTGCTGTGTCATTATTGTATGATTGGTCTGCTGTCTGCATTATGCAGATTCGTACGTGTTTATGTTGCACTACACCTGTTGCATTCTTCTTAAAGGGTCGATGTCTCTTATTATGCCTCAGTCAGATTTTTCTTTTTTGTAGGTGCACTCTAGTGGTTACTAGGCATTGTGGGAAATAGAAAGAAGAAACAGACCCTTAGCAACAAGAGTGGAAAAATGAAAGAAACACTCAAGCTCATTAGATTACGCAAATGCTTGCTGTGTGTGACAGACAAAAGGAGGGTCCAGATCAACACAAGTCCTGAATTGATGTTATGAATGCAATACTAATGTTTGCTTACTGTATTTTTCATTATTGTGTCTTGATTTCACTACGTTGCTTGTGTAATTCGGAGTGGCGTCTAGTTATCATCCCAGAAATAATTACAATTATTTAGCATTTTTTATTTGATTTTATTTAAATGTTTGGCAGTCTGACAAATTAACGAGTCTAAAAAGAGATGCCGTTAACATGATATTCACTGCAGCGTGTTTGTATTATACTTCACATTTCAGCAAATGTTGTGGGTCATCGTGGTGTTTGGTGCTTGCTGTGCACACTACACTGGCCTAATTACACTGCAGGGCTCCAGACTCACGTTTCAGGGCAGTAGCATTGGGGATTGTTAATCATAATATTACTATTGTTTCGCATTAATAAGTGCAGTTACTAAAAATATTACGTTTATTTCTTGAAAATGCACAAATTAAGTTTTATAGGGAAAATGTTTAATATTCAACTGTTATTAAATGGACCATTGATCTTCTATAGTATCAAACTGAACTGACCGGCAGCTTCAGTGATTATAAAACGAGCGCTCTTTACTTACTTTCTGTGTAATTCTTCACAATTTGAAGTTATGGTTTTTCTCGAGACTTCGTGACTTTCCAGACTTTGTGACTTTCCCTATTTCATACTTCAGTACAAAAAAAAGTGTGAAACTTTGACAACAATTTATTTCTTGATGATTTGATATTTTATAATAGGGATTTATTATGGTGTGTTCACACCAAAAGCGAAGTGTATATTTGCATCGCGTTACTCGCGGGATGTTTCTTGTTTTTCGCATCACTCGCGCAAATAAAAACATCGTCTTCACACACATCATCAACAACAACAAAATGATTAAGCATCATGCGAATTTTCCTCTCGAGTTGAAATTGTTATTGATAATAAAATCATATAATTTTAGAATTGATTATAAAAAGAGCGCTCTTTACTTACTTTTCTACGTACCAAAGTTTTGGTTTTTCTCGAGACTTCGTGACTTTCCCGACTTCGTGACTTTCCCTATTTCATACTTCAGTACAAAAAAGGGTGAAACTTTGACAAAAATGTATTTCTTGATGATTTGATATTTCATAATATCTAAATATTTAAAAGTAAAACGTGTAGAAAAAAGACTAGGCCTATATTATGGTCACGCACCAAACGCAAAGTTTATATTCACATCGTGTTACTCGCGGGATGTTTTGTTTTTCGCATCACTCGCACAAATAAAAACATCGCGTGAAGTGTCTTCACGCACATCATCAACAACAACAACAAAATTTCATGCGAATTTTCCGCTCGAGTTGAAATTGTTCAATCGCGTCGCCCAACTTTCGTCATTTGCGCCACCCGGCGCATATTCGCGTCTATTCATTGACTTTGTACGAAATCTACTCGTGCAAATAATTAAATTCGTGTTTGGTGTGAACACGCCATTAGGGAGTGGAAATAACTAATAAGCCAATAAGTGCTCCTCTGCCGCCATCTATTGGTTATAGTGGTGATTTCACATCTTTTTTATATTTAAATAAAAGCGTTTGTTTGCCACGTGTTAGTTTTCCTACATCTTGGGGACAAATGGGGACAATCTTTGATAGATGAACAAATAATGTTTTTGGTCATCACATTAAAAAAACATTTGAACTGGATAATTTAAAGAAGCTCTTTGAAGTGCTGGAAAAAGTGCATGAATTTCGCTCAAAAGGTGAAGTGAATAATGTAAAAAAAAATTTTGACTATTTCTGCCACAATACCATGGTTACATTTAGCATGGAGAATGTTTTGTGGACTGAAAAGCATGGCACAATGTTTCTCTTGGTTTCCACGTCAGCGCTTTTTGATCTGATATATATATATATATATATATACATATACATATACATATATATATATATATACTGTATATATATATATATATATATACATATACATATATATATATATATATATATATATATATATATATATACATACAGTATTCTGCACTGAATTTGAATTCTCACTAGATCTCACTGCGAAGAATTCGTAATGAATTCAAACGCTTTCTCACTTGATAGTAGTACCAGTGTCATGTGATTGAGACCAGCCCGCGAGTAAACCTGTGTTTAGCTCGCCCTGCGCTGTCTATCATTGGTCCGAGCTGATGAACGGTCCGCTCTGCGCAGCTCAAACGAGTAGCACGGTTTCATTCCGCATCCGTTTTGTTCGGTTTGCCGTTTGATGTTTCTCATATGCAACAGAAACGGCAGCTTTTATAATTTGGGAAATGCGACCTCTAACCAAATTTTGTTGCACCGGCAGAAAAAAAGGTTGCAGTTTGTGTTGCCCTGTAAAAAAAAAGAGCATGAGTACTAGGGCTGTCAACGAATATTCTAAATTCGAATATATATTCGAATAGTTTTAAAAAACAGAAATTCGAACGTGAAAATTAATATTCGAATGTGAATTTCGAATATGGAAAAACACGCCCGCGGAAGCAGAGGCGCGGCTGTCTGCTTTGCGAGTGGGCGCGCGCGCTGCCTGAAGCCTTGTTTATACTTTCGCCTGTCTCCGCAGCGCGAGTCTCCGCAGACTGCGCGCGCACCTCCCCCAAACGGACGAGGCGTTTATACTCGACGCGCTCGCCGTTGTACTATTCTTTGAAACGATAGGGGGCGATTCGCGCTCATGCGGACGCGTCGAGTATAGGGACAGGTCACACGAGTCGCACTGTCTAGCACAGTCGTGCTGAAAGTTGACAGTGCACTAAAAGACAATGGAATAAATTGCAGTCAGTTTTTCCTTTTTTAATACAAGCACCAATAATGTAAGTAGCCTTTTTCTTTTTTAATAGCACTTTATTTTTTATGAACCTCAGGGTAAAAGTTCTTTGTTGTCACATTTCTCGGAATTGTGTGCCTCATTTTATTTAAAGTTAAACAGAAAAGTTCCATGTTTACCACAGCACAGCTCGCTCGGATCGTTCAATGTCGGTTCTATACTGTAAAACTTCAATTAATGTTAATACATTTGTTTCAATCACTGAATGAAGCCTGCTATATTTGGGGCAAGAGTCGCGACCTTAAATTGCTTGCACAAAACTCTTGATCAGCACTCAACATGTGCTTATTGTTGTTCATTTTACCGTTATGAGCAGAGAGAGCGTGAGCGCGAGGGCGCGAGAGAGAGAGAGAGAGAGTGCCTGCGAGTGAGCGAGACTGAGGTCTGCGGTCTTGGCCATTAGTTTATTTACTTGGTTTTGTGTTGGTAATACATTGTCAAATATGTTTAAACTTAAATTAACTACCTATACAAGTTATGTATGTCTCTTTGTATTAATTTGTCCTGTTATTGACGTAATGCGCGTCATTGAAAAAATGCGCAATCAGATGTTCGAATAGTTCGAATATTCGTGTGTTTTTTAGAGGGAATATTCGAACGTCATTTTTGAGCAATTTTGACAGCCCTAATGAGTACAAACCCAGGCATTCAGGTTCCCTCAGAACTTGTTCAAACTTGTCTTTTTAATGCACACAACACCTCACCGCTATAAATGTGTATTATACACAATGCAAAGGCTTGGGTTAGTATAGTGTTCAGTTTTGTACACACAGTAGTTGTTGTTTGGCTGTTGTCTGTTGTTGGCTTTGCTGTAAGTGGAGGGGACGTGTCCGTCATTACACAGCACAGTGAATCTTCAACGGCAGCTGCTGATTTTTACGGGCTTGTTTCGTCTGCCTGCACCACCCCCACCCTTCCCTTCCCTTCCCTTCCCGCCTCTCCTTCAGTTTGCACAAGAAAATATTTCCAGATGTTCCAAGAAAAGTCCTCTATTTCAGCGGCAATGTTTGTGTGAGCTTCACAAGTCACGCCAGAGGCGGCGTGTTATTTGAAGATTGGCTGGTGGTTATGTTATAAGCCGCTCCAAATCTTGAGAGGTGACTAGTTTATTCTTACAAGGATAAATATAATCCTATATAAGGGGTTAGTGAGATCGTTAAACGTTCTCCTACTGTAAAGAAAGAGTTACTTACTGGCAGCTGGACTGGCATTTGTCTATCGTTCGGTCTTTCTATTAGGGTTGGACGATATGGCCAAAGTTTATATCACAATATATTTCTTAATTTCGGTCAATACAATATAATTTCCGATATCGATATGAAAAATATAAAAGCCTCAGAAAAAGTGCCAAGAACGCCCACAACGGATGTCTGTACAAACTTCTTGCCAAGTCTGCGAAACCTCCTCCTGTAAAAACTATATTTTATAAAATAACAAAGGTTGCGGTGCTTTGTTGTCGTCCATTCAACAGCAATTTCAAATGAAAATGGCTTCACCATCACACCGGTTGTACACGACGTCTTCTTTCAAATTCAAAGTGTTGGTAAATTTCGGTTTCCATCAAAAAGCGAATAGTATATTCCCAAATGAATTTTGGTTGATGACCTTACAGCCATGTAGGCTACACATTTTTTGTTTATTTTTCTCACTTTGATTGAAGCTCTAAGTTACTCTTATTTATATGATTATTCTCAGGTTTATGTTACTCTGTTGTATTTAAATAATTTTAAGTTATGTGCTGGGAGCTCATCATTCATGTGAGAGGTCTCCTATTCAGAGAATAATTACGTCCTGTTCCTGTAATGAGGTCCTGTGTCCGGAGTGTTCAAGGACAAACTTTTTGCACTTCAGTTAATGTGTAGAAGAATTAAATGTGACATTTGAAGTGAGTTGAGCTAATTTTTTGTAATGCCTTTGAATAATATGGGGGACATGAATCGCAATATATCGCAGAATCGAATCGCAAAACTTGCTGTGTCGCAATATGTTAAGAATCGCAATAATATTGAATCGTGGCACAGATATCGCAATACTATCGAATCGTCACATCTTTGCCAATTCCCACCCCTAATGCGCAGTCCTTTCAGTTTCGGTTATCAATATGATCAAGTGTTTACATGTTCTCTCGATCAGATTAGAAAATAAATAAACCATCTATTTCATTCGGATCAAGCTCAATCTGATCGATTAAGGTGTTTGCATGAAGGCTTTGCAGTCAATACGATTACTAATGGATTATTTGGGTTAGATGTGCCAGTGACAAATGCTCTATTGAAATATCGGAAATGTGTTTAAAAATCCTATCACCGTTATAAATAAAATAAATTATACCGCGATATATATTGATATTGAATTATACCATGGTCTGGGTGAATACTCGATTCTGATTGGCTGCAGGGTGTCCATTAAAAAGTGATAGAGGACACCTAGTAAAGGAGTTCTGGTGAAACTGACTGTTTACCGTTTAATGAATAAATAAATGCGCTGGCGACATCAGCTGTGAGTAACCATAGCAACAGGCAGTAAACTGAAGGCTTCTACGAGCTGAGCGGACTATAAATATCTCCGGTTGCTAAATAAACCGTCAGGCGTAACCAGGGAAGCCAAGTTATTGTTTGTAAAAACTTTAGATTTCGATTGTAAAACTAATTAAAATATAAACTAATGTTTTAAAAATGTGTTATTTGGTAAGTGACCGTGGTATAAGCGGGTTAATGCCCGACGAGGTGTCCATTGTCAGGTATTAATGGACTTCGGCGGAGGCATTAATACCTGACAATGAACACCTCGTCGGGCATTAAACCTTACTTATTGTCCAGCCCTACTTTCTGTCTATTGTTTTGTCTGTCTGTTCTATCGTTCTTTCTATCACTGTTTTCTCCAGAGCGGCTATATATATAGGCTATATAAATAACTTTTTTTTACAACAAAAATGAACCATCACTGAACTTCCTTAAGCTGGACTGTGATGCTATTTTCTTCTAGAAACAAACTTTGTTGCATTATTTTCCTGTTATCTCTGTAAAGATGCTTTGAAACACTCTGTATTGTAAAAAGCGCTATATAAATGAAGGTGACTATCCTTCGTTCCTCCGTGTTTAATGCGAGCTGGTGGAGGTGTTGTGGCACTCGGCGCTGGCGGGATCGCGTCTGGAATATGCATCTGTGTCAGTCCTGTTCTGGCACTTGAATGTCTGCCAGGAATATTGCGCCGCTGCATGTTTTCTATTGGCTGAAGTGTCTGGCGTTACTCAACAGGTTAGGCCGTCTTTAAGGGTTCAGGAAGGGTGGTTTTCCTTTAGTGCTTGAACACCGAATGTGACACTGTGCTTAATCGATATAGCTGTTTTTTTCCATGCGTGCGTTGATGCGACGTTTGATATTACACTGATGTGCTTCTAGCTTTAGTTCATGCTTGTGATGTTCCTCATTTGTTAGTCTCTTTGGATAAAAGCCTCGGTTAAATGATTAAATGTAAATATAATCCTGGAATGGCCCATGATTAGATAACACCAGTGCTTCAATTTCCAGAATAACACCCCTCTGTTATTCCTTTTATAGGTGGATATTATCTATCTATCTATCTATCTATCTATCTATCTATCTATCTGTCTGTCTGTCTGTCTGTCTGTCTGTCTGTCTGTCTCTCGAAATATAAAATATCTCTATATTACTTTGTTAAATATTTAGACCCTAGTAAATGCTACATAAAACAAATGAGAGGTGTAAAGTAACAGTGAAATGAAGAAAATGCAATGTTGTACCACCTATAAATGGTCATGTTCATGTGGTAAACATCTATTGGCCTTGTTTCTTCTTACCCCAATCAAATCTTGGCCTTCTTTTCCAGATCCCGGACAGAAGAAAGTGCCTTTTCTGACGTGGTTCCTACTTGAAGCTGCTCTCCTACCCCCATCCTACACTGGCTTGGCCTCCGAAAAGATCTCAATTCCTCAGACTTGCCAAAGCACAAGGAACCAACACGCTCTTTCCATTCACGGACCATTATTAGACATTGTTAGCCATTGCCTTCAGGCAGAGTTTTCCACAACCGTCGGCCTCAAGACCATTCGGAGACCTGGAGCATGTTCTTATTGTCGCTCCAGTGTTGTGCACCTGGGACTAAATGACTGATGAACGACTCGACAGAGATTGACAGCTTCACTGAGAGCGGCCATCTCCCACGCGACAGCCAACGGGGGTCTGAATGTGACATCTCTATTTAAAGGGCCTCGCCAACAAACTGAGACAAACCTCAAAACCACAACAACAACAACAACACACACAAATACGTTCGCAGACTATTCAAACCCAAGTCAACAATCTACTGACGCCATAGAGCCTTGCAGGTTCTCGACACAACTTTTGCTATGGCTTTAAACATCGCGTCGATACGAGACACGAAATGGCTGACTCTCGAGGTGTGCCGGCAGTTTCAGAGAGGGACGTGCTCGCGCAGCGACGAGGAATGCAAGTTCGCGCACCCGCCCAAGAGCTGCCAGGTGGAGAACGGACGGGTGATCGCCTGCTTCGACTCGCTGAAGGTAAGATCTTACACTGACGTGATGCAGCTTTTTGTTTGCAGCTTTCTTTCAGCAATGCCGGAAGACATTTGATTAGCTCGGACTTAGGGCTGCACGATTAAGCGAATTTGTAATCGCGGTTACAATTATTGTCGGGATGCGCATAAGCGCTGTGTGCCGCACTGTATTGGAGCCTTTCATAATATCATAATACGTCAGTGACGCAATGAAAGATTATTAATAGCCGTTCTTGTTCTGTCCTGTCTATCATATGTTGCTTCCTCATTAAACAGATGTGCTATACATTTAAAAAATGTCTCAATTTTATAGTAGGCTATATATAAAATAATTGATATTTTTGATTTTTTTTATCTTGTTTTTCATGAATGTATTTTACAACAATACAAAGAGCAATGTGTAACGTTTTACCAGATTTAGTGTTACACTTATTGTCTCTAATTTGTTCCCCACTAAACGTTTTTTTTTTTCACAAAATGTTCAGATTTTATACAATTATTGTGCACTCGTGATTTTTCTAGACTAAATTTGACTGCTGAATTATCCACTAATCTAGTTTATAATAGCATTTATGTCAGATTATGATCATATATTTTTTGTTGTTGTTGTTTTTCTTTATAATGAAGTTGTCTGTATTAAGTAGATTGTGTTTAACACACAAAATAGTGATTATCAGTTCAACACAGAGTTATAGAAATTATACTTGATAAAAAAATAAAAAAAACGCTGGTATCTGTATCGGATCGGGATCGGATCGGTATCGGGATCGGTATCAGTCGATACTCAGAATTTTTGGTATCGGATCGATATCTGAAAAAAACGGTATCGGTGCATCCCTAATTTGTAATCGCGGTTACAATTATGGATGCTGCAATTATGTAATCGTTCAAAGGCACAATTACAAAAAGCACACTTACATTATTTTGTGTGCTTAAAATGTGTTTTTTTTTTCTTTTTCTACAGCTTATCTTAAGGGTTTTTCCCCCCATTGTTTTAATTTTAGTAAGTGTAACATTATAATACCATGAATATTTTTACAAATCCAATCAAAACTAACTTTAGCTGGACAATAACTTTATTCTAGAGCTGCTATAAAGCCTAAACAATCTCTGTTACTTTAATTTCCTATTATCACTGTAAAGCTGCTTTGGAACAATCTACATTGTTAAAAGCGCTATATAAATGAAGATGACTTGACTTGTTTGGTTTGGTTTCTTTAAATTATTTTCTTCAATATTTGACATTTGAGGCTTAATGCTTTAGAAAAGCAATGAAAGTTTTTCTGGAGGAGTTTTTAGCTGGTTTAGTTTGATATAACAATATGGCATGCAGTCGCTTCAAACAGTGGCATAAAGCTGTTCAAAACATCATTCAATGTAAATTGTGATTATCATAATTAATAATCGCAATTACAATTTCAAGGCCGTAATCGACAATTATGATTTTGTGTCATAATCGTGCAGCCCTTCTCGGATTCATTCTGAATGTAATTTTTTGTGGAAAGACTCATTTATAATTCAAATATTGGATCAGCAATGCAGCTCACATGCATGAATGTCGGGAGGAGGGGGGCGTCTGAACTAGTTGATGCACGAAATCAGTACCTTAATAAAGAGGTTGACTGGCAAAAAGTATTTTATGTATTTTGAAAATACACAAATTCTCATCTTAAATGTATTTAAATACAAATTACATTTGATTTTTTTCCAGCGGCTTTAAAATACAAAATAGTATTTTGTATTTCAAATACGTATTTTCTGAAATACTGCCCATCCCTGTCACAGGCGTGCATTTATAAGCATTTACCTTCTGACAAAAACTTAAAATTCTAGAAAATATGGTAATTGTGATTCTTCTGCATGCATCTCTAGACTATATGTGTGACAATTGTAGCTAGTTATCGCATTCACTGTGCGTTCACAGGTGTGTATATCGATGGATTGGAACTTAAGTTCACTTTAGCCCTATTCGGACGGGATTAACTTTACAAGGGGAGATGGAGTAATGCAATTTTACCAGAGGACGTCTGTAATATTAATGGCCAATATCAAACTCGATTTACACACCGCCATCACTCCTGTCGCCATGTGTGTGTTACGCTGCTTCCTGATATCACGCAAACACATATAACCTATATTTATATATATAAAACAGTTATGTCCGGTTGAACGATATATTAATTAACTTCAGATTGGATTGTGTTGGTGATAGGCACTAACGCTAAAAGATGTTTCATGCCTCTAACAAGTGCGTTCGATCTTCTTTCTGATCTGAATGGTGTGTGTGAAACACTTGAGTTTTGCCACAGACTCGTTCCAGCGACTAGAACACAACAATGCTTTTTCAAGCGTCTCTATACTTGAGAAAAAACGCGGAAAACTACTTTTAAACACGAAATTACGAAATATTTACGTCACAGCGGGTCTATTCGCACGGGGTTAGTATCACCTGAGGTCATTTTTCCGGACCTTTTTACTGAAGGTAAAAGTCGCCGTAATCTTTACTGACATTGTCCGTGATGATCACTGAGATGCACATTCAGACGGGACTAAAATCACTGAGAAGCTCTGGTAATTATTACTCTACACCACCTCTCCATGTCACACTAGTCCCGTCCGAATAGGGCTTTTGTGTGCACAAACACCATTTTTTGACTGTGATCAGTTTCTAGGCAATTATTATTATGCAAATGAGGCACGGGAACTTGCTGCACCCGGTAATCGATCGAGTGAACGTCAACACATTTTTTGAGGACACTTTTTGTGTTGCTGGCAAATAGCTTGTCTTAGTGCAGCACTCTCAAATTAGAGTGCATGTGTCAGCTCTGCCACACTGCATACTGCACACTTCAAATAAAGCTGACCTATAGAGAGCGAAAGGGCAGCGCTGCGTTCTCATCCAGCCAGTTTTATATCTTTCCATCTAACGTTACCGTGCCACGTCCGTCAGATACGGCCTGGCAGTGTGTTTCGGTGAATGCCCGTGCTGTTTTTAGATCCGCGACCATGTGCCAAACAAATGCAGTGAGCAATAATTAAAGTGTCAGATTTTAGCTCATGCTTTTTTGTTGAGGGTGAAATTTTATGTGAAAATACATTCTCTTAAACAACTGTATTGTTTATTGACTACTATTAGTGTGGCATTCATGGGTTTATCTCTCCCAACACTGTAACATTGAGCCTCCCAGGCGCCATCCAAACACTGAGAGCGGCCCACTCAGATCTGTCAATCACTTTCCAGCTCAACCTATAGTGAGAATTTGGGGGCGTGGCTACAGTAGTAGGCGGAGCCAGAGGGTGTTGTTTACATGTGCTTTACATTCAGCCTCGGGTACAAGAGTGCAAGACACAATTCTCTGCATTTAGACCTTCAAAGATTAAACATGTACACGACAAAGCGAACAGTGGCCAGTTGCATAAACTGTTAAGTCTAGTCTTACAAGTTAGTCATCCAATTTTATTCTTTAAGACTGTTAATAACTTTTTAAAGTCAGTAACATAAAAACGTAGATTGGTCTAATTTGACACCGAACAGTAAGACTGATTACCCCTAACTAACTTCTAGTTGATCATACTAGTTCTTAAAGGGACACTTCACCCATTTGCATTAAGCTTTGTATTGTTAGAAACCCAGTCATATATTATAATAAACGTGGATTTTTCATTAATTTTTCCCTGAGATGGGAGAAATAAGGATTTAAGTGTTTTACTTCCTGCTTATTATGACGTAAAAATCATCATTTTGCGTCATAATAAGCAGGAAGTCACATTTCATTGAAAAGTGTAGAGACTACAAACACTAGCTCCTCATTATTCCAGGGGGCGGGACCCGCTCACGCTACAGGCCTATTACAGATCAGTGGGTGGGACTTCACTTTCTGAAACTAAAAGCAATATCCTCCATCTTGTTTGGAAGCTAAGCTAACAGGCACTGTGGAGCAAGCTGTGAAGATATGACAATAGCGGAGGGTAACGTTACTCAATATGATGTAGAAGAAGAGGATTTCGGAAGTCTGATGCTCGAATCAGGTGTTTGTGGCTACCTTTACAAGCCGCATAGCGAAGAGCAGCCGAGGCAGAAGACCTGCCTGTCGCGGACGAGAAGCCCAGACTGGCTCGAGCTGGGGGCGGACTGGTGGCGCCGGTGATCTCACTATGCAACTACGAACCGCTACGAACACAGAGATAGAGTCCGTCTGCTGCAAAGCATTTAAACGATGCCAATTTCTCCTGGACGAAATCTCTGAATCACACGAGGACACGGACGTTTGTGTTGTGAACCATCCTAGTTTCGCACCGCATCTGACTGAACATCCCGGTAACGTAACCATGCAATAATTCACCACTTCGAAAGAAATACAAATGAGGAGTAATTCATTAATGAGTTCGCCAACTAACTAACGTTAGACATTTTGTGTGAAATGAATTTCAAGCTCCGGTGGTAGCTAGCCTTATGGACGGATGAGTGATTCATATGCGTCAGAGTCTCACTAGTAGCCTTGTTGTTTTCAACTGCGCTCTCTAACTGGTAGGCGCGGCTTGGGAGTGGCCTCCTAGGGCAGCGAAGCAAGTGCATTCTGGGAGTTGTTGTCTTTCATCCACATAAGCCAAAAATACATTTTCTGGCTTTTCTCAGTCTAGAAAGCTCCAAATTCAAAAATAATTTCACATTTCTTCTACATAAATGACCTATTTTAAATACACATTCATCTTTCCAGAGGTGAAGTATCCCTTTAAGACACAGTCTTAACATAATGGCTATGTTTATGCAACTGGCCCCAGGGGATTGCGATGAAACGCACTACAATGGACGTGCCATATAGCATCCTCATGCTCATGCACCCAGTCAGAAAGACAAATGTACAATTCATAATGTTTATTCACCGCTAATGATTATTCACACCAATTCTATAATAATGCACCAAATCAACAGATATGCAAAATCACCTCGTCAGGCTAATGAATAGGTGGAAGAATAGTTTATTAAGGGTGTTCATGGAGATTAATTTAAGAGGGGTTTAATGCATAGGCATAGTATGCTAATTAAAACACTCTCAGGAGCAATGTGAATTATTTTTGATAGTGCACATGGTTGAAAGAGTAGGGATGGGACGGTATGAAAATTTCATATCACGATAATAGTGACCAAAATTATCGTGATTATCAATATTATCACGGTTTTGTTAAAACGAGATGAAACGGTTCAAAAATAACTGATGCTCACACTGAAAACATTTCAACTTCAAGTTTTATATTTGAAAATCAACAAACAACAAATAAAACAAGCAGCTCTATGCACTTCTTGAAGCCAGATTATATTCTGTGGCATTTCCTTCATTAAAATGACCGTCGTCAATAACAACGCATTATAACACAGCGCACATGTATCACAACGCACGCGCTCTCTAGTTTCATTCAAATACAACTTGCCGTCTTGCCGTCAGTACATTTTATCGTGGTTTATAGTGAAATCGGTAATCGTCCCATCCCTATTGAAGAGTTACTATAACATGAACACAGCTTGGTTAGATGTGTTGATGACGACACACCCGGTTTAATATGGTTAAAGTTGTTGTTCTATTTTTATATATTTATATAAATATTTATATATTTTTCAATACATTTTTATTTCAGTTTTAGCTATTTTATGGCGCTTTTCCACTACACAGTACCGGCTCGACTCGACTCGACTCGGCTCTGTTTGGTTTTCCACTGTGTAAAAGTTGTACCTGTACCTGCTTTCAGGTACTTTTTTTCGTACCACCTCCGGCGAGGTTCTGAGCGAGCTGAGGCGATACTAAAATGTGACGTGAAAACACAGCAGACTGCTGATTGGTCAGAGAGAATCGTCACTATTCACTGCGTCATCATTGCACGCACCAGACGGAGTATCCTGAATAAAAAACAGCAAAAACAAAAACATCCAAAAACAGCATACACTCGATTTCCTCCATTGTCCTGTGTGTGTGGGTAGCGGGTGTGTCTCGCGTAAAAGATTAAGTCACGGCAGTTTCCTGCGGCGTCGCTATGACGACCAGGTACTATTGTGGAGGTACTATCTGCAATGGAAAACGGAGCGAAAAGCGAGTCGAGTCGAGTCGGTACTGGTAATGGAAAAGCGCCATTAGTCCATTTAGTTATTTTAGTACAAGTTGAGATGAGAAATGTTGCCTTAGCAGCTCGCTCATATAATAATCAAAAACTTTAATATTTGCGAAATATATGTTTTTTTAATGGATTTGGTTTTAGTTTAATGTAATAACCCTGCCTTGAACACCCTAGCAACACTTAAAAAAAATATATAAATAATGTAGTGACGACTGTTATTAATAATAATAACGTGAATTATTTATTTGATCATATTCTTCCATAGTGATCACAAACTGATCTTTCTGTTTAATCTGGGCCACGTAATGTTTCCCGACACAGATGGCCATGAGCCGAGCAATGCATGCTTTAATGCAGTGAAAACACAGCGCCGGTGACATTGACAAATGCGCAGTTAAACTGGAGCAGCTCCATATCTCTCACAGGAATAATAGACTTAAGATGATGCTTACCTTCATGTGCGCTGCAGTCCCGCCCTTCAAAAACAATCGTCAACAGCTCACACACACACTCGGCTGTTTATCTCGCAAATTAGGCAAGGTCACTATGTAGGTCAGTGTGAGAGGATGGTGTTACCAGGCATGTGGGCGACGATGAGCTCGTGTTCTTCCTATAGAGGTTGTATAAAAGATGGATATTTGAGTTTCATCGCAGGCCTAAAGCTGATATGTGACCGTTTAAAAGGATTTACTGAAGTACTGTATTGTTTTGTTTTTTCTATGTGCATTTTAAATTAGCCAAAGCTTCTGCAATCATATTAACCCGTGGTCATGCATGCTCAGACGTTCAGTGCGCAGGGCAAAAGTTTAATGTGTTTTGGCAACATCAGCCTGTGCTGCTGCTCTTCTTCTTCTTCTTCTTCTTCTTCGAGCTGTCTCTCTCCTCTGTTATTCAGAGGCGAGGTATACCGGTGTCAAATATCTGGTGAATTACTGTAATTTGCCATCGACTTGCGGTCTGTTACGGCAGTTCAGGTCTGTCGGAGATGACGGCTGCCTAATGTGTTAACAACTGCCTCCAGTTAGCACAATCGAGCGAACCGTTTTGCACATCACAGGGCTTTCTGGGGGCTTCAGTGTGTGGTGCGTCATGTGATTCATGTCACAGGTTTAAGACCAAACCAAACCTCCACCCTAAATGGCTAAATCCCTCTTTATGGTCTTCTCTGAGCAAGTAGACGTATAGATTCTCCAAAATTAAAATAAAAGAAATTAATATTTGTCAAAATATATATATTTTTTTATATTTATATAAAATATATCTAACCTTTTACTTTTTTAAATTTTTTATAATAATCTTTTATAATTTATTTTTGTATTTTTGTTCATTAATTAATAGCGCGGGGCAATATATATATATATAGAATATTCACCGTATTTTTGGAGGATATTTTTACTGGAGATATAAAAGAAAGCAACAATAAATTTAATGTTCAGTTTTTCTCTGTCATTAATTTTCTCAAAACATGCCATTAGATGTTTATAATATGAGAGCGTTTGTGACAATATATTTGTTTATATTTATTTTAATGTATATTTTAACAACGGCTTTGATTTCATATTTCAGTAGCACACAATAGCATAAAAGTTAGTGTTTCAATAAATCAGTTCAAATAGTTTTTTTGTTTTTTTGTTTTTTACTGATTCAAGTCTCTGATAATTTTTTTCAATAAATTGATTCATTTGTGTGAATCAAATCTCCCAAATAGCATTAAGTGGTCCACATTTTTTTTTTTTTTTTTTTTTTTATTAAAATGTTTTGTAATTTTTTTTAATCTTTTTATTACATACTGTGTATTGTTATATTG